>NC_045951.1:0-625000 GCF_004382195.2 Drosophila sechellia | reverse complement strand
GAGCTCCTCTGTTTGTGTGTAAACCAAGTCGCTTTTGACGTTGCTGTCGGCTTTTTCTGTGCAGCCTTTCAACGCCCGCGCACAGTTTGTTGCCTTTCCCGCCGTTCTTGTTGCTCTTCAATTGACTTTCTATAATTGCGTTTAATGTGTTGTGACGGAGGCAAAGACGACCGCCCGGTGCCACCCACCAATTAATGCCACCACCCGACCGCTACAACTAAGTGTATGTATATCCCACCTTCGTTGAGCTGGTTGTGTAAGTCCGAGAATTCTATTTCTGTGCCCGGTGTTCTCTGCATTTAGTTCTGCTTTTCCTCGCACCTATCGCCCATTCAGCACCGCCCCTTGAGAACACCTCCCCCTCACCACCTGTTTAAATCCTTGGCTTAAGCAGCTTCGATATTATTCAATTTGCTGTTACAGTTGCAGCAACTGGCTGAACACATTTTTAGATATTTTAAACGAAATTCTCTAGCGTGAATTTAAAGTCGAGGAACAGATTCGAAAATTACTAGAACCGAATCTGGCACTCAAAAGGAGCTTTCACTGTATTTACTTTTAATGCTACTTTCATTCATCCCATTCTTTGCCAATTCCCTTCTAATCTGTTTACCTGCTCTTTGCCTTTCGTAATCCGTCGCAATGTAAATTTGCGTGTAAGTGGGTGGTGGGCGGTGGTTTTCGAAAGGTGTTTCGAGGCGGGTGCTAAAATAAGAGCCGGCATGTGGCGCTGCCAAAAAGTTCTGAGAAATTTCATTAAAATTGATTGATCGAAATGGAAATTGAAAGCTAAATGCGAGAGACATTGATACGGCGAGTTAATTTAAAATTTTATTCAATACCTGGCTAATAAATTCCATTTGATCTTGTCAAGTTCCTAAATATTTTATTTCCAAATTGGAGTATAATTTCCACATTATTAGATGCCTGTCACTGGAGCTTACTGTACTTTGGGGCACCCAACATCATTTCGGCGCTCATTCCCACAGTGCCCAATGTATCTTTTCGTTCGCCGCTGATTCCTGCTCCCTTTTCCCGTGTTGATGCAGTTTTTCGTTTAAATAACAGTGGGAGCGGCAGGGAGGTGCCAGATCTCTGTCCATTAACACTTGTTAACCCAATTTAGTCTCAATTTCCATAGACGACGAACGTATTTGTATCTGTATCTGCAACTGTAAATGTATCTGTACCTCGGGTCTCAGCGTATGCTGGAACGTTGTGGAATACAATTCGAGTAAAAGGCCCTGCATTGTCACACGCACAGATACACAGCGAGCACAGACGACAACAGACGGGCAATAAAACAAGTGACGCAGACATTGACAGCCCGCTCTACAATGGCAGCAACCTCAAGGCTTACCGCTCTACAGTTTAAAGGGGATACACACCGGGGGTCAACACAATAGCAGTAAATGGGTTAAGCAAAAAATCTATAGATATTAACACACATGTATGCATCAGTATTCGTAGCATGGATTCGAAAATATCTGAGGCATATTACTCAAAGATAACTCTTTTAGGCATTTCTATAGCCCAACCCGTTCTTCATCATAATGTCCGCAGCTGTACGAGGGAAGTTAAGCTTTTAAACCAACTTGTGTTGGCGAATTTACTTTAAACTGCTTCTTAGCGCGTTTATTGTTTTTTCTTGTTTAAGTTTTTTTTTAGCATTTTTATGTTGACCTCCATTTGTCGCCGTTCCCCAAAGCTCCAAACTAAAGAGCGGAGACTCCACCAGAGAAGAAGAGAGATGAGAACCGAAGGACGTGGCGCTTAATGACAAATTAGAGTGTCTCTTTCATTAAACATTTAAATTGTTACCCATGGTATTAATTGTCCAGAAACATTATACTAAAGCTATCTATATTTTGCAATCTTTCTCATATCCAAATGAATGATTTCTCCTGCACGTACAGGGTGTCCTTTAGTCGACTCACACATCCCCATAATTCTCACTTGTTTTTCGGGGACTGCAAACTCAATTAAAACTGCCAACTGTATGCGCAATGAACGTCTACAGACACGCGAAACAAGTTCTCAGACTGAAGAAACTGGTCCGATATCTCAGAGTTGCTGCTCCGCTCGACGAAGATCTTTCGGAGCACCGAGACCCAGGCTCAAAAATCAACGAAAAACAACCGAAACTGAGATGAAATCAATGTATGTACATCCATGAGGAGAAAGAGACGGCTGAAAGCCATCCACCACCAACCATGAACGAAAACAGCCTCAGCAACAGTACACAAAGTTCAGATCTCCCCGGGAATAATCATATTCGAATACATCAAATTGAAACTCACTTCGTGGGGATCATCAAATGGATATTTTGGCTTACCTGCAACGGAAGAGAATGAATATGTAATTAAAATATGGCAATTATCAGTTAACTTAGTGTCTAATAATGAAATAGTGTGGGGATTGTAATGAAATTACAGTTTGGGTATTGAATTGGAAGGAATTGTACTGGAATTTCAGTTGAGGTATTGACAAACTGATATGGATTTTAAACTAGTTTTCATACATCTGGGAAAATACCATCCATTCGGCCTCGACTAGCTGACCCCATCCACCATATATTAGCCAATATACAGACCACGTATGACAACACCAGAAGTCAAATTTGGTGGCATGTCAGAAATAATTGAGGGAAAAGCTAAGCAAAATAAATACACATCATAAAGATAATTTGGTGCCTGTCCTCTTTTATCCACTGTATCTAGTATCTGGCCCCTCGTTTTTACTGCTGCCTTGCGTTTTGGTTAATTGAAATGTTTGCCATAGTCGACTTGAGCTGAGTATCTAAGTGTCTGTGCATCTGGCAGATACATACAGTCATCACGGACAGCTGTCATTTTCACCAGTTTCCCTGAGTGGCGGACCCTTTAAGTACCCACCCAACCCCAGTTTGACCTTCCCGAGTTTTGAGTTGTGAAAAACGATTTCGTTTCTGCCATTGATTGTGCGGATATCGCCCTATCGATCGTAGGATCCTTCAGTCCGTAAGATATTCACCCCAGAGAGCCATGAATACGAGTATATTCATGAATTTGCAGCGGGTCGGTGTCGTTGGCTCATTTAACCATTCCGAAACCAAATCTGAATTTTGTTTACCCGTCTTTCTGTTTTCGTTGTCTCTGCACTTTGAGCCTACGTGATGTCTTGCATGGAAATTTCATTTACATTTCTCGTCCGCATGTGTCTTTGGGTCTGCTTCTCGTCTTTTCCTCACATGTCAACCGAGCAGCCAAATATATTTTCGGTCGGGCCAAAAATAACAACCAAATCAACAATAATATCATTGGAAATTGCTAAGCATTTGGCTTAATTTAAAAACATGTATCAGTATTAGGAATTTAAAGGGTAATTTAAAATCACAAAATAAATACACAACAAATACAAAATTTACTGAATAGATCAAATAGGTAATTGTCACTATCTACATACAAGCACAGGTTAGTTTTTAAGCTCTAATGGATTTTAAGAAAATCATCAAAGCTGTGAAGCTGGGAAAAATATGAAATATTTATTTAAAACTAAATTGAACTCCTCTCGTCAGCAGAAACAACGTAGAACGTGTCAGAAAGGGACTGATTGACATGTGAGCTTGCCCTCCCGTTTCCCGTCTCGCTCACCACCGTATTCCCCTCTCTTTCGCTCTCTGGGGCTTCTGTTGTGCGTGGGCTTGGTAGAATGCCTTTGAAGAAACCTTCGTTGTTTTTGAATTTATTTTCTGTGTCGCAAAAGGGAACACCGAGAGGCACGCACACACAGACGCCATTAATGTATCACATAACCCAGTAGCAAGTAGCTAGAGAAGCGGAGAAAGGGGCCCAGAAAAAAGTAGGAGGAGGAGGAGGAGAAGAAAGGCGGGCGGAGAATAGGGAGCTGTCTGAGTTTTAATGAGAGATGCACGCGTGTACCAATTTCCCTTTGGGAATCCATTTTGTACACGTTCGACATGTGGAACCTGTTTGTTTTCGGGAACCCAGACGGTGGAACCTGTTTCCAGTGAGGTCTCAGCACAATCCAGGTAACTTCGAGAACCGGGTGCATCTGGTTTTCCATAAACGAATATTGTTTAATTGTGATTACCCCACATTGACTCATCACACACACTCACGATGCCATCTCTAGAGTATAGAATAACGGTGTCAGGCTGCAGAAACAACGAGGCAAAGTGAAAGATTCTCGTTATAAAAGATGCCCAAAATAAGAAAAAGGGGATCAGATAAGACCAGTTGGCAAAGATTAAATGACAAGTTTTCTTAAATACCCTTGTGAAAAGGTTTTTCTTCAAGATTTTTATTTTCCATACTAAATCTTCATTACAATAGAATGTACCATTCTCACTTATCAATCAGATAAGGGATAAATCGATTGTCAAATAAACGAATAACGATTTCATAGCTGTAACATCCTCGAGCAGAAAGCAGAGATACCCCGCATAAAATCCAATGCAGGAGAGCGTAGGAGAGCAGACAAGGCGCACCGGTTATGGGCATGTGTTGGTGTGTATCTGTGAAATTGAGCCGGGTGAAATTGCAAAGAAAAAGAACGTCTACACAGGCAGACGTAGAAAGGGGTAAAGCGGGTTATAGAGAAGAGGCGAAACGGGGGACATAGGAGACCTGGACCCGAGGAAGACTGGGCTGGGTGCACAGCTGCCTAAGCTCCTTTCACCCACTCAAAACCAACGTGATCCGTGGCGAAATCTTCTGCGGGGTTAGGGCTCACAGTCGGCTGAAATTATTAGCAACCGGCAGAGATTTATGGGCGAAAGTATATGTACAGCTGGCTATCAGTAATGAAAAGGCAACAAAGTAAGCGGAAACTTTTTGATGCCGCTGATCGACAGGCAGAGAAAAAACAAGAAATGTGTATGTGGAAAACCGCAGATGAAGTCGAGAATGCTGAGCGAGAAGTTAATTAGGGCAGAATGAAAAGACACGAGAAGAAAGCTGAACTCAAATCTACGACATTTTCACCTACTTGATAGGCAAGACGTACAAACTTTGAATGCTTCAAGGCATTAGAATTAGATGAAACAATTATCCACCCAAAACTATATTTGTCAGAAATTAATAACACACAAAATCAACATGTTCATATCGCAAAAACGAATATTTTTGGCTATACGTACATTTTCGAGATAGTCGGACCAAGACCAGAAATAAAAGAATCGTATTCTCGTATCAAAAATAAAAAAAAAAAACAAGTAAAAATAAAAGTATTATCTCGATTAGTGGCCAGCCAAACAAAACAAGATAAACATTTCGCAGAAGAGAACAGCAAAAAATATGGGGGAAAAATTACCGAAAAAGAAAATAATACAACAAATTCCAGCCACTCTGATGACGACAACAAGCGAACTGGCAAACTGGCAAACTGGCGAATGGGGAGCGCAAACAACAACTGGAATATTTTTATAAGTCGCAATAAGCGAAAAATAAATAAAGCGAAGGAAACACTGAAAATACAGTCGAGCAAAGAGGCGGAGCAGCTCAAAAGCGAAAACTTAGATTGGGAGACAAGTGGGGTGGTAATTGCGTCCGCTGGAATTTTCAATGAGCTCGGGGAAAAGGGGGGACCTTGTGAGATATCAAACAATAACTCATACTATTCACAGAGCAGATAATGTGAATGAAGCCAGGCAGTCGAGCAGCGAAAACATCATCACAAATTTTAAAGGGATTATGGAAGGGAATCTTCTTCAAGCGCCAAGACAGACATGTTCGAGCATGCAAGCGTAATCGCGGATAGCGTGGAAAATCCAAAGATATCATCCGAAGCACTGAACAAAGTCTGAGAATGTCCACAAACCCAAAAAATACAAAACGGCGACAAACCACCATGCGAATTATCGCTTCCTTGCTCTCCTCTCTCTTTCCCGACCGACAAAAAAAAAGTTGCCATGGCGTCTATTGTGATAATCAACAATAAAAAGGGAAGGCGCGGAGGAAATCGGGCGATAAGAGTGAACAGAAGAGGCAGAAATATGGCACGGCAACCAATAATAATAAATATTGCGCCTAGTATTACTAAACAACAGGGCGCATTTGCCCACGGCGCGTGTGTGATAACGATAACTCAAGCAAATCAAGCGATTGTCACAATAATCGATGAGTGCTATTACCACGGGAAGGGGCAATCAACCGGACGAAATGAAATGAACAGCAGGCAAATTACCCATGATTCATTCGTGTGGCTGCTGCAGGTGATACCTGATCCGATAACTTCCATTTATCCCATTCCGATTTACACTGAAAATTCCCTACATAACATAACATATCGAATTCACATGTTATCGATATCAAACTCACCTGTTTGACGTTTTCGCTTGCTGGTTGCTGCTGCAGCTGCCGATGTAGTCGATGTGGATGTTGCAGGTTGCCGTAGGATACGCTGCTGTTGTTGTTGTTCCTGGTGACGCGTCCCGTCCGCAGTTGCCGTTACCGTTTGATCGCCGTAGAAGGACGTCGCCCTGACTGAAAGTCCCGCTCCTAATCCCGGACAGAATCCGGATCCCCCGCCCCCGGCAACGGCGTAGTCAACGAAATCGGACGCTTTTGGGTGGTAGGACGTTTTCATTGGCGCATGCTATCCCGCTCGACGTGGTCGGCTGTCTCCCTTGCACTCAGTTGGCTTGCATTGGGGTTTTGGGTTCCGTTCGCCTTTTTCCGGCTGCTTACAAACTTATGTTTACAAACTATGTTTGTACAAAACGTGGCGAGTCGCTGGCGAATTTCGAGTGACACCGTTTGAAATTTCAAGTGAATTCAATATTTTAAGGCTTTTAAGTAAAATATTTTACGAAGAGGATATATTTACAAGAATATGCTTTTTTCAAGACAAATACGATTTATGCCAAATTAAAAGAGAATCTGCAAGTAGAGGGAGAACACAATAGCCATTAGTATGGTCGAATAAAATCACGTACCAAAAATATCATATCACCACACTCGCACACCTGCCCCGCACTCATACGTTTTTATTTTAATTCGCTTTTGAAACTTTCCATTCAAGTGTGTTGTCCAAAAACACAGACACTCATTATTATTTACAAATATTGACAGTGGAGACTGACTAGTGAGCTAAAAAACTTTATTTTACTTTATGAAATTTAGTAATGCCTTGGAATGTTTTGTACAGCCACTTGGTAGCTAATAAGTTTGTTGCACGCAGAACATTCTTATCCAGGCTCCACTGTTGCTTTGGTTTTTTACTTGATTCCGCTTTTAAACCACGCAAAAAGCGGCGTGAAAGAGAACAAACTATAAAAACAAGGCAAACACATTTCGGGTGTCGAAAAATGAGAACCACAAAAGAACGAAAAAAACAAACAATAATAAAAACATTTGGGAGATTACGCACTTGGCCCCACACACAAACAACACGCACACTGGCGCACTTTCGGCCCTCACGGATACACACCACGAAACCCTTTTCTACGCACTTTGCTGAAAATTCTACGAAGCCCCCTAAAATTAAACCTAATTGGCAACTTTCGTTGCCAAACCCGAAAAACAAATCCACAGAAAACAACAACAAATTAAAGCAAACACAAGCCGGTTCCAAAGTTATTAATGGATTGCTCAGCGAGTGAAAAAGGGAGAGACAGTGCCGCTGAATGGATTTTCGTTCTGCAGCTGGCGAGTAAATGGATCCTGCGGATACCTTGCCTAATGTAAAATCGAAAGCTACGTAGCTACCTACTCAAAAGGTTTTAATGGTAATTATCCCCAAAATGTCCCAACCCAGTAAGTCGATTAGTAACTTGATAAATTCACAGCTTTCATTAGAGAGATGAACAGTGAATATACATATTTGAGATGGCGCTTTGGGGAACACAATATCCTTTCAACAATTTACACGCACTCTCTAACTAACGTCTAATACGACGGCTCTTAGTTAACGACGTCGGCGAGAAGAGAAGAGGAAGACGGAGAAATCCGAAACCGGGCTAAAACAAGTTTCAGGCAGCGCTTCTTCTTGCCGCCGTTATTGTCCATCATCTCATTTTGGGTGTAGCCAAAATTAATATTTATGCTCGTTGATTTGTTTGCGGGGAAATTGCAAAACATAAAAGGTTTTCTTTCGTAATATTTCACCGCACAGCACCGCACTCACACACATACACACACACACACACACACACACAAGCTGAGTTCACAAACACCTGCCAGCGAGTCCGGTGTTTATTTATGCATCTTAATTTGTTTTGCACCTTTTTCGCAGCAGCTTCGCCACTCATATGTATATGCAGATATATATCTTGGCTTTCTGTAGCTGCCACTTCCTCTCGACGGCCGTGGCTGTGTCTTCTGTGGCTGCAACGTCCGCTCGCGAAGCCGTTTGTGGAGACTCTGAATCGAAGAATTGAGGCACCGAAACTTTGTTGCCACAGAGCCGAAAAAAGAGAGCGGGCCACTCGCCGCTCTTCTCCGCTTCGGATTCTTCCAGGCGCCTGCGCAAGCCCGGTCTCCGCTCTTCCACTGCCCACTTCCTGCCGCCCCTTTCTCCCTACTCCCCGCTCAATCCGGGACTTTTAGGGCTCTGCCCGGGGGACGAATCGCGAAATTATTTTTGCTTACGTTCGCTGTGGTTGTTGTTTTGGTTTTTCCTTCATTTGCTACCCTGCAATATCCTGGGTATCCTCTGCATAGACCTCAACGTAACTGTATAGGGATTTTCAATTACCATTTTATATATGTAGTACTGTCACTAAACTGGTCTTATCTTTATAAATATATGGTCGAGTATGAATAATCCCAGTAAGGGGTATTCCTTCGTCGGATAGCCAACTCAGGGCTTGATTGCTTACGTGGATGTCCCTGTTCGGGCGCCATCCAAAAGTGTGAGGGGCTCCATTTGACACGTAAGGATTTGCGTCGGCAGCAGAAAGCAGAAGAAAGGGGCGGAGAAAGCGCAAAGGGAGGCCAAGAACCGGCAAAGGGGCACCTTGCGAAATACTTTTTTAGTTTTTCGTTGAGGTGGGTCGAGGAGAGGGGGTTGCGATGTGCGAATGGGCCAAAGTGGTTTAGTTGGGCAGCCGCCGGGTAAAAAGAGGCGCATAGGAAAACTTGCGTCGTGGGCAGACTTAATTACACACATATAGAACAAGATGGAAATGGCTGCGTGGATTGAACACATTTTTAGCCGAGCCAAAGTAGCTGCTATAGTTTCATGGGTGGAAGGTACCAGGGGTTCTTTCCCTGCAAAGGATCAAAAGAAAGCATATGGCTTCCAGCATGCAGAAAATAAGGAATGGAGGACAATTCTTGGGAAAACCTAGACTTGAAAAGCGCAACCCAACAAAAGGTACACTTAATTGATAAAATTCCTAGCACTCTTATGTAAATAAGCCAGCGCTTCAAAGAATTCGATTCATGACATTTTCTTGTAGAAAGTAAAGAGAAGTTAAACCTTAAACGTAATATTACATTTTTTGGTCATAATTACGGTACTTAAGCAACATTGTAGTGGACGGTGGCCTTTGGAATGGACTTTCGGGGTTTATTTAGCCCAGCAGGATGCGAGTTCGACAAGTCTGTGTCCCCGGGGGATCCTTGCAGAAGACTCGCTTAGTTGCTGCTTGGAGGGGTTCTGCTTTCGGTAGCGACGTCAGCAGTCCTCAGTCCTCAGCCCTTCTTCTTTTCTGCAGCGACAACGCCACAATTCAATCAGCAATATGGTTGGCAGCCTGGGCATCAATTACAGGCCAATAAAGCTGGGTCTCCACTTACCCCCCACCACCACCTAATCTCATTTTCCAACAGCTGTTGGGGCGGAGACCTGTGGGAGGGACAGCTAACATATGGAAGCTTCGGGTTTTCATTTTTTCTCCCCGTAAGCTCTAATTGACAGCTGCCAAAGTGGGCGGGTTGGAAGATGGGAAGGGGGAGGGTTACGCCGGGAAAACCCACAAGCAGTTAGCCTCACCCCTCCCCCCGCCAACGACTCGTTAAAGTTGTGCAACAATTTCCCTTTAAATGATTTACATAGGAAACCCATGGGGCAGTGTGAAGGAGAAGGGGCACTCTCTCGGTCTCTCTCTTTCGGTATCCTTGAATGGAGAAAAAGAGAGAGAGAGAGAGTGGAGAGAGCAACCGGCGGCGGTATCTTTGATGAATCGACAAACGCTGATTATGATGACGCAGCGTCACAGGAGGATAAACGATGGACAGAAGAGAGAAAGAGAGGAGAGAAGAGAAAGATAAGGAGAGAAGGGATAAGGCAGTTATTTCCATTTCCGCCTGCCAGCATCGTTCCTCTTTTGTTTTGATAAATGCCAAAAGAGTTGGCAATAAATCCCAAACAATAAAAATTGCCCGAGGGAAGGGGATAAAAGTCCCAAAAGTGGACAAATTTTTCAACCTACTGAGACTTATTTTGTTCCAGGGCATTCCAGACAATATATGAAGTTATTATTTTAAATTGTAAGACCTTTATAAACAAATAAAGTGCAAACAAATTTTAGCAATTCTCTTAGACTTTTTTCTCTCTTAAAGGCTCAAATATCAATGAAAATAGAAAAGAGGCCAAAAACCATGTATATTCTATGGGTTTGACCGCAACTGCTGATTAAATGAAAACCAAGCCGATTGCGGGCTTATTGTTTGCGATTGTGGATTCAGTCGCCTAAGCTAGGGAATTCAAACACAAAAATCCTTAATTAACGAGCGAGAGAGAGGGCGATACCAGCACCCGCATTCGAGAAGAACAATGGAAACATTGAGTTTTCCCATGTGGAAACCGCCCCCAGGGGAGAAAGAGAAAATCCGCTACACGGAGCACCCTGTAAACTAATTGTTGCTAACAAAAGGCAATCGAAAAACGCGAGAAAAGCAACAATTCCATGGCGAAAACAAGTTAAAAATGCAATTGAATGTTGATACGCTCTTTGTTGTTCGCTCCCTCTCTCTCCCACACACACACAACAGGCACACACACACTCACACAAGCACCATACTAGTGCGCTACTTTGAGTTCATCGTTTTCAATTCATTTTCGAGAGTTTCTCTTCTCTCTTAGCTCTGCTTCCTCTTCTTTGCGCTCTGCAAACACAACACAGCAACAAAAAAAAACACGCTCCCAAACACACACACACACTTGCAGGCTTTTCTTTTCATATTTTGCTTACTTTTTGCTTCATTAACGATTATACGTGGAAAGTGCTGTGGAAATTTGATTATAAAAAAACACTCGCCATGATTCCGATCCTCTCTAACTTTTCGCGTTGTCTCACTCACGCATACGCAACACTCTTATTAACTGTCTCTTTTCTCGCGAGCCCGACGAAAAATTCCGTCCGCTAAATATTTTCCACGATTTTTTCGTCGAATTTTGAAATGGAACTAATTGAAAAATACTCTTGCGTGTGCTCACACAAACCCTAAAAAATACCAATGGGAGTCTAAAATATACCAGAAGTATTCCGTAGAAGCTCAGGGTTGCCAAGCGGCATATAGTCAGTTCGCTTAAGCTGGTCACTCTGACTCCGCCGGTTTTAACAATTTTACTGAAGTCTTGCTAATTTAACAATAAATATAGTTATGCTGTCCCTAAGCGATCCCAACAATGCGGGTGGCATTCCCGACAAGGCCTGGCAGCCGCACTTCGTGACCCTGGAAACGAGGTGAGTCTGGAGCTTGTATGCTACAGTACTTGCTCGAAAATCGCCGAAACTGAAGACTGAGCATTTGTTTATCACTTTATTTGTGGCATTTGTGTCCCGCAGCATGGGAGAAATCACCGTGGAGCTGTACTGGAAACACGCGCCCAACACCTGCCGCAACTTCGCCGAGCTCTCGAGAAGGGGCTACTACAACAACGTGGTGTTCCACCGGATCATCAGGGACTTCATGATCCAGGGCGGCGATCCCACGGGCACTGGCCGCGGAGGAGCCTCCATCTACGGATCGGAGTTCGGGGACGAGCTGCACGGCGACCTGAGGCACACGGGCGCGGGCATCCTCTCGATGGCCAACTCCGGACCGGACACCAACGGGTCCCAGTTCTTCATCACGCTGGCGCCCACGCAGTGGCTGGATGGCAAGCACACGATCTTCGGCAGGGTCTACACGGGCATGGAGGTGGTCAAGCGGATCGGCATGGTGGAGACCGACAAGAACGACCGCCCCGTGGATCCCCTAAGGATCATCAAGGCCAAGGTGGAGAAGCTGTGAGCCAAGGAGGCGGATTTTTGGAGGAACTGCTAGAATAAGTACAATTTACTAGGCGAAAGGTATCTTTCCATATGGATTTTATAACACTGATTATATGTATTTACGGAATGACTAGAAACACAACATCTTTTTGATTGGTTGATCACAGGATAGCTTAGCCATATTTTACATGGTGCTGTCCAACATGTCCACCAGCCGCTTGATTTGCCTTCTGCGGAAGAGAAAGACCATTACACTTAAGGGATCTGCCTTGAATTGACCCACTTACATGCGCTGACCCAGCTGCTCTGTGGGTTTCATCGACTTGGTGATTTCCTCCGCCTTGGCCAGCAATTGGTACTGGCACTTGATGTTCGCGTCCAAGGTGTCCGTCAGCTTGTTGACGGCGCTGCGGTGGACCTCCACGTTGTCGGCCGTTATGGAGGAGATCGAGTGCAGCAGGTTGCCCAGGTTCTCCATCAGATTGTCCACTGAGCTGGCCAAGTACTGGGCCTCCAGTTCGATGTCGCTCAAGACGCTGCCGTCCACTTCGGGAATGTTGCGCGACTGCAGGAACCGCCGCGTGAGCAGACCGTTGCCGGAAGTGGCTCCAATGGGACCCATGGAGCTCAGGGGCGTGGTGTGCTCCGAGGAGTAGGACGAGGCAGTCACTCGCTCGCGCAACTTGGCCTCTAGGTCGTGGGCCACAAAGTGGCGCATTCCGTCTGAGTCACTGGTTTCGCCCTCCAGCTCGTAGGGCACAGCTACAAGAAGGAAGATGATTCTAATCAGAAACTCAGGATAGATACCAAGAACTCACTGCTCTCTGCCTTCAGTCTGGGCCTCTCGATGTCGCCGGAACTGCCCTTGGAATTGCTATTCGAGTTGCTGTTGTCCTCCTCCTTCAAGGGATCGTCTTCGTCGTCTGGATCCTCGCCGGAATCCAGGTTGAGGTAGTTCTCGCCGTTGGGTCTTGTCTTTGCGCTTCCGGGTATCGCAGCATGGCCAGTGGCCGTGGGCGTCAGATCCTGGAGCACGTGCTCCGGCACCGCTCCCGGATACTGGGCCAGGAACGGAATTTCCGTGTAGGAGGAGGCGGGCGTGGCTCCGGATCCGGAACTCCTGGCTGCTCCTTCCACAGGGCCACTCTCCTCGGCCACATAACCGTAGCGTGGGCGGATGGGAATGTCCTGGTGGCGGTGCGACATTCTGCACTGCTCTTAAGAAAGTTATTTTCAATCAAAAGAACCTTAGGCAGACTAAGAAATTTAAGTCAATTTTCACAAAGTTCTGAATGAAAACCAAAACAAAGAATTTACTGGTATATACCAAATGGTTATCGATGAAATCTATTTATCGAGTATACTTGCATTAGGCCCTGTTCAGGCGGAGGTCCAGCTTATCTGTTAACGAGTCTTGAGAAAATTGCTTTTTTAAGTTGGCATCTTAATGTGCGTAAGTTATATTTTTCTAGCTCTGATGAACATTTTGGTTTTAGTGAGACACCAGATTTTTATTGATCTTCCTTAGATGATTATGTGACAAGCTCGATAGTATCACTAGTTTACTTTCCACGATTTTGTACTTACCAAGAAATGGTCACACTCCAGCTCGCACTATCGATAGAACCGATAGGCCAGCCCGTTAAATCGAAGACAGTCGTGTTTATAATTTGCGGCTCCGAGGTTTGCGGCGCGCATTGGGCAGACTAAAGTGAACTAAGTAAATCCGCAGCGTTCTAATTTAATTGCGCGATGAGCGTGTAAAAACACACCTGCCTAAGGCTGCATTGAAGCCAACTTTGATTTTTGTTTATATGTTCGCTTTTCCATCGTGTTCTTCGCGTCTTGGTCGTTTTAATTGTTAGTGCTCGTACGCAAAGTGAATTGCCAGCAACTTGGGGCTAAAAGTGCCAGAATCGAAAAGAAGCGGCTAAAGAGGAATAAGCGAAAAGGAAGCAACGGAAACGGTGTCTTGCTCTCTTTCTCCTCTCTCATCCTCGCCATGTGTGTGCGTGTGCAAATGTGTATGTTGGCGTCGTTAAAAAGTGCATGTGCAGATTAGGAAAATAATATAAAAGGCTACGAAAAGTAAAATAAAATTTGATGTACAAAATACGCAAATTGGTGGCAAACAGTAACGAGTGGCATAATAAAATAATGTTTTAATGCAAAAAACAAAAATCGACTGCAGTGCGTGCACTTATGTGTATGTGCCGCTGCATATGTGTATGTGTGCAGTGTGGAAATAAAGCAAAAGAGAAAAAAAAACTGTTTTTGCAGCCGGGGTACAAATTCCAATTGGAATCTGCAGAGCATAAATTCCCATTCGACGCATGCGTGGCTGCCAAAAGAAAGCAAGTAAGTTTAATTGTTTCTACTAAAGAACCTTATTAATTGCTATTGAAAATGGATAAAAGTGTACCAAAAATAAAACATTTTTTTTGCCTTTCTGTTTTCTATGGGTACGTATGAATGTGTGTGTGTGTGCTCTCTTCTATTTTGTTCTCGACTTCTTGTTCTTTTCTTCTTCTTCTTGGCCAGTTACTCTTATGCTTTGTCTTTCTTCTCTGGCCGTTCTGCTTCTTTCTTTTAACTGCAAATTGTGCAGTCAGCAAGTATGAGAGCGAGAAAGAGATAGCGATCGCTTGTTTCTTTTTCAACCACCCACTTCTTCCCCTCTTCCTCTATCAGCCATATTCGCTTATTGTATTGGTGCTTTTCCTATCTATAACTACCGTTATGTTTCGATTGCGATTTCGTAATAACTGCGATAATATTTGCTCTCTCTCGCTCTTCTTCTCTTTCGGCTTTCCACGCTCTTCACTTTTAGTTATGTATGTGTAACTGTGCATTTGAAGTGTTGTTGTTTTTATTAAAATGCGTGGGTTGATTTTTATTTATCAATCGTTTTTTGACATCGATAAAGTGCGAAGTGGATTGATATGTGGACAAGAAAAGCATTTCATGAATCAGGAGAAAGAATTTACTCGTTAATTAGCTTTTAACTTTTATATTCTGTAACAAAATGTACTCTTAAACGCTTAAAAATCCAATAGGAAAATACAAGTAGGGTTGGTCGAAAATCAAAGAACTCAATTTCTGGATGCTTGTTTTGTTAAGTATTTCCCTACTTCGCACTTTAAATTCCATTTCATTTCTATAAACAAATGATGTCGCACTCTTGTTGTTTATTTACATCGCATCGAAGAGAGATTTCCCATTTTCAGAGGCGACACTTGAACGTGGTTTTCTCTGGCCTTTTCCCACAACCATTTCCTCGTCGAGCACTTGAATGAAAATGCTGTTTTTATTTATTGATTTCCATATTGCATTCATCTCGCGTTTTCCCGCTCGCCTACTCGATGACCCGCTGACCCAGCGGGAAATGGAAAATCGTTTACTGCAACATTTTACTGGTGCCCTCTTCCTAGATTTCCCACCCTCCCCTCTCGTGAGTTTCCCCATTTTCCTCGGGGCGGGGTTAAGGCGATGCCTTGGAGCAGATTAAACGCGCGTCCTAATGCAATTTGCATTCGTCTTTCCCCCGGGTTTCCTTCGACTTTCCAGTACATCGTGCCTGGGTTGGGGTCAGCGACTGGGAAATCTAATTGAGGAAATTCATATTATTTTCCACTCGCGCGCCGCCTGCTCTTTCATTTTCATTTTCCCCAGCTTAACCCCAAAGTGTTTTGGCTTTAACGCTCACGTGCCGAGTCTCTTTGGGCCAAAGACCTGAAGTCCCAATATGTCAAAATCCCATCTCATGTGCGTGGCCAATTTTGGCCAGGTCTTGTCGGTCTTTAAGCCATGTTTCTTCCTCCTCCGAGATAAGCGTGTTAATGGCTCATTAGCAGTGGGTCGGTTTAGGTCACTTTGGAGCCAAATTGCCTAGCCGAAGACTCAAAAATAAGGCCTAAATCGCTCCCACACTCCCAAACTCAAATGACGAGAAAGTATTGAAGAAATAAATACACAAATCATCCAGAAGGAAGTTGAAAATTATTGAATTCATAAAGGAAACGGACAATCAATCCCAAAGAATGATTGTCAATATCTAATCTCCTAATGTTCGAGTTCGATTAACACAATTGTGTGTAATTCCACTTTCCTCTAACTGTGTTCTTTACATTTTTTGTAAGCCAAATTAAGGTCAGGAAAATTCTTTCAACTCTTGTTCTCTAAAAATAAAGTAACTAGACATACAAACTTTTTGCCTGATCATCTCTACACTCATTGAGCATTGTTTTCTCATTTTGGAACTAATTTGGGTAGGAAACTTCAAAAGCACGCATGAATTTATGATCATTTGGGGTTCTTTTCTTCATAATAGTAACAAGTTATGGGAAAGCAGTGTTAAACAAATAGTGTACTTAATACTAGGTACAAATTACTCTAAAACCAAATATTACAATTTTGTAACTGACATTTTATTCACATCCACTTTTGATATAACTTCGGTGGCACGCTTTCGTTATTTATCTTGCATTATTCGCCCTCATTTCTGATGCTTACCCATGCACACCCTTCTCGGAATTCATCCCCTGCATTTTGAAGGTGTTATACTGTTATACACTGACTGTTATACTGATGTTCACCACCCGACTTTAAATTTCCACCCGATACAAGCGATGTTAGTCTTCATTCTTCCTCGCCAGTTTAATTACAGCATTCCCAATCATTGATTCACTTGCTTCGCTGAGCAACTTTTACAGATGAGATCATCTCATCTGGAATTCCCCACCCCAAACCCCTTTTAATTAACAGTTTCGTATATATGCTCGAATTCATTCCGCAACGTTCCCCGCGCAAAACAGACTTTTCCACAAAGAAATTGCACAATTTATGGCGGAAATCTTTCAGAGAGCTCTTCATTTGATTATCCCTAAGTGAGCTCACTTTGCTTTCGGATTTCGCAAGCGCCTGTCGAAGTTCCGTAAACATTTCATCTCCAAAGAACTGGAGTTCTCTTGTATATTGTTGTTTGTTCCACTTATTCCGCCAATATGGATTGACCTCCTTTTGATTTGTTTACAGCCAGCGGAAAATGAAGGGTTAAAGGAGGAGGGTCAAGGGGGAGGTGCCGTTGATGGCTGTGTTTTCTGGAAGGTGTAAAATGAAAAGCGAATCGTTTACCTGGTAATTTTTGTTATTTTTTGCTTTAGCTGTTGCCTTGGTTTGGTTTTTCACATTGAGAAATAGTTTCTTGTGGCCACGTAAATAGATTTTGAAGGCATGCTTTGGGGGAATTCAATCGCAAACCTAAACTATATGTTGTATTCCGCACCTGTTTGATTTTGTTTTGATTGGATTCGATAAATGAATGTGCATCTGATCGACGTGAATCATCTGAATCAGCAGGGGCTATTCACTTTGTTGATCAGCTTGAGGTGAGAATTTACCCCTGTCCCGCAACTTTTCCTTTTTTCTGTATTTTCTGCGTCCAAATATTGACCTCCCTCCGTCGTCTTCTCCCTTCTCCTATTAATTTTCCCGAATAAATCTTTACCTCTAACGATGTCCGCATTGTTTGCAGCTCATTAATTTTCCAAAGGTTTTTCTCTCAATTTTACCCGGCTCTTTGGTTTTTTATCTGCATTTCCGCATCGAGTTTGTGTTTTTCTCCTCAGCTTCTTTTGACGCACACGAACATGCAACTGTTTGTTGCATGTTTTTTCTGGAAGGGGCGGGGGCGGGTGGGAAAGGAACGCCCACAAATTATGTCAAACTATCTGTAAACGAAAATCTCATTTGGCCACTGTGTCAGCTGCTGAAGTCAATCCACCAGCCAGTCGCTAATTAATTTCCATTTTTTCCAGCGGCGAACGAAGATCTTTGTATTATTCGGAAGGCTAATTTGTTGGTATCAGCTTTGATTATTTTGCGTTTGAAATTAACCTTGAATTCGGTAGACAAACACACCAAATTAATTCAGCAAATTCATTGGGAACCGGTTCGCATGTTGTTGTTTAAATAGTTTCGCATTTTTCAGCGTTTCTCGATGGAGAATAAGAAGAGGTGTGTCTCGGGGTGGTGACTTATTTACCAAGTGGTTTAGGATCTCTACAACTTCAAGTCATTAAGCTATAAAACGATTATAAAGTGGAATTTCAGACTAAAAACTTGGTATTCAAATCTTTTAATAAGTTCAAGAGTCTGTATTTAGGAATGATTTGCGGGTTCAAAACGTCTTTAGAAGCATTTATAAGTGAGAGATACAAATGACCACCTTATAATTGAGGTGATTACCTTTAGAGGAATGCTACAGTCGCAAAAGTATCTGCAATGTACGCGAAGCATTCTGAATTGGTGCCAAGTCCAGATCAACAATTTGGAGTCTAGCTATTTTCGGTATTTCCCTTGCATCTCGCTGATTCTTGAATTAGGCACGGCCGCTAAGATGCTGGGATGCATCCGCCAGATGAAGATACATTTCAAAGGCGCGCTGCAACTGCGCTGCGTAGCTATAAATACGAACCGAAGCCATTCCATCATGACTAGAAAACAACTCTATGAATAGACCGCATGAAGGAAGAAGCGCCTCGAAATGATGAAGAGCGCGAGGAATTTTTATTATCAGCTTTGGAAGTGGCAGAGTAACTTGTAGATCTTTCTTCTCCGCCAGATTTAATTGTGCACTCTTGTGCCGTCTTCTCCGCTTCGCTTCTTCGATTCTCCGACTTTAATGAAGCACAGTGCGATAAGCGAAGAGTTGATGGCGGGGGTTCTCCAGGGGAATGGGATTTGGTGTTATAAATAGTGCTCGAAACATGTGCGACATGCAATGGAAACACTAGCGAATTGTCGGGGGTCGATCTTCCTTTGCCCTGTTGCCATTCTCCAAGTCAAGGATTTGATTTACAGCAATTTCCCTTTTTGACAGCACGGAATTTTCATCATGTCGGCGGAGGGGAGTGATCAAGGAGCCGGGGGGGAAGGGTCTGTAAGAATTGCTGTCAAAGTTCTCAGCTGGAATGCATGTGATGGGGCCTGAAATTAAACCAAATTGTGTGTGGATGGAATGGAATCACCATAATCGGGGATCGTAGCGCAAAGTTCAATGTGAGATGGTGATTTATGGTTAGGCTAAAATCGGGAAGAGTTTTATAGTTTTAATAAAAGATAGAGATTTCGGAAGATGCTGCTTGGAAAATAAAATCTTGTAATGAGTGGTAAACGGAAAATGCACCTCAGGTCCGCCATACCACTTATCGTTTCGTAATGGTCTATGTTCGCTTTGTATTTATGATCATTTTAACGCCTTCGAATATATGGGTATCAATGAAATAGCTCTTAGAGTGATTGACTGACCAAATGTTTACATCCAAATGCACTTTCTGCCGGTGCTCTTAATTACCCGGGGAACAATTAATAACCCCTGAAACCTGTGAACCGAAACCGACGCCAAACACCGCGGGCAACAAATGAGCAGAGAAAACCGCTCGGAAAGGCCGCCACCAAATGAGAAAAGTAAAAGTCCCACACTGACCTTTGCAAGAGGAAGAAAATGTGGTCGGAAAATTTCCGAAATTCCCACACACAAGCACACAGGCTTTTGAGCACACCCGAAGATCTCTTTGATTTTGCATTTTTTGCTGGCTGTCAACTGAAGAATTTTCGTTTATTTTCTTAGAGCGGCTCAAGCGAAAGTCGTTGCTAGTCGACGGTCGGTTTTCCTTGCTACCATTTTCAGTTTTTGTGATTTAATGCGCGGCTTTTCCACTCCACTCCACTCCGCCCCGCCTCGTCCATCATCTCTCTCCTCTCGCGATTTTACCGTGGACCAGCGGAGATCCCGATTTGCATATCGCAATGCCTGATCGGCCATGGCAAATAAAAATTTATGCAATTAAGCAAATCGGATGGCGGATAACGAAATGAACCAGCGATCCTTTGCCTTTGCCTGCTCCCCAAACGGGTGCCAGCCACCTCCTTCGATCTGATCCGATCCTCCCCAGCTCACACTCCCATTTCCTCCCACCCAGTTTTGACTTTCCTTTCTCCCCCTCATGTGTGGAGAGGGTGCTCATCGGAAATCGCGCTTGTTGAGCGTTCGATAAATGTGCTACAGTTTGGAGATGGTCGCGTGACACGAAGAGAACAAATGGGTATATTTCAAGCTATTGAATGTAAATATAAATTGGTGATATTATAATATGATACCCATAATATGATATGATAACCTGCTTTATGTTATAAGCTGCTCTAAACTGCCCACCCACCTCTAACTAATCGCATTAGTCGGACCCTCTTCACCGTTAACCGCTTTGGACCCGCCGCCGGATTTCAGGAAGGCGTTACGCTTCGTCGGCCGATAGTCATCGCAAGGAGATCGCTAGGCTCATAAATTAAATTGGCGAGCTCTTTAGTTTTGCCTTCCGAGGCATTTGTCATGTGTGTGCAGGAGTGTGTGTAGATTGGAATGGCCACGCCCACACACCCACACACCAACACAGCCACACACATGAGCAGTCACGGTAGTGGGTACTGCGTACTGGGAAAGGTAACACGGTGTCCATCAATTCTTCACTTCACTTTCATTTGAATTTCTGCAGGAGACTTAATTTTGGTTGGAGCCGCACTTGGTGGGTGTTTCTCTTACTGGGGCACATTGTGGAGTGGATTTATTTATACTTTTATTTTGGGGCTTGTTAATTTGCCTGCGCGGCCATGTGAAAGTTTGCTGCATGCCGCAAATTGCACAGACGTGCGAATGTGGCTCTAGGAAGGGGTGTCTATCCGAGCTGCCTTGGCCGTCTGGTCACCTGTCCCTCGGTTCCACGTTCATATTTCATGGCGCTCGAGGAGCCCCAGGGCAGGACAATGAGTCTTCGGTCCATTCGCAGTCCATAAATCCACCAAATGAGGCAGTCCATCTTGTTTTGGTCAAGAGCCGTGCTTTTGGCCTAGCTGGGATAGTGCTAAGCCGAGATAATGGCCAGCTTTCAGTGCTTGTCTGGTTCGATTTGGCTGAAAAGTAAATTGAAAATTGCTGATGGGCCGTAATGGGAGCGACGAGAAACGAGAAGATTGGTTGAGTGGGAGGGCTAGGAAAGGTCTTTTAAGTCTATTACAGAATGTAGAATGAAGTGTAGTTACTGGCTAATTTAGCGATCTCTAGACTCATTTCAATTAGCCGCCTGAAAAGTAGTTTCCACTCGACTAAGCAAATGTTTTGTTTCGTAAGAGAGTTAGGACTCTGGGATAGCTAATAAAATTTGTTTTATGACTATTAAATAACAAGTTGCCTAGTTTGCAACCTTTTTGGACTTTATCAAAATGTTTGCTCATAATTTTCCCCAAGTAACCCAAGGCGGGCATAACTCTCCCCATGGGTCCGGTCCCAAGGCCCAACCCAACTGAAACCGAAGCAGTAAACCTCCACTTAACCTCCATTTCCCATTCCCATTCGCAGACCCCACAGAAACATGAGCATAAATTGAGATTTTGCTAAGCATTTGCCAAACTTATTAGGACTGACAAATGTTGACAATTGACGAATTGACACGCGGGGCGATCGGAAGGCAGGGGCATGAAATCCGTCAGAGGCTCGACAAGCGGTTTTGGCCCGGTCTTGTCGCTTGTTTTCCCTCCCTCCCTCCATGCGGTTTTCCTCCCCGCCGGCAAATTGGTTTGGCTGCCATTTCGGTGACATTAATTTACAGTTGGCCAATTGCGATGAAGAAAAAAGAGAACAGCGCCAAAACTCATTAAGGAAACACTCTGGCGATAAGCAAGGGAACCTACAAAACCAGAAAAAAAAGAACCAAGAAAAGAACTTACGAAGCTGAAAGGCGGCGCACAATTTATCACCGATTTTTGGCAGTTTTCGTTTGTTAGCTCAGAAATTACTTGGGCCAGTAAACAAAAAGAAACTACTTCGCATGTAATGCGATCTGCGAATCTCAGCCCAGGGATCAAATGCAACAATCAGATGCGATCATAAATTAGCAGGGAAATAATGATTTTACTGGTCCCATGCAAGAAAAGAAAGTTAAACGGAAAACAGGGGAAGTATTCAAACTGGTGCTTAACATACTCTTTTGGTTTCGAGTTGCTGATTTGTGACTTTAAAATTATATGTGTTAGTACTATTTTATTAAATTCGAAACAATATTTTTAAAGCGCCTATTTTGGATGCCACTTTTAAAGGGAAAATCTGCAATTGTTGAAAAGTGGCATGCCATTCATTTAGGTTAGCTCTTTCGTTTAAAAACATTCAAAAACAGAGGGAAGATAAGTCTTCTCCGCACGCACACTCGTACAAAAGCGGACATTATGCAATGATCCTCTGACCACTTTTTTCTTTTTTTTTTTTTTTTTCTGCATTTTTCTGACCACCGAGGGAAATGAGGTGAATGCCTTCTTAGCAGGCGACAAGCAAAACAAAAACCAACACACTGAGAAACTGAGGAATTGAGAAACTGAGAAGAGGAAGAGGAAGCGGCAGCCCAAAGTCCATAAGCCAAGCGAAATCGATATTTTTCAGGGACGCACCCCCCACCACACCCCCTGCTGAAAGCCCCCTAACTCCTCCCATTTACTTGCATTCGTATGCTCTTTCCTTCGTTTTCTTCTTGTTCATGTGCACTTAAAAAAAATAATTAAATTACATATAAATAATAAAAAAATAGATAAAATACTCATACATACTTCTATGGATAATAAATAGTTGAAAAATATTTAAGATCACAGCAACATCAATTTTATTCGTAAGCAGAAAGTGAATAATACACTTGATCGCTTAAGTTCGAGTTATCATTGCGTTTATTTCTATCTTTCTGTGTATTCCTTGCTGTTTTCTTCGATGTGGTTTTAACAATTTCGTGCTCATTCAGAGAGGGTGACGTTTAGAAGGGGAGGTAATGGGCGGCTGAGGGAGGGGCAGGAGCAGTCCAGGGTATGACTAGTTTCGAACTGGGTGGTGACTCACCCACAGAACATTCGCCCCAACTCGCAGTTCTCGTTGCACTCGTATCTGAGTATTTGTATCTGCACTTGAGTGTGTGGTGGAGCTGTGTTAGTTCGTATCTTGTGGTTTCGGTGGTGCCGCCTTTGCCGCTGACACACGTGAAGCCACATCAATCCATCAGCCGACTTTTGCACTTAAACGTGTCGCATTGGCTTGTCCCATTCTCCGGTATTCTTCGATATTCTTGAAGAGCGGACGAAATCTAAGTGGTAGTTATTTGTAATTATTGGAATTATAGCTATTCCATTGTGAGTATTTGTAGTTGAAAACATAAAAAATAATTATTTTAATATTTCCGACACTTAGGCACTTAGGGAAAGAAAGAGCACTAAATAGTTTACAGCACTTTTGCCCCATTTGAATTCCTCTTAAAAATCACTGGCATCCACTTATGCACTTCAGCAGCAGTCCACGTTTACTTTCACATTGGCAGGCTGTCCCCATCGCGATTCTCGACGCGCAAGAACATAAACCTGCTGCAAGTTATCGCCCCATCTCTCACTCGTTCTTGGACTTTCCTCTTTCCCCAAACCGATTCGGAGTCCGAGTCCAGAGCTATCAGCGCGGAGTACTGTGTGCTCCTCCCCTGGGGCGATACTCAATTACCTGCACTTGTCACAGAATCCAGATGGCTTAGCCGGGATAATGACGATCACTTAGCACATGATCCATTCCATATAGTTAGTGACTGAAGAGCGCGGCGTCATTGCGCGCAACCTGTGATTAGCGGCTAAGGCATAAATTCTGGGCTTTATCTCGTAGATTGCGTAACGGTTTCTTTGAGGCTTTCCCAGATTTTCCCAGCTTTTTCAGCTTGAGAGTGTGAGCCATAAATGGCAAGCACTAATTGCGTGGCCGCTGTCATAAAACGTGGAAACGTTGAAAGAGCGCAGGGGCGGGAGCGCATTATCGTTAAAACAAATGTTCGTTTTTTTTTTTTTTTTATCTCCGGGCCAATGCAAATATATAGGTACCCGAATGGAGGGAAAGCCAATCGATCCATCGATCGGTCGTTCATCGAAATCATCGGTCAGGCCCTTAGCCTGGGGCCACCACTTGTTTCTGAAATTTTGGGAAAGCATCGGTTGCATAAGTAGGACACCAGGGCGGGGTCCTCGAATGGGGATTTTGGGTTACCGAGGCAGAGGGGAAAACAGAACGATAAGGAAGCGATTTACGTGGGGAACTTTTGCTTTTTTGTTCGTGGTAACACATAGCTGACCTCTTTAAAGTGCTGTGTATCGGGTGGAAATAACAAATTCTCCATTCAAAATGTCACAAAAATGTCACACGAACGAGTGGCGCCTTCTCTTCGTCGAAATGTGTGAACATATGTGCTCTTTGCCACGCCCCCTGATCGCTACTCCGCCCACCGATCTCGCCCAGAGAATGCAATTAAATTCTCCAAGAGTTGGAAGTTGCCTCAATGTGCAGTGGTTTCGATTTGGTCTTTGCTTTTGGCCTCGTTTTAGGTGTGGATACATTGTGTGAGGATGAGGATTCGGGGAAACGAGTTGAGGTGGCGAATTCCTAGGGGAAATCAGGTTTATTTATAGGCTGTATTGGGTCGCTGGAGTTATTTAGTCGATTAAGAAAATATTTTGAGAAGAATACCTAATCCGTCAAGATAAAGTACCATTCTTCTAGAGGAATTTTGTAAGAATATTATAAATCTTCCTTTTTAATTTTTAAAAATAATCTCTTATTTCTTTCTTTACAGGTGAGTTGAATATAAAAGATCTTTGATGGAATAATATGACGTAAGCAAAAATCGATAACTATTTCCCAAACGACCCCCGCCGATTTCCCGGTCAGTGAAATGATTTCTCTATGCAGATGGGAGCGCAGGCGGATTGGAGAGCATTTAATTATGCACACGTAGGCCGGATATGGACAAAGTAATCCGTATGCTAATCATATGCAGTCTTGATCCATCTACGGAGTGTAGGAAGCATTACCTAACCAAATTGCTTTGGATCTATTCCAATTTTTTCAAAGGTTAGCTCGGAAGTTGGTCAAGAAATATATCCACCAACCATTTAAGCATTCTTTAATCAGAAAAATCGCACTTAATTTAGTTCAGGGATATAAACAAGTTGGTTTATATTTCGTCACTTTTTTGGTGGATCTCTTGAGGTGTGGTGGTATGCGATGAGGATCGGGGGGCAGACGTAGGCTTCGGCGATGCAGTGCCATCATGGCCAGATCCTTGTACTGTTGTTTTCGCTCCCCGTCCATTTGATTCCACAGGTCACTGGCCACTTTCTGGAGTCTCCCGAGGTCCTTGAGTCCCAGCCTTCGATTGACCGGCTGTTGTTCTGGCTGAAAGCCGGTTAGCTCTCTCTCCTGTGCGAGTAATAGTTGGTAATAGCCATCGTACATCTCCCGCACGAAATTCTGGAAGGCAGAGGTTTCCGCCTGCTGTACCGCCATTCGGATTTCCAGGTGCCTCAAAGTGCTGGGCGAAAAAGTCACATGGCGCCGTGTAGATGGAATCACAAATCGGGGAGCTCGTCGTTCGCTTTGCAGACTTAAATGGGTCACCAGGCTCAGACGACTTGTGTAATCGCTCAGGAAAACTTTGTCCTCCGATCGTTTAGGTGGGTCAGTAAGGGAGTCCAGTACTCGCCAAAGGTTTTTCCAGTAGTTCCGCATTTTTAACTCAGGGACAGGATGCGAGGACCAGCATGGCCTGCTCAGTTTTCGCCCCCCTCCCATTCATTTGCCAGGAAATCTGAAAATACAGACATATTTTACTTGTGCAGTCACATATAAAATTCATCATAAATATGGCGTAAAAATAACCAGCACAGCGAGTATAAAACTTTAAAATAAAAATACAATTTATTGTCTACAACTCTATTACGTATGCGATAATGGATTCTGTGCAGAATCTGAAAATCATACCTGAAAATCAAGGTCTTTCGAGATCAGTAAAAATGTTTTCATGTTTAAAGGTGGGCTGCAACATTCTTTACACAAGTTTCAAATTCCACAAACCGATCTCGACTATTTATCAAACAGAAAATACCTACAAAAAGTAATCCCCTGAATCAAATTAATTAGAGATCATTAAGGTTGTTTCGCTCTCCTTCTAAGGGGGCGTGTCAGGGGCAGTTATGAAATCGCCTCGGATCGTTTATCATAGTCGGTGGGTCATTCCCAAAGGGTTTGGATGAGGTGTGTTCCGTGGGTAGTTCGTTGACCCACTGAGCCACACCGACAGACCAAACCCAGACGGAACAGTTCTGCTTCTTGCCGACGATAGACCCTCTAATTTCCATCCCTGGAACATTTTTTTTATTTTAACTGTCTGTGCGGATCATTTTGAATTGACAGCAGCTCGTTTTGCTTCCTTGTTTGCCAATTGCATTGGCAAACGACTGGCAAGCATTTGCATCGGTGGGGGCTCATTGGAGGAGAGGAGGATAGGCAGACACTCACTCAATCATGCATTCATTCAGTCAGTCGCTCATTCAATCATTCGCCCCCTCCCGCGCTGCCATTCAAATTTTGTAACTGTTTTGTCTGCCAATTTGACATTTCTGCCAGCTCCCCTGCGATTTTTCAAGCCCGAAAACTCCGAAATCCCCGAAACCCCTTTGAGCCTCTTTTGTAGGTGTGTTTTTGCCGGCTTGTTTTCCTGTGCGTGGTTTGCTCCCCCCACCCCCTTTTTTTGCCCGAAATACGTTGTCATGTCTTTGGGTTAAATGCAATAAATTTGCTAATGCAATTTAATATGATTTTTCGAGTGGAGTTTGTTTTGGGGATTGAGCGGCATTGGGGATTGAGGGCACTCCCTGAATTTAATTGGAACCCTGGGAACCTATCTGCGAACACAGCGCATGATGTCAGAACTTTGAATTTGTCGTGTTCAATCCAAAGAGAAGCGAATTGAAAAAAGAGAGCAATTTCGAAAATAACCAAATGGAAGGAAACATTTTTGATATGTTGACAGCTCACAATTCCGCGTAATTAAAGCAAACGAGGGGGAATGAAAGGGATTATCGCAACCCGCATATATACATAAGTGTATGTTGTGTGGAAGCTTGAAGTACAGTTCTCAAAACACATTGCATGCCGTCGGATAAGAAACGGGTGCGTTCTTATGTACATAGGAATTGCTCAAAAGATTAATGAGGAATTTATCAGAGACGTTCAAAGAAACTGGTTCCACAGGATGATGACTAATTGGATTATACTGTTGAATGTACAAGAAGTGAGTGTTTTGGGTTCATAAAAGTTAGCATACACTGCTATGTGTAACTTTAGTTATCTTTTGTTTATTTCACGCTAGAAATGAATTTATTTATAAGCGTAATTATTTGGGGAGTTCCCGACCCTATTTAAACTCAAGCAAATCACTTCTCATATTAACAAACAATGCTGATAAAATTAATGCATTTTTGTGCAATGCTCCCTGGTTCCCATAACTGCTTCACAACCCCACCCACACCGGCCACTCCCCGCCCACTTTTCCAACTCCCCTTTTGAGGCCGTATTATGCGTGCTGTGTTGTTGGTAACATCCAAGCAACACAAGGAAGAAACTGCAAACCAATCCAGGCCACACCCTCGATTTCCCCGCCTCTTTTGCTGCCTAGCCAACTGACATAATTCCCAAGGAAAATGTTAAGTGCATTGAAAACAACAGCCGTTATGTTTCAATTAGGCACAAACCAGTTGGCAATAATAGCAAAAAGACAGCGAAAACTATATAAAATTAAAGTTTAAGAAGCAGCCAAAACAAATTCATTATAAAAACTAAACACGAGCCGCCAGCAACAACAACATTGTTGGCAAACAACAATGTGCATATCGTGGAACATTAAATAAAAAAAAGAAGGAAAATAGCGAGTAGAAAACTCCACGCAATGCCGCTTTTCCTGCTTCCCATGGCCCCAAAAACAAAACTTGGCCAGCGAAGAAAATTGTTTTTCATATAAATTAATTTCCTTTTGGCGGCCAGCAGCTATGGGAAAAATGCCAGGATGCAAATGCGAGGGAAGCGGCGGAAGGTGGGCAAATCGAGTGAGCCTTTAACCTTAAGCTGCAGGCTTTGCACTGTCCGTTTTTGGGAAATTCGTTGATGGGGAAAAACCCACGTGGAGTTCGCTACTTTAATGGAGACATCAAGCGGTGGCTTCACTCTTGGGTTTTTTGTGCACATTTAGTTTATTTTCCGTGGCGCCTCAATTGCTTTTAATGGTCACTTGTGGCGCTCCTCCACTCATAGAGTCGTCCCCCAAAATCCCCTGTACAACCGCCCCCGTCAATGACCACTGCACTTTCCGTTTTTTAACTGTCACAACTCTGTTAAATTTTTATTTATGTTTGAACACCCCATAAGGGGTCCGTCTGTCTGCGATTCTGGCTCTTCTCATGGCACGCACGCCCCCGCTTTTCCCGCACTTTTTCTCCGACACTCGACACGCCACTAAATGTTGCACTCCAATATTGCCATTGAAGCATTAAGTGGCATTTAAAAATCTATATTCATATATACATCTATAAAATTCTACTAACAAGATATACATTTGCTGGTATAAAGGCAATCCATTCACTGTTGTTGAAATGGATTTAATGCAAGAGAATCGCGCATCCAATTTCCTCCATAAAACACACAAAACTTACTCAGTTGCAGGTTAAGACTACCAACTCAATCAATATTCGATATTCAATATGAAACTCATGGGTTCCACTCAGGGTCGTTCCGCTTTGGCTGTCCAATGCTCTTGGCACGCAATTAGCATTTAAAATAGAAATATTTTCCTATGCTATGAGGTCTTGCTCAACTCGGTTGGTTGTCATTTGAATATTTCATTACCAAAGTCAAGCTCCATGATATCGAAGTACCATGATTTTAATGAACTTGGCTTTGAGTCGTTTGAGTTTTTATGAGTGCTTTAAAACAAGAAGAGAATGAGTAAAAATATTTTAAATATAGAAATTACTGCCTTTGCCTTTAGTTTATTGTACTCATATGTTGTTCCTCAATTTTTAAAACAATCTAAATATTTAACGTTTCAAAGAGCAAATCTAGAGACCCTGCTTTTCAGGATCGTTGAATTTGCAGGGAACTTTCGCGTTTCGAGTTCTGGTGTATAATTGAATTTTGTGGAACTCTGTTCACACCCAGAACGAAATCGGTTTCTCCTTCTGCCCCTCTGTCGATGGCAACCTGTAACCTGTTCCCAAGCGAACCAAGCCCATTCATCAACCCGACTGAGTTTTCTCCTCCTCATCCGTCTCCTCCCGTAACGCATTTAACTCGTACCTGTCTGCCCACAAGTTCAGTCCAACACTCCACTATTCACTTGACTCAACTGGCCGGCACGCACTTCCCGATCGCAGATATGAAAACCGAAAAATAAGAGCCCCAGAGATAATAAACCGACTTTCCAATTGACCCAGTTAACACCACCATACCGGCTTACCCAATCCGCTGCGAAATGGAGCGCGAAAGGGTTCGGGCCTTATAAATGTGGGAGCCCATGGGCATTATAAATAATCTGTGGCTTACAATTAATTAGAGAAACACGTAAGACAAATGAATTTTGAGAAGTTTATCGTGCACCCATCGCGGAGATCGAGCGAAAAAGATTCGTTGCATCATTAGCACTTCCAGTTTGTGGCTTAAAGTTTGATTTCATTTTGGGAGCACGAAATCTTTCCCTGAATAAATTATGTGAGCTAACTGATAAGTGTCTGGGGAACGTAGAAATAATTATAATTATACATTTATAAGAAAGAAAATCCGCTATAAATAGTTGAACTGGTATAAATATATTTGAATAAACTTCAGCATATCTTGAAGTATCAACATCAGGCAGCTTAATTATATGCCAACAGTTTCAGATCGTTTTCTCAACACCAAATGGAGTCATTCGATTTTCGTATCAGGCTGCACCTCAAATTGATTTTCAAAATTAAGTAATTAAAGTTCTGCCATGGTCACACCTCCTACTCCGCGTTTATCGATCAAAAATCGAGTTCTAATTGAATGCGGAGGGTGTTTGCATTCTGCCACTCCCACTTTCGTTCCATTTTATGGAACAGTTAGGAAAACAGAGATGATAAGTGCAATCGCACTGCACTTGAAATACACTGCACTCATAATGGCGGCGAGGAAAACAGAAAAGGAAAATCGTATCCATGACTGCATTTACCCGCCCAAAACAGCTGACTAATGGTGCAGGAAGAATCGGGGGAGAATGAGGTGGAAAAACACGCCCCCCATATTAAAGCGTGTAATTAGTTTTGAGTAGATATCTATCCCCCCAGGCGAGAAGAAGGCAGTTGGGTCACATCAATGATTGTGGATGGAGTAGAACGGGGAAAGGGGATCAAGTTCAAGTAAGTCGCCAGTTGGTTCTAAACTCGTCTTTCAGAAGTCTTTTCCATTTACCATGACAATAAATGGCGAGAATTTTCCATGTTTATCCCTCAAGCAACGGCCGTTGAAATGGGCAAAGGGAAAACCATTCATGTTTTATTCAAGTTGCTCCAAGCAAGTGCATGCAAAGCCAAAATCAATAAAAATTAGTCGACACTCTCTGACAATGCATTTCACTTGCCAAGGAGGCGGGCAGAGACTTTTGCCAGCTGTCAGTACATGACATTGATATAAAAAGGAGAAGGGACGGGACCAATGACTCTGGCTTTGCTTTAATGCATTTTCCAGGAAGGAATACACCAATCAGCAAGCCAGGCGTCATATGAAACCATTAAAGTTTTCTCATGCGCAGGAAAACTTACGAGCAGTGGTGATGGGCATCCTGTATGCATATTCAAACAAAATTGATTAAACAACCCTGGCTAACACTTCCTTTCTCCCAAGTTTTGTTTATTAGAAATGAAACGATGAATAGAAAGTTGTTTTTTATTTGTCACTAAGACTTAAAAACAGTTTTATTTCCATAGCTAAATGAGTGGCAAAGTGGCCTAGGAAATTAGCTGAGTTCAAAATGTCTTATTGATTGGATTGTCTATCGCTTGCGATAATCTGCAGCCATGTTAATCATTTGTCAGTGCTTTCTGACGGTCTGAGGCTCTGCCATCGAAACAATCAGTTAAATTAATTAAAATTGCCTTACAGTAGCGGCTGCAACTTCAGCAATCACAAACAGCAACTAGCAGCGGCCGCCGCATCACGTCATGTCGCTTAAAAACGTCATTAACATCAACATTAACCTAACCCTCAAACAACGGCGGACTTTTCACCTTGGAGTTTGAGCCCCAGACGGAGACTGCAATTTTCCAAACGAGACAGAAATCAACTCATTAAAGCCGCCCGTCCGCAGAGAGAGTCCAATGCAATGCAATGGAATGGAAATGAAAACGAAAACGCCAGACTCGCGGAAAAGAGCAGGTGGGAGTTGCAGGTTGGAATCGGAATCGGAGGAGTTGATGGCGAACGAGTCGGGGCCAAAAATCAATGCGGGTGTTTGCTCTGTCTCCTCTAAGGCAACATTCACTTGTCGCCGGCGTGGAAACAGAAGCAACATGCGATGTGGCAAGTTGCAAGTTGCAAGGGGAGGATGTAGTGGGCGGTCTGGCGATGGCTACTGTCACTGGTCTGCTGGACAGCGGTCGTCTCCTTGTCTTGTCCGCCTTGGAAAGACAAATGTGAGATTTGCATTTCTTTCGCCGAGCGAAATGAAATTTATGTCATGTAATTTCGCAGTCAAAAGAAAACCCACACACATCAGCCTTTGGCGCCAGTTTATGAAAAGTGTTACCAAGTGCACAAAAATAATAACAAACGCCACTGTTACACTTTGAAAGAGTGTGACCTTTCTAAATAGCATTGTGTTCCCTTATGAATATGCGTTTTCAATGAAATGTCAATATTATAATCAATATAACTCACCCTATTAAGACCACCTGTATAGGTAAGAAGAAAAAGTTAATTAATCAATAAATAACGGAACAGATTTGGGGTAATTGAAAAGTGAAGAAAGCCAGGAGAAAACCTCGTACTTCAAGCTCTTTGCGTACGCACAATTTGACTTACTTTTGCAGCATATTTTTGTCGCACGTTTTTTTCTGCCAGCTGATCTTCTTGGTGATTCTCTAATTTTCACCTGCTGTCTTCTCATCTCCTCTTCTGGGGCCACAAATTTCACCCATCAGCCCAGAAACTCTTGACAAATTAATAAAACAACTTGTCAAGTGGCTTTCCGCACAGGAACGGAACCTGCGGCTACTCACTCATTTTTTGGTGGTGCAGTTTGGCGGTGGTTTTTGCATTTTAGTTGGTTCGGTGGTTGCTGGTTGGTGGTGATCTTTTGCAAATTGCATTCTTAATGGAGACTGTCGAGTCCCGGGGCCAAAAAGCAAGATGCAAATGACTTGGGCAGTGCCAATTGCAGCGGTGGATTTGGGGAACGGCATTTGGAGAGTTGTTTGCTCAGCCCCATGTCACATTTTGTTAATTTGCATTGGGAGGGAAAATTAAGCACGGAATGTGTTTTCTTTAACAAAGAGGGAATAACTTTTATATGGAATGCAAAATGTACAATTAATTTGAATTTCACCGATTTTCTATTAAAAACTTCCAAACGCTTTCCACCGCATCATCATACAATTTAGTTTTACTTCTACAAGTGTCATTAAGTGCAATTTGAAATACTTTCAATCGAATGCCGCCTTCGCATGCCAAACGGTTTGTTGTTCAATTTCGCTGCGGTTGTCTGATTTATGACTATTTAATTACCATTGGAAGGCAATGAAACAAAAACCAAAAATGCAAAATTAACAATGCAAATTGCACGAAGAGCGAAAAAAGACACTGTCTGAGGCGCCACCTAGCGGCTGGTGGCAGGTCGTTGAACGTTGGAAAAACGCCAATAAAAGGGGTTTAATTTTTTCCGTAATTATAAAAGGTCTTTCCAAACACGCTGTCGTCGCTTGTGCCTTACAAATGTGTTAAATTTTCGCTCACATTCGTATTTGCAGTATTTATGGGCGCGCCACGCCCACTCCTGCGGCCAGACACAAGTGCTGCTAATTAAAATTCAACGTCTGCCCACCACCACCACCTTTACCACCTTTAACCGGCTAATTTTAGGGGGTAAGAAACACACAAACATCAGTCGCATCGAAAAATAATAACAGTAACAAGGCTGCAAAACAAAAGCCGCTGCCGCCGGATTCTTTTTCGTCTTTTCGTTTTTAAAACTTGGCTCAAACACGCGATGGCCGCGAATTTCGGAGAATGAAATGTACAGAGAGGAGGATACCCTTCTCGGAGACAGACGTTTGTTGTAGAATAATAAGAGTCATGAGTTTTTTACTTTAAAGATAAAACAAAATCATTAAAGCAATAGTTTGACTTAATACAAACCTTTTGTAAGATCTTACAAAACTTACAAACCCATTTAACCATAAACAAAACCTAAAGCTAACCCTGTTCTGCAGTGTAAAGTTCATATAGTTTGCATGTCAGAGATCCATAAAAAGGAGAGTTCACGAACGAAACCTTAATTCTAAGAGAGGGGGGTCTTTGCTCAACATTGACATTCAGGAAGGACATACACACGTGAGCAGAGCCTTGAATGGAAGTGGAGGAGTATTTTTGTATATTTGTGCAGCTGTTGTGCGGAAAGAAGTTTTCTGCGGGGGAGGGACCTATTGTACATCCACCTGACCCAAATATAATTCATTTAAAGCGATTTCACCGTCCTAATCACGTGAACTCCATCTCAAGTTCAGGCCGCGACTCAAAAGGTAACCTTAACCCCCATGATTAACCGTTGAGAGTTACACTTTCGGCCATTGGTTTCACCCAATGTGAAAGTGGCGAGTGCGATATGGAAAAGCACACACAATGCCAACTCCCAGTTCGAGTATCTAGTATCTGCTAGATGCATTTATGAAATGCACTTTTCGGGGGCTCGTGGTTTCTTTCTTTTAATATTTCGGCGGGCACGTACACACAGAGAGCTTCGAATTGCGTTTGCTTTTCCCAGCCTTGAGATCAGACAATGAGATCTGCTGGGGAGAGGAGTGGTCGGGGGATTTTGTAAGACACCTGAGGCGGCGACGTCGGCGGCCGTTGCATGTCATTTTCTGACGCTATCTCAATAATTCATACGCAATTGTATTGAACAATAAATTAATCACACGAACGAGCCGAAACAAACGACGGCAGTCGAGGCAAACAAAACAGCGCACACAGACACACATGACTCTTTTGGCTTCCAGCTCTTGAGTCCCGGGACTCCGTGATAAACGTCATAAGCCAAGAGCTGCTAAGTGAGTCGCCAGGAGATGGGTTCGTGACACGCGGCGGGTTAAAAATTAGAGGCAAGCTTAACATTAACAGTAAGTGTCACCTTTAAAACGAGTCAAATACCAAGTATCCTATGTGATCCATTTAAAGTAAGAAGTTGGGAGTTAGCTGATATTCCATTTTAACTCACGTTGCCATCACTCGACCAAAAACGGTTGCACAGATGCACATTTGGAAAAATGCATAAATATTTATACCAAACACGATCCGCCAGAAATGTCGGTGGAAATTAAAAGAGCAATTTTCCAATTGAATAAAGACGACGAAAAATGGTTTGCGAGGAGCAGCTAGGAGCTAAGAGTTAGGAGCTGGCGAGGTGGCCGCCAAAGGAAGCAAAGATCAAACAAAGATCGAACGTGTTTTGGGTGCAAAAGTCAATTAATCATTAGAGGAAAACAAACCGAAGCAACAAAAGCCGATTCCATGTTGCATGTCTCTCGGTTTTGATGAGGCACAGGAAGTCCAATGTTTGTTCGCCGAAGTAAAAGTCCCGAGCTGTGACAATGGCAAAGTTTTAGTTTGTGCAATTAACGAACATTTTCCAGATGCCGGGGACACGCTTTGGATACGGCATTTCCAGCTCCAGCTGCGACTCCTGTGATCCTCGCCAGATTCCAACAAGTATTCCAATTTTTCAGTTTGGGCCTCGGCGTCCATGTCGCTCGTAGTGATCTTGTTTCTGCGTACTTTTGGTTTGCAGTGTATTGATGCCTTTTTAATTGCTGTGCGCAAAGTCGCTTTGTTTCTTTTTCCCCGTCTTTATGAGCCACTATACATATCTAGGGTGCCCCCGCCTATCAAGTCACACATATGCATACATAGGTACAGTGAGTATTCACACTGTGTGTATGACTTGGTTCAGTTGAGGCAGTCACTCAGTTAGTCTGTCAAACGAGCGGCCACTCATATCGGCATGTTTTTTATATGCGAGGACTTTACATAATCGAAACCAGGCGACCTAAAAATAAAGGAGAAACTTGATATTGAGCAATGCTCGTTGGCCAATTAAAAGCAAATTGGGGCAATATAAAAAATCATAAGATTGGGCTCGTCGTGTATAGCAGGGCTACTGGCGAACAGTCTGATTTGTATTATGTGCCTTACCACATAAAGCACTTTAAATACCATCCTATTAATCTGTCAAAAGGGTGTAATTATTAAAACCATTAATGCTAAATATGGAAGTTACTTTTTAAGCTATCTTAAACTAGGGTTCCCATCTCGACATTATCTTCCACTCAGCCACAACTGTCATTAAGTTGTCACTCTATAGATCTATCTATCTTATCTCCTGAAGAAAGATCTCTCCAATAAATGATGCCAGTTGAAGATCGCTGTGATTTCATTAACCCCGAACCAAAAGCAGTCACAACAAAGTCAATTGAGACCACCTGAAGATCACCAGTCCGCGGTGGACCTTTCACACTTCCAATCGCAATGGAAATGGAAAACGAAAGTGAACCAAACCAAAATGGATACAAATCGAGACTCTAATTGTTGGATTGTCTTCCTCGGTTTATGGCTTGTCACAGCTTGACGCGGGTTTAATTGAGTTAAAATGGAGCTGTAAACATATCAATTATCCAGCCGACCTGCCGCTGCCCGAGGCATTCGTTTTGGCCCAATTATCGCAAGTCGGACACCAAACTACCATAAATACATACATATGTGCACATGTGTCTCTTACGCACGCTAGATATTACTAATTAATTGCCCACTCTTCCCCGATTTTCCTTACTGCTGCTTACTCTCGTTTCCTCTGCTCATTTGCTGCAACTGCAACTGAAGTTGCAAGTTGCGAGTTGCAACTGCAATGGCAAAAGTTAGTTTCGAAGATTTATCGGCAGGCGGTTCGCGGCAGCGCCATCTCTTTCCCTCATTACGCCGATTCTCACTTTTTCTTTCTTCGGTGAGCTCCCAACATGTGCCTGGCATTTTATCAAAATCGAATCTGTGGCATTTCATTCCAGTCTTCCAGCCCACACATCCCCAACAAGTTGGGGACAATTTTGCTGGATATAGAGGGTATATCGACTATTTAAACAGTGTTGTATCAGATCGCATATGACGCGATTCTTTAAGGTTGTCATTTCTCTTGACTTTTTAACTATAATTAAAATTTTTTGAATTTTTTCCCAGTAATTTATTTAGCAGAGTGTAGGAAAGTGGGCTTAGATTTGATTTTATTCGACTGCTTTCGTCGTGTGCTTCCACTTTCGAGCTGCAGTAGCAGAGCTTGTCGTGGTTTTGCTGCCACTGAGAAGAGCCGTCTTCTCTGTTGGAAGTCGCGTCATAGCTGAGGAAAAGCATTTTATCTATGAGTTGTCAATGCTCAACTGCCAGGCATTGTTTTTACTGCCTTGTCTTTCGGTTTTGCTGCCTTCGCCTTGCCGGCTCCGAAAGTGAATCTCAAATATTTCTTGATGGCTATCTCGGCTGGAAAAGCGCCAAGGATGGTGTCTCGTTTGGGGCATGTGGATGAACGTACATAGATGTGGGGATGGTGGCACCCATGTTCGATGCACGTCAACAGAATTTGCGAACAAGGTCATGGGAGTCGGTCAAATGGGGGGTGATGGTTGGGAGGGGTCTGTCCATAACACATATCGTCGGCATCTCGCGGCTCATTTGGAGGAGATTTTCCGTGGCTGCGCAAGAGTTTTGTTTTGCCAACGCATTTCACTTTCTATTGCATTTCGAATGCTTTTCTCCCTGTCACTCTTCCTCTTTCGCTTTCGTTTGAGTTTCGTTAATGAACTCAAGAGGGTTTCTTTCGGCTTAAATCTCCATCGAGCTCGTTCTTTTTAAGATCTCTTTTTTTCCGACGAGAGTTCTGTGAAAGCTCTTGATGCCAGTTTTTTATTCATTTTCGTGCTTTGTTTTTGTTGTGGCAGCCGAAAATGTTGCATTTGTGTCTCACCTGACAGAATTTCCGTGTGTTCCGCATCTGAGTTTTGCACTTTAGGATTGAATTTCAGTTGGCCGGCAAAAAAGAAGCGAAACAAACAAAAGAGTTATGGAAGTGTTGGGTAAGGTGTTTTTATATGAAACGGGTTCTACAATTACTCGCAAGAATGTGTATAAAACTGAATGGAAACCCTGGGAGTACAGTTGCGCATAAGATCATTTAACAATTGATATATATAGTATATGAAAAACTTGACTACTGCAAAATGTTGAATAATAGTATGCAGTGTTATGAAACCATCTAATGTTGAGCTTCTATCGCATCTGGCATATGTCAGATAGTTTTAGGAGCCACAAGAAAATTTCCCACTAAACCAAAAACAGGGCTTTGAATTTCCATCTCGGTCGGTGGGCCTCTCCCTCCGAAGCCCCCGGAAAAACCGCCCAACTCTGAGACCTACTGGGAAAGGGATCCAATTATCGCCTGGAGACGTTGTCGTCGTCGTCATTTCTGGCTTTGTTGGTCTTGTCGACCGCTGACGATCGGCGTTTGTGCCCATTTCCGACTTTAACAGCTTGACCACAGATGCACCCTGCTGCCCCCTTTCCCAGCCTGTTTTTTTCTATCTTTTTTGTTTATTGTTTGTTAAAGTAAAACGACGTTCGGTTTTTTTTTTTGTTTTGTGATTTTGGTTCGTGCAAATTTCGCCGATTTCGCAGTTATTTGCTGCCGCTGCTGCTTTTTACAAATTGCCTGTAAATGATATTTTCACAACTCGCATCGATTGACTGGCTGACTGACCCCCCGCTTCCCGGAAAGTGAGAGAGTTCGTTGGGGTTAATGCGACCAATAAATTGTTGTTGCCGATATTTCGGTTGTTGCTGCTCGATGCTCGATGCTTTATGAGCCACATTTTGGCTCTCTTTCCCACTCTCGAGATGCAATTTTGCAACGGCAAATGACGGGAAATATTGAAATTTCGCAGCGTAAAATTGTTTTCAATTTAATCGACATTGTTAAATTTTTCATGTCCAGCTCGTCGGCGAGTTGGGGTTTCCTCTCGTTTTCCGTTTGTGCAATTTGAGTGCAAATATAATTAATGATAATGAATTGTTATGCGAGACGCCCTCGGTCAAATCTGCACCGAAAACAGCGAAACAAAAAAAAAAAAATGTCGTGCAGCAGTCGGAGTTTGTGGGAGTTTGTTGGCAAGTATCTGACTTTTTGTTTCGTTGCATTCGGTGCAGCAGATTTATCACTGGAGACAGCTCCGAGGTTGCGGCGTTGTCTGGCGAAAGGTTGCCGTAAAAATGTTTGAGTAATATTAGAAAAAAAGTTAAGATTCAAGTTGGGAATACCCTTCTAATGGAATCTTATAAAAAAAAGAGTCCTTAAAGGAATATCACGGTGTTTGGATCTCTTTTGAAAATATAGAAACTACTTCAAAAATGCCAGGTATTCTTCCGCTTATACAAACTATGACATGTAATTCGTGGTTAGTTTCTTGAAGTAGGGTATCCAAATGTCGCCTAGCAAATATTGGTGGGTAAAAGTTGATGCTTGGTGCCTCAGTTTCTGCGTTTGACTTTCCATTATGCAATGTCTGTGCCAAGTGCTAATATCAAAAACATTGGTAAACAATTTCCAATTTTCTATCTGGTTGTTGTTGTGATTAGTCAAACTCCGTTTCCGCTCCATTCACAACATTTTCACAGCAATTCGCTTGTTTGTTTTAACACGCGTTTACTTATCATCTCCTTTATCTCGTTTCAGGCGAAAGTGAATTGAATGGCATCGAATGGATGGGATGGATATGTGTATGAATTTGGACTTTCGCACAATTTGCGCGCTTTTCACACTCGATTATGTGAGTAATTGTCTGGTAATTAACTTTGCGATGGCTTTTGGGGAAAAAAAAATAATAGATGTGTTTATTAGCGTTTTCATCCGTATCTCTCAATCTGTGCTTCGCACACTTTGCCTGGCGTAATGGGTTAATTAAGAGAGATCATTGCGCAGTGAAGTGGAAGCTACTAGCAAGTAGGCCAAATTCAAGTTCAAGGCAACACGGCGTAGGCGCATTACTGAAAGTATAGCCTTTATATTCCTTAGCAACAGTTATTAGTTATCCTATATAACTGCTCTGGCTAATTAGCTTCTCTAAACCACTTTAAGGTGATTTTAAATTTATGTTTTATGTCTTTCTTGAACCACTTAACCCACTAATTTGCTAGCATATTGCAGGCTGATCGGCCAGATTGGGGGTGTGACTGTGGGTTATTTACTGCTTCGCCACCTGTCATCCGTCGAAAGAGTTACCGCCTGTTCGTTTGGTGGGTCAGTGGTCACAAGAAACCACTTCGCCTGGCGAAAGGCGTGGTCAAATCGGGACTAGTTTTCCCAAATCCATTTTTTGCTGTCTGGAGCTTTGATAGCTTTTCTGGCTGCATTTGTGTAATGTGCCGGGGACCCCAAAAACGATCGCAGAACACGAGGAAAACGTGTTCGAACCGCAAAAACAGACAAAACACAAAACATTTATCATATGCTCAGGAATGTAGACAAGTGTTGGTGGGGTCAGAGGGGGAAAAGGGGGGAATGGGGTGTGGGGCGTTGAAAGAAGTTGGGGAACGTGGGGAAAGGGGAGGTGGCGGCTGAAGTCAAAATGTTTATGGCTTGTAGACATATTGTTGCTAGCGACAACTTAAAAACAGCAAACAGTCGAACGCCACTGAAGTATATTTTATAGTAAACTGTAGAATTATTTGCTGGTAGATTGGAAGGCAGGGTATTTGGCTGTCTGCGTGCTTGAAAGGAGGCGATACAATGCTTGCATGTTAACCAAATTTGTCCCCACTTTCCGAGATACGATAACTTTCGTTGTTTCGTGGGCTCCTTTATTTTTTCATTGGTGGACCACTTCTCTAATTGCTCTTGCAACGAATGTCCAACCAAAGGGTAACCAGGCAGAAAGAGTTTCCTTTTGTTTTGGCCTGGCTGTGTGGGTCCTCTGTCCAGTGTCTTCATTCCGTAACCATGTTCCATATGTCGCACAACACTTGCAGTTCATTTTATTGGCAGTTCGTTTTTTTCTTGACCCTCCTTCTAGTGGAGGACTTTTGACATTTGGGGGGTCGTGGCAAAGGAACATATGTTAAGATTTTAGTCAAAAACGAATAAACAGCAATAAACAAAATAAGCCAGATTAATATGGAAATATATAGTGAAGAATGAAATGTTTATGGCCTGGTGAAAAACTATGGACAATAATTGTTGGCTACTGTGGGCCATAAAAGTGGGGAGAAAGAAGACTTGATAATATATGACCAAATGAAGAGGGAAAATAAAAGGAACTAAGTAAGAAAACGCGCATCGTAGAATCAAGACAGCTTATCAAGGAGAGAAAAAAGTGATTATCAAACAGAAACCGGTTTAGCTTAAAAAAGACTGTAGTTCAAAATGTGGCACCCAGATAAAACCCTTTTGTAACTAGATCAGTAACTACGATGGCTTCAGTTATCTTCCCCATCGTATCTCATGTATCACTGGGCGATAAAAGTTTGTCAAAGCCAGACACGACCACAACAAATTAAACAATTCATTGTCTCTGTTGCCACAAAAAAAGAGGAAAATATGACTTTGTGGGCAGACCGCCTTAATTTAAAGTAGGTTGCACTGGACCACATATTGTGATTGTTTCTGTGTTTTTGCGGTTGCATGACCGTTGCTCCAATGCCTTTGCCACGAAGTTGGTTTACAAGTCAATATGGTTATTGTTATTGTCGCCAGATTGCCAGCGATTTGGCCACTTGGCCAGCACTCACGTGTGCCAAAAGTGACGTCGTCTCACCTCTCCCTTCCCTTCTCTGTGCGCCTGCAGTTGACAATTCATTAGCTGTTTCTGCTGCAACAGCAGCTGTAGCAGTTGCAGCGGTGCTGCTGCAGCAACTGTCTTTGGCAACTGCCAACTTATGGCAGACTGCCTGCCTTTGGAGGAGACCGACCCCTCCAATCATGGCTTTTGGCCTGGTCAACTCGGCGTGAATGGCCAAATCGGTGGAAGACAGTGCCAACGCGATTCTTAGAAGAATTCGCAGATAAGTCGGTTGGCCTGCTGTTGGTTGTTCATATAAAATATAGCTGCGGCTGTTGCTGCCACGGCTGCAATATAGTATAAACAATATTTTAATTACGCTTTGGTCTGCGGAATGTCGATTTCCTCCGTCTGGGTCTCCTCGATTGTCCAACACTGTGCTCGACTTGGTGTCTGCGAGCGATTTCAGCTTTTGCAATTAGATGGACTGTTATAAAATTATTTAATTAATTTCTTTAAAAAATGTCAATGTAATGATTGCCGCCACTCTTATGTTTATTTTTAGTCAAAACTCCACATCTATTAAAGATTTTAAGTACAATCACTCTTACTCATGACTTCACACTCAAAACCAGCTGATGACTAAATTATGGCCAAGTACGCGGACTTTTATGACTTATTGTGACCAACTATACGATTTTCGAAGTCTTATCTCGACTGGGGCCCCAGATAGTGAGACTCGTATTAAATTGATTTAACTTTGGGCCACTCGAGTGTCGCGGAATTGCCTTATCAACTCTATCTAATCTTGGCGCACGAGTAAAGTTCATCGGGAAATCTGGGCAATCAAAATAATTGGTTTCGGAATTGTTGGCACTTGACTTGCTTAAGATGGTCACAGAGTTTTCCACCGTGTGAATAAATAGCGATTTAGTGAGTAGACATCCGGTTTGCGGGGATTCTCTGTTCTCATTTCATTCGTAATGGACCAAATGTTTAGCTGATAAAGAGCAAAACGGAAGTGAGTGGAGTTCAAAGTAAGTGAAAATGAAGTGTTAAGGTTGGGAACAAGAACAAAGAAAGTTTTGTTTTCGTTTTCAAGTAGTAATAGTTATTTGAGGAAATCAAGCTAGTGAGTTATCAATGTTTTTTTTTAATTGAAAAGAACGTTGCGTATTGTTATCAAAAGATTAGCAGTTTCAACAACATTTACAGATACTCCATTGAAAATCGAAAGTTTTGCTTACCCAAACAGATGCGATTGTAAGCAAACCGAAATAGATTCTATTGTCATCCCTCCCGGCATTTTATAGCGATGAACAATGAGCCCTCGGTAACTACGTGTCTGGCATGGACAATATGGAGGGACCTTCGATCTGGAAGACCCCTTGCACTGGAACCACTCCCCACAATCCGATCCACATGTGTGTTGACTTCATTTCGGTTTCGTTGGCTTATTTTTACGCAAATATTTGTCTATTTTTAGCCCTCCCTTTGGCTTCCCCTTTACTGCGGCTCCTCTTTGTGCTTATTAATGGCCTATGCTTTGGCTGCTTCTTCTGCTGTGGGGTCTCCGATCTCAGGGGTCTTGGATCTCGGATCTCCGAGGTCTGTGGGCATTGTGGCCAAACTTTATGTTCCACATGTTTTGGTCGGTCTTTTGACTTTGGCTTCGTTTCGCTTGAAGATCGGTTTTCTTTGGAACTTTTGTGCTATTACCGAATATTTACAGGTGTCTTATGCAAGAGTTCAACAGGTGGTTAGGCAAAGTCAAGAAAAGATTCAAAAGAAAAACTGTCCAGAGCATAGTGAGTTATTATCTGAAAGTGTTAAATATTTGGGTATGGGCATAATGAGGGAATCAATTTGCATATTTGTGGCGTTTTAAAGGCTTTAAATGCTTCGTTTGATTGTCAAAGGGTCACTGCTGCTTGGTGATTTCAATTTGAAAATTACAATGATAATACTCGTAATGTGTGGGACTCGTAAGCTTAAATATTAAAGAAATTACATGTAAAGGCCGCTCACTTGTGCCATTTCCATGCGGAAGTTTAACGCCAAACCAAACTTGAACAACGTTAACTGGAAATTTGCTATTTCCCAAATGAGTTAGTTGGCCAGGGGAGGAATTCGAATATCTGTTTCTACTTTTTCACCGCCTTTTCAACCGCCTTGCGGCTGTTAGTCAGTCGCGAATGCGAACTTCCATTTCGCATGCAGGCCGAGTGAACATTTGCAAAAAGGGGAATCGTGAGAGGACAGCGTTCCTCATTTTACTTTCTGAGTCATAAGGCAAAGCATTTAAATTTATTGCCAGCACATAAAAGAGTACGCATTAATTTCTTAATTATGTAATTAATATGTCTGAGAGTCGCAAAAGCCATAAGTAATGTTTGGCAAACAACTTAAATGCGGTGCAATTCGCTTCGGAATTCAAAAACACTACTAATTATTTGGATGCAATCTGAATTTGTAAATTTATCGATCTTTTCGTTGTTATACAGATTATTCAGAAATCGATCACTGCAAGCAATCGTGCCATTAATGGGCTTAAACTCTAATTTGGGTGTGCTTTACTTTTTCACTCCTTTTTATAGCCAAAAGACCTGGGAACTTTATGTGCAGCTCTTGGCATTGATTTGTTTTCTTTTTTTGGGGCACGCCCTCCTCCCTCAATTACAACCACATCCACCCACTTTTTGTTGCCGATTTTATTATTCATTTTCCCCCTTTGGTATCCGGCGCTCAAGTGGCTAAATGAACGCTTGCAGGCCACTTTTGGAATTGGACAACTTCCACCGCCTTTTCGCTAACCAATTTGCATATGAATTTGGCTCACAACTGTTTTTCGCGACAAATTTCGTATGAAAATTTGATTGCAGCGCGATTAGAATCGCGTTCATTGTTTTAAATTCCTCGCTGTCCGTTCGGAAGTCGTTGACCAAAGCTAAAGCTCTGGAATTAAGTAATATTTTGCATACGTAATTACTATAATTTCCCCGACTCCCGCCGACTCCTTCAAAAACCGCCGCTATACCATACGTGGTTGTGCAGTTCGTTTTATGCGGGTCACAGTTGCTTTTAATTGCCGTTTACAGTATCGTTTTGTTTACCTTGGAGTGGGTGTGATGATATGTGATACGAGATATGAGGCTCTGATAGTTCTACGGGAGATAATTATGCAAAAGTCTGAGGAGAATGGAGTTTCATCACAGCAATGGTGTTGCAACACCTGATAGCTCACAGTGCTGCTATACAAAAAAAAAAAAAACGTCGGATTAAATAGTGGTTCAAATGGAGAAACATTAAATTCACAATATGTTTGATACACTATTACTATCCCTTTAAAAGTTAAGCTTTTTCCGGATGAACGGACAGTGGTCATTTAAATTCTTCGTTAACGAAATGCAGCTGCGATCAACTAATGAGATCCGCCTATTGCAGAAGGTGTTGTAAAGAAATGCTGTAGGAAATGAAACCATATTAAAGACAGACCCGTGCAATTTGCTTTTGATTTTAATGGCTTGCCTATAGTAATAATACCCATCATTAGTAGAAGGAAAATGAGAAACGAATAACTGCAGTGCTCTGCTAATTATGCTGCCCCATGAGGTGGTCCCTCTCGTATCATAATCATCATTTCATCTCTGTCCTCCCATTTTCCACCTAATTCGTATGATTTCCTTTCAACTAATGTGCAATTTTCCCTACTCTCTTATTTCGTTTCAGTGGAATCGAATTAGATACGCAAACTAACCGACATTTTATCAAAATAACGAAACAAGTATTTTGCATAAAAACGAACGGAAATCGAAAGGAACGCCCTGAAGGTCATTGCCAGGGAGCGGAACGCCGGCAACGAAACGGGAAACAATGGAAATAAGAGGAAGCCAGGCAGACATGCAAATATTGGGCGACTTTTGAGGGGTTTGATTAACATAACTCGCTCTCTAAATAAAATATTGTACATCCCCCATGCACACATGGTTAATACAGCCAAATAAAGTTGGAAAACAATGGAAATGCAACAGGAAAACGAGACGGGAAGAGAAGGGGTAATCCCGAAATCAGAGAAAGAAGTAGCGTTGATAAGTAACCAAGAGACTGAAAAAGCGGCCATGATTAGTGGTGGAAAAGAAGGTTCGTTGAGGGATTCGGAGTCCCCCAGCGAAACCGCCACCACCCAAAATATAGAAAACACAACGACACCACCTAAATTGGATGGCATTTTTGCCAGGCCAGCCACTCCCCCGAATAAGGCCGGACTTACAACGAAATCGGCCTGCAGTAGCCGCAGCAGTTCCCTCAAAAAGCAGAGGCGAGGATCCAGAGGAAGCGCCAATTTCAATGTAGCGGGAACGGGCGATGGAGCACCCAAAAGAAGCGCCCCCGGCGGTGGACAGCTAAACTATGGCACCAACAGTGTTGGGAACGACCTTATGAAGCAATCGCAGTCCATGACGTCACTGAAGGCCTCTAATGCGGAACAGCAGGAGAGCCGTGACGTCATCCAGGCCAAACTTCACTTGGAACGTCCCTACAACAGCCTCAAGGTGAGTGATCCCAAAAATGGGTACGTGTTTTGGGGGCGATGAGAGGAATAGTACGGGTCGGGGTTACAACAGGTAATGGCTGTATCGTGTGCGCATAAATTTGCAATTTATCATGAGATAGTGGGCTTCGCCTCAGCCAATACCCTTTCTCAGAATATATACTTAAAGAGATACAAAAATTGTTTACACACAAGGAAAAGATAATGACTAGAGCCTTTACTTTACTTAACTCAAGGATTTTTAGTAATCAGAACTAGAGTATTTTGTAGTCCGACATATATCTTAGTAACTTACTCATCCATACCTGTTGCACTTATAGACTTCGTTTAGCACGCTAACTAGTTTGGTCTCTTAAAATGACAAGCAGCCGTTAGAATTCTGAGCTCTCTTGTTCTTAGTTGATGTCTGTGTCAGCGGAAATTGCTTTAATAAATTAATAATTAGCATGCCTGTATGAAACCGAGTTGCAACGGTTAAAAATGTGCAACTAAGTTGGCGCCATGGACACAAATTGCTAATTTATGCTCAAAACTGGAATGCAAAAACAGGCCTCTATTCTTCTTTTACGGAGGCGGAAAATGATCATAGACATTTTTATTGGCGTTACAGTAAAAAATCAAAGACTCTGCTCTGAGAAAAGCTATTTATGCACTGTCCGATAATTGTTCAAAATAGTTTATATTAATAGTGTTAAAAAAAATTCAGTGGCGGAAGAGGGCGTGTCAAAATCGGCTAAGTAAATCTTATCAGCTTGCGGCTAACACAAAATCAGCATACCAAATAGTTTTTTGGTCCAGTTCTCACAGTCGTGGAGATTTATTTACTTTATTCCTCGATAAAAATCTGTTGAGGCTTACAAGACCGAGACCACTGAGATATATTTTTCAAGGCCTCCAGGTGTCACAGCTTGCATATTTTACAGCTTACTTGTCGACAGACTTTTCTCAGTCACTGTGGGCGAGTTTTTGCCCGAAATGCGAGTCACTCGCCGATAAATCCCACCTCACACCCCTTTTTCCACTCATTCATTTAATCAATTACTGAAATCGGCAGAAACAGCAATCACACAATTTCATTTTCAATTTCGTTTGCTTTTGGGAATATGATTGTGTAAATAAGGAATTTCCTTCCACGATTTCAGCGCGAATCGGAGACTTTCTTGGACAAATGAGCAAAATGCATTAATTAATTGCGCGCGCTTAGCAATTTGAAGTGAATAAAAACCAGTTTGCTTTGGCTTACTGTCGGGAATCTGAAACGCCAGCTCCAAAGATGGCCAAGCATATTGTTTCGGCCGTATTTGGCACGCCTCAAATTACTTATTTATTAAAAACTTTAAGCGGTTTCCCCTTCCTCTGTTCGAGCTTATTTTTGGTGTTTGCCACTTCAGAGGCTTTGTTTTGAGATGCTTTAGTCAATCAACATTTGTCAACATCTTTTGTTTGCGGTAATATGGTTTGGTATTTGGGTTTGAGTTTTTTTTTTATGTAAACATTTTAATAATTTTAAATGTTTATATATTTTTCAAGCACTGCAATCATTTTTCTAAATTTGAGCTAAGAATTTTCCTACTTTAAACTTTCAGAAAAATTCGCATAGCAATAAAATGCACCGTTATTCGTGGGGAAGCGGAAACAGTCAATGCAGTTCCACCAGTCTGCACAGCAGCGCCACCTTGGGTCTGGGTTCGTCTGGCAAAGACGACCTCTGGGCGGCCATTCAAACGAACTACAACTACATCATGGACACGAACCTTTTGGACACATGCAAGGAGGCGCGCTGTGAGATAGAGGGCGCTGCCACGGTGTTGGAGAAGTCCAGTGAATGTTCCTTTAAGGTGAGAATATTTGAAATCGCCTGTACATTTCTAAGCCTTTGTTAATTAATGAATCCACCTTTTTGATTAGATGCTCGATGAGACCCAACGCCCGGAGGGTCTTTGTGAGGATCCCAAGGAGTTGCGGCGTTGGCTGCGCGAAATGGAGAATAAATTGGAGAGTTCGCCGACAATCACAGAGCTGACTTTGTTTGGCAACGCGGAATTGCAGCGCCATCTATCAGTACACTCGGTAAGTAGCCGTTTCTATTTGAAATCTTTTATGTTGCATACTTTGAGGGTCGCAGAAATATTTTCAAATTGCATTGCCTAATTTTGTGCAACGTTTATTTATTTTAAGCTAAAATCTTTGAATATTTAGAAATTTCACTTTAAACTGCCAATAGTGGTTATTATCAAGATTATTACCATTTCGTGATGTAAAAGTGTAGCAAATCGTAAACAGTTCGAAAAAAGGCAATTTTAAGCATTTTGTTATATTGTTTTTCATATGTGCCCCAATGACTTGTGTTTTTTGCCCCTTTTGAGTTTTCCAAATCCAGCGGCTTCCGTTAGTGCGTCTCGAAATTGTGCAACTAGTTTTGTGTCTCAAACAGCGAGAAAATACCAAATCCGTCAGTCATTCTCATTGCCCCCGCCAATTGCTTGAATCCCCTCAGTCCGTCTGTCCATTGGCTTCCCCTCGAAAATCGGACAACAATGTTCCCTTGTTTTCTTCGCTCTTTTTCTTCTTTTTTTTTTCCTATTTTGTTACGAAAATTTATTGGACTGAAAGTGAAAACTGCTGCGAGGGAGAGGAAGGGGTCTCGAGATAACCTCCTCGAACCCCTGCTTGATAATTGGCATTCGGACGTTTGTAACACCTTCAATCGAGACTGAATTCAAAGTCTCTGAATTGCCCACAGATTTGTTTCTGCACTTTTCGGTTTTCTTTTTTTTTTCGAATTTCTTTGATTTAGGGGGATTTTTATCTGAACAATATTGTCTATGAACAAGGCTCCCCACATTATGTAATTGTGTGTGAGTGCGGGAAATCTAAGACGGAAGAGTGTCTGTGGCTTTGGTCTCCGCCTATGGCTTTGATTTGTGTCGGATGCAGTTGAGCTTTGACCGTGACAGAAGTTAATCGGTGCAAGTAGGAAATGCTCGAATTATTGGTAAATTTCATAGTTAGTAGAAAATCGATGCTCTTAAGAGGGTTTGGTATTCTATACCCCGACCTGCCTTAAACTTCCTCTTTGCTTACATAATGTTAAACACAATGCCATTCATTACCCACTTTCTTGACCCAATCAGGAATCATTTACTATTTTTTGGCTAATTGAAAATTCCTTTTAAGCTGTTTTCAATGGAATTCCTTGTACACATTCGCTCTTCCTTCTCGCCAAAAATCGAAGGAAAAAGCGCAGCCGGCCACGAGCCAAATGAAAGTAAACAAAGCCAGCAGGCCAGACGAAACTCTGTAAAACTTAAGATTGCATTGTGGGCAGTTAGCCGAATAATGCTCAAGACAAAAGCTTTGCTGGCTTAAACTCCGGCTGCCTGCCCCTGATTTACGACAATTGTTTTGTCACGCTGTCGATGGCAGAAAGAGAGTCTCGCAGATGGAGCTTTTCGAACTAGGCAGCAAATGTCAATTGCCCAAAATGGTTAAACATATTTCCAATAAGTTGTTAGGCGTTTGTCTCTGTCAATTGTTTGCGGCTGCAGTTGTTGCTTCTGCAGTTCCCGGGGGCGGAGACACGCATTCGGTGTCCAGGTCCCAACTGTTAACTAGAGTTCCATTTCCAATTCCACAAACCGATCGACGCAATCAAGCCCCAAAGCTACTGGCCACAGACCAAATGGAGTGGCAGCCGGGGAAGATGGCGATCGAGATTGGGTCCAAAATTGAGATTGAGAGATGATCGCCGTGAAGCAAAATCCAAAATTTGTCAGCTGCCGGACAATGTCGGTGGCCATAACGAGCTGAGATCTATGCTGGTTCCCCAAGGTGCTGGCTGCAATCTCCTTATATATTTTTTCGATGCTTGAAATTTATTTCTATTATGTGGGAAAAAGTTACGGAAGGACTTACAAGAGAGGAGTTTTCAACGGGATAGCTCAACCTTCAGTTTCTCCAAAGTTAATTTTTCAATACTACAATACAAAATTGCTGCCAACCACATTGTACCTTCTGCACTAAGGTGTTGAAATCTTATGGTAATCGACGATCAACTCTTTAACAAGCACATGGACTGATGGACTAACCAGTGGACAAACACATTGTTTTAGGCATTCGCTGTTCTGGTCAACCGAGGTGTAAGCACTCATGTTCCCTGTCGCCTGAAACGACAGGATGTCTTTGTTTTCCGAAAAACTTGGGGCTCCTAAAATGGTCAAGACAAGCAGCAGCAGCGGCAGGCAGCATGATAAAGCGGGAAAATGAGTTTGTTTTCCCTGGTTTCCGTGGCTTCCCTGGAAAAGCCGCAGGAAAAGTGAAGGTGGTGCAATTTGGAGTCTGGCCGCGCGATTAGCTAAGCGCTGCGACCATATAATCGCATTGACAACTCCGATTTGTGTGCGGGAGTCGAGGAAGTGCTCCACTTTATGGCAGTCATAATTTCATGTTTGAATGTTTCGCCTGGATAGGATTCGGATTGGGGATTTTCGAATTGCGATTTGGTCCGCTGGCCTGGCTGGCCGCTTGTCCGATTCTATCGAATGGGTGTCCATTGTGTTCGCGGCAATCTCCCTCCGCCAGATTTGCATAACAATTGCTGACTGTAACCTTTCGCCCAATAAGTTAGCTGCAGCTCCAGCTCCAGCTTCGGTCTGGACTCCGAGTCCGAATTGGATGCGGCCCAAGTGGCCAGCTGCAGTTGCTGGGCGGCAATAAAACATTTACCACCGAATTAGCCCACTCGGAGGAGAGTAGTTAGTGCAAGACCACTTAAAATTCAGTTACGACTGCTGCCCAGTTCGGTTCGGTTATAGTTCAACTTTCGCGTTAAATGAACCTCTAAATAAACTTTCCATTTTATTTGGCGTAGTTTAGTTGAACTTGGGCCTAACTCAATTGTAATGTGCAGTCACGTGCAGTCATTTAGCAGTTGAGGTGTTGATTAAAGGTCGCGAGGTACTAAAGGCAGTAACGAGTGTTTGAAATTGCATTAACGAGGGCTTTGCTATTTGCAACTAGATTACACCATTATCGAAACATTGAAACAAACAATTTGTTAATACGGCTTAAGGTATATTTGGCTGGGGCGGATCTAACTCCAAATTCAATCCGATCGAAAAACCTTTCTCTACTTAATCGATCCGAAACACGCCCAATTCCACAAGAGAATAACACACGAGGTAGAGATGGACAGGAGGGGTCTCTCAAGTTGCTGCGGATAGGATAGGATTGGGTAGCTGGGCGACGATGAAGTCATTACCACAGACAAAAAAGAAACCACGCAAATGGAGGGAACAGGCCCAACAAAAAGACGACGTCACATGTGAAGCGGATCAAATGATTTCGTCATAATCGAGCAGCAAATTACTATTTTTCCCCCTAATAGAGTAATAAAATTGCCAAACTCTGGCCGAGAAATTTACTTCAAACTGGGAAGGAAGTGGAACCTGAATGGTAGCAGCAGGCTGAAAAACAGAGCTGAAACTGGAAGCCGAAATGAAATGTGGGGAAAATTAAGAAGAAAACGCTAACAATAAATCTTTTGGCAATAGAAAAAACAAAACCAGCCACAAAAAAGACCCAAAAAGCCTGTTCACAAAATTGACTTTCGAACACAATTTATTTTTATATTTTTGTCTGCTTATTTCGATGGTTTTTATTTTTTTACCAAATCGCTTGAGAGTTTTTCTAGCCAGCGATTTAATAACCCAAATAAAGCCCCAAAAAAAAAACAATGAAAAATTCATGTACGATCCATTCAGGTTCATCATCGACACGAGATCGAACCGCAACCGGGGGAAAAGCCAAAGGGAAAGGCGGCTTTGTCGCCACTTTAATTGGCTCAAATTAAAGACGAGCTGGGATTGGGTTTTAATGGCAATCTCTGCGAGGTGTTTAGAAGTGTGGAGAAGATGCAGCTGCAGTTTGGAGGCGTCACTTTATTCCGCTGATTAATGAAGAAATTTCGCCTGGAAGCTTGCCGCCTTGTTAACGACTTTATGTGTGACTATTCGCAAATAACAAAATGAGCGAGGTGAAATTAAATTTTACAAAATGTCTCATAAAATAATCAGTGAGCCATGGACACCACTGGACAACTTAAATTGCTGTGAAATGTATAAAATGGAAAGTGCTGGCCACAGAAGGGTGTTGGGTACGTGATTTTTACGAGAATTAGTTCCTTGATGTACGGAAAAAAATACCTCATTTAATTGTAAGTATAATAATTGAGTCAGTCCCGATGGCATGACCCAAAAGGTTATCCCTGCTAGATATCAGAAAGTAAAGAAAAGTTCGATTTAGTTGGTAGTTTATTAATGTCGGGTCGATTATCAATGGGGTTGGTCAAATTTAACCGTGATAGATGTGGTGTCCGTAGGTGGGAACAGCGTAGGACTTCAGCACAGGAACATGCTGGACCACTGGGACATGCTTCACCACCGGAACGTGCTGCACCACCGGAACATGCTTCACCACCGGAACAGATTTGACCACGGGCACCACGTGGGCCACAGGAACCACTCCGTAGGAGGGCTCAATGTAGCCAGGAGCAGCAAAAGCCATTGCAACCAGGGCGAAGATCACAGCGATCTAAGGAGATATTATTGTATAAACGATCCTAAGGATTAATTATATAATTTCTAGTACTTACAATGCGGAACATTTTTGTAGTTTGTTGTAAGTTAAAGGCTTTAACTTGTGGTTATCGAACGTTTGTGTGAGCCGGACGACTGTTGTTGATTGACCATCCGTGGAATCATTATATATAGTAGTTAGCACCTCAGCCGAAAATAGCCACCAAATGACTTCTGTTCGAGCGCCACGCGCCAAACCAGTTTAATTATCTTAAATTTGGCTTCTTCAAATAATGCGCATTCTATTTGGTTTCATCTCCACCGGCGAACTTCCCGTTATCGGTCGTTATTGCTTAACCTTTGGACATAATCCCCATTCAATGACTCCTCAATTGTTTGCTGTTTTTAGATCCGTGTGCTTATTATTGTTTACTTCCAAGACCATTGTCATTATATCGATCGTCTTCACGCGTTTGTGATGATCACCAAGAACCAAGGTCACGTCCACAAAAAAGACCTATATGACGCACATCTGGGTCAACTGAATCCATTCTCTCAATTAAACAGAAGAATTATGGGCAAACACGTTTGCCCGTTTAGAAGTCGTTATGGAAGTGATTTTTGTCTATATAAAGTAACTGATCCATTGGTCAGCATCACCAGTCGTCCTACAAGTATCCAAGTGACAATATCTCCAAGTCAAGTTGTAAATTACTAAACATATACCAAAATGTTCCGCATTGTAAGTGAAAGGAATAATATAGTTAACTCTTAGGATTGATTATACCATAATATCTCCTTAGATCGCTGTGATCTTCGCCCTGGTTGCAATGGCTTTTGCTGCTCCTGGCTACATTGAGCCCTCCTACGGAGTGGTTCCTGTGGCCCACGTGGTGCCCGTGGTCAAATCTGTTCCGGTGGTGAAGCATGTTCCGGTGGTGCAGCACGTTCCGGTGGTGAAGCATGTCCCAGTGGTCCAGCATGTTCCTGTGCTGAAGTCCTACGCTGTTCCCACCTACGGACACCACATCTACCATGGATAAATTTTGGTAAAAGCTCAATCGATATCGCACCGGAATAAATAAAATGTTTATGTTTGTAAAAGATATATTATTTGACTTACTTGTTTCAAATCAAATGCACATCAAATGAATTTACAACTTCTGTGATTTATTCGCAGTGTGTGCGGATTATTTCCGCATGTCCCGCCAAGTTTTTGCATCCAACAACCGATTAAGAGCTGGAAGAGAATTTTCTTCGGTCTGGTCCGATCGGGAGTTCTTCACGCAAGCCGTAAATGCGCCAAAATCTGGCACACAAATAAGTTTTCCTCTGTTTTCGCGTTTGGGCTTTGTAGTTTATTTGGTGCGGATCGAGTGATAAAAGCCAAATGTGCGCCCCGTTCCAGGCACCCGAAAGATACGGAGATTGAGCAGTTGCGTGGAACACATTTGGCAGGCTGTTCGGTGGTGAATTGACTCTTTGGACTGACTGAAGGTGATTAATGGACGCAGAGAGGAGTGGAGTTCAGTTGCGAAGAGTTGAGAGTAGCCGTACGATTCTTCTTAAACGGTAGTTAAAATCTAACTAACACGCGAGAGAAAGAGTTTGCGTTCGCAGAGTTGGCTGATGAAAATGCTTGCGGCTGGCATTGAAGACTTCTATAAAATGGAAAGGGGAAGGCTTTTCTTGCTGACCCACTTTTGGCAGACAGAAAAATGTATTTGCCTTTGCTGACTTAGCTGGCTGGGCTCTCCGAGAATTGTTAACAGCAATTTGGTGGTTATTCTTCTTCGGGCTGCTAAGTGTATTTTATTGTTCGCCAATTGCTGTTGTTGTCTTGTTAACGCTTTTTATAGCCGCCTTTTGCATTTCGGCCAACTCTATTTGTCGAGTCTTTCTCTCCATGCAGATGTATCCCGCAGATACATTCATTAACTTGTTTGCAGTTACAGTTTCCCCGTTCCCCCTCACCGGTGATTTATGCTATCGCCAGCTTTTGTTCGTATATTTAGACATTTCCTATGTGTTGTCACCTCAATTTTTTCCTGCACTTGCTTAACTTTTTTATTTCAATTTTATTTTTAGGCTAATTAAAATAATCAGGTAATTGTGCAGTTATGAGGAGTGTCTCAAGTCGGCGCAGAAGAGGAAGATTGTGTGAACGTGGCAGACCTCAAATCTCGTTATGACTATGAATATGCATTGGCGCTTGATGAGATCCCCCTTCCCCATTTCGTGAAGAAGTTGAAGGCGTGGCCAGGCAATTAGTTTGGAGTTGGGCCCTTCCATAGAAACCTCCAGGGCTATTTTGGCACGTTGTCAGGAGGTGGAATGCTGGAATCAGGAGTTGACTTCGGGCGGAACTTGTTCTCCACACCCAGTAACCATTGAATAGAACAGGGCTGTCTAGTTAAGATGGGCTCATAAATAGAATAAGTTACAGGCAGCTTTTGACTTTAATAGTTCGCCCTTTAATGGATGTTGAACGACTAGCATAGTTGAGATCATGGCTTCTAACTATTAAAGTTTTCGAAAAGTTCAATAGCATTCATGACTTATTTTACTTCCAATGAGTAAAACTGCCAGAACCTGAGCGAATTTTCCTCCCCATCTCTCAGTCAAATATGTGATTGATTTTCCAATCTTTCTCCACACACTCTTTAAGAGCACTCCGGCCTGGCAAACTGGACTTGACGTCGATGTCATCCATATGCTTGTGGCGCGGCCGACAAATGGCAAATAAGGGAAAAACTTGTCAGCCTCGCACATGTTTCCTTCTTCTGGCTTTGGATGGCTTCTTGGAAAAGCGGGGCCAGCACAAGAATCTCTTCTATTTCCTTGGGAAATATCTCTGGCATTCGTGTTGTGCGTTGTCTTTGATTCTTATATATCGAGCTGGGATTCTGGTCGCTCTCGTTTCGAAGAGATGCGATCTTTTAAAAGGCAGTCGTTGCTCTATGATCTACTTTATGCATTTGTTTTCAGTTCGAGGCGCGTGCGAAGACCACAAATCGATGCAGGAAATCCGATTTGTGGTAAAAGTTTTCCTTTTTTCTGCTCCCCCTGTTTTCCTCATCTGAGTTTTGCTTTACTTTGGTAAGTTGCCGTTTAAAGTTGTTGCACTAAGAAGAAATATGTGCAAAGCGCCGGTTGTGGGGCTTCTGAGAAATCAAAGCCGGTGGTCTCGAAAGGCGGAAGAGTGAAGATTTCGCTGGGCGATAGGTGCCAAGTGTTAAGGGTTGTCGTGGGTTAATAGTCGTTAAACGTCAGCGGGGGTCAGTGGCTTACCAGGGTCTAAGGATATTTGAGATGTGGACTTTTGCTTAGAGTGGAAAATGCAAGTGGAAGAGTCAAGCTATAATTGTGAATAGTCAGCCCGAAAAGAGATGTTGTCAATTTAATCCGAGCTGAAAAACCAGAAAGTTCTTATTAAAATTCTGATCATCTTAAAGTAAATGATTTCATTTATTTTATTGACAGCATAGTTAAATACAAACTAATCGCAGGTAAACGAATATCTTTAATTACGCTCCATAATCAAATATAGAGAAAGTCTTAAATATTCCCAGAAGAGGCTTTTTCAAGTCACTAGCAATTTGACTTTGCCTTTTTCTTTGATTCTCTGCCTTTCTTCTCCACTATGACTATCTCATCATTAATGCAAATCCGCCGAGGCTCTAAGACAATCGGATCGATTTATGCAAATGATACTCTAATCTTCGAGCGTTTCTTCCTTTGCCTCTCCGCCACCACAAAGAATAGCAATTCGTCATTATGGCAAACAAAGATCGAAGACCAGTTTTCACCTCAATCTAATGATGTTTACCTCATTTATCCTGATCCGCTGTGATCCGCTTGTAATCAATCCCCATCCATCCTCAGCCAGGGGCAAGTTCAAGTGGCCAGCTCTCCGCAGCGATCTCCCCCACGGTTCCTTTATGATCTCGAGTTTCATCCTTTCCACTCCACCTGGCTTGAGTGGGTGGCTCAACATAATGGGGGGATCTGCCGTTATTCGGCTGTATCCCGATCACAGCCGCAGCTGCAAATAAAATAAGAGTCGACTTCAACACTCGACTTGGCTTAATGCAAAGTGCCGCTGAAGAGAGATGCGTGGGTGGGCCCACATGGGAAGCCAACTGAGTCCGCGACTGAGACTGCAGATAAACTTTGGGATATCTGCACTGCCAAAAATTATGTGACTAAAATCGAATGAATTTCCTGGGTAGTCGATTAGGAAATAAGAACGAAAGCTAATTCGAAGTCTACTTCAATAGTATATGTTTTAATGAGCAAACTATATATCAACTAGATAAAACTATTTTCCAGTGAGAGATTGTGCTTCATTAACACTCGCCGCTCGTTCGCCTGAGTCTCTTTTTGTTTGCCGCAGTTTTTGACACCAAACTTGGCGTCACTTCAAAGCCCTGGCGATTAATCTTGAGTGCTGGCGGGGAAGGAGTGGGGCTTCTCCAGAGCCAGGTCTTCCAGATCCGGTCGTGTCTGCAATTTGCAGGCATTTTGTTTTGCATTATCCAAGATTCTGTGCTGGCGCAAACAACAAGCAACTCATTTGCCACTTTTCACACCCTTGAAGCGGAGTTTTCACTTCTCTTTGGGTGAGCTTTAGCCGCAAATGGAGGAGCCGCCTCATAAATCATCGCCCAGGCCACCGGTGGGCGTCGTCCAACGTCCAATACTAGAAGTGTGCGGAGGCGCAGCTGCTCACCCCCTACTCCCCTTGATTTCCCCCAACTCATTGTCAGCTGCATGGGTGCCAAAGAAGTGTACAAACTTCGCGGCTGATTTGGGGGATTTGGCCAGCCGTATATCTATCTATTCATATTGTTTGCCAGATTGCCAACCGATTGTGGAGCACTGGGTCAAGCCAGTCAGTCAGTCAGTCGGTGAATTGAAGTGTGAAATTCTAAGGAAATTGCTTTATTGTTCGCTGATTGAAATCAATTTGGCGTGCGAATGAGATTTTCATATACCCCAGATCCAGAGATCCCACTCTCGTAGACTTAGTGAGACATTCCGGTTCAGGAGTTCACAAGACTGAGCGGTTTTATGTATATGATTAGGATTGGGTAATAATCGTTGGGGAGGAGCCTTCTACCCATCGAAGGTAGATGGGGAGCAATGATTTGGCCCACTCCGATTATGGTTTGGCGTTCCTCGTTCGGCGGAAAGTGGCAGGGCAATGAAGTGGCAAATGTTAGTCGGTTAGTCGGTTGGGTAATCTCTGGTTAACCGTAATAACCATTAGAGGTCTGGGAATTGGGGTCAACTCGAAATAGGTTTAGGGATCGCTGCGGTTCGTAAGAAGAAGTTTCCTTGGAGATGTCTTAATCTCGGTCAAGCCATAGCTTTTAACTTACCCAAACTTCAGTGTAAGAATGGATCTTTGATTAATGATTAAACTTTAGACTTTAGCAATCCACTCTGCTTTAGTAATTTGAACTGGTCCACTCTTAACCCTATGTTATGCAACTCTCGAGCAGAAAGCTTTGCCAATTATCAAATTACCATCGGTACCCAACGCCAGTTTCTGTTTTCTCTCATTTCTCTTGGCTAAAATCGCCCCTCTTGCCCACCTTGTTGGCCCAATCGATCAGAGCCAATGGGCAATAACTTTGCGGCCAACGCAATGCGGCTGCAGTTCGATTATTATTTTTATTGCTCCAGCAGACTTCTGGAGCCCGGGGTCCTCGTACCTTTCCCCTTCCGCAAAATACAATATTGTTTTTCCCGCCTCTTTGCTGTTTGTTTGCTGCTGAACAGGAGTTGACTACTTCGATTCTTTCTTTTTGCTCCCCGCACTTCTTTCCATCGCTCGTTCCTTTCGCCGCCAAGTTGTGAACAGCACGCAGAGGCAACAAAAATTGGCCGAGAAAATGCGGAAAATGGTTTTGCCCGCGCCTCGAAATTATGCCTCGAAATGGAAAACGCATTTTGTGTTATCATTTGCCGCGCATCTGCCGAGAACATGAAAGTTGCTGTCGAGTTGAATACCGGAACAGTCTCAGCTACCCCAAGATCCATTGCGATGCTCTGAAAAGGAGCTGAACACTTGGCAGAAGTTGCCTGCAATCTTTTGAAGGGGGAAAGTGAGTCCGTAAATCTGTGGGAATACTTTAATGCAGGCACTCTTCGTGGGTATGTGCCCAAAGGAATAGATGTTGTGAAAATTTAAGTAATTTTTTTTATAATTCTGATAAAAACGAATCGCATACTTTAATTGCGAGTTGGCCAATCCTTAAAACCAATGAGCAATACTATACTTCTACTATCTATCTATCTTTGATTCAAGAGTATCTTTAATTCGCCTTATAATGGATTTTCAATATCCTTGTGATCTCGCCTATGTTTTCATTTTCCAACTGACAAGTGGGCATACCGAGGCAATTCACTTTTCTGGTTATCATGAGTGAAAATTTAAGTTATATTGTCCGCTTGCGAGGAGGCTGCGTCAGAAGAAAGTGAACCGAGAATCGAGAGAGTGGCTCGAGAAACATTAGTCGCCTATTTGCAAAGAGATTGTAATTACGTTAAATTGCGAATAAAAAACAGCTTTCCTGGGGTTCATAAAAATCGAGCATAAAAATCTCGACAATTAGACATAAAAATTGGTGGCAGATGCTAGGGGTTTCCTGCCGCTCTCCTGCAAGTGGGCGGCATTTCTTCTCTGCTAGTCTATAACTTTCAGTGGCTGTGTGGGTGGAGAAAGCAACTGTATTGCGGTTGAACCCAAAGCGAATTCACGGCAGGGAGACAAAAGCAGACAAAACTGTAAATGCTGCCATCAATTAGACTTCCACCTCTATGGGGTTGCAACGGGGAAAATGGGTAAATGGGTGCAACGGTGGCAAGGGGACCTCAGGCAGCAGCACGGGACCTTGCGCTTCAAACTTCAATTAAATGCTGAAAGTCGTGCATAGACAATATTTATCAATCACCATTATTCTAACTGTATATCCGCGCTTCGGCAAGACAAACGACGAACTCCGCTGAACTGATGAAGCTGAGAGACTGTGTTATGTATTTAAAAAGGCAGCTCGATTGGTTTGGGTATGACATTCGGCTTTTAAGAGACCAATCGACCTCTATATGTATCTTAAAAAATAATATCCAAGCTGCTTTTAGTTTTGTCTATTTAAAGACATTAAATGTGAATCCTGGTCTTTGAATATTTACATTTGGAATGATCATCGTGTCACGCACCCATCTCGATTCGCATTCCCTGCACTTCGAAGTTGCGACCGCCGCTCCAGCTCATAACGAACGCAAAGTTCATGTGGCGGTTCAGTAGAACAACCAATGTTGGATGAGCAGGGGAATCCGGAGGAGATTCCCCCTTTCTAGGCAGTTGAGTGGGTAAACGGTGGCTGCTGCTCGCTGCTAGCTGCTCCTTGTGTTGCATTCGCCGCTGCTACTGCACTGGCCTCTCCATTGGGTCCGGTGCATGCAACAATGAACTCGCAACTATTTAACTGTTTTCATCGTCGTCGTCTGTTTGCGATTTGTGAAAGCTTCTGGCTTCTACTTCTGTTTCTGTTTCGATTCGATTCCTGCTGGTGTGCTGTTCTCGGCTCAGTGGCTCTTGGCCTGGCCAACAATGCATAAATTGTGCGCACCAAAGGCCACGAAAGAGGCGACATTCGGCTTTCGGCCAGACCAAAAAGCCTGAAAAGTGGATCAAACGCGCAGCGAGCGAGATGCAGATATGCAGATTTAATGGGAAACGCCAGAGTTTGGGAATATCACCATCTACCATAAAATCCGCACTCCACTTATTAATTACGTTTAAAACGTAATCTCTCAAACGCTTGAGTGACCCAGATAGATTATCGCGAATTTGCGATCCCGAAGATACTTTTCTAGCATCCGGAATGGCCAACTCCCCTATCAAACAAATCTTTCTCAACATTTTTTCCACCGCTCTTCTCGTTTCAGGTAAGCAAATTGTCCAAACCGCCTTTTACCCACAGCTTATCGCTCGTGAAGCGCAGCTCCACATATATGTATTTTATATTGCAACGTAAGTAGCACGACCATAAATCAGGCAAACATCTGGGGACTCTGTGACAGAGCTTCGGGCGGAGGTCTGTCCGGAGTTTGGCCAAAGGTCCACATAAACCGCTTTGATGATGTCAATAATATTATGCAAAGCCCTTCAAGTTTCTTAACAACCCGCCGCCTTACTGGACAGCAAGTACGATAGTTGTGGGGGAGCGACGGTGATAAAAACTATCGAAAGTGAGGGAAGTTGAAGCCATTAAAAGAGAGAGGGAGAGAAAGAGAGAGTGTGAGAGAGAGGGGGAAAGGGCGGAAATGAGAGACTTGAACTGCGAAACGAAAATGCCATAAATTTAGAAGACAGGTCGTTCAAGCTAATAAGTTTACATAGAAGATCGGTACTAAGCATTTTGTCTGGGTTGCGAAACGAATTTTGGGTTCTCTCTAAAAGTCTACACTGATCTGGAAATCTTTTTCCCAATATTCCTTCAACATCCATAGTGATGCAAAATAAATTCTTCTGACCCCGATAGACCGATCTTCAGTTAATTTGCCTCGCATCTGACACAACTTTGACAAATGGCCGAAAATACATTAATGTTTTATTGAGATTTCCCTTTCTGTGCAGCGATAATCGAGGTAAACCCTTTGGCTTAGTCTTTCTTTTTTGGCTTGAATCGAATTTTACGCATTTTATTTCACGTCCAGCGCGATAGGAAATTAATGTGCTTAAGGTCTGAAGTTTCACAGACGACCAGGAAATGTTTTTGTGCAATGTTTTACAGGGCATTATTAATAATTGGGCTTTTTATGAAATTTACATAAATTTGATTACGGTTTGGGCAGTATAAGCTTCGCTCGGGGAGATTCTTCGCTGGCGTCTTCTTGATTTTGCTGCTGTTTTTTTCCCCTTTTGCTGGCATCCATCATTTGTCAAATCAAATTATGTTTTACTTTTCGTGTATTTTCCCTCGGCCAAGTTTCTTTATTTTACATTTTCGCATTTCATGCTGTCACCGCCCGCGGCTAGACCGAAATATCGTTGGCCCTTCTCTTAAAAAATTGCCGCCCAGCCAAGGTAGATTAATCAGTTTTCGAAAAAATATATAGAGACATGCAAATACATATATATTTCGGAGGGTAACTTGCATAAGCACTTTTATGCGTGGACTTGATTAATTTGTTGCGATCATAGACGAGTTGATAGTTGAAGATAATTAATAAGTTGAAGTGAGGAGTTGAAGGTGTGGTGCGGATTATGCAAAAACGGGCAATATATGGGATTTTAGTGGTCGAGATGACATTCATTGTGCGTCTCTTTGGGTAGGGTGGATGAACCAGGTATAATCTGTAAAATTCTTCCGTCTGAAAAAAGTATTTTCAAATAAATGAATTCCAAATGAAAACTTGTGATTTGCTAGTTGCGTTTTGATGTTGAGCTCATCAGCATCCGTTGCCTCTTTCTTTATACCAATGCTAAAAACGTTCTTACCAACATTCTAATTGCCTTTAACACCTCGCTATAAAGGCAATGTCAAAGACCTTTGCTCTGTCCTGGGAAAGTGGCGTTCGATATGGCTGTTTTCCTATGGATTTTCCTGTTGCTGTGTTTTTCCTCTTTGTTAATTTGCGAAATTCTTGCCGTGCCAACCACTGAGTTAGCACCCACATATGAACAAACAAAGCCACGTTGAAATACACACACACGGTGTAGCTGCTGGCACTTATCCAACTATTTCCTTGATTTTTGGCGGATTTCTGCCACATAGCGTTGTAAGGACAGCTTGGTTATTGCCCAATAAAAATCATTGAGAGATCGTCTCTAGTTTTTAATTTTTATTTTAAGCTAGAGTGAAATTTTCAAAAATATATATATTTGGTAAATAATTCAAAATTTTGGTGGTAACAATAACTTAAATAATCCTGGGACGGATTTCAAAATGTTGCGGCAACATGTTGCCACCAAAGTCGCCGCAAACTTGCTTGACGCGTCGGGGCGGCGAATTTATCTGCGGCGAAGTCGGCGGCAGCAAAATGTATCTGCGCTGTGAGCGAGCGACTCAGTAACTCGCGAGCGGTCCACGCAAATGAACAGTACTTTCGGATCGGAACGGTTCCGGGAGTTTTAAATTGCAGATAGGCAAAAACAAACCACCAACAAACAAAAAACGCGCTCAACGCGTAGTTGCAATTCAGTTTTGTATCCGATGATCTATGATCATCGCAAAATGGACTTCAAACCGACCAAGTGCCAAAAGTGAGATATATACTGAGTGTTTCGAAAGCAAAACTGCCGGCATTTATGAGAACTTTCCTGAATACCTAAAATGTTGTTCAAGACCTTGTTTGCGCCAGAAACTCCACAAAGAAACTCACTCGAACAGTGAGAACAAACAGTCAGTCAGCGTGTTTTATGTGCACATACAAGCATATGTATATATATATGGGATATATCACAAGCCAGTGCCGCCTGCATTTTTGTACAGAATTCTCGTTCCGTTGCGTCTGTGTTTGTGTTTGTATTTGTTTTCTACCCCAACTCCGGAGTATCTGTGTGAGGGTATCTTTATCTGAGTGTCCGTGTATCTGTGAGTGCGCAAAACACTCTGTTTCGAACCCAGAGGTAAAAACTACCTACTTTGCCTGCCGAAGGGCCGAATGCTCGAGCAGCCGCAAAAGTGTACGAAAAACATACCGAAAAGAGGAAGGGAAAGAGGATTCGCCGACATATGGACGATAATAATATTATACCGACACATTACTGAATCAAAGCATCATCTCTTGTGGTTTGGATCTCTGATTTACGGCCTCCGAGGCACTTCCTCTTTATCGGCATCTGTGGCCTGTGCCTGCATCTTCGTCGTGCATCTCGTGGATACTCTTCGGTTCGGATTTAACCCATCCCCAAAAGCACTCGGGTATGTCTTCATACTTTACTTCCTCCTCGAAATCCCAGATCGCTCTTTCCTTATTGTTTTGTATTCCATTTGAATTCTTCTGCGCGTTTCCTGCGCATTTGGCAGCTTTTTATTACGCCAGTTCTGTCTTCCACTACTGCAATAAATTTAAAGAACTATTTGCTCTCAGTTCTGCTGAGTTAGTTTGCCTCCACTGCTAATGACTCGACTGGCTCGAGTCGTGAGTTGTTTTATTTCTTACTTTTTGCCCCGCTGTTTTTGCTCTTCTACATATCTGTATCTGTATAGAAAATCATGTGTGAGCAATTTTAATTATAAAAGTGACAAAAAGCGGACGCGCAACGATATATAGTCTTATGTACGGGGTCTCAAGCTAGCCGGCAATTTGGACAACATTTTTGCTGAATACAGGAAAAAGTAGGGGCAAAATATATGAAAGAACCAGAAGAGGCCAATTTATACTATTGTATGTATTCATGAAGTAGGTTTCATGAGTTGATTTCGGGGGAAGTGCTTAATTATGTGAGGAATATGCTAAAGTAGTGAGCAAGAATGCGCACTAGGTTAGGTTGATCGGAGTAAATAGAGAAAAATGGAGCAATCAGTCGATTCCATCATAAAAAACTAAGTTTTATTTCATAATAAAAGTGGATGTTAATGTTAACAAACTGGGCACGATAGTTTTTCGCAAAGACTAATTAGATACATGCAAGATCTTTAAAGATACCGAAGGATATTACCTGCACTAAATTTCTTAAGTAACTTTCCATTTCATGTAAAATTCAAACAGTTGGTCCTATAAATCAAATCCGTTAGGAACACAATAGTTTAATTAAAGCTTTGATTTCATTCCTTTTTAACACCATATGTTGGCAATTGAACCCGCGGTAATTCGATAATCGCTTCAGTTATTTAGCCGCCCCTTAAGTTTTTTAAATGAAGTTAAAGCAATTCCCAGCTTAACCCTTAACACCTAACAATTGACCACGGTTCAACCCCGAACGGGATACCAGAGGATGTTTTATTCGGAAGGACAACTTCCCCAATTTCAGAGGAACCTTAAACATCTGTGGTTGCTGTTGAGGTTGAATTTGTAAAATTCGCAACATCCTGTTGCATTGCAGGCAAAATCACCCCAAAAAATAAATGGTTTATGCTAGTCACAGTGAAGCTTCGCCCCAGCAAAAGTCTGCTGTAGTTGGAAATATTTTGCAGCTGCTTGTCCGGGACGGGACTCTTCCTTCCTGATGACTATTGCGTGTTTTGGTTTCCGACGAGGGTTGGCTGCGTTCCATTGTTATTATTGGTACAACAAACCGAGGCAATTTAATTTGATGGTTCCTCAACCTGCAACAGAGGGGAGATCCATGGCCAGGAGGTGTTTGTTGGTTGCTTTTGCAGCCAGGATCTATCACCAACTATCCATCGATTATTTTATTACCACTTCAGCACTCCACCCCTGTGATTGCTAACGGTTTCCATCTCTCACCCGAAAAATTGTATTTCAGAACTTGTCATCGTGCCACAAGTTGTTGCCCTTTCCCCATCTCCATGCCCAGAAATTCTTCACTCATGTGTTCGGTTTTCCGGCCTCTACTAATTTTCGTGCTCTACCTTTTTGTCTTTATCAGCTGCTGTTTATCGGTCTCTGTTCTTATTGAACTTTTGGCTGGCTCTTCTCCAGACCAAAGACAAACACTCGTGCCTCGCGTCTGTTTTCTGTTTTCAGCACTCGGTTCTCAGTCCACTGAATTGATTTCGTTAAGTTGGGCAAAAACGTGTTTTAGCTTTTTGGTCGAAAAAAACCCGTTTTAAGGACGTTCTCGGGGATGCAGATGCTGGCTTCTGTATATCTGCATCTTTTTCGAGTTTCAGTAATTTTATGACTCACTTGAGAAGGTTTTTGGGCTCAAGACCTGGACCAATAATGATCACCAGCAGCTGGATTTGATTTGATCGTCGTGGCCTCGTGTCAAAAGGGCACCACAGGTGCTTTAGCTACCCACTTTATGAAAAGGAATCCAACTTCGAGAACTGTAGATTTAAGATTGTCTTTAATCTTTTCATTACCATCATGCGTACTTTAAATTATCGAGCAGCCAAATTAGAAAGTTGTAATTAATTTCTTACCATTAATCTAATCTTATTGCAATAGCCTTTAACTATGACGTTAACAATATCACAATCAGCAGAATAGAAATTAGTGAATTTAGACATTGGATCACATGTTTTGAGAGATAACTATAAATTTCTTTGGAGCTTTGGTGTTTGTCTTTAGAAATCTTCAAACAACTTTCTTTAATAAAGAAATCAAGTGCACACCTTGTGCAGGTATAATATTTCCTTACGCAACGTCATACTTCATTTTAATGATTTCCCCCGCAAGCCGCAAGTTTTTCAGTTGAGTTTCCACTAAAATAAGACAAGACCCATGGGTGTACAGTTTCAATTATCATCATGCGTGTACGTCTAGGTATTATCCCACTCTGCACCCTTCACCGCTGGCTTAATTGCATTGCCCCTGCCACCGAAATAGTAATGACAGTTTTTATTTGCCTCATCCTCGTTCTCATCCTCTGAACGTCGAACCATGTGCCCAACACGTGTCCAGCTGCAAGAACTTTTCCGTCATTTGCAGAAATGAAAAACATTTCCAGTTTTTCTTCAAAAGGGAGAAAAGTAGAAGAAAAGAAGCTGAAATGCTTTTTTCCCTTGAAGTGATGCGTCCGAGTGGCAAACGAAAGAGCGGAGGAGAATGGCACAAGGAATCTGCGAGTTTTATGACCAAACCAAGGCAAACCAGTCGCCAGAAGAAAGACGAGGACTCCTGGGTTCTCTAGCCGGGAGATTTATGAAATTTGTGCAAGGCTGACAAGTTACAGCTTTCGAAGCTTGTTGTGCCTTAATAAGTTTTGGTTTATGGACTCTTTTCAGAGCCGAGTTTCCCAAGCCGACTTATTTGGCCATTGCAGTGTTTGCTCATTGCTCATTACCATAACAAAAGGTTTTCTCACTATTTCTGTGTGCTCCCCAGTGTGAGTTATGGCCGCAAACTTTTCCCCATCTTCCAATGCTCAGCAGGAGGAGGAGTTCGACCAAGCCACACTTTGACATTGAAACTCATTCGGGCAAATTGCTTACAAATTCCGGATTAAATTACCGATCCACCTCCTAAAAAACAATCACAAAAACAAAAGAAAAGTGAAATCTGGCACGGAGCCGAAAAGAAAACTCTTTTCGGGCATTTTCTGCTTCGTAGGAAAGTGAAGGAAATTGCACAAAAAGCTACAAATCAAATTAATAATCATATGTCTGGTGGAAAGAAATGCATTCGGCAGTGGAAGGGTAAGTCTCTCGGTTCAATCTCTCCCAGATCGAGCTCGTGCTTTCAATTCAAATTGACGCCCCCACAGATCGGTTTCCACCTCGCCCCTTTGCTTTTTATTCGACCGCTGCCCGCACGTAATTTCATTTTGGTATCTAGGTTTTTGCGTTCAACAATTTGGTATGGTCTCATTATTTTGGTAATGATCTTTTTTCTATATATATTTGGAAAAACATTTGTGGATTTTGCTGATCGTTGTTGCTTTCCGTGGCTTACCCTAACTACACTCGCAGGTTCCATGGATAGGACGTGAAAGGTTAGAAAAAGGTTAACTTGGATAGAGAATTGTAGATCATTATATCTCAAAGGACGGCTCCATCAGTTTAATCGAACTTTTTAGTAATACCTATATAAAGGTCATTTAGGTTTTCAAAGATAACGATTTCTTTGTGCACTATTAATAATGTCACGTTTTAGTCGATCTCCTAGTCTCTGTTTGTTTAGCTTTGCCTACAAAGTTCTTCAGCTTAATGCCCATTAATCTTCTGCTGAGTGATTAATCGCTTGCTATTCGATTTACCTGAGCCCTAAAACGATTTTTTCTGTTGGTAAATCCTTAATGATCATCGCTTGACATCTACTTTAGGCTATGATCAGGCACCAGTGTTGCATCATTAACTATCGATTAATCGACTCGTGCGCCAAACGCTGCCATGGGCACTTGGCCACTCGATATCTGTAATCGATTTTCACCTGGTCTTGCGGGTTTTTCTTGGCTCTAATTAGTAACTTCTAAGGAGGAAAACTAGTTTTGTCTTGCGTTTCGATTGCCAAACGAAATATGCCGAGAACTCTAACATGTTGCAATGTTGCAAGTGTGAAGTCGTTGGTGGGAAGGGGATTCCGCTGGGGGGTTGTTGGTGGGTTGTCATGCTCAGTTGGTTGCACCGAAAACAACTTTTATCTATAATACTGTGCAAGTTTAGTCATTCAATTTAACGTTGGCAAATAAAAAAAGCATAGTCCTATTGATGTTAATGTTAATAATTAAAAAGGAAAATACAATTATTTTTTTGTGTGTAGGAGTAACTATATTACGTCCTCGCGAATTCTTCAGCATCATCATCAATGTATTTTTCGCTGTGCGTCCAAATCGCGTTCGTTCGCAGGCGAAGCGACGACAATTCAAGAGAAACAGCTGAAACGTGCTGAATGCAGCTGGCTCCTGCTTTGGCGTCCGTCTCCGTTGCAACTTGGCTGCACCACCTCCCTGGAGAACCTCTCCTCCCCCGCCCTTGGAATGGAGTCCAGGCCAAGGCAAAAGTGCCGGTCAGTTCTTCTTGTGACGGTGTGTGCTCTGGATTTATTGCCACAGCAGGAGGCAGTATAATAGGGGCGTCTTCCTTGGTTTTGCGAGAAATTTGTGAAAAGAAGCCCATCTGGTGTGGTTTTCATCGAATTCAAGGGTAAATAAACTAACCAAAGGTGGACAGACAAATAATTGGCTTAATCGGTATGATTTAATCACAGATCGGGCATATGCATTCAATTTTTGAGCTCAAGGTCGTAGATCAGGTTACCAAGATTTAACATTTGAAGATTCAGCATGGTTGTTTTCTTTATTTGAAGTAAAATCTACAGATTCGAAGATAAGCCCCAATTCTTTTAGCCTCAATTGTAAGTCTGGTTGCCGTTCAGCTCAGAGCCGGATCAAAGAGGAGTTTGGGGAGTGCTTTGGCATGGGGACTGAGGCTTTAGCCTGGCCATCCCATCCCATCCCAACCCATTCCATTCTAAGCGAACCTCGGGGTCAATGGCTTCTCCATTGGTCGACGCTTCGTTGTGTCGTTCGTTGGTTGGTGTGTTGTAAAAAATGAAGCGCGAATTATTATTTTAGCGAGGCGAAATGGAAAATGTTGTAATAATAAAGTGACTTCCACTCCATTACGGAGGCGAGACGGGGCCAAGCCCCTTCTTCTGGGGCCGGGCCCGTTCTTCAGTCGGGCTTACATCATTTTCTGGTGAATCCGAGACGATTTCTGGGGGCAAGTTGAGGAAATCGACGAGGGGATAGACAAACATTTCCGTTATATTGCGTCTGACAAAACACGCAAAGCTCGAACCACTCCGAAAATGAAGTGAGGGACTTGAACGGAGCTTAGCCTTCGTTTTATAGAATAATCGCTCGGTTCTCGGAATTGGAGTTGAGTCGATTCGAGTTGAGTTGAGTATGGTCTATAATTCAATTAATTGTGAATTACGCCGCATGGAGTTGGGTTCTAGAAGGGTGACCATCAAATGGAATGCACGATGATTGAGCCGCAGATTGAAAGATTGGGTTTCACAGAAGTTGTACGAAATGAGTGATTTACGAAAAGTGTTTTGTCGAGTAAGATATATGTAATTGTTTTTGAAGTTACTTTATATAGCTTCTTTTAGTTTCTTGTAGATCTTGATTAGTCGTAACTCCTCTCTGTATCATTTCCACTCTTGGCTTCATTATTTATTCTTTTAATAACCGTTTCAAATGCTTTACAATTTTATCTAATCAGTTACGCCTCGCCTTGTTTGCACTTAATGACTCAATTAATGTTTACCTGGCTTTGTCTGTCTGCCGGGCTGTCGCCATTCGTGCTTGATTGATTGAGATCTGCAAATAGAGTAATATTACTTAAAGAACCTTAAAGAGATTGGACCCCAGACAGAAGTTAAGTTGCTCTACAAAGTGTGCTACATGAGAAATGGAACTGAAGCTCAAACAGTTTGGTTTTTCTTAAGAGTAAGCATTTGAAAGATGAAAAGCATTCAGAATAGGCATTAGAAAGCTCTTTCACATCCTATCTATATATAAATATTTACCTTCGAGAATCTCAAACATTTGACTGACATTTCTATAGCAATTGTCAAAACAAACCGGACCCCAAACAAAAACCAATCCATTAGCCCGATCGTTCGAAACAGTCCCAACACTTTTATGATCTCCCGCACGTCGGATGATGCTGTATGCCATGGGATTTGACCTCTGCCTTGTCTTTAGCGAAAGATACCGAAAATTTCACTTTTTCGGAGCTTGGACTGCACTTAATTGGTTTATCACGCATACGAGGTTGCACTTGCCACCAATTGGCATCGAAAACACTTTCGTTTTTTGGTGAAAAACACAAAAAATGTGCACCGCAATTCAGCCGATGTGAAGTTGTTCGGAGATAACAAATCGTACAAGTCCGGGAAGCAAGGGTTGTAAGTTTTATATAAATATCCGTGGCTCGAAGGTTCATCTTATATGTATGTCTGCGCTGCGTTGGTTTTTTGCAGTAAGCCTGAACTGTAATTGATACCTTATACTCCCTTGATTATAGACATCTGTGGAGGTAGACATTTTGCCGCATAGACAGTGCGTTTCATAAGTAAATGAAATCTTGAATATTTTCATATTCATATTTTTATGAAATATTTTGAGTGTAACCGGATTTGGGCAATTTTCGATCAAAACTGCCAAGGAAAGTGATTTATGAATGAAAATCAGCAGCCAGTTATCGCATTAAAGCTGTTTCATGAAGGAGACAATTTCGTAATTTTCGAGTTATCGCGAATGCAGTTTAAGAAAATAGCTTGCTAATATTATGGTACGACACTGGTACATATCCTTATTAACTTCAATTTATTTTGAACTATATTTTCAACAATGCTGAACCGCAGCGTCCTTATGAATTCATCTCACATATACAGATGTTTGATCCACGTATGAAGATATCTTTGTGTCGCAAGTTTCTTTTCTTGTTTTTCTGCAATCCTTCTCCCGGGAGCCCCCACATATTTCCACGCCTTTTCAAACCGCAAAAATCTGCGGCCTGCGATCTCCTTGGCTGGCTTTTCTTGGCTTCGCTGGAGGCTCGGGGATCTTGGGGCTTCGAGTCCGGAGCTGGGGCTCCGTCCCCTGCTGCGAGCTGAATTTTGCATAATTTCTCTGGGCTCGTAAATGAAACAAAGACATCATCGATATCAAATGCTAACTGCGGACAGGGAAGGCAACAAGTTGGCTGGGGGCTCTTGTTTGGCTTCCCCTTTCCAGAGGCTGGCGATTTTTAGTTTCAGGACTTGGCTTTTAATTGCTCGTAAAAGCTGCCATATAAACGGTATATTTAGAGACGTATTTGGTGTTACCTAAGTGGATTTTCGCCCCAGTGGCCAGTCGCAGATGCATTTGTATCTGCGCTAAGCTGCAGATACGTTGTTAAAATTATAGAGCAACTTGGAGTCATTGGTATCGCTGCATTCAAATCACCAGCAATTTTCGGTCGAAATTGAAATTTTAATAAACATTTTGCGAGACAAAGACTTCAACTTTTCCTGCCGCCGTGTGATAATATTTACTTTTACAACTATTTAATGGAGAAAACTGCATTGTTGCGCTGGATGCAGTGCAATACAGTCGGATAGTCGGAGCTGCCATAAAAGCGTCAATCAAAGCTACTGTGTGTGCGCAGGTGTGAGTGTGTGTTGGTCTAATCGCGGCACTTTTGATGGCCAAAATGAAATGGTTTTTGGGTTGCTCCACGCGGGGCAAATAACTCAAAATGAAAGTGAAAAGTGTAAGGCAAATGTCTCAGCAGGTTCAATTAAGTAAACTTTATTGCGCTTCTTCTCTGTGTGACCTTGTTAAGACGATTTTCAATTATTCATGTGGTCAACATAAATTGGAAATTGTATGCTGACGCCAAACCAGCTGTAAACTCCATTTATTAGCTATGTAATTGTGGATTGCGACGATTTAATACCCTGAAACAAAAACTTTCGTTTGGTTAATTGTTTCTTAAAGTAATACACAATTAGTTTGACGAGTTTCAATCCGGTTTATCAAAAAGGGGTTAAGGGTTTTGCTGTGCGATTTAAAACGAAGATATCACACATAAAATGGGTTGTCTTAAATCATAGTAATATGGTAACCACATTTGTGGGCGTTGGATGGTATCTTGCCTCAAAGTTTTACTTGGCTCCACTCTCTTTCTATCACATCATCATCAAATTAGTTGTTTATTTGCCCTAGACTCAAACACTAATTAAACTAATATAAAACTAGGCCCCATTAACTGCGCCAGTGACATCGTAAAATTTCACTCAACTTTGTCGCCGACTTCGGAACTCTTATGGCCCCTTTTAAGTTTGTTCTTCTCCTACTTATTCAGAGTTTACGACTCTTCAGCTGCTTCGAAGTGTGTAGCAAAGTTCAAAAGCGCACTAATTTTAATGACCTTCCGACAAGAAAAGAAAAGTCAACTAATAAAATTCTTTGAAATTTTCTCTCGTTGCAGGTAAGCCAAAGTCCAAGTATACTTACACTCGTAAGTATTTCGTTTGGCTTAATTGTCTCGGCCGGGCCAAGCCTTTTGTTGGTCAAACCGCAAAAACGCGAATAGAAAAATTCCAAGAAAACAATTTCGTTTTTCCAGCGCAGCGCTGCTGCTGCTGCTGCGGCTCTTAAATGGTTATCGATGCAAAGCCCGAATTTTCGAGCATTATGTGATTGGCGGGGGAAAATCGGTGGGTATTTGCCGACAAAGCGAGATCGAGATATATGTATATAGTCGGTCGGGTTGCACAAGCGCAAGAGCGATCTGTCATAACTGTTCGAATTGGACTGCTGGGACTCGATTTTCGTGCCTTTGCTTTCAAAATCTAATTAGACAAACAATGGCCGGCCGCATTATGGCCATAAACAAACCAATTTCGTTAAGACCAAGAACAGTTTTTCCGTGCTTTTGGGGCTGTGTCTTGCGGTGGAAAGTTCCAAGATCCCAATTCCGCTTGCAAAACAGCATAAAACAGAGGAAGGCAAAAACTGAGGGTCTGTGCCACAAAACGCGATCGTTTGTTTCTGCCTCTGTAGACCAAAAGCCGTAAATGGCTGATGAGGCCAACTTAATTATACCGTTGCAAGAGACGCTCTTTGTTTTTTCTCTTTCCGTTTACTTCATTTGCAAATTGCGGCACGGCTTCAAAAGAAGCGAAGCGGGGGTTGGGGGTTACCCGAGGAGAGATTGTTCCAGTTTTGCCAAGTCAAGTTTTGAGGCATTAATTGTCGGGAGGTAGTCCAGCCCTAAAGCGACTCCCTTCTGGCATCCAAAAGTTAAAGTAGCTCGCGTCAGTCATGATTCTCGCCGATCACTGTCGCCTTTCAGAGGATGTAGATCACGTAATTATTATCTCATGGTAGCTCTACCTCGACTGATACACATAACTAAAATATCACTGTCAAGTTCGTGTCAAAAATGTACTAAGGGTCTTTGCCTACTGATGTGATCTCGAATATTCTTCTTGGTTTTGTGCCATTTGAGCTCGTTTTTTATCTCCGTCCTGGCTAATTCCCCGGCATGATTCATATAAATTCATATAAACATCGATTCCTCATCTTGTTTGTATTTTTATCAACTTTGATTGCATTTGTTTATCTACACAATGTAGTGCGCTATCAGAAAATCAATATAAATAAAAGCAAATATAAGCGGTCATTATAACCGTGGTGGAAATCAAATTAAGTGGATCATTAAAATTTCTGCATCGCAGAACAAACGGCACCTGCATTTGGTCACATAAGCCACGTATTTTCTGAAGGGATACCGCCTCATTATGGTCATGAAATATGGCGTGTCAGGTCAGTGAGGAGGAAGTAGGGAAATGAGATCGAGGGTGGCAAATACAGCCGATAAGGTATGGGACAGTTGGGCACTTAAGGCAGCTTAGTTTTCCCTCGTCAAACTAATTCAAATTAAAGTTCAACTCAAAACAATAAAAAAAATAATAGTAATAATAAAAAACCAAAATTCGACCGGAAACTAAAGCAACTTGCAACTGTGGAGCGGAACGGAGTGAAGAGCAAACGGGTTTAATTTGGACTACTACGGATATCATCTGGCTAGGGTCTGTGCCGGTTTAGTACTTGCTATGAGGTATGAGGCAATACTAATTAACCCAGTTTTTGTGTCAGTTGTGTTTTGTGTGGTCACACTTACCGTAGCAGCGTAATGACATCCATAAAGCGGGTTCCCACTAGATCTTCCGCCCTCAGCCGTGAAATTCATGCTGTAATTCGAGTTGCAATGCGTTGATTTGTCTCAGCTAAAACAACCAAATAATAAATTCGTATTGTCTAATGGGGGAATGAACGGATGAAACAGCTGCTACTAGAGGGAGGATTCATGCAGCTGGGATTCCCAGGGGTGAAACTAAAACGAGGAGGAGCGAAGATAATGCGAAGAAGGAATTATTAGCTACGAGAAGATCTGAGAGGTCTGAACAAGTGGTATTAGGATAAATGTCAGTAGTTAGCTACTCGATATATTGATTTATTGACCAAAGCAACACACCACCAAATATTAGATTTTTAATTATGAAATGCTTTCCGAAAACGGCAACTTGTGCTGACAGGTAACAAAAGAGTGATTGATGTTGGAACGTGTTCCACAAGGAAGGGAATCATTTGTGCTCTGATCACAACATAGAATAATAACCAAATTTTGAACTAAGCACCCCATTTTCCGCTCTCAATTCACCGGCTAGGATCCGCCCAAAACAATCTCCAGCACATGCTACACTTATTATCATGCTCGAAACCCGCTGCAATTACCATTTCCATTCCATTACCCATTTTCAGTTGGCCAGAGCCAGAACTAGAAGTACGACCACAGACCGCCTTCGTTTCTCCTTCACGAAATGCTTTCGTTCCAATTCACCGGGTTTTCACTTGCGCTCCGTATCCGAGCTCCGTTCCCCCTAGAACCACCTGCCTGCACTTTGCACCACCGACAATAACTACATAGTTTTTCCATCCATAAACACAGAAAACAATTTCCCTTTATGCGTTTTTTTATTGTTGCTGTTGTTCTGAAATTGGAGTTTCTCCCTTCCTAGCATTTAGTTGGTGCAGGAAAACGCTGGAAAACCAATCGAGAGAGCAGAAGAGCTGTGGAAATTCGTTCCGTCACCAAGTGATGCAACTTATCAGTAATGCATTTTATGTGAGTGGCGGGCAAAAGTTCATTGCCGCCTTCGGCGTTGACCAAATGTTTGGCTCTTTCGCTTAATTACCCACCTGACCAAAAAAGTCACGTGCCCCGGGGATCCCCCGAAAGTCTCTGCCTCCCCTTTTCCGCCCAGCCACGCCTGCATGAAAAACGCACTTGACGTTCGTGACCTTCGCCGGCGGCCAAAGTTTTTCCCCCAGCTGTTTTTTCTTTGTGCTGAGCTGCTGCAGTGGCTGCATTTGCTTTCCGATGCCGCGGTGACTGGATGGCTGGAGACCTCCCCAAGTTCAACGGAAGCCATTAAAGAAAAGTCAACACCAGGCAACTGAAAAGCTGGAAAATACCCCTCGGATCCGCCCCCAAGCATAACATTACTTTTGCATTTTTGGAAGATGTTGGGGCTTTGATAACCCCGCCGCATCACCAAATTGAGCCAAGACAAACCAGAAATCGCAACTGCAAAGAAATTCCACGCGGCTGAGATCGAAAAGTTAAATACCCTGCGATCGAGGTTATTTAAACTATGCAATTGACTAACAAAGAGTGGTTGATATACCTTATCAAAATATGACTGTGATCAAACTAAGGTTTATGAGCCAATATATTATTTATCTAAAAAATCAGACTCATCCTCTACTTAAAATAGGGTACACAAATCCACTGTTTGCGTTTGGAGACCAAGTAAAAGTCATGCAAAAGTGTTTCTTCGCTTCGCGGACTCTGGGGTTTCGATTATCTGCTCGGGGCATCTCTCTAAGCGGTGACTGAATGGGAAATTAATTCGGTTAACCCCTGTCGACACCTCCCACTCTGGAGGTCTTTCCGAACGCCAAAGCCCCTTAAAGCCACCATATACTGTATAGCTGATGAAGAAGACACTGGCAATTGGCTTTCACCATATTTCAATTAGACTTTGTTTTGACCGTATGCAAGCCCTGAACCAAGGAACCTTCAATCCTTAAGCCTTCTATTAGAGCTTCCTCTTTTCTTATACCTAATTATGCAAAGAGGAGACGTACTTGTCTTAAAGGAAGCCCAAAAACTGCTCAAACTAAATGATGAGTTTGCCTCACCTTAATTCCCCTCAATTTCCACAAATTCGTTTGCATAATTGAGGGAGGTCTATAAAGAAAAGCCCGGAAATCATCTATGCCAAGTGAAAAAAGTGAACAGTTCACGCGCGATTTTCTGCGGCATGTGGCTCCGCCCTCTCACCACGCATTTCCACTTGAAATATTTGTGCGAAAAAGTGCATGCGGAAACGCAAAGTTGAAAAGCATTTTCATTTAGCCCGAGTGTGAAAACAATCTTTGGGAACACTGAAAGGCCAGATATTTTGTGGTTGAAAAAGGAGCACAATATTGTGAGAACTATTTATAGTGCTACAAGTTTAATAAGAGACTTTTAGTGAGAAAATTAAATTGCAGACTACAATTTTTTGGAATGGGATTTGAATGCAAGCCGTTGCGACCAGCCAACTTTGGTGAAAGAAATGGCTGGCAGCTCAAGCTATCTTGAAGGCGTTCCTCTATGAGAAGCCCTAAAAATTGCAGGTCTTTGCCAATGAAAACTGACATTTGGCCTTGCCGCGAATTAGAGGTGTAAAACACACCCAATCCTCCGTCATTCTGGAGTCCACTAACAAGAACGATTTGCTCTGGAACCCCCATTTGCCATGATTACCACACCGAATCCAATTTCCAACCCAATTTCTGTGCAAAGTGTAGATTATAGTTCAGTTGGAGCTACTGGATTTGGTGCGAGTAACGATCTTTCTGGGCCCAGGGTAATTTTCCGTAATGAGGAAACCGATGAAGGATCTCCGAGAGCAATCTCTTCCGGCGCGGAACGCCATGGGTGTCATTTACCTGATTTTTCGATTTCCCAGGCAGAATCCCGCGAACGTGACCAGATCGGAGCCGGTCGGAAATGAGATTCGGGCTGCTGGTGCACCGAAAATTATCTTAACAACAATCGCAATAAAATTTTCACGCGCCATTGTAAATGTGGGCGTGGCTGGGAAAAGGGGTCGGGGGCTGTGAAAATTGCTATCCTGTCAAATGAGCAAGCTCAACGGGAGAGTCGAGCTTTAACCACCTGTTTCTCAGTCTTGTAGTTTGGTAATTGAAACTCTTTTTTCATTGTCTTCCATAATTTTTTTTTTTTTTGTTTCAAGAGCTTTCCGGTTAATTTAATAAACTGGGAAAATTGGTAAACAGTATTTAACAACAACTTAAATAAACCCGGACACCAGAGTTTCGGGTAATTAAAAATGTATTTGAAACGGGTATGGGTATGGGAAAGTTGCCAACATTAGGTGGGTGGCAACTCATCATTTCGAGTGGAGGCTTTAGAAGGGGAATTCATTTATTTACTACTCCGAAACTGTGGGGGCGGCATCCGCTTGTTTCTACCCAAAAACCTAGAGATGCACACCTTGGTTCTAGTTTCAGACTTTCTCCTGCCTGCACATCATCTCCATAATGCCCCAACCTCTCCTTTTACTTTGTATTTATATTGTCTAATCGCGATGCTCTTGAATTGCCAAACAGACAACGACGTCCCATCCTCGAATTATCTGCGCAACAATATCAGTTTTCCGGCAGACAAGCCCCGAAAAATTGAACATCTCAAGTTGAAGGCGCAAATAAAAATTGATGGACGGGTGCGGTTCAGGCGCAACTTTAATTTATGAGCTGCTCAAAAAAAAAAAGTGTACAATACTCGTAATTTGTAGTTGCAGCCGAGGATTGCCGGCAAAAGGTTGATCAAAGTTTAGGGCTCCTTCCGTTATGTAAGACAGTAAAGCTCTTAAATTAAGCGCAGATTTCTCTCATTCGAAAGCCAAAACGTTTTCCACACATTTATAAAACCATCAAAATCATCAATTTGAATTCAAGCACCCAAAACGAAGATTCAATTTGATTCCTTGCGAGAAATGCGCCATCGTCACGCAATCCCAAATGACAACGTCATGGAATGGAATTGCTGCGATTGGATTTCGAATGGGATGGTATAGTATGGTTCGGTGGCCATCCCATCCTCGAATGTTGCATGTTGTACTCGCATCTGTGGGCAGATAGTCAGCTCCCAGTCCCCATCGATCCCCATAGAGTGTTGAAAACTTTATTATGCCTGTTATCACTTCAAACGCAACTAGGAGTTCGGAAAAGGCAGAGATTAATTTGTGCCTTCGCAACCCGGGTAACCATTTCCCATTCTGTGGGGGCGTCATTACTCTCCGAACAATAGATTTAGGCTTGGTCGGGGTCTGGGTCTTGGATCGGGGTCTTGGTTCTCCAAGCTTGCCTTACATGTGTTCGTATTCCCTTGAGTTCGTCTGTGGGCTGGAAAAACACACAACATTGTGGGTACACCGAAATGTTGGGAAATCATTTAAAAAATAATTAAGCCCATCTCGCCGATCTCCAAAAACACGCAGCACTGAAAGCTCTACCCACATAAAAGGGAGAATCTGAATTATCTTGTTTGGAGCAGCTGACATGTGTAACATTTGTTATTCGAGAGGGAAGAACATGAGAAGTAGAACTGGGAACTCGATTCTCCACATTTTTCTAGGTTTCAAAAATATTAAATTATATAGAGGTATTTCTTTATATGCCATTGATTGGCATCTATTGATTGGCTTTATAATTTCAAATAACGCTTATGCTTTTAATTCAATTCACTTTGTTGCCAAATGAGATTCCATCCTTCTGCGCGGTTGCTTTAAAAATTCCTGCAGGGAATCGCTCGCTCGCCATGTAATTTCAATTAAAAAGTCGTTTGCCACCCACTGGGCCAACTGGTCGGTTGTCATCCGCTGTCAGCTCTTTTTGGTAAACTTTGACTCTATTTACGGATCGGCGTAATTAAAGTGGCCAAAAAATTGAATTTTATTGCCCCGGCGACGCCGCTTGCATTGAAAGTTGCAATGGCAATTGCAGTTGCAATTGCAATTTAACAGTCGCAGCAGTTGAAATTGTCGGAGACGGGGGACTGGGTATCGGAATGGGAATTGCGGTTTGTCTTCTACCGTAATTTATGACTTTTAATTTTTACCACTTGCGCAAGATTTATGGCCAATGTGCAGAAATTGAAATGCAATCAAAAAATATTATGTTAACCTTTCAACCGAGGTGGCGAAAACGGAGTCGCACAAACGAAAATGCTCACACAGAATGGGGAAACTGTGTCAAAAAAAAAAGAAAAGCATTTTCCCTAGCTGCCAAAAAAATCATGGGCTTCACTGCTTGTTTCCCTCGATTTCTCCCAAATTGATTGACAGGCCATGAAATAGCATTCAAATTTGCTGCTGACAATTTGTGTAGCTTCAAGTTATTAGTTGCTGTTAACCTTTGATCTGCAGTGCAGTTGGTATCATCCTTCGGTCGTTATCCTGCTGTGAGTTGGACATGGTTTCACCCTGGAAATACCCTTTTAGTCTGCGGATCGCTGGGTCAAAGACCTCGCTGGCCACCCACTCATGCATGACCGATGTCTATGTCGATGCCACCCGTTCGTTTTCCGGGCATTTCCTACTTGCGGCCTTGCCTTGGAGCTTCCTCTGTTTACATAAACAATTTGCATATTTCCACTTGCGCTTTTTCTCCTTCCCATTCATGTGTCTCAGCTATGCGGGAATGTCTCACTCTACTTGTCCAAGTTTTTCCCCCTTTTCTCTGTCTTTCTGTCTCTGCTGGTGTAACTATAAATTCGTAATATTTTTAGCAGTTTGCCAATCCATTGGAGCGCATCATGGCGGGAAAAATGGTGGTATGGAGATGGAGTGGGGTGTATAGTAAACAGATTGGCTATTTGAATTCGGCTGAGAAAATGAAAAAACTGATCATCATAAAGCCACTAAAGGCCTCAATAAATTAAACTAATTTCTCCAATTAATTACCCTCCATTCTCGAACTAATATTCCATATATGTCTGACTCTTGTGACCCTGATATCGCAGCATATGATGATTTATGTCTCCAGATAATAAAGCGCTGGCCAAACAATGAAAGTAAGCTTCCAACTCCAAACAAACTCTTTATCTTATCGATTTCGTCTGGGCAATGTGGGGCAAAGTTTGTTGTTTGTTATCGATTTCTTCCGCCAGTCGCATTATGTGTAGGAACTTTCTATCGACTGGGAAATGCATTCCACAGAAATCAGGCCATCGGCGGCAGAGAAATGTGAGTGAAACAGAGAGCGGGTAGAGATATGAAAAACCGCAGGCCAATCGACCGAATTCGTCGCGTGCCCAAGTCCCCGGTTTTCCTCCCCCTTTCCGCCAGCACCTTCCACACTATTCTCCCACTCCACTTCACTGCACTCCGCCCACAACCACCCACACCCACGCGAATGTCACGAGGCAGAAAATTGGGTGAAAAGTTTTCTTTTGCCCCCGACCCCTCCACTCGCTGTTGATACATAAATTTCCCAGTTAAGTGGAAAAGCTTTTCTCGTTCGCTTTTCAATTAGCATAACAAACCACCCCTGTCCCCGACTAGATTCATTCGGGCTCCACTTGAGTTGAAGACTTCCCATGTACGTGTGTGGAAAACTTCTACTTGAGAGCTGTCAATTCGTGGATTTGTGGGCCACCCACCCGCAACATTTTAATCCCAAATTGAAACGCCAGCCCCACTAAGCCAAACAAATCATTTGTTGTCTCACTTCCCTATTTAGTCATAAACAATATATTTATAGATCGTTCTGGAAGTGGTTTCCCCCAAATGTCACCATAAATTTCATTTGAAATTGTGTCACCACTAACTCACTTTTCCCCTTTCTTTCTTCTCTTTCTAGGTAAGAATCGCAGACATTAGTCCCCGGTATGACTGAATGCACTCATAACTCTAACCATGTATGACCGCCAAGGTTACGTAAGTAACTTGCCGAAAAAGGAGCAATTTCCATTGGTTTTCCGTTGATTTGTTTCCGCAATTAAAGTTGCCATTTCTCAGGTCCGAAACTATCAACAATATTTGCCCGTTCATATTTGCCATTATTTTTCACCGTTTTGGCATTGCGTGCAATTTTTAATTTTTCATGGCAATTTAAAAACGAAACCGAACAAAAATGCAGACAGCCATGCATACATTTGCCAATTGGCAACTTTTTTTTTAAGTTTTGGCGATGATGGACCGAGATTAAGGATTTATTTCGGACTGTTGAAATTTTTTAAATTTCATTTCATAATTAACATTCATTCGTGTCTCCATTCATTGGCTTTCTCTGTTTCAGTTTCCTTTTAAAGTGCAGTTTAATTGTTGTCATTTACTTTTGGATCGCTTTTGGGTACACGTCATATCGATTGGTCTTGAGCAAGTGGTGAGGGGATCAGAGATATAGGTTTCTGTCCCGACTTCTTCAGTGATAACACACCATGCTTATATTAGAAAGTCCTGCCACCTCTCGTGCTGTTTATTAAACACCATCCGCAGGAAAATTCAGTTTGCCTCCGTTGTCACCGCCGACTTGATCACGTGGCGATTTTATGATAATGACCCCGCTCGTTCGCCGCCATTGTCACGTAAGGATCGTACAAATATGAGGGTTAGGTGCAGCAGCTTGGGTTCACCGAGAAGATTCCCACTCCCAGGCCACGAAAGTGAAGTCCGCAAGCCAGGTGCGAAGAAATGCAAATGGCGAGGCAAGGTGCCAAAAGTCGTGATGTGACTCAATCGCTGGCTCTTCGCGAACTGGCGGAAATAGAGAAGAAAATAAGAAAAGAAAAGACGAAAAGCCTTTAAAGGAAGGGGGAACCTTTTGGCATATCAAACTGCAAATCGCCGAGACAAAATCTCTTTGACAGCCTTCAACATGGAGGAGAAACACAACAGCAGCGAGTAAACCGATGCAGCAAAAACATTGTAACACTGCCGGAAGAGAGACCACGGAAAAAAAAACCAAACCAAACGAAACAAAACAAAATGAGCGGCGAGGGAAAAAGTTCAGCATTAACAAAGTTCGAATTGTTTCCAATATCGAAATGCACTTTTTGCCTTTGACAGACAGCAACAGCAAAAGTCAGAGATACACAATCTGACAGCAGTCCGAAGACTCGACCGACAGACCAACCGACCAACCGACAGATGGGAGACCAACGAGAGTGGGGCCGATATAAGGGAATGGGTAGATTCGAGGGGCCCACTGCGATCTGTGGATCTCTGTGTTTATGCTTCTTGGCATTTCTCAAATGCGCAGCTGAACGGGATGAGCTCGGGATCTGGCGGGGATGCCCTGCTCTGCGGTTGCGACGAACTCTGGATGGCCATGTTAGTCTTTATCACGGGTCGATCGGAGGGCCCATCATCGTAGGGATCATGAAAATGTTGCTGATGCGAATTACCATGGCAACTTGTTGGCAGTTTGTTCTCTTCGCCAACTAATGATCAATGCATACGGACTTATCTGGTTTTCGATATCAGTAGTTGCTTATTTTTAGGACGGCAACAAACATTTGTTGAACGCAATGGCACAAGATATTAAATATTTGGAACTCATTAGCAACCCGACCCTAAACTAAACCAAATTGGCTGGTCGCACGCCACAAAGTGAGGTTGTTTATGCCACTTGTTACTGCTATGTGGCAACTGGCTCCGCCAAACTTTTACGCGTATGGGCGTGTATTATCACCAACTCCAGCCACTACTCCTCCACTTAATTCTGCCGACGAGCTGCTCCCTCATGCGACGGCTGGCCCATGTCTCGTCTGGTTCGCTTCGTTTTATTCAAATTGGCAAATTGCTAATAAAGTTTTTTGCCGATTGCTGAATTGACAATAAATATTGGCTTTATTTCCAGCCGCGTTCAGTTTTTTTTCGAACTCGGACTGGAGCACGGTGGAGAATGCAGTGGAAAAGCCGGGGGAGGCTGCGTCTAAGGAGGTGTTGATGTGTGGGGACGAGACGAGGGCGTTTATTGCGTGAAATCAATTGCGTTGAATAAGTTCGGTTGTGCCTGCGGTGGCGGTGGCACTAAAACTCTAAGGAAGATCAATGGAACTTTCACTCCCGAGGGAGACGTTGACAAATTCACAAAGTAGGCTTTGTGTAAATTCAGAAATCTCTGGAGGAGAAAGTTTGGGGGAAACACAGTTCATAGTCTTATTCTCTATGATATGCAGTTGTACATTGATCTAATTATATATTTAATTTTACTTTGCCGCTGCTTTACCATTTCCTTTTCTTCTTATCATCTCCTAAAGTTATTGAACCCGCTGCCTTTTTAACGATGATTATTAACGCCCCGTGAAAATTGTTTTGCGGTTGATTTAATAATGTCGCCGAGGTTAACCGATTTCGCTGCCGCGGTAGCAATCACGTTCCCTGAAAGATAATCATCTGAATCGAACCACTAGACGATCGATCGATTGATCGGTCCGAGGAAAGTGTTTCCCTGACCAAAAACGCCAAAGGAAGAGGGGCTTATGAAGCCATGGAAATCCAAGCGGCGGGAGGTTAAACTCAAGTTGAACTTTTACTTTGTACTCCACCCTTTGGGATGAAGAGATAAAGAGGAGGATGAGGGCGAGTTCCACTCTGCAACTCTTTTAAAAATCAATTTTGGATCGTGCTTGCAGGTGGCTCCGCTCACATGTCCAAACAACATCGTCATCATCGCCGGTTCGTTTACTTTTCGGCAGCACTGTGCTCGTGTCTCGGCCTGACCCTGCACCTCCAGAGTTATGAACTTGTTTGGGGCCTAATGAGTCGGAGTGGCCACCAAAAAAGGGGGAGGAGCTGGCGGCTGCAGGAGGTGGCTCCTCCGTGTGCTTTTTTCGTTCAGATTTTCATGGCTTCTGGGCATGGGAAGCAGGGGCCATCGCAAATTGAGGTGTCGTAATGGCGGGAAAACTTGGGATCGGATCGGATCGATGCGATGCGATGCATGTTCATCTGCCAAGCGGACTGGCGATAGTGAAAGTGAAGTGAGGCGTAGCTTTCAATGTTGCTGCTGTCGCGGATCTTCAAAAGGCCCATGTCGTTGTCGTTGTTGCCCAAGGATACACCCCTCGCCAGAAAAAAGGCGAATCCCCAGACCACACTCATTTGCAATGTTAACGAATTCAGCAAAAATTTGTTTGCCATTTCTCATCTGTTAGATTTTAATTTGTTTCCTTTTTGCCCCTCGGGTTGGCATTATTCAGTTGTTTTTATTACTGTTGCTTTATCTCGAGTTGGTAGATCTTTCTATGGCAGCTGCGGCCCGTAATTATGGGTATGGGGATTTGTCTTTTATGGCCACTCAATATGGTTAAATGTCATTGGAATGGTTTGCCAGAGGGTCTCTTTGGATTGGGGTTTGAAGGAGGGATTAACTGTGCAACTTTATTTCCATAGAGAAGCGACTGACTTACAAGGAGGGAATTGACTCGTTTTTGCATGTTTTTTTAAAGTAAATGGTTACTAGGCTCTAATCATTTATCAGTTGTGTTTAGCAGTTTAATTCTCTTCGGGATTTTCCTCCTACTTATCACACATTTTCCAGTATTAAATTTCAATTATTACAACACTGCCTCTTTACCTATCCCTCAGCCATATCGTTTCAGGTTCCATTGCCGCTTTCAGCTTTCTATTTATTACACAATTAACAACTCGTTAGGAGGGGCTTACTTTGGGGTTTTTGTTTCTGCTTTGGGTTTGGGCCTGAGGTTTAGCGGTAACTGAATTTCCCTGTACTACATTGATCACAAAAGAGAAGAAAAACCGTCAAAACCGTTGGTAATAATCTCATTTTAATTGCCTCTGGTCAAAAAAGCACAAAAAACGAGAAGACAAAGCCCAACCAAAAATCGAATGAAAGTAGCGTAATGAACATTTCATTGGCCAAGCCCGCCATTTGGTTGCTCAATTTAGGGGGTTTTAAGGAGGTTAACCCTTTCCCAGTGAACAGAGCACAGCCTTCAACAGCGATATTCCGCCCACCGCCACACCCCCACAAGCCAAATTGTAACCAAATTCATGACCTTGTCTGTTGTCTCCCGGCATCGTTGTGTACCTTTTTTTTTATCGGTTTCCATTCGATGTCAGCCAGCATCTTAATTGCACTTCAAGCAGACGAAGATGGAGAAGTCCAAAAAGTGTTAATGAGACGGCCAAGTTTGGTAATCGGATAGTGGAGATGGAGACCACACAAAAAAGTTCGCTCTAGTGGTGTCAAATTTACGCCTGAATATCTGGGTGAACGAGGGAGAATCTCTCCGGAGCCGAAAGTGAACTGGATTTTTTCCCGTACTCCATTTCGGGTCTGGGGCCATCGGCAAAACCCAATAAAACATGTCCACTGCGGCACGAGGCGAAAGTAAATCAAATATTTTGAATTATTGAGGAAAAATCAACAACAAATTGCCAATTGTTCGCCGCTCCAACCGACGACGATGATCAATACAGGCATGTACACATTTAGCCAATACAAATCCGATTTCGATTTAAAATCCAATTGTTAATGGCGGGCATATTTCATGATTGATTTCCAAAGCGGGCTAAGCCTAAGCCGTGGCCAAAAATGGAAATCGAGGCAAGACAGGAGGAAAACTGGCGAGGAAATGCATTTGCCAATGACATTTCCCATGCATATGAATACCAATGACGCATTTTCACTATTTTTGACAGTTCACTTGGGTCAAAAAACCAGAGACGACAGAAATGACCATGTGAGATTCCATGGCAAACAAATGTCCACCAGGTGGCCCAAACAGTTGTCTCTCTTGTTTTATAATGGTAAATTATCTTGATTTCGGTTTCAGTTTAGCGCTAATTAGCCAGAGATCGTGTCATCTCAATCGGCATATAATTATGTGCAATTAATCGAACGATTTCGATTGGTTCGGTTTCGCTTTTCTGAGTCACAACCCAGGGGCAAGGTAATTTTCGGTGAGTTGTGCCCCTCAATCCAAAGCTTGAGCTGCGTCATTTGCTTAGGAAAATTATCGTTAATTGTTCCGTTGCAGTTCTACTATTCATACTCATATTCATATACTATTTGAACCAGCGACAGTTTAATTCAGTAGAGATAGTAAGCCTAAGCTGGAAAGGTCAACTAGTTGAGAGATTACAGAGAGGGCCAAATCAAGTGAGAGCAGAATGTGTCGAAGATAAGGGAGACATCAAAACTATCAGCTAGGGGCTTAAATTATTAATTGGGGTTAAGTTCGTTATTGATCTCGATTAAATTTAAGAGATTTACGAGCTCACTGAACTTTCGTCAGATAAGGAAACGCATATATAGTAGTTTTTGTTGATGGGTATCAAGAACACAAGACTTCAATAGAAAGCTTCTTTATTAAAAATCACCTTCCCGCTTTTCCTTGAAAAACACTTTTCACTAACGGATTGCAATAGATTTTTTCACACCGTATCCGTATCAAAGTATTTTTTCCCTAATTTCACTAAAAATAATGACGGAGAACAGTTAAAATCGCCTCGGCCAGCGGCAGTTGGGCGATTTCGTAATCAGTTTCCATGTAACATGTTTCTAATGAGACCACAATGAGCACAGAGATTTCCACGACAAAGCGGCAAACTTGTTCTCTGGCCCATGGCTCCGACCCAAGAACGTGATGCCAACAAAGCCAAGAGGCGAGACGAGACGGGATTCCGGCCATCATCTTTGTCGCCGGCGAAGAGTTGAACGTGACACTCGGACGTGATTATGTCAACGGTGTTCAGACTCAGACTCAGAAGCAGATTCATAATCAGAAGCCCCTGCTAACCCAAAACTCCCTGTCCGATGCTTGTTACTCAATAGGCCAGGTCGGGCTTTAACTGCGTCTCCCGTCTTAACTTCACACATTCGCGGGATCTGGGGATCTTCAAAGAGGTTTACCCGCCCGTCCGAGATAATTCCCGATGCATTTGGTCACGGCACGTCGACGACATCAATTCCTCTAGTGGAAACTGGAGAACTGTGAGTGGTTTTTTGGGTCAGCTGATTAATTGCACTTTCGGGGTCGTCTTTCAACCTGGAAAAGCCCACCTCCAGAGCATCTTCATCTCCTTTTCCCGGACTTTGTCAATTTGTCTGTCTTCCCCTTTCCGTTTGTATTTATCAACGCTCTCTCCCTTCCCATCTCCCAGATTTGTTGGGTAATTAGAGTCGCTGCCTGATTTTCGTCTAATTCTATTTCGTTGAACTCTATTTTTATGCCGATTTGGAAGTGTTCCAAATGTCGTGACTACTTCACATAAAAATGTTTGCAAAAAGAAAAAAGGAACCGAATAGAAAACGTACAAAAAGACAATTTATTTTTTTGCTCGTGCGTTCCCAATTTATGTGACATCTTGGAAATGTTCTCTATAAGACATTTCTGGGTGGAATTTGGGTTGTTGTCGTGTTACTGCTTCAAACAATATTGGCTATAAATTTGGTTTCTTCTAGGAAGTGATTTATGCCATTTTGATAGTCTTAAAATGGTGTTTTGCAATCTTAGAATTACTTTTTATCCTTAACAGCTTCTTATAGAACGTATAAGTTCTTTAAACATAAATACATTATTCATAATACTTGAAAAAATGACTTAGCCACGTTTTGGCCACGCCTTTTAAGACTTTAATAGCCACTGTTGCAGACACTAAATAATGTCTTTTCTTAAGATTCTATTCATAATCGACCTCTGGCGAATTAAACAATATCTGAAGGCGTTGCCTGGGACAGCAAGCCAATAAAATGTAAACCCAAATTGTAAAATTCTAAAAACGCGGTCGAGGTCACGCACTGACATTTCCGATAATGAATGTACGATCCGGTGGGCCATTGTTGCTTTTTTTACACATACTATACATATAGCCAAAAGCCGAATTGCTCAATTCTTTGGTCATTCTCAACCACGCCGAACTACAACAACAACAGTCTCTCTGAGTCAACGAACCTGGGCCGCAGACATCCGAGATATAGAGATATAGATACGCGACGCGCCCAGCACACAGTTTCTATTGAGTTGCGGCTGGTAAAAATAGCCAACGCATTAGAGGAACTTATTTTGACCGATTCCGAGGGGCGATGAACATTTCGCATATACAGGGAAAATGTAATTCGGTAGGCAGACTTTTGGAAGACACAGTGAATTCCAATAGTGCCTAAAAATGTGTTGCAATTCGCATGACTAAGTAGATGAAAAATGAACAGATTCGGCTGAGAAAAACAATTAGCCAGCTGGCAATAAAAACTCAAGGGGAAACTAATTTTTTAATGCGTTAAGAAGAATGCAATCTTTCAACAAGAGTATGGAAATAAATAAATCTTCGGAAAAATCAGCTGTACAAATTGCAAGCTTTTTGATGCGTGCAAAATCAATAACCTTTTGGATTCGCGTTCAGTTCCTGGAACCTATTTGAGGTTCCATTCGTTTAACATTCGCAATTTCTGTCCATTCATGCTCTGAAATGGAGGGTTTCTTCCAGCACTTTCACACCCCTGTAGGCCAACACATTCACTTTTCTTGCCATTCGCTCGTGCAGTTTTTTTGCATCAGATTACAATCTGGAGAACTTCGCACTGACTTCAATTTGTTTTCCCTGATTTCTTTTATTATTTCCTACGCTCGCCAATAATCTTGAGACCTCTCAAGAGTCTGGCGCGCAGAAAATAATAAAAATAATAAAAAGAACGGCTGCTCCTCAAGTTCAGCCGGCGGAGATTAGTCACGAACTTTGCATAAAGTTCTGCATTCTAAATTCTCATATTTCCAGCGCTCCCCAAGTGGGTGGGTGGCGGCAAATGCATTAAGGCAATGCCCAGACCTCCGAGTCGTGCCAAGATTGGGAGTGGTTCACCTCAGTTTGGGCCCGGATCACTTGGTTTTCGGTTTTCAGTTTTGGAGCCGAGACCGAAACAAAGAGAAAGGCGTTCCTCCAAAAAAGACACAATGTTGTGGTTTTGGCTGGTTACACTAGGGTTGGGTTTGGGCTTCGACTCTGCCGGGTCTCTGGTTCTTCGGTCTGTGGTCTTCGCATCTGGTAATGAGCCTCAAGTATCGCAAATAAGCAACCCACACCTGCCTCTCCTGATCCTCCTCGCTTTTCTGTCTGCACTCCCACTCCTCCTGCGATGAGGTCTTACTTCCCATCTATTTCCAAAGTTTGTTCTGTGCCAGAGGGGCTCTTCTTCGATGACTCGACTTGGTTAAGCTGGGCTTATTTATCTATTTACCTAAGCAAGCAGGCCAAGCCTCTGTGTGCCCCTCAGAATTCTTTTGTTTCTGCAGCCTTATAATTAGCTCTAATGATAAAATCATAATGCAAAACAATTTGATGCAGAAAATTGCTTGGCTTGGCTTAGCTTGGCCCTAAAATGGCATTTGAAAAATACTTTTAAAATTTGACAAACTCCTTGCAGCCTTCAACTCAAAAGTAGTTCTTAAAATTCCCCCAAACATAATTAAATTTACTGCACAGAAATATACGATGGCGGTAAAAGTAACCCACCGAAAAAAGGAGAAAAATCCCAGGCAGCCTGTCAAAACTTTCCCGCTTTTCCCCGTCTCCAAGGGAGGGGGAAGATTTGCCCAGGCTTCCCCATAAATCTTTCTCGCAGCGCCGTCGCTTTCTCGGATCATTCTTCAAACAGAAAATGGCAGAGTGGAGTTGCAAGAGGTGACTTTGCGAGAGGTTTTGTGGCAGCTGCCTTTGAGTGTCAATTTGGCCATTACCAAAGGTAAATCAAGAGCAGGAGGCGGTGGAGAGGGGAAAGGGGAAGAAGGCAAGCTGTCTGTCCAGGGAATTCATTTTCATAAATTTGCCATTGCTTAAAGTGAACCCCAATCTGTGTGACATTTCAATTTGCCAGTGCCGAAAGGGAGTCAACGATTTGGAGTTCAATGAAGATCTCAAGCAGGTGAAAATGAAAATGTATGTTTGCATTGGGTTTCGTTTTGGGTTCGATCGAGGGGCTCTAGGCTGCGATTTGAGTAAGGATGTGTCCGGGCCCATAAATAAATGTCCGTGCCTTGAGCACTTTGAACACTTTGGGGTGAAGAGGTTGTTGTCTAAAAGCGCCTGTTTTTCCCCTAACTTATCGATTTTTAATTTCAACTTTGCGCACCTTTTGTTGATTTTGCACATTTGGTCGGCGGTGATGCAAGAGTTCGCCGGGTTAAACTGTTTGTATGGAGATCAATGTCCAGATTGTGGAAGCCCGTTTGGGAGTTGCCATGCCTCGCATTTTCCTCGCCTCGCATGTGTGGGTGTCACTGGGTGTCACGCCCACCTTTCCCCTTCTGACCCCTTGGCGTCAATTGTCTTGTAATTATTTTCTTGATGTTTGATAAATTGAATATCGCTCTGTGCGGAAAATCTTTCTTTTCTCCCCTTTCTGTGTGATTAATCATGGAACAATGGCAGACCTTATGCAATGCGTGGGACTTTTCCAGCTTGACCTTTGCCTGGAGGAGGATAAAGATGCGGATGGGTCTGCATGGGGATAAAGCCAAGGCCCGGCAGCTGTTAAAATGACAAATGAGCGATGCCATATCGCTGCAGATGGGCGGTAAATGCTGTTGCAGGAATTGGAAAAATTTCCCAATGGGAGGATGAAATCTTGTATTTAGATAATGCGGCAAAAAATTTGGCTGAACGGAAAGCCAAGTGCTCATTGGTTTAAATAGAAATATGGAGTTAGAAGGGTTTACTAAAGTTGATTTCATAATTGATTTTAATAATACAAGAACATACTCTCAGTTTTTCAATTTGGCAATGCAACTGGGAAATTAAACCATTACAGCAATAATAATAAACAATAACGCTTATTTCCAAAATAACTTTAATGTGGCTTGGGACACTTTGTAACAATATCCTTTGCGCCAAGCCTTTCTCTTGCCGCAACTCCACCCTTTCACCTCAATCCCTTCCCTTTCGGGCATTGTTTGCCTAATCAATTAGCAGCCTGGGCATATCAAGTATACGTCATGTTAGCCACATAAGTTGAACCCAACGAGCACCTTTTTAATTTCCCTTTTTGTGTGCGCTCTCTTTTTGATTCCAGGTGTTGTACCATGAAATTGCATCACACGCTCGAGTGGTGAGCTCTTGCATTCGAGCCGCCGAAAAGGAGCAGCAACTCCAACAGCAGCAGCAACTGTCGAGTCAGCAACCCGCCTCATTGACCAGCAACTGCTCCAGTGAGTCAACCAGCGAGTCGGCCACAAAGTCGAGCAGCCTGAGCAGTGGTTTCGCCTCCGATCCGTTGACCACACCCATAGGAACCGCAGCAGAGGCCCCGCCGCCAAGTAGCAACCACCCATCCAAGAAGGGGGAGGGCAACTTGGAGCGACTTAGGGATCGCTACCATCTGTTGTATCTGAAGGCGTTCGAACTGCAATTGTGCCTGGATAATCTGCTCAGGAAACGCAGTTCCGCAGCGGTAAGTTTCCAAAAGCTACTCAATACTCTGATTTTAGTTCATCCATGTGAACTACTATCTATTTAAAATAAGAGCATAAATATTTCCATTAATACCTTACCTTTCGATATATCTCCCTAATTTATGGCTCATCCACATGAACTTGAATCGATTAGGGATTTTCCGAAAATAACCTCTGCAGCCAGTGCCCTTGGTCTGCCTTCGACTTTTGTCACTTCGGATTATCTTGCTGGCAGTAAAAAAAGAAACTGCCAGCCAGCAAGGGAAATGCTTTCGAGATGCCAGGGATTCTTGGAAAGAAAGAAAATGCATTTGGCGCCGCTTTCCCTGCTAGCTAGTTCGCCGTTCATCGCCTCGCATCGCCAATTGTGGAAATTTCTAATTACGTTTTAGTATAACTCGGTTGCGAGTGATTTAATTAATTCATTTAGTGAAAATGCCGGCAATGCGACAAAAAATGTATTGGGAAAGCGCTGAAGTGCACATTGCATTGCGATTGAATAGTAAGACGAACTAGCGAGAAAGATGAAAGAGTTTCGCCTGGGTGGTGTGTTGGTGGCTCATCAAGGTGTGTCTGCTTGGTTCCTGTTCGATGGGAAGAAGACAGAACTGAAAGTGAAGAATGTTCCAGTACAAAAGAGTGTGCGAAGTCATATAGCTTAGCCGACTTGGCTTACTGATCCCCGCCAGCTGCTCAGCACTTCCTTTTCCTCTCTCTTTCCAGCTGCTAGTTCCATTCCCCTTCGAGTTCGCCGATCAGTTCTGTTCCTCTTGTGGCATCCGTTTCGTGTCTAGATCCAGTGAAAGTCAATTTCGCCTTATAGACACGTTGGCCTAGTTTCCTGCCAACAACGGGTGTGGATAGATGGATGGGTTGGATCCTCCTCGCAGCTCTAAGCGCTTCCTGGTTAAAGTTCTCTGCCCCTCTCTTTGTCTGGTAATTGGAAAGCGTTTTTCATGCACCCCTCTTAATTGTGGGTAATTTGCGGAGTAGGAAGCGCAAAATGCTCTGGTCTCGTGCCCGGGCTTTGTGGTATAGATAATTCATTCAAGACACGCACTGGACGAGGCGTCTTCTGACCCACACATAGTCTTCTGGGCTTTCTTCCCGCACCTATCGTCAGACCTCCGGCTGTGGGGCAGTTAACCTTTTTTTTTTTGCTTTGTGAACCGCTTCATTTGATTTCGCCTCGAGCGGGCTTTTATCCACCCCTTCCGTGCCTCCTCCTATCCTCCTCCTATCCTCCTAGATTTTCCTCGTTGCTGCAGAAACAATTTCATTTTCCACTGCCTCGCTGATGCAATAATTTGCATCCCCCCGGGATCCGTCCGTGGCCAATCTCTATGTGGGCCGATTCAGTTGGCAATTTTCAACACTTTCCTGGCCACATTCAGCTCAGTTCAGTTTTGCCCGCGGCGGGAGTTCGCTGCTCCACATTTGCCATGCATCCAATTTCTGGTCAAAGGAGATTAGCTGGGCCATTCAGGCCATGGCTGGACTTCAAACGATCGCGAACTAACGAACAAAACTGAGGGACAGACGGACGGAAATGTCACAAGTGCTTGCACTCAGAGAAAATGCGATCTACATAAGGTGTCATTTCAATATGGCTAAAACCCCGATCTGATCTTCATCTAAAAGTATTTCTCTCGGTGCCCCCATTTACCAAATGTCGTAATAAACTCACGGCTTGCACCCTAACTACTTCCCCGCTTCTTCATCAGTGGGGTTAAACTTAAGTAGCTGCCATAAAGAAATGCATTTATATCTATGGCAATATAAAAATCAGAAACTGCGAAAAGTAAAAGTGAAATTTATGCTCCCCCAACTGCAGAGTTCAGAAAAGTCATCGGCAAGACGGTAAGGCAAGGTAAACTCCGAAATCAGCTCGGAAATCAGCACCGAAACCAAATGAAAGTGACCGAAATGAGCAGAGCAGGGCAAATGGAAATAAACCAAATCAAATCTACGACGTGCCTGAACTTTTGAAAACCCAGAAAAGAGGATGGCTTGGTTCGCCGATTCCTGAGATACCCTTACAAAAAGACAGTGTTTCAAAATAAATCTAGGTAATAATTGGTGAAAAGTGATTGATTAAGCATATTCTGCTCACCGCAACTCCGCAACCTTTGCATCTTTTCCACGGCTTCTCTTTGGTTCCCACACTTGGTCTCTGGCAACATGTTGCAAGTGGCAGCCAGAAGAAGTTCAATAAACAAATGCAGTTGAATTGCATTGAATTATGCCCCATTATAGTTGTTATTATTGTTATTATATCTCGCCTGAACCTCCTCTTTTTCCCTTGGATTGTGTTGTTTATTCTTGGGAAATTGTGTTTGTTTAGCGGACTGGGACCACGAGACCTTTGGCTGGCTGGCTGCTTTTTAGCGAGTTGAAGGTTGCACTGGAGGCTGGGAAACATCTGTCGGTTGAAAGGGAAACGATCGGGGGATTCGTCGAGTGGGAGAGCATGCGGAAATCAAGTTGACTTCTTGGGGCCTTGGAGCTGTCATCATTTTTCTAGCATTACTAATTGGCCAGCATTTTGATGTACCAATTAGCGTCCATCAATGGTGTATGATCAAATATTTATGAACTTAATTGGCCGTCATGAGTGCAACAACAGCAAAGTGGTTTGCTAACCAGCAGACATCAATCAAATACCGACATAAATCAATCCCCAAACTTGCTACCAGTCTGCAAGTCCACACCCAAAAAAGAGAGAAAAGATATCTGCAGACGAAATATGCAAATTTCTTTGTTTCCCCCTCTGCTGTGAACCACAAAACCAGGCTTTAAAATGACTGAATGCAAATCGCATAATAATTGACAATTGGAGGCGGAGGGGAGTGGCCAGCCATTTTGCTGGCAGTCACGTCGGAATCGAATCGGAACTGCAATTTAAGCATGATGATTGCTTACACATGGTGCAAGTTGCAAGTTGCTCGTTGCAGGTTGCAGGTTGCTTGCTGCATGGCGCATGTTGCTGGTTGCGTTTAAATCACAATAATTGTGTAAAATCTGTGGAAACAAGGCGTGGACACACCCACAATTTCAAATTAAACGCGGAAGACAAACAATTGGATATTTCCAAATCGTTATATTTGTTTCAGGCGGATTCTCCTTAGTAAATTATCCTCCCCTTATAAAAAAAACGTTAATGGCCTGCACAAAAACTGGGCCACATGTAATGGGAAACTGAGCCGCCGCAAGAAAAAGTTGGGTGGCTCTAAAAATGGTTTCATAATGCAGACTAAGCTAAACCGTTAGCTGCTCCAGTTTCTGGCTTGGATAATGACAGATTGCGGCCTAATATTCCTTGGGGTTTCCTTTCTGTGGAGCTCGCTTTTGGCCGTGTTTTCAATTACCCCTCGACTAATGATCGCTGCCACCTAAATGCTTCATTATCTTATGCCAGTTCGATAGAGGAGTAGCGCATTATCACGGATAAGATGGGGGATTTTCGATCTGATTTGATCTGCGATCGCACACATTGGCTTTCTGGGCCATTGATTTATGATCGCCAGGAAAAGCCATAAAGAAAAGCCAGAACAACAAAAACAATGAGCGATCAACAAAAGCAAATTGCCAGCAGCTGTTGGTTCAACAGACCGCATTCCCATATCGATCGTCTGCTGGGAAAATCGGGGCATTCCGGGGATCAATAGTGAATCGAATCGAATCGAGTCGAGTCGAGCCGAGTCCCAGTTGCCCAACGCTCAATCCAAACAAATGAGAGCAGAAACATGTTGCTGCGGTGTCGTGTGGCGCAACTGCGACATCTTCAAATGCGATTTATTGTGCTGCCAGCACGGCAACCTTACTCAAATTGACATTTGCCAAATGTCAACCGGCGACTTTTGTTTGCCTGCCCTGTTCGCGCCTTTGCATTGAATCAAAATCGCCTGCAATTGTCAATATTTCATTTCCATTCTGTCAGCAACACCTTAAAATGCAATCGCCTGCAATGATTTGTGATGCCGGGCAGTGTATCTTGTCCTTCCATAGATGGCATTAGGTTAAAAACTGCAAAGCTGCCTGCAACAACCTGCAAATTATGAGCAATTGCGTGGCCAGGAATCGGGCATAAGCATCTCCTGCGTGGGGGCCTGGTGAGGCGTGGGCAACACCCACGCCGGATCGGTCCGGTCATTATGGAGCCCCGAGTGCTGCGGCAACATGTTGCACTGTCCGCAGATTAGGGTCAGGCGGCAAGAACGAGAATTGGCAGGGGTCTAAGTGAAAATATGCAAACTATGGCCGACGGCTGGTCGAAGTTGCACGCTGCAACAGTTGCTGCTGCTGCGTTTACTGCTGCTGCGACCAATGCAGCGACTTGAATGCTAGCAGCTTGCAGCTAGCAGCTTGCCTCTGCCTTGCTAAATTTATCCTCTAATGCGATTTGTAATAGTTGAGCTAAATTGTAGACGTCCCAGTGGCTGCTGTACCAGGAAATGTTTGCCGTACGCCAGCAACACCAGCAACAACAATGAAAGTAATAATATTGTCGCTGCTGTGGCTTGTTACTGCAGTTGTTGTGTTTGTTTTAGGGGGTGGTGCATGATGAGGGGTTGAGCGGGGATCGATGGTGGTGCATGTTGCCCGCTTTCCATATGACTTGCAGTTTTCATGCTGCTCATGTTGCTGGCTGGCCAATTGTTGTTGTCGGTGCTGCGGGTTGTCAACGCGGCCGATGGCGATGTTATTGCTATTGTTGGTGTTTTTATGTCTGCAATTTTGTCGCGCCATCGGGAGTTTTTCCACTCGCAGTCGAAACGGACGGAGTTGCCGATGTGGCTGTGTTGTTGCCGTTGTCCCCGCTGGATTAAAATTCATTGAATGTTTTGTGGCCGAATTGAGTAATTGTTGCGAAATTTCGCTGGACTTACGGAAAATTGGACGGGCTAATGAGGGGAGTCGTATATTAATAAGATGATGGCTATTTAAGGTTTCTAAAAATAAATTACTTCAGCCTAATAACTTAAAAGATGGCCAATAAGGCCAATAATAATAGCACTAAAAAGATATTAAATAGAGGCATGCCAAACGTTTACTAAATATTTGAAAAAATGTCTAATAGACCTGCGAAGGTGTCATAAACGTATTCACCTCTCCCTAAACTTGATGGCTCTGAAAACAGAAATGCACTTTACTTCTTTCTCCTCTTTCTGGCCAAAACAAACCCATCGATCAACTCCCCATTTGATATCTCTGAAGAAAAGTCCGGCACAAATGGAAAATAAGTAAACGTCTGATGAATGCAACTCACGTTTTTATTGCACGATAATTACAGTCATACAAGCACATGCTAATGAACACCAGCCCCTCTCCTCCCCTCCGATCGAAAATATAATAACCAGATATCGACGATATGGCAGCATTTAACGATAATTAATCGCTGGCGTGTGAGAAACTCATAAGTTTCAAACAGAAAGCATAGAAAGACAGTAGCCATTGTGGGGAAATTTCCCACACTTCACTCAGCTCACATCGATTCTTATCGCTCTAGTTTATCCCCGCTGAAGTGACAACAAAAATTGTGACATGGCCAGGAGTTGCGTGCTGAGATCCGAATCGTAATGGAAATCTAAGTTGGATTGTGGGTTCAGCTAAAGAAGATCTGGGCGTAAACGAGGTGCTAAGCGACGGGAACGACATGTTACTCCACCTTTTCCCTTCCTCAAAATAAGAGTTCTGCTGAAGTGCGTCAAGATGAACTTTATTTCCAGTTAAGTGGAGGAGATGACTCCACGAACCGAGTGGATGTGGAAGTGGAAGGCGTGCCCGAAACTTGATGGTTGTCTAGGTTTTGTAAGCCTCTTTCCAGCCTATTCCGACTTTTGCATAATAAGAACATAAATATGTGTATACCATCCAGCACTGTGGGTAGTCCGCGGGTCTCTAACTAGATTTCCTAGGAATTTCTTGGCTTAGGCTTGTTGTGGGTATTGAGGTTCTCAACTTGTACCGTTTAGTCAACTCAGTTGTACCTCTTAATTAGTTTTTTACTGGTTTAAATGATTGAAGAAACAAATCAGATGAAAGCGTGACGCAGAGAATTAGTTAGCTAATCAAACGTTGCATCACAAAATGCGGGTGTTATGCTAATTTGGAGAAAGTTTCGAAACCAGATCAGATCCAGAGAGAAACATATTTCGTTGATAGATCAGTAAAATCTCTGTCCCTTTGACTGATATGGAAAGATACAAATTGCATATCTGTTTCTTGGCCCCATGATTTGAAATAAAAATGTAATATTTACATTTTTTTTAAACCTTTAAAAACGCTTTGAGTTTGTAGATTCGCTTTGCACTGTTGACTGACCCACTACTTGTTTACCCATCTCTTTTGATGGCCCGTCTGGCCTTCTCCTACTTCCCTGTTTATTTACATCACTTAGGATGGCCTGGTCCATTTACACATTTCACCTCTTTGTTGCTCGATAGCCCAGTGCCTCTGCCTCTGTTTACCATAAACAAAAACAATCAAATGGCGCCATACAAGAGGTGCATAAGCAATTCCCGGCCATAAATCATCTGGACAATTAGCCACATAATCTACTGGATCTCGTCCGTGGAGAACATGCTTCTTCAGATGTTAAGGCGACCTTCGGGCGGCCTCCATAAGATTTGTTCAAAAACATTTACCCGAACAACGCAAATTACGCAAATCCGAGAAGGCGAAAACACTAAATTGCCCAGCCAAAACATCTGATGGCCATAAAAGCCATTCCACAGCTGATTGCTGATCGTCAGGGGTGAGGTCTCATGGGTTAATTGTGGAATTTCGTTAGTTTTATTTAATACAGTGTTAAGACAACATTTCTGTGTGTAGTTCAGATCGCTAAAGGAAGGGGAAGGGGGAGCACTCGCGGATGGACCAAGGTCACTTGAGGTTGTGCCATGGGGTGTCTATTCTGTTCCCCAGCAGTTCTGTTAAAAAGCGAAACATATTTGAAATGCCATCAAGGCCTCTTTAGACGCCTGCCCACCGCCGCCACTCACTTGTGTGGGCGTGGGCATGGAAAAAGAAAAGGGAAAATTAGAAGGGAAAGTTGGGAAATACGTAGATTTGACTACTCTTTCTTGAATAATTCTGAACACATTTAATAGGTAACTTTTTGAATTGGAGAAATCTAAGAGTTTTAAGATCAAGCATATGTAAGTTGAGAGTTTTCCATTGCTCTAGTTGGCTTATAATAACTTTTTGTAGAAGAAATTTCAAAAAGCTGCAGTTTGGAAAGGCCCCATTGGGAGAGGGTATACGCCAACTCTTTCTCGCCTCTTGGCTTATCTGACATCTGTCTGGCCAAGTGTTTGCCAGTTTGTCTCCCTGTCTCTGCTTTTCTGTCCGTCTGTCTGTTTGCCCGCCTGTCGCTGTCCATGTCCACCCGCTGATCCGATGCGAGAGCTTCGTGTGTCGACAATTGAAAGCAATTATAATTTTAACCAGCATATGGAAGAGGAAGAGTGTTACGTGATGGAAACAGGAAAAGCAAATGAGAAATGAAGGAGACCGGACTGGTCTGCAAATTTTCCCAGGTAGCTGCTTATAACGAAAGATCTAGATCACACGAGTTGTCCAATTAAAATGTTGTGCCTCTATTCACAACTTTATTGAACCAAAGCAGCCGAATCCCCTAATGAATCTGGCTAATCTAAGATCTATTTTCTCACTCCTTGCAGAATGGCTTGGATGACGACGAGGACGAAGAGGAGGACACCGAAGACGACTCTTTTGGCTACGAGGGCGAAGCCACCGAGGACGATCTGAACGAGGTCAACTCGGATCTCGATCTAGAGAACAGCGAGTCCAAGTCGGCCACCCCCGCTGAACTTATTCTCCAGCGCTGCCAGATTACAGCTACCCAGATTGTGAGCGGCCTGGATGAGACCCAATCCCAGTCGCGGCCACAGCAAGTCCCATCCCAAGCGAAGTTACCGTCAGCGGATCAGCCACGCGATTGTCTTGCACCTCAAAAGGTAAGCCATACCACCTTGGATGGTAGATGCCCCTTTCGTCTGAATGATTTGCATATTTCGTATGTATGTAGTTACTGTTTGACTTGTCGTTCTGTTGTGTTCTTAGCTTAGTTGCATGCCCCCGCCTCACATAGTATTGTCAACTTTCTGAGCCTGACCTATCCTAACCCCCAGCTCAAGCTAACCAAAGAACCTACATGAACCTAACCCGAAAAGAAACGTTATCCAAAAACCCGACCATAAAAGGAAAAACAGAAGACTTAGCAAATGATCTGGCAAACTCCGGTATATGCAGATATTTTTGGTCACCATCAAAAAAATACAGTAAGAACCGATCGAGAAACTTTTTTTGCATCTTAAATAACTAGGAAGGAAAAGAAAACATACATTGAGGGCCAGATAAAATCCTACATTTCGCACTCCTATCCCAAAAAATCGAATATTTTTACAAAACCTTAGTTGGCATTACTAGAAGGGCAGAGCATGTGTTTAATGAGTGTGTGAATCCCATGAAAACCCGACCCACGTCCCTTTGTGTGGCCCACTTAACACTTATCCAACCATCCGAACACTTGACTTGCATTCAGCCCGGCGATGAGGCCGATGAGGAGCTAGAGGAGGAGGACGAGGATCCTGATCTCGGCACCGATGTGGTGGACTTCCTGATTGCGAAGCGATCGTGGAGACAGGCGAACCACCCGAATCCCAGTGGTACAGCCACCCTGACGGATTTCGAGGCGGATTCAGAGAGCAGTGACTTCGAGCAGGTGAAGCAGTTGAGCAGAAGAGGATTGCCCTCAACAGCGGGCAGCACCCGAAGGGTCCTTAACCTCATTGAGATGCCACAGAGCAGCAACAGCAATATCAGCAGCAGCAACTCGTTGCTCCAGCAGCGAAATCACAATATCGGCAACAAAATGCTGCCCAACAAAGCGCACGGCAAGAACATTGCCGTGGCGGTAATTACACCCAATTCACATGGGAACACCAGTCACGGTCATGGACTCGGTCACGGACTCGGCCACGAGCTGAACAAGTCGCCTTTGGGGCTGCGCAAGACGCGTCATCACCACAATGACACCTCCAAGTTCAACCGATCCAATCGCAAGTCGAAGAACTGTGCGATCTTCTACTTCAAGCACCTGGATACGGACAACGAGCAGGGAAACGCGGCGGGCAGTGATCTCCAGAGCGAGGATGATCCGAGCCTGATCCATCGGCGCAGAGCTGGAGGCGACGTAAGTACCGTTCTCTGGTGGCGGATCTCTGCGATCTCTGTGCGCATTTCTCCCGGTCACGGGTCAGACATATCAGCCGATCATCGGTGGCATTCGTTCCACTCGCGAGGTGTTGGGGTCACGTCCATCGCTGGATCATGGTTTCTGCCTATTCTTCCAGAGCCCTCTCTTCTAAAATAATTAGCATGCTTTACTAGCTCGTCATTTTTATAAGCTAACGTGTATCTAAAACATTCATAGTGGCATGCCTAACAATTTCTTAATTAACTTTTGTATTCTATAATTCGGTAGTCTTCATTATTCACTAACCCAACACCATTAACTTACGGATCATTAATCATTGAACAAAACGATCAAAAGCAGGCGTATTACGAAAAAGAAAAGCACTTTCGAGGGTTAAAAAAAGCAAAATAACCCAATTATTTCTAAAATATTTCGCTTTTGAAAAGTATCAATATTGCGGAATCTCTTAACTACATACGATTTCCTCAAGATCTTGTACTTCGACTTCTTAAGCTGACAGCATTCAGACTTAATTTGTTTGTCTGTCTGCCTGACTTGTCTACAACTTCTTTACTCCGCCTCCATTGATCCCCAGCACTCCCCTTTAATACTCCAGTCTTCCTCCCACATTTGACAACTGCTGAGGTCGTCACCATTCGAAATGGAAATAAATTGCCAGCAGAAAGACAAAGGAGAGAAGTCGCTGGAGTTGGAGGAGTCAGAAAAGTCAGGGAGAAGGCGTCGTTGTCGGCAACCGAACGAAGTTTCAAAGATGTTGCTCATGTGCAGCAGCAGCAGCGCAACATCGCGTTGCAAGTTGCCAGTTGGCAGTTGGCAGTGCACCGGCACAACAATTTACCATTTTGCGCAAGTAACGCTAATTAAACTTCATTTTCTACCACTTCATCTTCATCGTCGGTTTCTTCTTCAGTTGGCTTTCCTTTGGCGAATTTTGTTACTACTGATTTTAATGTTGCATTGCGTTTTCCCTCCTTTTCCCTTTCCGTCCGCCGCCTTCCTGCCACACAGATACTGAAATCGGCTGATGCCTCAACGGATGACGACGACGAAGGTTGGCTCTACACGGCGACAGCAGCAGCAACATTGGAAGTTGCCACAGCAGCAACTGCAGCACCGACTGCCGCAGCAGCAACATCGAGTGTGGATGGTCTGCAGTCCACAGCCGTCTCCTCGACCACGGCCACGTGTGGACCACTCCCGCCCAGCGACGACTCTGATAAGGAGAACAAGGTGGCTCTGGTCAGCGCCACGACAATCACGGCGGCAGCAACCGCAACTGCAACATCCATTGCAACACTGCACAGCAGCAACTACGACAGCAGCAGCGCCTGTTCCTCCTCAAATTCAAATTCCAATTCGAACTCCAACTCCAACGGCAGGCTCACGGAGACCTCAGCCACCTCGCGAGTCACCCAGCTACAGATGCAGATCCACTCGCAGGCGCAGTCGCAGTCGCAGATGGAGCTCCAAATCAAAGGCAATGCCATTATTAGCAACAATAATTGCTACAGCAGCATGCAGCATCAGCCGCAAAACAACAACGAGGGAGAGGATTTGGCCGAGGATCTGGCCAAGATCAAGATGGGTGACGATGAAGCAGCTGCTGATATGGCAAATGGAAACGCCACCAAATCTCAGCAGGTAAGTGATCATCTGATCTAATCTAATATGATAGATCTGGTTTTATAATAGATAGTCAACTTTAATCACTCACCAATTATAATATCATGAGTATAGTTTCCTTACCAGCTGGTAACAGGGATATTATGTGAAGTGGTTCAATGGTTCAATGTTTTTTTTTTTCTGAAATCAACCTCCTAGAAATCTCGGGAAGAAAACCCTTTATTGCCCAACGTTTTGCACAACTCTTCAAGAACCCTCGCAGTCAGATCCTCTTGGCCATGCCGTCATTTGTGGAGCACCAAACATCGGGTTCGATTCGATTCAGTTCGGTCCTCTCGACTTTTGGACAGGTTCCCACAGTCAGTCAAGTGCCAAGTGCTCAAGTCTAGTGGCCATGTCTGTGACTTGTGTCAATAAAAGAGTTTTGTTTGCCGCAACTCCGAGGGGCAGGAACGGGCGGAGGGACTGCGATTGGGAGCGGGTTTGGTTTTAGCTGTAGTTTTAGTTTTGGGACTGGGTCTGGGTGCCGGGCACAGACTTTTCAATAAATGGAAAACCTCGACTGATGATTAAGCAGTTGGGTTAATGAAAGCGAATCATGCACCGACTGCAACCGGCAGACTGAAGCCTCGATCGATGACTACCGACATGGCATGATGTCGTGGTCCAGGAAAAACGATCGCCGCCGCTCGGGAAATTGAGCGGAGCACGTCAAAAATGGGAAAGTACGAAATTAACTTGGAAACGTGTGATTTATTTCTTCATTGAAGGCAAACGAAAAGAGCCCAGGTCGACGTGAGGCGGAATAAAACGAAACAATCGCAAGGGACAGCCTGGGTAAAAGACAGCATGATCTTCATAGGTTGAAAAAACGTTTGAATGTCTACTCGACAGGATTTGGCAGAACTAACATTTAAATTCAAGAATATATTTAAACATTAGTGTTGAGTGTTATTAAAGTAGTTTTTCTTCTCCCACAGATTAGCAACAGTTTGTACAGTCGCGCGGACACCTGCAACTTCTCCGTTTGGGCGGCAGAAACTGTAGCCAGTTGCCACTTGCCCCCGAGATCGCCGGCTAAATCGGCGAAGTCCTCGAAATCCCAGGCCAGCAATGCCACCGTGTCTGGATCTACGCTTGTTTCCCCCGTCAAGGTAAGCCGTAATTTATTGATATGATGGAAGAAGGAAGTGGCACTTCCTGCTAATGAGATTGAGACATTAGCACGAGAGAGCCATTTTGTGCACTGCCAATGTGATTAATGACATATTATTAGTTGGACACACTTAATAATTAAGTGCATAGAGCTAGATGGACGAGAAGGGAATGAAAACTACGAGGGCAGCCAGTGTAATCTTCTTAGTATACAGTGGGAAGACTTTCTCTTTGAAGGGCCGTGATCTGAAGTTCCGCGGGAAACCCCTTTTACCAATTAGTGGATTAGTGTTCTAGATTATTTTCCCCGACTTCAGCCGGCTATCACTCATGATCGATTTGTAGCGCGACCCATCGATCGTTGGCCCGCCAAATCGATCGATGTCGGTGGTCCAATTGCGATCCCCTGCCCCCGTTTTGATTTAGCGGCTTGCGTGCGTTTCAAATTTCTCCCGACTGATTTTTTGTGGTCACTTTTTGTGCGTGTAAAAGCGGTGGTAAAACATGCCAAGCTGACAACTTGCTGAGCGTAATGGAGTGTAATGCGAGCTGGGCCATTGGGTTGGGTGTGGAGGTGTGGGAAATGCAGCGCAGCGCAGCGCAGATAAAGGAGTGCGTATCTACCATATCTCCCGCCGAGGTGCTCCCATCATTTGTCGGTGCCTATCAATGTCGTCTCTGAGGTTTTGGACTAGCCAACGTGTTTGGCAGTAGTCGACACTCTCACTTTTCCCCGGTCAGCGTTTGAACATGTTTGCGCATTTTCGCAGTCCCATTTGCATTTTACAGTTGTCGCACGCAATTTCCACCGCCATTTTCCAGCCGAGGGCAGGCGGTTTTCCCCTTATTTCCCTCGGAGTGCAGCGCACCGCGCAGTGCGTTGATTTATTGAGAGTGAAATCTTGTGCAGCCTTGATTAATTTTGACAAATTTTGCATTTTCGCAACCCGATCTCGAGTCCGAACCTGATCCCGAACCCCAAAAAACGAATCTCATATATCAAGTTGGCGCAACCAAAACTGATTTCAAGATAACGAAAAGCGGTGACGTCGGTCAAAGCAGAAATAAATCTTATGGTCAATTTCATATCTTATCGATGGGGCACCTATGATTTGTACGAACTCGCAAATTAAAAGTTGGCAAACTGATGGACAAAGACAGTGTTTAAATTAGTGTTATTGCAGTGATAATAAATAATTCACTGCCCAAAAACTGATAGACAAGTGTATTTATCTTGCCCACAAAAATATGACTTCAATTAATGCAATCAAAACTGGATCAACTTAAAAGTGACAACACTTCTTATCAATAAATTGGAGATACATCTGCTGAGATAAGATAGATACATGAAAATGGGACCATATATGTATATGCGGGTTAATAAAGAAAATCATACCAGCAAAACTAACATTTCACTTATCTTATCGACGTGCACAAATGGTTTGTACTCGCCCGCAAATTAAAGTGTTCAGCAAAGATACGAAAACAAATTTAGCGAAATATAATAAAAGTATAATGGGAATGGAAAAGTAGAAATCAAATGCAGGAGCTTCCTATCTATCTGACTGCCAATGCCTGCTCCTCTCGCTGATTTTGACTCCGAATCAATTCGGAGCATTATCTTATCAGCTGTCGGCTGCTCACCGCTATTCCATTCCCCTTCCCCTCGAGCAATTATCAAACGCATTTCGATTCCATAGTTTATTTTAATTCGTGGAGCAATCCCCACTACTCGTACATCCACGCTGATGAAGTGCGAGAGTGAGTGCACTCCAGAGTGGCGATGGAGGCACCGGCGGAGCATTAGCCTCAGTGTGATTCGCAACGTTGGAGCCGACGGACGGACGAAATCGGGGAGCGGACTGACTGCCAAGATAATGGCAAAAAAGTTAAATAGCCAGCCGACGAACAATTGCTAGGAAAAACAATAGAAAGCCCAGAGCAAGAGCAGCTATAAAATGTGTTTATTTTGCTTGCGAAATTTGCATTAAGTAAATGGAAAATACAACGAGCAGTACAAAACAGCATTCGAATTCAAAAATAAAGAAAAACGCAGCAAACATAATATTTCAACTCATTAAAACAGTGATTTGATGTGAAATAAAACATTTCAACTTTACAAAATACCTGTGATCTTTGCTACCACTCCCGCAGAGTAGATGTAAAACTGTAATTGAGTGAAAAATAAAAATGAATCAATTGAAATTAAAAAAATAGTGAAATAATTACTAATTTGAAAGGTATTACTATATTTTAATGCCGTTAAAAACATTTTAGCGAGCTCATAACCGCCCTAGTTCCCCCAAAACTGTAAGCATTTGACCTCGATTTCCCGAAGAACAAAATTAACGCGATTAGATTTTGGTCAAAACAAAAAAATAAACAACAAGCAAGAAATCCAAATCGACAACTGTCAAGGCCTAGAGTTGTGCGAGCGAGACAGGCTCAGACGGGCAGACCGAGATAGCACTACGACAACGACAGTCTAAGAGCCACTGCTGCCAAGGAGTTGAAGTTGAATACGAATGCGACTCCGAATGGGAACGTATCTGTATCTGTATCTGGAGCTGCGGCTTTCCAGTTTTGGGCTTAATTGGCAGGCCGGCCGTCCGCACTCGCACTAATAATTGCCTTTAATTATCGCGAACGCCCAATCGCTCTTTTCGCGCTCACTGGGCAACTGGCTGTAACTGTAAGTTGGACATTTTAAGCTGCAAACCGTGAACATAAGCGCCGTTTTCACTCGGCATTAGAAAATTGTTTCCGTTTTGGCGGCAGTCGCTCTAAAACTACCGCCAATCGCGTGCCTCACTCACCGCAGGAAGTTGTTAATTAAATTAAGCCAAAGATTAACCATCCGCTGACGGACGAAGTGAGTTTCGGATTCGAGTTGCTGCGATAAAGATACAGATACAGATGTAAAGAAACTGCAAGAAAACTACAAAAACCGTGCGCGACATCTGTCGAAGCGATTCAAAACCTTCAAATTGTTCAATTGACCCGCGAAAAGTCTAAATAGTTCCCAAATATCAAATAGATTTCGTAATGGTACTGGAATATTTAGCCACGCTTCGGTGATTTGCATATGTGTCAACCAGATATCTTGTAAGGCCGCAATGCTCTGATTTTGTCGAATTATCAGTTGGTCGGGCTACTTACAAGTATCTAGTGAAAGAATTCTTTTTAAGGAAGTTCAGCCCTTTTAAAGAATTTTTGGAATTATACAGTCTGGAACATTGCTTTACAAACGCTCGTTTGCCGCTTGTTACTCAGCTACAGATTCTGCAAAACAATGTCTCACATGGTGGAAAAATAATATCTGTTGTCATACAAAACGCCTTCTTTTTACAAGAAATTTGCTCGTGAGCAACCTACTTACTTGATTGATGAGTTGTGCAAAAAGTAGTGGCGAGGTGCAGGGAAAGGCTGCGATACAAACAGAACTAGATAAGAACAATGGTGTATGGCCATGTTCATATATGGCAAATTCAAGTCTCCACTTTACTCCCCCACCCGCTGCACTCCACTCCAATCAATTCAAATCCACTCGACAGTAATGACGTTGAAGTGCACTGAAAATGGGTGACAAATGGCGATAAGAGTGTTCTCAGCGATAAGGAATAACACTCCCACCACTTCCACAGCTTTGGCAGCATTTCCCTCGTTGCTGATAAGAAATCGACTCTCTTGCGCTGCATTTCCTATTAGGCTGATCACCATTACAGTAGAACTTCGAAAACAATCCAATACCAGTTACTAGAGTGCATTGAATTGCATTATATATTGCTTAATAAGAATATATATTTGCTCCGAGCAAATTGTGCAAATATATACTCTTCTTTAGGATAGCAACCAGTTCTTTTAGGGGAGTCTCACTTTAGTTAGTCATCATCTCACGACTTAACTGAATCAACCGCCTGGAGCTTGCAACTCCGATTGGGCACGCTCATTAATTTTCGCTCTCTAAACAAATTTCCCTCGCTCGCTTCTCACACTCTCCGCCTTTCCTCTCACTCTCTTTTCTCAGGGCAAGGTCTCGCATGATTCAATCAAGCAGTTGGTGCTGGAAGCCGAGCATTTGGTGCGCGACGCCCAAGAGACCGCACTGAAGACGCCAACCAAGCAGAAACATTCCATCATTAAGATCTCGTCGACGGTCAAGAAGCGCGAGGTCACCATGCCCCATCCCATCAAGCAGCGTGTGGAGGTAAGATCCAGAAAATATCAAAGCTTTAATAGCAAGCCACTCATTACAATCAAAAAATGTCCTTTTTTACATTCTACTCATTTTTTTCTAATTCTTAATCTCGTCTTTAGGAATGGCTGGAGCACCAGCCCTCGACCCCACAGCTGCTGACCCGGAGCCACACGCACGAGCTCCTGCCCAGCTGCAAGCCAGATGACTGTGAGGCCTCCGGAGAAGCATCCGAAACAGACTCGGTGCCCCAAGCTGGAGCAGGAGTAACCGGAGGAGCACCCAATGGTACGGGATCGGATACTTCGGAGGGCTTCACCGATTCCATTGCCACATGTATGCAAACGAGCACGAATTCCTATGGGAATTCCACGGAGAGAATCGGTGGATCGGCTGAACCCATTGGACAGCCCGTCACGCCCTTGGGCTTTGGCAGCAGCAACCAGAGCCTGAATGTAAAGATTGTAAAGCGAACGCAAACGCGTCGCAAGTCGGAGAGACCATGGTCGGTCTCGTGTCTGTCCCAGTTGACCACGGATGCAGCCCAGTTAACCACGGCCCGGATAGTGGAGAACTCTCCGCCCGGACTGGCCAGTCACTCGATCAGTGAGAGTGCCCTGGACTCACTTTCGCCAGGCCCAAGACCGCGGGCAGCTTCTTCCTCGGGAACGGGAAGCAATGCAGCCAAGAAGGCGGATAGCAAGGGGTCATTGAGGAGGAGGAAGGCCAGGAAGAAGCGCATTTCGGCCGCATCGGCTGGCAGGAAATCTGATTCAGGTTCCGAACTGGGTGGAGATCTCACCCAGACACTGATGAAGTCCTGCGAGTCCATGTCCTCGCAGCAGCTGCAGGAGTTCACCAATGCCCTGCTAAGCATTCAAAAAGGCGCAGTAGTTGCTCCTTTGAGCCCCAAGGGCGAGGTTTCTGGAGTAGCTTCACTGGCCGAAGGCGAGGTAGGGGAAACACATCTGATGCTGCCCAAGTTCCGGGTGGGCTCCTTCACCACAGCTGGTCTATTGGCTACTGATACGAGGTTAGGCGCTTTAGCAGCCCTCTCAAACTACATGAACGAGGACGAACAACAAGCAGGTGAGTGGTGATCCTGAAGGGGATTTCAAAAGATTGGGATTACTCCAACTGTGTTCTCTATCTATCTGTTTCTCACACAAGCACCCAAGCCGGTTCAGACCAGGCTCAAAGGTATTGCCAAAGCACCTTCCCCCACTGAAAACTATCACCCTCTTAAATATTATTGTTTTGATCCTTTTGATCAATCCTTTTACTATTTCCCAATTAATGCGTATAATTTGTTAATACGATTTATTCTTTGACAGAACTCAGCACCGAGGATCATCACAGCAGCATCTCGGAGACAGCGTGGGACAACTACCAAGAGAAATACAACTCGGAGAACTATTCCGAGGGCTTTGATTCAGATGCGGCCCGACGTCTCTTGGAATTCGGCGACGACTATCGGTGAGTGCTAGTGCAAATAATGATGAGGTCGACCTTTGAGGCCGTGCCAAGAGCTATTTATAACTGCTCAAAATATAACCCATTCTGCAGCAATTTCATCGACTCGCAGTCGGACTGCTGCAGTTCTCTGTCGGCGGCCAACAATCTGGACTCGTTCTCGCCGCCGCGCATGGACTCACTGCAGAAGCACGAGCTGAAGACCCTCCACATCAACCAGGACACAATCACCAGCAGCGTGGACCACGCCCGCCGCCAGCGCGCCCTCGAACTGCAGTACGAGCGTCGTCGCAAGACCCTGGAAGTCCGACGAAAGTCTTGCCAAGGTAAGAAACACAATTCTATTCAAGCATAGAACAGGATATAATGAGCATTTGTGCCACCCCAGATATGGATGAGAGCCTGATGGCTAGCCCCCAGTCGGATCAACAGCAACAGCAATTGCAGGTCACGCCTGCGTTGTCTGCCTCCGCCACCGCCCTTATGACCACGCCCAAGAATCAGCCGAACAGCCACCAGATTAGCCATCGCGCAGAATCTGTTGGACGCAAGTTGGATTTCGGCGGAATGAGCCACTCTGCTCAGTCCCTGCTGCGTCGCACCTCGGAGAGCGATACTTCAACCAGGAGGCGACGCACTGTGACGGCGGACGAAAGAAGACGCTCCTCCCGTAACCTGGAGAAGTGCATCAAACTTATTCCAGCGACCACTTCCTCGTCGAGTGGCTCGGACTCCGAGGACGGAGAGCAGGAGATGCGATCCCTGCTGCAGCAGAGCCGCGACAGGCTGGACGACACCAGAGCCCTGAAGATCAGATGCCATCTGCTTAGACCAGAGGATTATGTAAGTTCAATTAAAGTTGCTTCTGGGACCCACACTAATTCCCTGCTAATCCTTGCCCCAACCAGAACGAGATCATCAACACTTGCCGCGACAACATTCGCTGCCTGGAGGCCGTGCTTCGCGGTCCGCCCGGCACTGTGTTGTCCAACCACTGCGCTGGCCAGACAAAAGGTGAGTTCCCGCCTCCACCAACTCCACGCAAACCATCATCATCATCACCAGTATCAGCCGGTCTCCGCCGGCGCCGGAGGCGACGTCCAGGGGCTGAGCTTCCCGGTCCCACGGAATCCGGCGATTCCCGGCAGATGGTGCAAGTGGTCGAGTGCCAGTGTGCACCCATTACGCGCTTTGTGGCACGGGTGATCGAGTTCGTGCTGGACGTGGGCAATATGCTGGAGCACTTTGCGCTCTACCGATTCCTGGCGGGAACGCTGAGGTCGCTCTACGAGCTGGTAGACCGGCCCGTGGGTGGACGCCTCGGTCGGTTCTTTGTCGGGCTGCGGGGACTGTTTTAAACAGATGCCGCAGACACCGAGCTTTAAGCATGTATTATTCCGATGCCTTTGATCGCCGTACAAATAGATCTTTAAACACGCTGTATATGATAGTGCATATGATGTATGATTTGAAGAAAGTTTGTTTTTGCATTTGACAAAACGCATTTCGCATCGAATTTACTTATCCTCAATTGATAATTCGCTTTCTGTTCTATTTTATTATTATTTTAATAATATTATTTTACTTGTTCTATCCATTTTTTCTTGCTCATTTGTTCTTTATTTTTTTGGCAATAAAATCTACACACCAAAAGCAAAACTAAAATTGTTATAATTCTCAACTTGCGTTTGTATCCGTTTGTCCTGTGAACTATTCCTAACTTAGTTTTTATTTTGGTGTTTTGTCATTCCATCATCCGATCTGTTAACTTCTCGTAATGCCGCTAATGCTTGTGTGTTTGTCAAATGTATTAACAAAACTTATTTAACAATCATCCATTAACTGTCGTTTTTAGATTGCTTTGAGTTAGTTATTGAAATCATCGTGTAGTCTAGCACTAATATCGATCCCGTTTCCGAAGCAGTAATGGTATGCTCAAGATACAGGTGCTCTTTAAGAGCTCTTGAGATAATACATTTAACGTAATTTAAGTAGTAGAGATTAATATCTCACTTACAATTAATTCGTATGATATTCCATAAGCTGGCAATTTTCGTCGTTTTTAAAGGCATGTTCCATTAGGAAAAGTATGTACACCAATTCAGTATAATTCTACATGTAGGTTTGCGTCCGTGATAAAGTTTAGAAAGCACTGTACCCTTGGTAAACGAACCATTCTTTAAACATTTTTCCAAATTCTTTGAAGTTTTTCCGCATTTTCCATAAATCTGCCTAATTTAATTTTAGGGATATAAATATTCGCCAGCTGCTTAATTCTGACCCCCAGCAAGATCAAATTTATTTTAGTTTACTGACGTCACGCGCCTGCTGCGAATATTTATAAACAATACAAATGTGATGTCTTCGTGAAACATCCATTTCTGTGCGAGGGTGGGTTCTATAATATTGATGAAATCGAGAATAAGTTTTTTGGAATCTTTGACACAATGCTTTCAAAACTGCATAGTTAGGTTTCTTAGATCCCCGCTGAGTAGCGTTTTGGCTTTTATTCGCAGTGCTCATAAAACTGTAGCTTCAGCTTTTGACTTTGATGTCGTCATCGCTTTAATAGCTTTTGTTGTCTGTTTTTTAAAAATATTTCGGTTGCTTTGGGAAAAAGAATGACGTCGCCATTTGAAATATAGACTTGTTTTTGTTAATGCTGTTTGGCCTTTTTTGCCGCTTGAGCTCCCGACCCTAATGATATACAATGTATGAAGGTATGAGTGTATATACCTATGGTGTTTCAGAGATTGCGTGTGACGAAACCAAGTTCAAAAGTTCTGTTTCAGAATTCTCTCATTCGGGTGCTTGCGTGCTTGTGTTTTTGTACACACAGAGAAATCATTAATATATTTGTATTTTAATATTTTAATTTAGCTTCAATATCTTATGATTTTTAGGAATCTTTTTCAAAGCATTCGTCCAAATAGTGATGCATTGGATATTGTAGATGAAATTGGAAAACCTATTTTTCTCTGGGTGAAGAGAAGGCTGTTTAAAAAACAAATAAAGCCAGGGGCATAACTTGAGGTAACTGTGCTAAGCGAACACGTTGCCTCTGCCCTCCCCGTCTCTCAGTTTTGCCGCTTCTCGCATTTGCTCCCCCTTCTTCACAGCTCTCAGCTGTCTCTGCCTTTCGGCGCGACTCTCCACATCTCTCAGTTCGATTTCTGCGCGCGTTCCATGCGGTTGTTCTCTGTTTCGCTGTCTGTAATTATAATTTAACGTGCTTCCGCGAAATTGTGTGAAGTAATCCCACTAGAATCCCGCATAATTCCGCCAAAACAGCTGTGATAAAACATAACTATGCCCACTAAAGTAACTTAGGCCAGTAAAAACCAACATAGAAGTGCCCATTCATAAAGTTCCCAAATCGCGTGCTTTTTCGCCTTGCGTATAAGAGTTCCTGTTTGTTATAAGAGTTTCGCGTAAATTTCGATAGTTTTCAATGCCGTATTGTTCAAGTTACAGTGTATATACTTCCATAATCCCTGCAAGTGTGTCCTTCAAAAAACGAAATTGAAATGGTTTAAAACACAAATTGATTACAAAAATTGATTTCAAGTGGCACATCGAGCGAAAGTGGGTCACTCGGGGGTTGAAGAGAGCTTTTCCCGCCGAGGCTGCCAGGGGAAAACTCCAAAACCCAGACCACAATGGGGAAAGTCAGCGTGGCCGTCCAGACGGATATATCCGAAATGCTTTCGGCCACTTCTTCCACCAACACATCACGCTCGTCATCGGAGCAAGGTAAACACTTGGCCGCCACCCGAGCAAACACTCTCCATTGCAAAGATATGGCCACCGTTAGTGTACCGAGATGATGTGATGGAGGGGTAAACATAATTGGGAAACAGGTGTAAACGATGGGGCCTTGGAGCACAGATCGCACAGAAAGATAAGAGTAAAACGAGCAGAGCAATTTCAGACACAAAGGGAAGATAGGAGAGAAAAGTTGATGAGTAAAGTTGGTGACTAAGCAGGCAATTAGTAGAAAGAAGAAGCCTTTTATAAAGTAGGTGTCCAAATGTCTACTCATCTCTTGAGCGATTTATGATATTTTCCAACCGACAGATTCGCTAGCGATTGCGCTATTCTTACCGCAATTCTCATAAAGAAACGCAAGTTGTTCCCCTTTCGGATTATACCACTCGATTCTGCCAGACACACTGACCGACTTTGATCTTCAAGCTGCCAAATCGGGCTGCAAGTGGCTACTACTTCTGCCACTTGGCCCGCTAATTAGGGTGCTTACTGTACCGTCCGTGCATTTCAAGCAACGCTGCCCCCCTTCGAGTCGCTAATTAACGGTAAATGCAGAACAGTGAACACTCCTATGGTGAACGCTTTTATAGTGGCATTCGCATTTGAAGTATTTTGCCAGTATGTTTTTGTTTTGGAGCGAGGAAAGCCGGAACCGGTTGCCTCTATTACCTCAACTTTTTTCTGTGTTTTCTGCCGACGCTGCGCAAGTTCAAGTTCCCAGTTGTCATTCGATATATCATTAATTATGGATCGCTTGCCCCATTTGTGGTTGACCTTCGTTCGATTAGAGTTAGAAACGAGATCATAGACAACTAATTGGATGGTCCAGCTCAAGTAGCTTCTATATGTGGTTGGTTAAGTGGTTCAATGCGTTTTCCTAGAGGGCTTTGAACCGCAGTAACAAGCTATTTCCATTTGCATTTCCAATCCCATTTACATATCTTTGGCGATTTCCGTTTGTAGATTTCCTGCTCGAATCGGTACATTTATTACTTCATTCATGCAGAAACGCCGCGCACCCGAACCCATTCACATTTTCAGCATGTCTCGCATCTTCACGATAATTTTCGTTTCGTTCTTTGCCGCTGTCTAATCAGCTTTTAAAAATATCCAACGACGTTGGTTTTTTATATACTCTTGCTAATTGTTTATAATTGTTGTCTCCTTTGCCACACAAACTCGTGCTAACATAATTATTCAAGATTAATTTTGCAAATATTTTGAGCTTTGCCTTAGGTCAGGCAGTGACCATTTGCCTTGGCTTTTTGTTTAGCTTCGGCGATAGCTTCTGTTCTCGGTGATTACCTCACCTGCCCCGAATTTTGTTTTATCCATAAAAATATGCTATTACATTCAGGGTGGATGAAACTGTCTACGGGTATTTTTGTTAAGGTAACATGTGGAACACTCCCTTTCCATTCTCTTAACGGCTATTAGTCACGCCACTCCTTTGGGAGTATCCTTGCAGATCAAGAAAGGAATACCTAACGCAATTGGGGTAGTCTATGCTGGTTTTCTTTTGGTTTGAGACAAACTGCAGTCAAAAGAACAAATATACTTAGGTTTGTGCTTGATGGAAAACTTGTTTATTTTTGTTATAATTGCTCTCTCGAGCACCTCCCACGTAAACTGATTATTCTCACATTGTGGCCAACAACTGCAGCCAACGTCAACGACCTTGGCCAAAAGCCCCGCCCTCCCCTCTTTGCGGTTTTGGCAATTTACGTCTGCTATTTGCATTTCAGCTATCGTGACGAAATGCATTGCAAAAAATACGAAAAACAGCCCGCAGTCAATTTGCATGTCAGCAAGAAGCTTAAAAACTATGAAGCAGTGAAATTAAAATATTTGTGCGCTAAAACTGAGCATAATTATAATTATTAACGATTCATGCAGTCTGATTAGCGTAAAGAGAAAGTATTTTCCGGACCAATAATCTCTCACCTGGCCAACTTAATGGCTAATCAATTTAATGTGCAATTTTTGCACCGTTTGCTGCTGTCGCGAAGTTATCTGGCGAAGATTATTCAATTTCTGCCGGAAAGCAGGTGGAGTCCCCCCACCCCAACTCCATCCGCAATCAAAATCCGATCCAAAGTAATCTGCGAAAAGTGGCATCTAGTCGCACTTGCAACCAGTTTCGATATCAGCCAGTTTGGATATCGCATGGGCAAAAAAAAAACATCCTAAAAGTGCGTGTGATTAAGCTTAACTGAGAAAAGATTTTAATTTTGTTTCGGTCTTATGGTTTAAGATAACAATCTTTTCATTTAGTAGGTAGGACTTTAGTAGATGTGTTCCTCGAGTGTGGACTTGAGCTCCACCCAGCAGACACCCATCTCGAACCCTCTGCTAATGCGATCGCTTTGGTTGCGCTCGAATTGCTCTAGTGGGTTGGATGTTGGATTCCCCATCCTACGCCAACTTGGTGGAACCCATGGGGATCCAAGTCAAGCTTCGAGCTCCGTTGCAGCTGCACTGAAGTTCACTCAACCAGTTTCTGTTTGGCTGCCAACAAGTTCGGATCGGTTGGGTTTTATTTTTCCAGCACTTCAAGTGCGTTTTATCCTCCACTGCCTTTGTCTGCTGGCGAACATCGCAAATAAACAGGGGAAAACACTGTTTTTGGCCAGCCCCAAGGTGAAAGTAATTTGTGCGAGCCTGCCATTACGCATTGCGTTTTTATTACTCAACCGGGCCACACGCACTTGTGTCGCGAGCTCTTTGATTTTGACTGTGAATCCTCAAATCGAGCACGAATTTCATACGATTGTACTCCTGTCGTGGTGAGTCTTCTTTAGCAAATATTTTTCCATATAAAGGTAAATGTGCAGTATTGGGTTCTAGTCAGCTAGGATTTGGGTTTAAACATTGAATTTATCTCCTGAGCTAATAGGTACCCCAAGGTCGACTACTCATTGGTAGCTCGCTCTTTTGTGTGTCTGGGTCTGTCACCGAACTTTTGGTTCTGGTTCCAGTCCGCCCAACGTTCTTTCGATGCAGAATCAATGACATATAAAGACCAAGCGGAAATGACAGGCGAAATGAGGGGAACTGCAAATGCAGTGCAAATCGTTCAAGCCAAACAATTTCAATTAGAAAACATTGTTGCTGGCTCCCACAACCACAAAGCGATTGCAAGCCTTCAACTGCTGCGGCTAGGGCTGTTTCTCTTCAACGAGTTGTATTTGTTGACTTTGATTTTCCTTTTGGCGGTCCAGAGTTTCACTTTCCCCTTCCATTTTCCAGCGTTTAGAGAAAGGTATTCATTACCAAGGGCTCTGACAGCCAAGTGGGAATGGAAGTGTGCTATAAATGGAAATGAGATTGCCAGCGCCCAATTAAATTGCCTTTCTCTCGTGCACCATTTAACTCTGTTAACTGGAATCACCATCCTCCCTCACCTAACCGACCACATCCTCATTCCCGCCTCTGATCTTCTCCCACAGATCTGCTCGCCGCCTGGGAGGATCTACTTGGCTGGAGCGAGAATGCCTCGGCTGCCCGCAAATTGCAGCAGGAGATGAGTGTGTTGAAGAGCTCGCTGCAGCGTCTGGGAGACAAGCCCACTCCGGAGCTCCTCGATACGGAGCCGGCCATCCAAATAGCAGTGGAGGCTCTCAAGGTGAGTGTTGAGTCAAAGCGAAGCATCTTACTTCAAAAATCTAACATAATTTCGTCTTTAGTTGGAGCAGACCGAACTGGCCAGCTACAGGACCAACATGCTGCGTCTTAACGCCTCCGTCCACTGTTGGCTTACCAAGCAGGAGCGGCGACTGCAGAGCGCCTTGGAGGAGCAGGAGCAGCAACAGGAGTCCGAACAACTCAAGCAGCAAAAACTTGTTGAGGAGGAGAAGGGAGCTGACGTCCAGAAGGAGCTGGCATCCTCCGGAGCAGTGGCCATCACGGTCACCGATAGCAATGGTAATCAGGTGGAGGCACTAGCCACAGGAGAAGCCTCCACCTCCACGCCAGCCTGGGATGTGCACTCGCTGATGTCATCGGAGCAGGAGTTCCATAAGCATCTGAAGAACGAAGTGAGCGACATGTACAGTGCCTGGGATGAGGCGGATGCCAGGTGAGTTAGCCAGCGATATCTCTTTTAAGATCACTTCTAACCGAATTTAATTGAATCCACAGAATCAACACGCAACTGGAAATGCTTACTAACTCGCTTATAGCCTGGAGGCAGTTGGAGTCCGGTTTGAGTGAGTTCCAATTGGCTTTGGGCCAAGATAGGGGCACTCTGAAGGGTCTTGAAGGAGCACTGGACAAGGGACAAGCCACACCAGTGGAACTGGCCCAGAATGTAAAACTGGTTGCCAAGCTGCTGTCCGAAAAGGTACACGTAAGCCAGGAGCAACTTTTGGCCGTCCAGCAACACCTGGACCCCAACCACATCTACCACATTACGAAGTTTACAGCCTCGAATGGTTCGCTATCTGATTCCGGGATCTCTGATGGAGGAGCTACTTCCGATGGTGGCCTGTCCGAGAGGGAGCGACGTCTGGGCGTTCTTCGACGCCTTGCAAAGCAGTTGGAACTTGCTCTGGCGCCGGGAAGCGAAGCCATGCGTTCTATTGCCGCCCGAATGGAAAGTGCCGAGGCCGACCTGAAGCACCTGCAGAACACATGTAGAGACTTGATTGTGCGCACTGCAGCTAGCCACCAGCAGAAGCAGCAGATCCAGCAGAATCAGACCCAGCAGGTCGCACCGAAGGCCAATGGACACATTAAGAAGCAGGCCGCAAAGGGCAAGGCAGAACCGCAGTCGCCTGGCAGACGTGGTAAAGGAGCACGGAAGGCGCGTCAGGCCAAGAAGGCTGGAGAGGATCAGCAAGGGGAGGAGCCAAGTCTCAGCCCAGAACAGCAGAAGATGGTCATGAAGCAACTCAAGACCTTGACAAATTGCGATGGTGGAGACGACCCCTCTGACGATCCCTCGTTGATCTTCAACCTGGAAAGCTCCGAGGAGGATGGAGAGGGAGCTGATCCTGCGCAGGCCTCTAAGCGCGGGTGGGCGTGGCGCATCGCGAGGGCGGCTGTGCCTATGCAGGTGGCCCTATTCACAATCTTCTGCGCTGCCTGCCTGATGCAACCAAACTGCTGCGACAATCTGAACAACCTGTCCATGAGCTTCACGCCGCAGCTACGCTATATCCGTGGACCACCTCCGATCTGAGGACAGAACGCGACTAATTAAGCAGGCCGCTAATCGTTGTAGGTTACCGTTACGTTATGTTAAGGCATTTAACAGCTGTAACTAGAGTTAACCAGCGCAACCAGCCACTTAGGCAGAGTCACTAAGAGCTCGCCTTTGGCGCGCGTTTTCTGCGCTCGAGGTTTTACAATCCCGAACAGAGCGCTCTCCTCCGAAAGGTGCGACACCCAGAGGCAGCCCAATTTTATATGTCTAATTTAGGTAGCGAGCGCGAAAGGAACGCAATTTATAGTAAGGATGTATTTGTTATTTCGGTTAATTTCTTACGAGTTTAGGTTGCTGTTCGATTGAACACTGAATATGTACTTAGGCGAGGAGCAGACGATGCCCAGCCACGTGTAAACTGCCGCATAAAGGAACACAGGGGCGGATCGTCCCCCAGATCCCTACCCAGTAAATATTATACAAATACAATGATCAATTGAGTGGCGTTTTTGTATACTTTTTTGTTTGAAAAACACTAAAGTGCCTACAAATGCGAACTGTGACGAAGAGCTACCAGCAGATGACAAAGGATCCGGCGAGGAGTCCAAACGAGAGTATGAATCCAAGGCACCGAAGCAAACAGAAGCTAAAAGCCAACAACTAAGGAGCTAGCAATGGAGCTCGCCAGAACAGAACGATGGAGAATCAGAGTTTATATTTTTATACGCAACGCAACTATACACAATCAGTGCGGAGTCAACGAATCTTCAGCCAACACACATCATACGTTTTATGTCTATTATATTAATAGGATAAACCTTACACTTATTTTGCCAGAAATCGAAAATTCAACAAAAAAACGAAAATATCTCTTAGGTTCGTGTTTGGAATTCCTAGACTTAGTTTATGGTTTACTCACTCCTGGCAGATGATCATTGTAATATACTTATAAGGTTTATATACTTTGTGCGTTTTCAAAACTTTCACTTGGCATTAAAAATACAAAACAGAAAATATCATTTATACACAAAAAGATTAAAGAAAAAGTATTAAAAAGAAAATTCGTTTTCTTTTCTTATTCAACATTTCGTAGCTTTCTTCTGGGCTAGATGTACATATTTAGGCTAAAAATAGGCTGCAAGCTTTTGAGCTCACTAAAGCTGTTTGGTCAAAGCACTTAAAAGTGCCTCTGGGTGCTAACGATCTTTGAAAGACATAGCAACCTGGACTTGATAATATGTGTAACCTAGTTTGCAGTTAATTTACTTCATTCTCCCCAAATTTATCTGCCTAAAATGGTCTAGGGAACTTTGCTACAAAATCAAGTGTAAATATATATAATGATCTAAGAACCGGAGGGTAACGGCGACGAATAGGGGCATTATCGGGACCACCTGGAGGCCGCTGAAGGGACCTAACATAGGTATTCTCGCACTACCTAAAATAACAACTTCGCCATGGCTCTGGTGGACGAAAGCAACTACGCCTATGTGAAGCAGGTGGCTCTGGACTGGCGGGAGCTGGTGCGTGAGAAGCGCAAGAGAAATATGTTTTCGCCCACGATGAGCATGCAGGCGGTTGAGTCCCAACAGCCAATAGGGGACACAAGGTCGCGGACGCAGTCGATGATTCCGGCCGAGAGACGCGAGTCCAGCTTCTACCGGCACCGCTTCTCGCAGCAGGCCAAGCCGGTGGAGATCGAGCGTCAGGAGGTCGGATCAATGGAGCCGGACCGCATTCGGGTTAGCGGAGACGTTCTGCTCTACATCTACCAACCGATTTTTGTGTCAAACGCAAGGATGGCCTCCATTCAATTCTGGTCGCCCAGTGACATAAGCATAGCGTCATCCAAACTTAAGGAGCCTATTAGAGAAGAGCAACCAACGGCTAAGGTGGAATCCGATCCATCACCCGAGCCCAAGTCGCCGTAATCGTGGAATCCGGTGATTTTTTTTATACCATCCTAATCGTTTAGCACTTGTGAGCAATAAAGCAAATGTAAATCTGACCATTTTAATGTCAAACCATTACAGCGTTTAAAGGGCTTATCTTTGACTCGTAGTCCGGTTGCTTTTAACCATATTCTTGCCTACTCTTGCCTAAGCTTGATATCCTGTTTGCCTTCCATCGAACATCCTCAATTTGTGGGACGTCCGTTGACGTTGATGGATCTGCGCCAAATGAAACGCACTGCAAAGCTGACCTGAACGAGGGAACACCACCTACATATATGCAACACGACGACAAAGGTGAAACCCAAAGCAGGGCTTCCTTCAGAAAGTTTTGCTTATGTAAAGCCAAGAACCAATGAAAACAGAGTTAGGTACATATATTCAAACTTCCCCTCTTCCGAGAAACGCGGATTTCTCTGTCTAACACACAAGCAGCTATATCTATGCATCCCTTTTCTGTCCATTCAGTTTTATAGCTATTTCTGTCTACTGTTAAATGCATAGCATAGACACGAACCACTGTTAAACCTTTAAGAACGCCGTAAAGAGAAGTAATCAATAAATTTACAAGGTAGTTAATGAAGTCTAGACTGAATAGTTAAAGTAATAAATTAAATTAAAAGGTTAGATATTAAGCTCTGTTTATCTATGTGATATCTATGTGTGGGACGATGGTTGTAAACTGTCTATAAATAATTTATGGAGATAAATTTAACTTAAGTCAAAGTGAATATTTGTGTCCACCTTTCGTTTTCGTCCGGACGATCCTTAACTGGCTTGAAATAAAACTCGAAGCGTGTCAAGTGCACGAACAATAAAAACATAATTTTGATAACGCCTCCAGTTTAATCCTTCCCATATTGTACGAAAAGTCACCACCACCAGAATCAAAAGCACAAGAGGGCTCAACAATTATTATAATACGCTTACTTACCAGCCAGCAAAATGGGTGTGGTTGGGTCCTCGAAATCCTTGCACGCTCCTCGATTCGCGTGTCACAGCGGAAGCCAACTGAAAATTAAATTTACATAATTTTAAAAAAATAGATGGTGGTTGAATAGGTTACGGCTATTTAGGATATGGTTCAAGACGACTTCTAAGGTATAAATAAGAGAATTTGATTCCAAATTGTGATTCCAGTAGAGAGAGCCACAATCAAAACTATGTTACCGAACGTTTAAATTTCTTAGTGCCCTTAAATCGGAACCAACTAATAATGCCTTTTCTTAGCATTGGTTTTCATTAAAGGTTGTTTTTGATTTGGATTATGGAAATGAGTTGGCCTGGCTGATTGGGAATTGTCAATAAGCGAAACAGGAAGTTGACTGGAGGCAGACAGGGCGACATACTCCCCTCAACCCTTAAGCTATTCATTAAACTTTGTGATTAAACTGACCACAGCACGAGGGGGTGGAAAGAGGAGGTTGAAGGCCATATACACGTGTATATAGCCACCCTTTTCACCCACTGGACCTGCCGCAGTTTAGTGAAGTGAAGTGAGGAAAGCCAGCTACGCTGACAGGCTCATTAAATGCCGCATTCACTCGTCCTTTAACTCCAACTTCCATCCTCTTTTGCTGGCCACGAGCCAAAGTCAACACATCAAACTGAACACCTCAGACCCCTCAACCCCAGACCACCCCATTGGGCTAATTTTCCCAGCTCAGCCTTTAAACTCGCATTTTCCTAGAAGAAATGAGAAAAACCACACTAGAAACTCAAATGGCAGAAGCCATATAAATAATACAAGGAAAATTTTGGAAAATTGCCGTAACAATTTATGTTGACATTATCTCGAGACACATTTCTCTATCTCGCTCTGCACTTTTCCCTGTTGTGGATGATTAATTACCGCAAAAAGAAAAAAATATTTGAATATGAAAAACGATGCTGGAGATACGCTGGGCGGGAAACTTTTCCTTATTGCTCCCCAGTCGCCGATAAACAGGAAGGACTTTTAATGAACTAGGCATTTCATCATCTTCCTGAGGAAGAAGAGATTTAAAAGAATCTGAATCTGGTGATGTTTTTATTTGGAAAATGATTTATATAAAACTTGTACACCTTCCTGTATACTTCGAGATATATTGGGTCTTTAAAAGTTTCTTTTCCATCGCCAGCTTTAAGAAAAGCGTTCCCTCTGTACTCTGAATTTCTGAAATAGCATTAACCCTTAGAAGGGCTCTTCTCCACCTTCGACCTGCTTGAGGAGGATTCACCTTCTTCTGGGCTGCCAATAAAATTCGATTTTTGTTCGGCATCCTGACCCGAAAGAGGCCAAGAAAAGGTCGTGCCATTAAATGTAACTGCGCTGTAATTTGCATAATTTTCTATTCATTACATAATTCTGTCAATTTCCAATACATTATAATTTGTTAGAGAACACAGGGGGAACACAGCACAGGAAAATATGCAAAACAACAGCCGATGAAAAAATGGAACACATTATATAGAGGGCATTTCTCGAAGCTCTCGCTTTTGTTGTCGTTCCTCTTATTTGTAATTTGTTTTCGGCTTAAAAGATTATTTTATGGTGAAAACAACCCGAGGCCAAGTTGTTCAATTTTTTATGCGCAATATGCCGGAATCGAAAGGACGAAAACAGGTCACCAGCGGGGTAGGGAAATTAACACATTCGGCAGGAGAGATTCCCGAGATACGGCAAAAATATGGCCAAAGATCCGTAACAGCCAGAGCGTAACCTCGGCGGGCTTGAAAGGAACCGCAAACTTATCTAATCCTCTACCGGAACCAATACGAAAATCACGTAGCCATTATAAATGCAAATCAAGTGTCAATATTGCACATTTGAATATTTTTGCCACAAGGATTTTCATTTGCCAGGCGAATGCGAATTTTCCGTGTTTTCTTTCCTTCGTTTTGCAAATCAGCAAAGCAAACATCTGAGACAAAGAGTGGAAGGCTCAGTGCGAAATCAATTGGAATCCCAAATGTCAACTGAGTGAATTCATCGGGAGTTTCCAGGACATTTGCCAAACATCTGGCCAGGCATACTGATGAGGTCCACCAAAAAGATAATGATGGGTTCCCAAATGAAGGGCTCTTAGTTTGCGAGATTTGGGTTATAAGAATCTGAGGAGAAAGAGAAGATGATAAGATCTTGTGACAGCCATCAAATCAGACCAATTCCTACAACAAATAACAAAATCCTGTTTTAATAATCTTTAATTTTTGTACACTTTATTCGCACAGATTCTCAGCTATAAGCTCATTTTGAAAAGTGTGAGCTTGGTAGCACTACGTGCCAAGTAGCTGTAAACTTTGGTTTCCTGTTGGCCTGCACCCACTTGGCGCCAAATAGCTACCTAAAACACCTTGCTAATTAGAATTTTAAGCTGGGCAAACTTTTAGCCCAGAAACTTTTCGCCGGAGGGGCCAAGTCATGGATACCTGTCCCTCCCTTTTCCTTCCGCATTTCCCCTTCTCTTTCAAGTTAAATAAGTTGTCATCGAAATGTGACCTCGGCGTGGAGGCGCCCTGCCCCGAGGAAATTACAAATATTTGATGCTCGTAACATGAGATTTAATATTTCCCAACCGCAGATCGAATCGAACCGAACGTCCCCCACCAGAAATTTGCATTCGTGACCGAAGACAATGCCGAAAAAAGGAGGGAAAAAAGTAAATGCAGGCAGACACGCGAGTCACGCGAATTAAGCAAAAATAAGAAGGAGCAGATATGAGCCTGAGATATTTGAAAAAAGGTTTTCCCCAGCAGCTCATAATGCTGTCATATGTCTGCCCGATGGGTTTTATTGGGGAGTCTACGTTGGCTGACATCTCCACTTCTCCGTTTCGGTGGGGCGGGAGTCATCACGAGTGTTATTTTGTTTTCTCTGACTTGCTGGCGTGTGAGCATCTTGGCTGCTAATGGAAGATAAACATTTTATGGCCAGCTGACCTTCTGAACCCACTGGAAAGGCCCTCCCCCTCCCTCTCCTCGTTCTCCTCCTGCTCCGATTACGTATTCGCATTCACTCAATTACATTTTTGCGCACACTCAGCACTAAAGGGACCGCTCATAAAGCGTCAAAATTTCGGCCAAATGAGCAGGCTCTGCCATCTGATGGAAATCCTCCCACTTTGTTGTCCTTCATTAGAAACTGCTCCCCGGGGCATTCGATTCGTCCAAGTCTGAGCCCACACACATGTTCGAAGCCGAATTCGAGGAGAAGTCAGGACTTCGAGGGACATGCCGTGTCAACGCCATCAAAGTGTCCGGCCTCTATTAAAACTGACAGCCCAATGACCTCCCTACCCACTTTCCACACAATCCATGGAGGACAAGGAGTCGTCATCAGCTGAACCGCAGCGTAAACATTGCGGCTGCCTCAATGGACCTTGGACCTCAGAGCTGACATCGCGAGGACTCGAGTCCTGTCCCGTGTCCTTGCTCTCTTGCTGACCATTGCATTTCCCTCGAGGCCAGGACAAATACTTTGCCACACTCAGCACTCTTCCTCTGTGTTCCCTCACTTTTCTGCTGAAAGCGAAGTTCAGGGGAGTAGCTCTAGTGGATTGTGTCTCAATTCTTGAAGACTTGAGTTTCAGAACAATCATTTCCTATGCCAGAAACTAGGAACATTCGTAACGTATCACTATAAAAAATGTGATTTAAAAGTTAATCAAATGCTTACAAATTTTTAAGCTACGATTAGGTAATTCATTTTATTTATTCCGACCTGAATGTATGTTTCCTGATGTTTATAAATCTTCAACTCTTTTGCTTCTTTTGCTCATCCCCATTTTCAATGAATGAAATTCGACACGCAGTTTGTAAAAGGATAAAACAATTAAACCCAGAAATTTTTATGATTTTTCTATGCAAATTTCCTTTTTCCGTCGAATTTTTTAAAGTGCCGCACAGGTGGCTTATTTAATTTTGTTTTATAGACTGAACATTATTTCTTTTTCTAGAAATATATAAACCTTTGCTGGAAATAGAGGGAACTCTCAATTAGATCCTTTTCACGATATGAAAAATTCAATGATCGGTAGGCATTGTATCTTATTAATTGGTTTTCATAACAAAAACTCCGTATCTTTTTTGAATTTTTTTAAATGCAAATTGAGATATGGATAAGTGCTCTCCGAGTGATAAAATATGACAGATTCTAGGCTAAATTGGAATAAGCTCATTAGGGCGCGGCACTCACTGCAATACAAAAAGGATGTTCCGAGGATGTGGGTGTTGTAATTAACCCATTTGGTTGCGGATAAAGAGCCACAAAATCTGGCGTGAAAACATTTACAGCACTCTTGAGGTCTGCCACATGTGTAATTATCCTTTGGTTTAAGCGCTCCATGCGTCTGATTAAGTATAAGTATATTTGAAACAAAGGGAAAAGAGCTTGTCATGTTCTAGGTAGCATACAATATCTTAGACTTTTAAAGACCATATGAACTATTTTAATTTATTGTCCAGAAAGCTGTAGTTGGGAAAAGCAAGAGTCCATGTTGTAGTGTTTTTGTTTACCTAAATAAATTCTAGTTTTTCCCCAAAACTCCCTTACCTCCCTTAATGCCTTGCAAATTGACACTTGGTGAGCTCCCAACACGCCCTGGTCCCTCACCCCTATTGCTCTTCCGCTATGCCTGGGAAGGACTCGAGTCCATCAGGAAAGTGATGAATGTGCAAGTTCCTGGACGCGCGTCCTGGCCAGTGTCCTGATCTGTGTCCCGAGCTGGGATGGCATCCGGCGCTAAATTGGATTGCATATCATTACTTTGCACTTGTCTGGCAACAAATTTTCGCACTTTCCCTTGGCCGGGCGAAAAGCGGGAAAAAAGTTAAGGAAAAGGATAATTTATGCGTCTTGCAGGAAGTCTCTTTGATGGACATTCCTTTCAACTGTTCGACTTTGGGGTGGAGTTTGAGTATCCTGTTTTCCGAAGGACTCCCTCTGCCAGGACACAATTGCTGGACAAATCCAATAAAACAAACTGCAAAGTTGCTCCTCATGTGTGTAAGATAATATTTGCTCGACTTTCAGACCTTTGCGAACAATAAAAATCAGCATGTGAAAGCAATTTATTGCCTAACAATGATTAATGTATTTTATGGAGCAGCAGCAAAAGCATGTAATCGAAAAGAAATATCTCATTGTACAGAAAACTTGTTCTAAAGATAAATCATTAATCGGTTTCATGTGATACCTCTTAACTTAGCTTGTGCTTGCGACATCCCAGTCCTCATTTTTGACACTCCCAATTGGCCGTGTCAACAGGTTTTCATAACTCTCAACTTTTGCATAACCAGCTGACAGCTGAACAAGATGTTTCTGTCAAGGGGACCCCTTTCCACACATTCCGAATGTCAAATTCAAATTCTATTGGAGATGTGTGTAAGTCAAAATCTAGTTTTTGGAACCCTGAGCTCTTGCCTGTCGGATTATAAGCCCTCCAAATTCCAACCCTGCCTTGTGGTAACAACTCCCCTCATTACGCAATTCCCCCGCACGTACGCATAACTTCGGCTTAATTCGAAATTAAATTTATCATCAATGCAATTAGTGGCCATAAATTAAGGATTCCCATTCGGCAGCGAATCCATCTCCCTGCGCATTTCCCTTCGTGGTCACAAGTGTGAATTATGGCCGCAATGCCGCATAACCTTTTCTGCATATCCTGCTGTATCCTCATGTGTGTGTCCTGCGGTCAAATTAAATTAAATTGTCCTTTTTTATTTCGATACACTTTCGAATTCTCCAGAGAGAGGGAGCAGTGCCGCATCCTCGTCAGCTCCATTAAGCCAATAAAGCATTCGTTTCATTGGATTACGTATGCTGATGTCGGGGAGCAGAGTGGGGAATATCTATGGGGATCCGGTTACACACACATGGTTTCGGGGAGGACATGGTCAGTGGAGTGTCCTCCCGCCCATGCTCCTCACACCTTACTTTTGGCTCAATTTTTGGGCTGATATATTGGCCAAACACGCTCAAAGGAAAGCGCATGGAGAAATCAAGGAAAGCTAGGCAAATAAAAATAAAGTCGTTTTAATTACTTGGTATATATCCTTTGGAAGAACTAGTGTCTTAATTAGGGAAACCTATGACTAAAAGTCGTATTCTTCAATGCATTCAGAGATATATACACCCCAACCCAACCTCAACCTCAACCTTAACTTGCCAGGGATAATTGCTCATCGCAGACGATTTCACCACTCCTTTTTGGCTGGTCAAGTCCGGTTGATTAAATGCCCCAGATAATCATTTAATCCTCGAGAGCGAACCGCAGGCGTTGAGATGAACTTGTTCATGTATTATTCATCATTTGGCTTTCATTGCTTTCTCCGCTTTAATTTCCCTGACCCCTTACTAGTGCCAAAATCTGGATTTAATAAGAGAAATGCAGCGAACCTAATGAACTTCCTGTTTGTCCTGTTTGTGCTTCCTCTTTTTCCCTTTGGCTTCCTCTTATTTTGGCCTCCAGCCAAGCAGAAGAGATTTTACCCGATTTTCCCCGGCTATTAAGCCATTTTTCCTTTTTCCTTTGCTGCTGATTGTGATGGATAAACTATCGGGGAAAATTGGCTCGGAAGATGCCGAAATTTGGTTCAATTGAATGCGTTTCAATTGAAATTCACTTTCCTTGCTTTTGGCATTGATGTTTTCGATTCGCTAACCCTGACCACGCCCCCAACGACGCCCAAAACAGACAGTTGGCAGAAGCAGAGTTTTTGTAACTTTAAACATACTCCGAGATCTAAAAAATTTACGCAGGATTAGTTTATGTGCCAGACTGCTGGCGACATTTTTATTGGGAAACTCCTTCTTAATATTCAGCTCTGAAGGACATCAACTCTTTGTAATCCTACGCATTACATAATAACTCATGCTATGTCATACAAATGACTTCATTAACAGCTTTACAACATCCATTGCGCAAAATATTTCGTAATGAAAGCGCAAAATGTTCTCCAGTCCTAATCTTGGAAATTTCCATGATTTAAAAAACACATTTAACTTAATGGCTGTCTTATTCTTGTTGTGAAAAAAGCTGGCAAAAGGCTAAACCCATTCAATACAAATTCCGTGAATTATTAACCAGCTTCTGGGGACAGCTGGAAATATTTTGGGGTTAAGGGAATTGGAAGAGGCATTGACAGATTTTTGCAAAGAATCCTCAGACACGTTCCATCCGAATTTGAATGCCAATAATCGATCCCAGCGGCATTCTCCTGCCACAAGGACACTTGCAACCCCAACTTTAATCCCAGCTCAAAGCTGGTGTTATCTGCGAGATGTTTACCTTTCGCTCTCACCTCTGACTCTTCACTTTCAGGGGGGATTAAAAAGAAATCCACTCGAAATTGAATACGATTAAATTCGAAATTGACCTCTGGCTGACCATATGCAAATGCCGAATAATCCTACACCATCCTCCCCTCATTTAATCGAGCTGTGAAAGTCAGGACGCCCCGAGCCGCTTCCAATTGTCCTTTTCCCTGTTGTTACAGCATTTTAAAATCGAATTTTCAGCCGCAACAAAAAAAGGGTGGAACAAGTCAAGGCAGCAGGGGTCTGCGTTTTATTGTCAAGGGTTGCTCTCATCGCATAGGGGTTCTATTCCTATAGGGGTAGTGCTCTCAAAACATAATTACGTGCATGTAAACAATAATTTAATTTCGCACTAATGCAGCAAATTTGTGGGCTGATTGTGGACTTTGCTAACGAACTTCCAACTTGCGGATGGATGGGGGGTTACTGAAAATTCAGGATGAAGAGGATGTGAGCGTTGCCAAAACTTAGAAAAAATGCCACTTTTTAAATCCCTTGCTCTTCTTTCGCAAACTTTTTCATATGACAAATTTTGATTTCTTTTATGAAAGATTTATGAGTGGGACCCCTGAAACCCTTTTTGGCTGGCATAATGCCTTCACATAAAATAAATAAAGGGACATTCCATAAATCTTGTCCTGTTAAATCTGCTGGAGAGAGGGGATATAGAGAAATGTTTATATCTGAGAAAAGTGGCTAGTTCTTTAATCGTCTTTGCACTTTCACTCGGTTTATTCAGTAATTAAGAGAAGGAATGACGTACTTTCTCTTTCCAGTTGGCGGCGAAACGGAAATCCCATTGAGTTTCAGCTCCGATGGGCAAACATTGTTCCGACACTTAAATTTGCATAATCAAAATCAAAAACATCATTTCCATTCGTCCCCCGCCGGCTGTCAATATGCCACTTGGAAGCCGCAGTTGAGCTTTTAAAATTATGCAAATTCAATTTTGAGACACTTTCCCGCCACCCCAAACGCTGTCCTGGATTTCCTGCCCTGCACTCGAAAGCTGAGACATAAATTCGAGTAACTGTATTAATATAATTGGCCAGGGGCGGTGGCTCTTAAAATTAGATTTAGATGTGCACCACCTCCTCCTCCTTCTCCTTGAACTTTCTCGTTTCCCTTGAGTTGATTACCTTTTGTTGTCTTAGCCAAGTGGAGTGCACAAGATCTTGGCCGGGAATCCGATGAAGTTTAAAGCTCCATTAACCCTGCAGTGGTCATAATTTAAAACCTATATCTTCTTGGCCATAATTTGTTCAACTGCTGGCTATGAATCATGTTTAGTTTTGGACCTGCAAATCGTTTTATTATTCAGACCCAATTGCGCTCGACTATAAATAATTAATTTAGATGGTTACCCGGGGAGGTTCGCTCTTCGGTGGGTGCGAGTCCTTTATTTATGGTCTGGATCCAGGGTCCGGCTTAACTGTTGCTTCCTGGCCAGAGATTTGTGGTCTGCCACTGAGTTAGGGCCATTTAGATGTGAGATTACCTTTTATGGCCTTTGGTTGTTAAGGCGAAAGTCAACTTGTGGAGTTATTTGGAAGGAACAAAAGTTCGAAAAGCCAAACCTTTAAAATGTCTTAGGTACTTGAACTCGCTACAAGTATTTTCATACAAATTATTCAGTTAATAGTATATTTTTGTATGAGAACGTATTCCTATTAGAAATTCCCATTCATTTCTTATTAAGGATATCTATATACCTATACAAGCTCAAATTCCTTTGCCATCCAAATAATCAGATTGGCACTGATCCTTCGTCATCGATTTCTCGCATACCACTTATTTGCCCATTTTTTCGCTCATGACTGAACTCCAAATGTCATCCAATTTCTTCACACCTTCTGGGGGAAATTTTCGGGATGCCTCACACGAGGATAATGCGTTTATGGCAGCTGCAGCCGTTAACTGTCCATAAAAGTGCACATTATTGTAATGTTGCATTGTCCTGGAATAGCTGTTTGAGCCTGACTAACGACAGGACACCGTCTTTGCCATGCTCAGGAACCTGGAGGTCTTCTGCGATAATCTCGTCTGGGTCGAGAGTTGGCAGTTTGCCCGGCAGGACATCGCAGGACTCTGCTCTTCGGGAAGTGTAAATGTTTTAGTGGATTATCGCTTGGCACGATTTTTATCATCGAATAGCATTCGATTGGAATGTCCTTTGGCGGCGAATCTCCACCTTAAGCCCGGTCATTGCAACGCCAATCGTTTGGCCAAGTGAATTGTACTTAGACCCAGGGACATTAGTGCGAAAGTCAGAGGGCATCCATTAGAGTAAAGCCCAAAACCGTTTCAAATCTCGTTAGGCTTCGTCCTCTTTCCATTTCGAGGACATTCCTTCTTCCTTCCTTCGAGGAGGGTGGAAAGCGGAGTTCATATAGAGACCCCGCAAATGTCAGCAATAAAAAGATAATCATGATTTACAGCCAACTTCAATATGTGGCCAGGAATGCCGGAGCACATTCCGCAAAGTTTATGAAGAGCAGTCAGCCGGGATCCGCTGCCAGGAAGGCTGTCAAAGTCCTTGTGTAACTGTCATTCGGCATTTTATTAGCATATTAATTATAGGCAGCAGGGCGCAGCTTCCACCTCCGCAATTAAACACTCCTGGAACCATTTAAACTTTGACACCTGCAACTCTCCTTGGAATTCGTGCAAACTTTTATTGGCTCGAGCTGGGAAATCTCATTAATCTTCCGCCGCAGCAGAGGTGTAAACCGAAAACAAATCTCTTTTTTATGGTAATTGAACTTTTTTATTGTTTCCCACTCACCCTGTTTCTTTTCATTTTGATTTGCTTCTGTTTGTTTGGATTACTTATCGATTTCAATTAATTAGTCCGACACTTTGCATACAAGTCAAATGAACATTGCTTTGGTTGGGGAGTCCCCCAAGATTCTGCCAGTGGGCGGGGACTTTGGGGGACTCCCAATTCCCAGACGGGCGGTAAACTAATTCGTATAAGCTAATTGAGAGATTTGCGCTGGTCAGCCAGCCCCGACTGGGCTATTTTATGACGTGTTCTCTCATTAGCAATAAAAACCAAATGGAAATGGCCTGATTAGCCCCGGAATTGCACTGCAATTGTGTCCAGAGCGACGAAGAGGGGATTCCCCGAGGAAAACCGAATTACCATCACAGAGGGCGTGGAACTAATTGCATAGTTTCGGGGATTGGGGGAGTGGCAAGCATGGTGCATCGATTTGTATTCATAGACACATAGCGAATTTAAAGTATTCATTTGTGCGGCAACTATTATATTAAGGAACCATAAAGAACCCGTCCTTGCATACAACTATGTTCACCTTAATTTAGTTTCCTTGTCTAAACGAGGTGCTTCCTTAAATCCCACCCAAATTCCTTGACGCAAAAGTTAGTCTCAAAATTATTCAACTCATTCTGTCATTTCCCCAGTCCATTTGCCAACCTTTCGCTATCTGCATTTATGGACTAATAGATAATGGCAGCCAGGTTTTGGAATTGTTCCATTTGCAGGCTAAGTACGACACAGCTCCTTTGCGAAGGACTCATTACGCCGCCGTCGTTATCTGTCCCATATGAGAATCCCGGTGAGGAAGGGCCATGCCGAATGGCTTTATTGTAATTGGGCTGCAACATTTTGTTAAAATATGACATATTTTATGGCTCACAGTGCGGCGGCTTGTGGGTTATTTCTCAGGGCTTTTATCTAGCACTCTCATGTATAATTTGCATTTGGCCCCGGACTCGCAAGTCCCGAGATCCTGGAACTCTGCATGTGCGCCAAATGAATTCGAATTGGTCCCATTTGTACTTTATTAGGGTTAAGTTTGGTTATTATCGCAGATAATGAGTCCGTGGAGTGGGCGCAAGAACAGGGAATCCTCCGCAGAAGCTCAGGTATGATGAGAAAACTTTGGTTTGGTAATGATGTGTACACTGGGAAAACTATGTAGTCACTCCAGCCTCAGTGGGATTGGTTATATTTCAGCTTTTTGAACTATGTTGCATAGGGTGCATCACAATGGCTTACGATATTTTCATAAGCTATGTTAAGAATAATACAGAATTTCTCTCAGTGCGCTTATGCATTTTGCCTGGGGATTCTTCCTCCCATTGTTTTTGTCTCGCTTTCTCAAATTGCAAAATATGTGCGGAATTTCTTGTACTCGAGGTAGCCGAAAAAGCTTTTAAAAAAAACCGAAATGTATTTCAGTCTCTTTGGTGTTTTTTGTCGCCCGCAGATGTCTGGACCTTGAAGAAGATTTCTGACTGAGCCCGCAAGTATCCGCGCTATCCAGGAGCAGTGCCTTCTTAGAGGGCAGATGGATATCGAGCCGAAAAGTCATTCGATAAATTAAATCAAATTTTTCAGATTTTTGTGCATGTTCAACGCGTGCAGGGAGTGAGGACAGCAAATATAATTGGCCGCAGAAAATAAGTCAAAACGACGGAGAGTCCGCCTTGGGTTTTGTGTTTGCTTCCTTGACAAATTCAATAAAAATGCCACAAAACGTCATGAGTAAATTATTCACAATAGATTCCCAATTGATTGACACCCACACGCGTCGCCTTCATTTGATTCGCTTAGAATTTTGCCCAAAATCGCCCCAAATTATATAGAGAAGGGAAATCGCCGTGAGCCAGACACGTGTCACAAATGTGAGGGACTTTACAGGAAGTATGTACATTCGAGTATATGAGAAAAGAAAGAAACCTCCTCCAGCTATCCAGGTTAGTGGGATATCCAGAGGGGAATGTGTTTTAATAACTTAACTAAGTGTCCTCGACATAAAGTTGACAAATGTCTTAATAACGTCTCGAGACGAATCCCCAAGACGATCCCCAAGGAGTGAAACGCAAGGACTCTCCCCAGACATGCAAATCAAAGAATTTATCACTCAGCCGAGAGCGGATGGAGGCTCTATCTGCTGGTTCTGCTCTGGTTTTAGTTCATCTCCATCGCCGATGCGGCCAAGTGTAAGACTATGAATAATAAAAAGGGTTAAATTAGCATTTTCACATTTATTTGAGCGATGACACAGCGCGATACGACGGCTCTTCATCTTGGGCTTTATAGCTGGGGTTTGGGGTTGCTTAGGGTTAAGGCTGGATTGGTATTATCCCGGCAGTCTGGGTTTATTAGCGAACGCGTGCAGCGGCAATCATGAGGCGTGTTAGCAGTGGGAAAGGGTGGAGCTGGAACTATAGTAATTTCCGATGACATACACCAAAAGAGTTGCCCTTCAGGATAAACACTAATGATGGCCTATTGCCAGGGACATTTTGGAATTGAAAGCGAAGGCGTTTAAGCGTGGTGGCAGGAGCTTATGGCATATCCTGCAAAAGGATTCGGAAAGCATGGCCCACAGAGATGATAAGGGGGATAAGAGATGCTGCGATAAGTTACTTAAAGTGGTGTTACTACCACTACTACTGTTTATCTATGAAGAATAATAACCAATGGTAGCACTTAGTATCGAAAGATTAAAATTGCAGCATTTTAGAATGATCTATACATGGTCTATCCATTGCACATTTATCTCCATCAGTCCACCCAGCCCACTCCGATTTCTCATCCATCGCAATTTCAAATCTCCACCTTCCCTCCCCTGCGGTTAATTGCTGTGTAAATCAAATCCATCCACCGTCAAAACACGGATCCATTTCATTTTGCCTCGATTTGGAGGCGAGTCGGCAGTGCCTACAAGGATTGCCCATTAAAAATGTTAATTAGTTGCACAAACAGTGAGCATCGGTGATTGCAAGACTGGAGAAACTGGAGCTGCAAAATCCGGAGGAGGAAGCCCATGAAGAGACTCCAGGAGATAGCAGCTCAGATACAGGGCCCGTTGGACATCGCGTGTATGCAAATTGAATTTGCCGCTGTCGTTGGTGTCCTCGATTGAATGGCAATTAAGATAAATGTTCGCGGCATGTCCGCACTTAAGCCCAACAAGCCGCGAAGTCACACTTTGGGCGCAGAAATGCCGCAGACCCCAGGAAAGACTCAGCCGATGCCCAGGATTCCCCGGCCAATCATTATTGGTATTAACTAATTTCATTGACACTGAACTTTGAGGGAAGCCGTAATGAAAAATAAGTGTACTGCCCGTATATTGTTGGCATTCATAAGTTCAAACTTACTTTCATACAGTTTTGGGCTGATTCCTGTGGGTTCTAAGAGCCTGTTCCCAATCGTCTTACTGTTCGATATCTCAGTGCAAGAGGGCTCTTTAAAAGGATTTCTTCTCGCAGGTTGCTTTATCAATTGCCGATTCGTGTCACGTTTGCAGCGTCTGGCGAAAATCGATACGCGGCCAAGGCAAACCGGCCAAAGGCCAAGGCGAACTGGATGTGGAACTGGAAGGTACCGTTGCCGACGCAATCAGCTGGCCGACCATGCCCACCGGACCCCGCCCCCGAAACGAACAAGTGCAACGAACCGACTTCGAGGAAATTCCCTTCGCAAATACCCACCATTAATCCTCCATAGAACAGATATTAGATGGTGGCTGAGCGAAAATATTTTTATAATTTGGACTTTTTGATAAATCACAGACGAAGAGGCATCATTTGTCAAGCGGCATCCCCGAGAAGTGGTCGTATGTGGGCCCAACCCCGACCCCCACCCTCTTCCACATATGTCACTGGGGTCAAAAATGCGACACTTTCGTCATGGAACTCAGGGAAGCGTCCTAACAAATGACCTCCTTCTGCCCGAGGGCCAGGATGAGTTATGGTCTTCGAGCTAATAATATGCCAGGACATGTCTAGCGGAACCCTTTCGAAAATCAACCTGCCGTGATGAGCACAAATTAAGTTTGTGGCACTTCAAGTGGCTGGGTCTTCGGGGAATGCCTTAAAACAATTGTCTTAAGGTAGTTGTAATTCTTCATCTCTTCGCAGGACTGCTAATTGTGCTGACAACTTTTATGGCAGGACCTCTAAAATATGGGAAAATTATGCGGAATTAATGTGGCTCCTGTTACTCCATCTGCCACCAGCTTTTATCAAAAATTAGAGCGTGAAATAAAGCCGGGCCATGTAAGAAAAGAACAAGCAGCTCGATTTATTGGGAACCATAAATCATACGACTTGAACGGGGGATGGGAATCGGAGTCTGGGGAAAATAAACAGAGGGGGTGCGTGCAAGTTGAGCCCCATTCAGAGAACGACTCTCCTCCTTTCAACAAGCCAACTATTTAAAGTGTCGGTAGTTTTCCTTATGATTTTTTGTTTCATTCATAAAGTCAAAAAATTAGTTTAAAAAAAAAAATTAGTTTCAATCACGTTTGCGTCAAGCGAGTGGAGTGCTCGATAGCATCGCCTGAATGAAACAGAATTTTAGATGGAATAGAATTAGGAGATTCAGAGAAGAATCCCAAAAACACAGATAGATATTATTTGTGAGTGTGTAGCCGGGACTAAAAAGTGAATGAAACGTTCTCGAATTCCAAGCGCGTGCTGTGATCCAATGAGATATCATCATCTGGCCTCAAAACACCTCCCGCGATGGCTTCATTCATGGGAAATTCGACAGGTAGACCCCAGCGGAAATGGGACATTGAGGAAACGCTTATCTCGGGCTAAATCTACTCACTCACTTCGCTAAGAAATCCCCTCTTGGGGGAGCAGATAGGCCGCATTTGATTTTGCCATAATGAAATTTACCCAAATTGGGCTGCAAATTGCACGACGTCTGAGCGCGTTACCATAAACCGATCTTGAATTCCGCGTACGATCGCCCAGGCATCCTTATATTCCCCGACTTATGGCTCCAAGCGTGGCGACGCCTTCTACGGCGGGACGGACTTCTAAATCTGGCGAGCGGAGGATGGACACGTGCTCCTCGGACTCCATGCTAGAGCTCCCTGCCTGGTCGTGCAATTTAAATTTTGACTTCCATTTTAATTGCCTTCAATTAGCGATGCATCGTTTTGCTCCAGCTTCGAATCGATGTCAATCATTATGATGGATTGTAAAAAGAAGAGTTGAAGAAGAGCTTAGATCTTTAAGAATTGTGCAACTCGCTGGAACTGGAACATTACAGGTCAAGAATTGGCTGAATGTTCTTCTTAATATAAAGGAAATCTCCAATCTGGTGCAGATTACCTCTTATCGTTCCTATGTTTGGCTTGGCATTCTGGGTTGGCTGTCTCTCAATTAACTCCTCTCTTACAACCTTCTTGGTCAAAATCCCCAACCCTCGGGCAACTCCTTTCTACCGTTTATGGCGCACAACTTGTTTTTGTCTTCGCTCGTGTAATGTGACTAATTGGAACTGCAGTCGCCAGCATAATTCGTTCCCAATCAGAAACCGATGACCCAGGTAGATGTTTTGGCAGGTGCAACTGTGTGACAGTCTATCGAATTTATGACATTATTTTCTCTCGACCTTTCTCTGGAAATTGCCACGGTGGCTAACCGTATTTTGGATGCAGGAAACAATCAGGTCCCTGTTTTCCCGATCAGCAGGGTTCCTTTCTCCTGGCGCTGGCCTCGTCATAAATGTCACAATATCACACACAATGCAACTTGATTATTATTTTTGTTGTCCGGATTAGATATGTAGGTACATACGTATAATGGAAGTGCAAAAACAACTTGGTCCCTGGACCCGGGAGATTGTAGATCGAATCGGGTTAAAAGCCAACTTGGGTCATCTTGGCTGTGAAATCTTGGCTTTCCATCTGTACTTTACTTACCCTTTTCCGTGCCATATGCTGGCCCTTGCCCAAATTTGTTTGCAAATTAACCATTTGAATAATTTTTCGAAAGGGAAACGCTCTCGCTTAGGAATTTATGAGCAGGCATTTCCATTTCCTTGGCTGGCCTCAGCTGTAGAAAAGTTACGAGGAAATTGCGTGCGGCATGGAAACTTTCTCGCAATTCTCCAGCAATTGCCAAAAATGAACTTCGGGATGGGAATGGGTAGTCAAAGTCCATTGTCAACATTTTAAATGCATTTTTATTGAGATTCATATCGCGAATTCGCACAAAGAACTGAATGCGTCTCTGGATTGACTTCAAATTCCTTAAATTATTACCTATCCGCCACCCAAACAGGGAACCAAACCCCATGTCAGGCAATTCCCTGGAACATTGTCAAGCCTCTCGGTTTAAAATCGTTCCGGCAGCTCGCACGTTTTATGCGAATTTGAACGGTAATAATCGATCCCTGCGGCATTTTAAAAAATAAATCCGTTTCGCAAATGGAAATGGAAATGAAAGTGCCAGCGAGGGAGGAAAATGGAAAGCCTGAAGAACCCAGAGTTTCCTTTGAATTATGGCAGTTGCTAAGCTCGCACATATGGAACAATGAAGCACATGGATCCCGGGAGCTGTTCGGGGATTTTATGCGTTTCTTATCTGAGTTTGATTTGGCATCCGAATTGCAGTAAATTAAAAAGTGCAAACAAAACACTTTGATAAAGAAGCCAGCTCGACTTTATGGCCCAGACGTTGCCAAGGATTTTTCTCGTGATTGGAGGTTAATTAGGAGAAGGAGAGGAAGGCGTGTCTGCGATAAATGGCATCGAGTACATTTTCGATTAAGGTTGCTGTAAGGATTGCCAGCTTTCTTTGTTCATTACTGATACTTTAAATATTCCTAAACAGAGGGACAGCAGTACGTTTCAAAACTTATGATAATTTAAATCACGATCAAGAGGCTAAGGCTAACGAATGTTATTTTGTTTTCATCGTCTTGAAAACACACCCTTTCCTCTTTTAATTATGCAAAACTGCTTTTGTTCACATATTAGCACCCAACTCACAACCCTTTTCAAACAACCCTCAATCACGCTAGTATGAATTAAGAACTCGAAAATGTATCAAAAATTATAAATTGCAAAAAAGTGACAGCAACCCCTTCAGTGCCTTACATAATTGCACGGAGTGTGTAAATAATAATTTAATTTTGAGACTAACTCTACAAATTAGTGGTTTCATTGGGAGTTCCCTTCCCCAGGTCATCGCTTGATGTTAATTCAATAAGAGCAAGATGGAATTCTGGTCGTAAATAAGACCGGACTGTCATTAATGTCTTTAGCACTGTGCAATTAAACGCGAATTATGAATATTTCGCAGGCGAAGGCGTAGAATTGATCACGTTCTTCTCGTCCTGGGCTTTTGCCCATCTTGTGGCATCGAATCCCCCGAAGAAGACGCTGCTGATGTAAATCATGATTATCATTTTATTGCTGACACATGTTTTCATTAACATTCAGCTTCCCTTATTCGACGAACCACCACCGACCACTCGGCCATCCCATAGTTTCCCCGCCATTCCCAAATATGATGACAAATGACGTCGCAAGACCGTTTCCCATTTTCCATAATTTCGCAATTCTGCACACTTGCCGTCGTCCATCCCAGAGGTCAGCGGGATTTACATAATCGGGCAGTTCCGCCCGGCTCACTCCCCTTAGAACTGACTGCCATCAATCAAAAATTGCAATTGGCCACTGGACAGTGGCCATGCAAGATGGGTAAATAAACTTGGTGCTTTGTCTCTAAGGATCGAGGGGAAATGGGGATAAGGATGTTACCTTCTCTTCATTTATATAATGGAAAAAGGATTTTGTATAGATAGCAAATAACATATATACATATTACTCTTTTACATAATTTTCATCGCTAAATATAACCTCCAACGTCTTGCAAAAGCAATTTGAATGCAAAAATGCATGACGACAGCTGCCGGAGCTCCAAGATGTCCCCATAAAAAGGCGTCGAGATTGGCTAATTAAACGCGAAGTGGATCCGAAGGGAGAATATCAGAAAATCAGAAGGTGGAGCGGCCGGCGAACTCAAATGTTAAATGGTTCATGACTGCAAAGGGTTGAGCCAACCTTGTTGAAATTAGCATTAATTGGTCATTGCAACTGGCCCAGGCCGTGAACTGCCCTCCGGGGAACTCTTTCAGAGATTAAATAAGCCAAAGAAAGCAACAAAGTTGGCACACAAAAATAAAAGGCGGGAAATGGAAAACCAAAATGCTTTAAGATGAGACACAAGTACAACATAATTTGACAAGTCATAATATTGATGGCATTGGCCAGGATTTATGGGCCACATCATCTGCGGATATCGAAGGGCTTGCTCTGGGGGAAGGGATTCGATTATATGGGCTTGTAATCGAACAGATCGACAATGGGGCCATAAATCTTGCTCGGAATCCCGCTACACTTTAAATCGAAACGGAAGATTTATTCGCCAGCCACAAGTGCTGCCTACCCCCACCCCTGGAAAACCCTTAAACCCTTCTATTTCGATTCAAGTGGCTCGAAATTCGAATGCAGCATATGTGCGGGTCCTGTTTCCCTCAAAGGGTTGGTGGAATGGTGGTCTGACCTCCCAACCCTCTCCCTCCAGGTTTCACAATTCTTTTTTTAATATATAATATAACCTCTAGTTGAACTAATTTCCCGGCCCTTCGGCCTGTTTACAGACGATAAATTTAACGCAATTTTTCCCCGTTTTAATTTCTCGAACAATTGTTAGTCTCATTTTTTCTAGTCCTACGCGAAACGCCTTGGAATTTTCCGAAGGGTCGAAGAAGGTACACAATATGCAAATGTCCATGAAATTGTCGAGGAATTGGCATAAAAAGTGCTGGAAAAATAAAAGAAATTAACAAACATAAAATTAATGTTGGCACCCAACAAATTTAGACCGTCTCTAAATGCAACCCTGAATGGCGAGTTAGAGTCGGAAAAGGGGGAGTGGGAAAAGTGGGAAAATGGAAAAGCGGTCGCAAGGGTGGGGGTGGCAAAGGTAGAGCTGTGGAAACTGTGTGTGTCCTGCACGTGTTTCCATTTGCGACATCATTCGACACTTGGCTGGCTTTTCCTGCGCTTTGTTGCGAAAATTGTTTTTCTTCGGTCTGCTTAGCTCTTTCTTCTTTTTTCCACACAGTCAGCGCAGCGGTGATAGGAATCGCATCAAGGAGCAGCCAGGAGTCAGCAAGGACATCAGAATGCAGAAAATGTGGCCAAGTGCCAATAAGAATCATCGCAAACGGCCCAGTTGGAATGGGAACTGTTCATGTGGGAAAAGCGCAGTGGCAACAAAGGTAAAGACTGGTCCTTATACGTAAGGACATTTATACAAAATGCTTCGGAAATGTCTATCTCAATAAGCATTTTAATGTTTACAGGAATGGTTTGCTGTGCTATCTTGAGCAATTTATGGCATAGCTGAAGAATTTGAGTACAACATTAATAAATCGATGGTCAATGGGTCAAACTATGAACAAAAAAAAACATCCATCCAAATGTGACTGAATGATATTGACTGAATCAAGAACTGGTCAAACTCATTCGAAATGTATTTAATTCAGAAATAGGAAACAGCGAGGAAAGCGAAATAAATTTGGTGAGTTAAGCCTGCCTTTCTCCAACCGCCTCGCCGAATCCTCAGACCTTTGCCTTCGTATTTATTGAAGAACAGGAAGTTCGTTAGCAAGAAGAAATTTCTCTTTATTAAATTTTCACTTGCTGAGCGGCGTTTTTCGGGGAAAAACAACAACAGGAAAATGAGGAAAAATGCGTGGGGCCGTGCAATGAATAATGCATGAACTTGTCTCTCGACAAAAGCCTTTTAAATGATGCGAGGGGCAGGGGGTGGCAAGGAGAAGGGTCAGTGATTATCTGGGCGCGTGTGTGGGTGTGCGTCATTAAGTCCCCCATGTATATATGTGTATTTATGCTTGTGTGTGCTTGTTCTCTGAATGGCCACAATTACCCAAACCGCCGACCATCCCGTCAGCCAATTATGGCTAAATTCAGGCAATATTTTTGCTGTATATCCTCGAAATGAAGAAAATACCGAAATCATAAGGGATGCATTTTAAAAATGTTGCAAACGCTGAACTAAGTAACACTTATCACCACATTCGGTGTGCCCAACTTTTGCCTATATTAAGGCCAAAGATCAAGGTTAATTTCATTATTTTCGCACACTTGCTTATGCCACTAATTTCGGGTCATCCTCCTGTTGATTCCTCAATTAGTCGCTGGTGCAGGTTTCCGCTCATCATCCTCCGCTCATTGCTGTTTGCACAAATTGATTGACACTGATGTGTGCCAGCCAACCACCCAACCACCCATCCACCCACTTGCTCCCGCATCCACATCCACATCCATATCCACATGCCCATCCCCTTGCCACTGACAGCAAACTGACACCAGTCGAACTTCACGCACACCCATCCTGCCGCAGGACCTCGTCCTTCTAGTTCCCATCTTGCGCAATCCACCTCCACACATGTAACATCTTCCGACGTCCTGTCCATATGCTTTATTAGTTTATTCGTTCCGGGGGGTTGTTGTGGCTCCTGCCCTGTGCTAATATTAATTTATTGTCCTGCTCTCTCCACCAATCCCCCTCTCCACCCCCATCCCACCACACCACACTGATATGCATCAAAATGAAAAAGGACAATTTAATTTCATTTACCGCAGAGGATAAGCCCAGTTTGGGGGCCAGGGACTACGGATCAAACGCCATTATTAACACTTGCGACCACAGAAATTCGGTCAAAAGAGCCGAAAGTCCGCAACTTTCTGCTGTCATGTGCTGCTCCACATGGGTGGCTTTTGAGAGGGGGTCTAATTATGGAATGATGAATCTCCTCGAATCCGCCTCTTCAGTGGGGTTTGTGGGCTTGTGCTCGTGCTCCAGTTTAATAATTCATTTTGAATACTTTTCGGCTATCGCTGAGGGAGAGATTTATGTTCCGGTCATGTAACCCGATACCTAACCACCTCCCTTAGCCACTTTTCCAGGTCTCCAAGTCTGCTTATCCGCGGTGGCCGAATGATTTAATGCCCACTTACTGCTCTCGGCTCCCGGAATTTTCCCACTGGCGCCATTAAATCTCATTAAAAAGTTCCGTTTCCCAGGGAGTGACTTCGAAGATGGGGTAACAAACTTGAGATGCAAATTACAAATGTTTTCACATTTCTCTAGCTCCGCAAAATGCAAAGGCACTACAAAGAAAAACTCGATGAAAAGTGGCCTGCAAATTTTTCAAAGTTCCACTTTCCTTTCAAACATTTTCATTGAAATGTAGGATAAATGTTTCTGATTTCCCATTTGGTATGCATGAAATTGAAATGATGTGGAGTACTGATGGAATAGGTTATTTGATGTTTAGTAAATATAACAATTTTATTTGTTATAATAAATGAATGTCTTACAGTGTAAATATCGTTTAGGTTTAATAGTATCATTAAACTAAATTATAGATTTTTTCCATAAGTATTATATCAAATTACATTGGTTCTTAGCACCATTGATATTCGTGATTTTCATTTAATCGGTATTTTCTAAAAGGAATGCAATTATTTTAACACCGCCAATAGATATTTATAGTGCGCGCGCTGTAAACGTGATAATGACTCAATTATCATGATATTTTAGTATACATTTTAATTGGCTACTGAAATAGTTGCCATTAAGGGTTTATACCAGTATTGAAGCTCGCAATGCGTAACTTACTTTGTAAAGTATGCGACTTCGATTTCGCCCGTCATAATTTCGATTGTGACTCACGCCATTGACTCCTCCTCGGATTCTTTTTATTAATCATTAATACATTTTTTTCTTTATTATTAAAAGCGACAACGCATAAAATCAGCATAATAAATCCACACATGCCTCGTCTTTATTGCCCCTCCTTGCCACGCCCTCCGCCCTTAGCCCACCGCCCCCTTCCTGTTATCACTAAACATGGAATGCAAATGAAAGAGACAGAAATTGAGGGACAGATAGAGAGGGCAAACAAAAATTTTGGCATTAAAATTTCAGTCACATTTCAAACCGAGGAAAAAATCCAAACACACAAACAGACAGAGACCGAAGCAGTTGGAGCGAGGGAGACGGGGCTAGAGAAGACAAAAGTAAATAAGTAAGCAGGGAGCAGAAAGACAGGGAGGGAGCACAAGGGGGGCTGGAGTTGAGTTGGAGCCATGTTTACATAAGCAAATAGAATACAAATGCCTCTGCAGTAGAGAGGGACACTATACATATATGTATGTATGTATATGCAGCACTTATGTATGCCCCTATATACTGGGACCCATCCGTACGTACGTACGTACATATATCCTATCCATCTATATGCCCAGCTCAGTCACGTCCCGCCCATTCACTTGGAAAGTCGATGCTCGATGTGACTGATTACTGCGTCCATGTTGCTGCCGTCAATGTTGCTGCTGTTGTTGACGTTGCTGCTGTAGATGTTGCCTCTGTTGCCTCTGTTGCCTCTGCTGCGGCTGTTGCGTCCGATGCCTCTGTTCCCGTGCATGGGAACTTTTGCCATTTTGAACAAAAGATATCTATGAAGTTCACACTGTTCGGAAGCGTTCATTGAGTGGCAATAAATAAGTTTTGGGTCCGTTTTTTGGTATTTTAGAAAGCATAATTTCTAGAATTTCAAACTCGCATTTTATCAGAGCTAAAATAACTGCATTGTCCACTTTAAAACACTTTGATTGGATTTCCTGATTAAATATGTAGCTATCAGCAGCCCAGCTTATCTTATCTGAAGTGTACAATTTCTCTTGCACGTAACCCATTTCCCTGCCACTTGCAATGAACCGTTCCCATTTCCAATTATGTATTTCTGTTTGAGGACTGGCAAAGATTTCCATGTTTTGTGTACTTTTTAATATGTAGACAGCGTAGCCGAGATCTTCATTTGAATATTCGGCTGTTTACTTTGTATTGAGGTTGATTTTCCCCTTTTTTTTGGGTTTCTGTACTTCGACGGTAATTTGTCTGCGGATCAAACAGTTGGCCGCTGAGGTGGGGAAAAGGTTTATGCAAATGCCACGAATGAAGGGAAACGCCACTGAAACTCCGCTCACCTTTAAGCCGCCAGCCTCTGAGTGATAATTTGTTTGTTACTTATTCATCAGCCACTCGACACTAATCAACTAAAGTAACTCCGCGCCGTGGGAGCCACGCATGTCCTGGCCGCCAGGAGTCCTCCTGCACTTGGGGCACAGGAGGCGGCAGCGGATTCGCACAGTCGGAGAACATAAAACATTCCGTTGCATAATTGAGGAGGACGGAGCGGTGAATTTATGGCAGCTTTTCCCTCATATGTCTGTGGAGACTTATTTGTTTGTTTGAGCCAGGGCTTCATGACAATTCCTTTTGCATTAAATATTTTTATGGCCTCCGGTTGCTTCAACTTTTATTGTTTTATGGCCCTGAGCTGCCCGTGTTGGGATCATGAATATTTCACGGGAAAAGCGAACTATGATGGGCATTTCCATAGAGCCTAGAAGTTAATCTCTTTAAGTAAAATCAGCCGGAGGAATTAAAGTCGGGAGGGGGCGGACGCGGCGTACTCCATGCGCGACGTGGATACACATCCACTGGATGCAGCCGGAGACAGAGACGGAGCAGTTGAAGTCAACGAACAGCGGCGTCGGCAGCTCCTTTGGCAGAGACTAACGTTCTCCGCACGTGACGCGCATTTCCAATTGGATTTATGATTTTAATACTTCGTATTTTTTCATAAGGCAGCGTCTTCTGAAGTAGCAGCCAGTCACTCCGCCTGCAAGTTATGGCACTGCACTCGGGAGTCGGCGGCGGACTCAAAAGTTCTCTGGGGGCAGGGAACGGGGCTTTTGGGGCGATACGATCAACCAGGAATTGATTCGCTGATATGCAGATGAGCGTTAGATGGTCACAAGACATCAAAGTGCGGAGTGCGTTATGCCCAAAGAAAAGCCGTAAATCAACCCCGAGATGCCAACATTTCGCATTTAGAGAAAACAAAAACTATGTATTAAGCTGCTGTTATTAATGTATGATTAAATTCCCCTGGTCAACCTGCGTTACTTCGACCAATCTTTTGTAATAGTACAAACAATTTGGGGTTTTCCCAACGGTCGGCTACAAACGTATTTTGGCGGTGCCAAAAACAACAAGATACCATCTACTTGGCCAGATGGCTCCATTAACCGCTTCAATTGGCTTATATTGGCACACTCAGCCAGACACTGTGCATATAGTATATATCTCCGATCTGTTCCCAAACCCAATTTGCCTTGCTCGTCACATCGAGGGGCCATAAAATTTGTTAATTCTCCGCTGCCGAGAAACAAAACCGAAACAAATTCAGGCCAGATCTAAAAACGAAACGAGAGCAGTTTTCAGTCTCGATCGGGTCGGATCCAGTTTTAGGTTAGGGTTTTAATGGCGCACAGAAGTAGTGGGAGTGGTAGTGGGAGGGGGGAGTGGGGAGTGGGGGGAGTTACCTGATGCCCCACCTTATCTCAAATGGGAAATCATTACGACTCTATTGCCGTCTCGCTCGCCTTTTATGGCCTTCTTGGGCAGGCAAATCAGAAATTTCGTTTCTCGAGTTCGTTTATGTCCCAACTTTAGCTGTTAAAATATTTTTAACAACATTTCACGTAATTTCCACGACGTCAACCAAATAATTACAATTGTCAGTGCACTTACAAACGTATTTTCCACACTGCTTGTTCACGTGGAAGTCGATACAGATACACTTTTCAATACAGATGGGTTGAGGAACTTAACATCCACATCGCAGGCATTTTAATGAAACTCCTGGCTAAATGACACCGAATTAATCTACTTAGCTCGGTAACTGCTAATAATCACATAACATGGAATTAACGTATCCCGCGGGGTCTGCAGACAAATCGCTGTTTTATTTAAATGAAATTTCGCATTTTAAAATTGCGAATCGCAGGCACTCCAATAATGCACCATGAAATTGCAGAACAGGATGTGATAAGTTCTATTCGCGATTTGATAAATCTCCGACAATTTCGCACACTCGCGTGTATTTTCTAGCACTTATTGTCAAAACAGCGAGGAATCGGCAAAATCTGGGGAAGTGCCAGTTGGAAATTGGTGACAGTTGCTGTTTATTGACATTCGCCCGAAGCCACCGTGAAAACATTTTAAAATTTCTGTAAAACATAAAAGCAAATCTCAGAGGGTGGCAACTCTGCGGAGGAAGGGTAGCTATTTGGCCAGGGGACATGACAACCCACGACAACAAATTCGCATAATATTTCACACCAACTTCCGGCTGTTTTTGGTTGTATATTTTTTGTTTTTTTTTTTAGAGTTGCTGTTTGGGTTTGTGTAATCGGCTTGTTCCTTTGTGGCTACGGGTAACGGCTGTTCCAGTTTTATAGATTAGATATGTGGAGGAAGATAGATAGATTTCGGTGGATAAATAGTTTGCAGCATATGCCGATAATGGAAACGAGAGACAAATGGCAAGGCCAGTTTAAGGTATATGATATACATGCATATATGCATCTTGGGCTATATTAAATACACATTTTTCCCATTCCGCCGAAGGAAAACTAAAAGCTTTAAAACTATTAACCCCAGCATCTACTTGCTCTGTGTTTAAGTAGGCATGAAAAACTTTTTAGCTAATGAAAGTCAAACTACTTTCGTTGGCAGTCGCACATGCTGGTGGCATCTTTCAATTAGAAAACATGCTTGGCTAAGTAGGAAAACTCTAAAGGGACATGGGCATCATAAAGTGGCATCAAACTTTCAGCAGCTTTGAAATGCGTGACACACGAAAAGGCAAAAGGAAGAGGAATTAAGCGAAGGAGTAGCTCCCAGGACACAAAGGGTGGTCAGAGGACGAAGGGAAAGCGCTAAGATGACCCCGGAATAATGTTAGCATTAGCATACATAATACATAACACGCTGATAAATCGCACAAGCTACTAGAATAATTTTCCAGCTTGCTAAATAATTAATTTAAACTGCCGCAATCTTTGTCGCCGCTTTATTTATGTCCGAATTCAAAAGCAAATCGCAAATCTCCGGCTGCCATCTCCCTCCAAGATTGGTTGGCTTCTGTCTTTCTGCGGTTTCGGACTCTCTTGGGATGGTCAACAGAAAACAGAATCCGGGGCAGAAGTCACTCGACCATGTCGTGGAGATGGCTCATTTAGATGCTAGATTAATTTTATTGCCCCGAAAACTTCTTGCAAATTGTTTGCGTAATATGGAAATCGTGCCGGAGAGTCAAAAACCAGTAGGTACTTGGAAAGGGGATTTGCAAGTTCAAAACAATAGTTAAAACTTAAATTATGCTCTATTTCTTCAAGCCAAATCAAGTTAGTTTCAATTTAAATCTCGCAAAGTTAGGCTTTTTCATATCAAGAAAAAACGAGCTCTGATTTTGTATTTTTATTAAAGATTAGCCAGATTATCGCCAGTTAAAGCCGCCCCGGAAATTCGATTTCCATTTCATTGGGCACCGGACTTGACCCTTAACCCCCGTGAATCCCTCAGGCCAAATCCTGCGTGCAGACAAGCGAAGGTAATACGCATCTTTCCCTTAGGCTGTATCCAAAACTTAATGAAGCATTGGCAGCACCAGGAACTTTGCCAGGAGTGATGAAAAGGTTTAGCGTCCTTTCATCATTGTACAGATTTCTTTAGCAGTGTGGCAATTGTATAAAAAAAAGAGCTTTTATTAATTAATTTAATATTTAATTTGAATTATCACCCCTTTCATTGAAACATTGGCCGTGATTGTCTACACCTCCCCGAATTTCCTCTCTTGTGATTGTACAAATGTTTGACAAATTGAGTTATGTTTCAGTAAGTAGAAACAGAAACTCTGAGCTACAGATTATTTCATTAGTATTCGTAACGCTGATTGCATTTTAATTAACAAGGCGCCACTCCCCCAGTCAGAAGCCTCCCCCAAGCCCCTCGTCCGCCTTAACCCCTTCTAGAACTCAACAAGCGAAACCCGTTTGACACGAAAAATTGCAGGAATCTTGAGTGATTTAATTTTAATAACTCAATTTGTTTCGCCAGCGGCTCGTTTCCTTAAATTGTTTTAGAATTCCGACTGCGATTGCAAATCCACTCTATACATATAATTAAAGCTGCATACATTTGCTCCGGTCCAAGGAATTCCTCAATATCGAGCGGGCCAAATGCTCGCATATGTGGATATGTGGACAGGGATGAAGACACCTCCGCCTCATGAGAGGGGTTTATTTTAAGGACAATCCACACTTGATGACCGTGCGATGATGACGATGACGATGCTGACGAACCGAATCGAACTGGTCAGCAAGGAAGTTGGGAATGTTCGAACTGGGAATTTCGATCGATCGTAAAACCAAAATGGGTATTGCTGGGGCGGCAAAGCTCAATTTATTTGCGGCCAGCGATAAAAATTTTCATGAATTATTAACAGGTACAAGTAAGAGAGAGTCCGGTCGGAATTTGCGGCGATTTTCGTGGGGTTGGTTCATTGAACCCTTTACAGAATTAATTTCATCGGAAATCGATAGTTATTGCATTCCTCAAAAGTGAAACTAACTATATTTAGTAAGTTTTCAAGTATCAAAAGTTTCCCCATTATAAATTTATCTTGATATATTATCCAACCTGATAACGGTTTGTAATTTTATGGTTATGAAAAACCATAATGTTTTACTTGTTCTCACAGTTGTGATTGCATAACTCGATAAAACAGGCCAAACGCCCCTATCCCAATCTATACATTCGAAAAAGGAACTGCCTAAAACAGTAAAAGTGAGGTAGAAGGCATGTCCTTGAAAGGAATTCAGGTGTTCCTTTTGACACTTTATGAAATTTATGACATTATTGGGCTCCGATCCTTTCCTTAGAAAGTGAGTGTAACGGTAAAGACCTGCCAAGGACACCCTGGGACCCGAAGGATAAGACCCACACAGAAACACTTGGGATAGTGTCTGGCGATAAGTCAAGGGCTGTCCAAACAGTTTCCTTGCCCACATGAATTATTTCTCTATTACAAAACCCAAAACTGATATTATCTAACGGTCGTCGCGATTCCTTCCACTGCAACCCGATTGAAATCTGACGAGAGCTTAGAGCTCTGGAGTTTGACATCCCAAAATCAAAAACGCCGGCAAAAGACACTGCTATGTATTTCCATCGCTCTCCTTTTTCACTTTTCAGCCGAAAGCTGCGGCGGCATAAATTATCAGCCGCTGTGGATCTAAATTAAACAAAAACATTTGACATTGCCCACAGCTCAGGCAAATCCTTTAAATACAAATAACGCAAGAGTTCCCCCTCCAACCACTTTTCCACTCCCTCGATTCCAAGATTTTCTTACAAGGATTCGCCATTAAAAATGTTAATTAGTTGAGCAAACACATGGGTTGATCCGCAACTGTGGAACTATATCTTATGCTGCACGGAATATATTTTTAAAGACCTTATATTTGATCTGATCTGATAAAATGAAACTTGGGCAAAAAAAACTATTGTTGATTGCACAAGACAAAATTGAAATGAATAGCTATTTTGCAACCATGCAGGCATTGTGCGCCCACTGTGCCATAATAGCTGGTCCAAATTGGAATGTGAGAACGTGGCTACCGACTGCCGCATCCACTTTGACTGGTAGTTTCGGTTCGAGTTTGGCCAGCGGACATCGCGTGTGCATGCAAATCGAAGGCAGTCGGAGATTGAACGCCAATTAGGATGAATGTTTGGGGCACGCCACTCCAGTCCCCTTCCACACTTTTCAGCCAGGCCAGACTGCATGACGCCGCGTGCCGCATGCCGCATGGTACTGGGAATGGGAGGGAGGAGTGGGGGACAGCCTCCTCTTCCTGGGCTTGCCATCATCAGTTGTCAGTTAATTGCTAAAAACTGTTCACACGTTCCAGGTGCGACTTTTGTATACAGTGCGGCCTCAAGATGAAGTCCCAGTTCGGTAGGAATAGCGAAGGGAAACTGACCATTCCAGTCACGTCTTCCAGATGAGAGTGGGTCCCGGAAAAATCAATATCAAAGAAACTCCATCTCCAAGCCGGCTTCCCTTTCGACTTTGCCACTTCCGCCGGCGGATATCATCCCCTAAAAGTGACCAGGATGGACTTGGCCCCTCTGCTCTTTCTCCAAAATCGGGGGCGTCGAAAGTTGTTTCATTTGTGGACATTTTTATTATTATTTTTTTTTTTCGGGAGAAATTAAGCATGTACGGGCTGTACCGAGACCCAGTTATGCAAATCCAAGAAATCACAGGTCGGCAACAGAGGCTCATAAATATCGACAAATTCTACGAAATTGGTGGAGTCCCAGGGTCTTCAGCAGGTGTGCTATTTAAATGCACGGCAGCAACTGCCAAAATAAGAGAGGCATCGAAAAACAAACCTGCGTTCACAACAATTTGTAGGTTTAAGCCAAAGTCATACATGCACTTCTAGAAACGATCTTTAATCAAAGCATGCTTCAATATTTATAGACTTCGAGGTACTTTTCCTCTCACTTAAACGTTTCCAACTCTTCTCTTTTTAACTTGTTAATACTATTCAATTAAGGAATACTTTTTGTTTTCCCCAACCTCAAATGTTATAAATGTATAATATTTTTAACGTTTTTCCGAGTGTAATCCCAAGCCCAACCCTCAGTTAAAGCGGGCCTTTAATATGACGAACACGTACCCCTCAAAACCGTTTGGATCGGTGGATCAGTGTGGATCGCTCGCCTCGATTTATTTGTTTGTTTTGCTTGGATTTTCGTAATTTCCATTCGTCGCACTTTCAGCGAATCAATCAAACGGATCCGATACGATCCGTCCCAGACCCAGAAGGTCTTTGCCACATTCCCCGATCGGCTGATAAACCTGTCAAGCCAAGGGTATAAATCAATCGATGCATAGTTTCTACTTTAAACTTTACAAATTAGAATCACTAGAAGTTTCAGTAAACTTTCGCCCGAAAAAATCAATACTCATTCCAAGAGTGAGAAGTGTAATCCTGACGAAAATGCTCGGCGTATCCTGGCATCCTGGCATCCTGGTTCATTCTCTTATGCACATCACGTGCCGCAGGACGACGGCAAGTATGCCCCACCTCCATCTCCGGCTCAAGTTTTGTGTACTTTTTAGCACATATTCCCGACTTGAAGCCTCTGTCGATATCCTGACAGGTAGATGGTGTACGAGGTCTTATATAAGGCAACAACATGGCAAATTCGTGACTCGCACTTTTTTGTATGGTTTTTGGACTTTCTTCGCGGTCGGGTCATTAAATCTTACTTCGTGTTAAGTTCAGGTGAAACAAAGAAGCACGACGCTAAATATGTTTTTAATTATTTATTATAGATATATTTATCTGATTGCTATCCAAGCCAGATGGATCAAATGTACCATGTTCTTTTTTGCGGGTTAAGTGATTTTTTGTCCATATTTTTTCATTTGATTCCAGTTCCCTAACTCAAGACTCTTCTGCAATCATTGTTATCACACCCACCATTAAACCCAGTATAGGCTGAAACATTCACAAAATACGTAACTGGGATAGCATTCTCATTACAGCCAAAGGTCAGTCGGCTGGGGCAAGGCCTCATTTTATTTTATTCGCCGCCACAGGCCAAAGTAGAAGCAAAGTAGCAAAGCAGCAGCTAAGCAGCACGCTCTAAGCACATTTGCCATGTTTAGAATTAAGACCTCAGATACTTGAGAAGCTCCAAAAGCCCAAACAGCCGCAGAAAACGGCAACCGACGGACGGGCAGAACCAATTCCGAAGGCAGCCAAGGCAGCAGCCTCAGGTCTCGAGTCCCCAGTTCGAATCTCCGGTCTCGGGTCCAACTCATGTTACTCACGTTCCAAACGAGCTTTTGTCAACTTGTCTAAATGATTTTTGCACACTGTAAACAAGCCAAGACACCGAGACAGACGGACGGACGGACTCAACGACAGACGGACGCTCCGTTGGACGGACAGTTGGAACGGCGACAACATTCAGTATTGACGTTGACCCTGCACGACTGCGATTCAGAAGTGGAGGCTCCGTCTGCTTGGGGATGTGAGTGTGTGCCAAGGATTCGCAACCTGAAGTCCAAGTCGTGTGTGATGGGCCGGGAAGGTAGAACTGGGGAGTTGGGAGTGGGGGAGGACTGGAGGCCAAACGGGCAGCAGCATTCCCCGTGGGAGTCTTTTGTTATTGTTGTGCTGATCTCTTGGATTTTTCGTTTCGATATTGTCGTGTAATCACGAATTTATTTTATTGAAAATCACTTGACAGGTGGCGCCTTATTTAACTAAGTTGTCAGCCCTTCCTCTTCTAAGCCCTCCGTTTCCGCCATCTGGGGAAATGACTATGGGAATGAGAATGGGAATAATGTAATGGAAATAATCATAAATGTTTTGTGGGAACAGGTCAGGTTGGTGGAATGGGCAGATTTGGCAGACATGTTTATTGTGCCCTATACAAGTAAGTTTTATGGTTACAATTTATAGTGGACATCAATTGTAATGCAATTGCTGAACGAAGAACTAGATAGAACTGTAAAAATACGAATTTACTAGATACGTTCGAATTCAAAAATATTTTATTCGTTGCATGCAATTATTCAATTTTCCTTCTCTATATTCCTGACCTATCCTTGAAATCCAACATTTTCCTTTCTGTGCTTCAGTAGATTCAGAAATGGACCTCCCCATAATGGGAGCAAATGACTCCCCCAGTAGACCGTCTTATCGCGCCCTCAACAACATCACACACCATCCACAGAACACAATATCACCGCTGGCGTGTTGAGAGTTGCTCCACCGAATTCTCCAGAGAATGCCCCGAGCGAGGAAGAGAACTCAGGTGTTCACGACTCTCTAGAGAGAGGGAGAGACCCCGAGACCGAGGCGGAGGCAAAACAAAAACATGATATATACAACAATATGATGTGTGGATGCTGTATGCTGGAGAGGACCACACCACATCAGTGTGTGGGTCTGTATCTGTGAGGCGGCGACTCTCCCATACGAAAACCTGCTCCACCACCATTTGCAGCTTGCAATGCGCCGCTCCAAGTTCGCAGATGCAGCGCAGATGAGATGACGATGATGACGATGCTCTTGAGTTCGGACCAACAACATCCAGCCATCCAACCATCCAACAACCTCCAACAGCCAGCCAACCGACCAACCGACCAACCGACCAAACGACCGAGGCGACCGACCATGTTTCCTGATGCGAGGCGAGACGATAGTTTATCGCCAATTTTCGTGCCGTGCAGAGGTGAACGCGGACCAAAAACGTGCGAAAGGAAAAACACTGCCCAGATGCGAGAGAGCCCAGCTCCGGCTCCCTATCGTACCCGTAGTATCGTCTCCGTGCAACCCGAATCCGTACACCCTACGGCTAGCGACACCCCTAATTCAAGGTTGACGTTGTGACTTGGGCGTCCTTCCTCGACGTTCAGCCACCGTTCACTTGTTTTTTGTTTGCATCAGCTCTTTTTGGCTGCCGTCGGTTCTTTTTGGTAGGGACAGGGATGAATTTAAGGGGCTGAGCTGAGCTGAGCCGAGCCGAGCCACCTCCCGAAAACTCCCCCCTAAAACGGCCATGCGCGTTAACGGTAAATAATGGCCGCCATCTTGGCCCAAACGGAATGTGCAAATATGTCTATATAATCCGCAAGTGCTTGTGTCTCTGTGAGAGTGCGTGTGACCACATCAAATCAAAGATAAATAGCTGAAAAGCTATCGGCGAAAATAAATAGTCTCGCATTAGGGTGGGTCGAGTTCCGTGAGATCAATCGCAGGGGCGGAAAGAATTCTATCGGCATAACTTAATTTAATTAATTTGTTTAAAATTTAAATTCGGTACAAAATAAGCTATAAATTCCACAATTATTAACAGTTCAGAATTGAGTTCCAATTACATTTTTAGAACGATACCTTATTGGTCAGGTTGGCAGACATGTTAATTGCTATTATTGCCATTCCAAAGATATATTATTGCAAAGCTTTCTTTCCACACCTACGATTCCCGGGTCTATGAAAAGCGGACTCACCCTAATAAGCCTGCATATAGTCAGATATATATATAGATAGAGAGGAACCGCTAGGAATGGAGCACCACGGCAGTGGGTTCGTGGCTTCGCCATGGGCCGCCGTTTTGGGCCACCACTCAATGGCCTCCGATGCCGGGTTCGCCGCTGCGGCTGCTGCGGCGCATGTCCAGAACCACTCAATGCACCATCCTATACACTCGCATCACCACCACCACTCGCACTCGCATCCACACCCACATCCGCACTCGCATCCGCACCACCATCCGCACCTGGGAACCGCCGGAGGGATGCCGATGGATCTGCATGTGCCGCAGGGATTCCCCTACTACAGGTAAATTAAACGAAACCAGAACCACTTCACGCTGCACCAATATATCCCTTCCATTCGCACACTCTATTGGTTTCTCTTTCGCTGGAGTTTGCATGCAAATTTTGGGGGCGTTGCCAATGGCGGAAAAGTGTCCACCTGATATCCAATGGGCTGAGGTGCTGAGGTGCGGAGATGCTGAGACAATTGATGGAACTGCCCACTAGCAGTGGAAAATTATTCCACTTAAATTCATCCTATTTGGGGTGGATGTTAGGCAATAACTCGCTCATAAGTGAGGTCCTGGGTAAAAAATGTTCATTTAAAGGAACTGAAAAAGTACACCTTATCAGTTTTTATTCGTATAAGAAACATGTTCAACCATCGCAAGTTGTTTTTAAATCGTAAACATGCTGAAATATCCATTTTTGACCCCAGCATGTCTGACACCTTGTCACCTCATACCCACCACGAAGTATGTCCCGCCCAAAAGTAGCTTTCGCCAAAAAAAAAATGAAATGTCCGAAAAATTAAATTTTTTCAGTTATGAAGTGCAGGCAGAGCACTACAGAGGTGCCAACATCGATGAAACTCATAATTAAACTAATTGAATTTACGTGACAATAACACTTTCGACACTCACTGACCAGGCCACCGAAAAGCGAGCGATGAACGCCTCACGAAGTCGGGCGATTGTCACGAGATAAGTTGGGCAGCTCCCTCCTTCTTTCACTTTTCCCACTCCCAATACTCTGGGTCTCATAATCCTCCTCCGTAATTCATGGTTATTTTCAATATCGAAAAATGAAATCGGCATCAAAGAACATTTCGCCGCAATAGCAATGAAGCAAAAGTGGCAATCCGGGCTCTGTCTTAAGCCGAGACCTCTTTTAGACATTCCCACAACAATATTGCAATGGCGATGTAATTCATGAACTCTGATTGGTGGCCCCGCCGAGAGAGTCGAGGTTGTAGTTAAGATTGAGGATTGAGACTCGAGGAGTTTCAGATGCAGGCACAGCAGCTTTGACTACCAGTGTCTGGGGTTTTGGGACTTGGGATGGCTAGAGATGGGCAAGATGGGCCACAGGGTCGACTTTCGATTTGTTAATCCATAGCGAAACATTTGATAAATATGCTAAGTTAGAAGGATATGGAAACATTATAGAAATCCGGAATAATGTATATATCAAAAGTAGTACAGAAGGAAGTTCGGCATTCTTATCAATCTTATAGCTGCGCCCTGGGTCGTGAGTCTCGTGACTCACTTCCTTGCCTATCGGTAAGCTGCTCACGCACATCTCTAAGGCACACATAGGCCTCCCTGTTCCGGACTTAAGCTTCAACTGGGGGACTGCAACCTTAACTCCGACTCTGAACTCCCGACTCCGCCACTCCAACTTCTCGGCTCACACAATCAGCGTCTATCAGCATTTTTCAATTATATCGGAATAGCGTTATCCGTGGCTGGATCGCGTCAGAACGCATAATTACTATAATCACCTGAGTTATTACCTTGGCGAATATTGACGAAGACGCGAAGAGAGGGCCGCGAAGTAATATTAAAAGCACAACCAGCGCGGAGGGAAAAGGGTTCCCTGCTGAAATCTAAACTGTGATTGTTTCCCCTCGCCAACCAGCGATGGGCTGCCTCTGATGACTCTGCCTCAATTTCATTTTGGTCTTTTTCCCATTATTTTCATTTTATTTTTCACTTTTTTATTTTTGCTTATGCCTCAATTCGTTAAAGTTACATTACACTGGGAAAAATGGATGGCCACGGGGGAGGGGCCACGATAACTAAAAACGAGTGAGACAAAAAGAGTTTTGACCTAACTGGAAAATTGCTGGGACGTTTGTTTTTCATTACAGCCGACAACTTTGTTGCTTTGGCTATTGGAAGGGGAATTTCCAGGGGGATTGGGCGCCATCACGGGCGGCAAAGGGGGCTGAAAATCCCCAATACGGGCCAGGAGCACGAACCGCATTTTCATTGCACAAAGCGATCTCCACACACAATTTTCCATGGTCAGCAAAGAGGATTCGAGCTCTTTGCGGTTTTCGAGGCCAAGTCCCCCCTTTCAGCCATCGCCCCTCGATAGCCCCCTCCGTATAGCTAAGACCCCATCCCAGACAACGGTAACACCGCAAAATGTGCAGTGAAAAACCATCATTTCAACAATTTATATTTCGAACGTGATTGGTGGACTCGGATACCCAGATAGCTCCCAGGGAGGGGATTTAGGGGGTTCCGGGATGGGGGTACCAGGGTTAGTAGCACTGCAAGACGGCCATTAAGAAATTGCTGTAAAGCATAAAGAGCAAAATGAAACCGAACAAAGAGCCAGGCAACAAAAAAGCAACAAAGCTCAGCGCGAGAAAATGAAATAAAATGCAGCAGATTATGATTGCGATTATGTTGGCTCCGTCCGGGGATTTGGCGGGGATTTGGCGGGGATATGGCGGGACAGACATATAAACTTGATGATGGGAATGAGCATATGAGAAACGGCGAACAGGCATTAAAAGCGGGAGATCCAAGTGGCAACCTCGCAAATGGATTGGGAAACAAACGAAAAAAATAGGGGATATAAGTATCATTATAGTATTGTTGTATTGCTAATAAAACTTTAGTTAAATTCAGGAGGAACTTTAAGCCATTTTTATCAGAACGTTAAGACCAACACAATACTTTCCCTAATATTCCAATCAGAACGCGTCCCTATCAAAGCATCTGGCTACAAAGAAAGGCCGCAGATTCCAGTTCAATCATTAGTTTCCATCAGAAGCCGATGCCTCCAATAAGGAGATGAAAATCCGGGGATCCGCAAAGGTGTTGCCCAGGCCCCACCCAAAATGCATTACGGGCTACACTTGTTCGATGGCTCAGTGGTTCGGAGGTTCCCAGGCGGTGGTTCCTCGGTCCTCTCCTGCTGTCCAACGTCGCATTCAATTAATTTATGCAAATGAGGCGCAACACTTGAGCAGGACGAACTGTTCGAACCGAAATTGACTTTCAGCCGGTGGGTTCTGCCCCTCGCCAGTCAATCCCCTTCAATTTCTCCCAACACTCCACCCACTCGGACAGCGGAAGACGCAACGGCAGCATCAAGTTGCAGGTTGAGGCAAATTACAACATTGCCTCTGGCTCTCAAGTGGCCAAAGATGCAGTCAATGTACTGGGAGAAATGATTTTTCGAGTCTTCTGTTAAGCGCTAGAGTCGATAAATAAACCTCGAACGAAAACTCATCACTTTTAACGATCGATGTGCGGAAGTCTTTATGTAGTGACATTGTCTCCATTTCATTTCAAATTACAATTTCGGGGCCATAACTTTCCCTCAGTGCACTCAAGTATTATCTGGTGTAGATGGTTTTTCCTTGGTGAGTTGATGAGCTTGATGTTCACACAGCCGGCAGGCATAAAGCTATTACGCTCACACACACACTCACACTTAGTCGAGAGGGATGTCCTTGCTGCCGGCGAAACTCAAAGTGAGCCAACAATTTCATCAACGCCAAGACAAGTCGCTGTGGTTCCTCTTCTGGTAGCGCGAAAAATTAATTGAAATTCATGCCGTGTTACAATAACAATCATTAAACGGCACACACTCGTGTGTGAGTAAGGGCCACCCCCCGATTCCCCAATAAGTTATGCCCCCTCCTCCGACTTTCAGCAGCCTGCACACCCAGAGTGCAAAAGTACAAATCCCTGAGTGGAATATCAAACGCTGGATTAGCTCGATGATTAGTCTGCGATTCATAAATCGATGGCTTGCACATTAGACCAGCGACTATATAAAGACCATGTGTAGATAGTAGTACCCGATACGAAGATAGTCGGGGTTGATTGTACCTGAAGTACAGGGTATCGTATCGGGTATCGCCTCCTCACAAGACCAAATTCCCTGTTGCCAGGCGATCAAATAGTCGAGATAAGGGTTTCAAGGGTCCAACCCGAAAGTTCTTCAATAACCATCAACGAAAATCAAGTTAAGAGAACCATTTTAGAAAGAGATCGAATAAAGAAGTACCCTAAAAACATAATTTATACCTTAACATGCACACTACATTTCACATGTGCATAACAAAAATTTATGAGCTGCTGTCCATTCATATTTCTAAATATTACTACCAATATTGTTAACACACCCAGTAAAGACAACATTTCAAAACATCTCCTCAAATAAGAGTATCCTTAAAAAAGTTGTAGGCTGAGCTTTACGCATCTCTTTTCGCAAAAACAAAAACTTTGCCAAACTTATAAATATGTATGAGAAGTTTTCGAAATTGTTGGAATCCCTGCCGACAACAATAACTACAGCAAGGTCGGTAAGAAGACAAGCTGGGATCGTTGCTGTCTTCGATCTGGCTGATGATGATGATGATGATCAGCAGAGGAAGGAGTCGAACTCGATCAGTTGAACAGCAGTTCGTCAGTTTGTCAGTCTGGGACTTCAAAAGGAGTCGGAAGGAGGCTGGAGCCGAGGGATCGGCAAAAGGCAATCATTGATCAGCGGAATTTAGAGCGAAAATTTCATATTAAGGCCAAGTGGAGAAACAGCAGAAAAAAACGAAACAAAATGTTCGTTGGAGAAGAAGCAACAAAGTTGGGTCAGAAAAAAAGAATAAGCCCTAAAATTTTAAAAATATACTTAAGCAGAAATAAACGCCCCACAAGTGATGGGGATAATTTCAGAATACATTTCTGAATCCATTTATTATTAATTGTGAGTAACAATAACTCAAGCTTATAGATGAACCTGCAATAAGGACCTTTAAATTATTATTTTTTTAAATTATATATTCGCCAAATTTCAAGATTAATAAGACTCGTCCCTCTACGATTCGTAGTCAAGAGAATTGATTTTAACTCAATATTTTTGTAGACATTCCTCGGGCGCACGGCACACTGAGCAATTCGCTTTTAATATAAATAATTGTCCATGACTACCGCAAATCGGAAAACGGAGGAGACCCCAATCCAATCGCCGTGGCTGGGTCCAGGCCCAGACCCAGGCCCACACTCCTCCATTACAGCGTCGTCTCTTTTGGGCACAATCAATAATGATAGATAGGCCACCGAGGGGTGGACGAGGGGATCGCGTGTCCGATCAGTGTCCAACCACAAATCGCTTTGGGGCCTTTGACAGCATCATTCAAAAAGTAAATACGATCTGTCGCCGCTTTAGAGCGGAGCATAAAGGAGCTGAGTCTACAGTGGATCGGGTTTTGTAACGATCGTGATGAAATTCGCCAATCGAACAGCAGGAAGCTATCGGAGGCAATTCGGTGGTGACGGTGGGAAAATCCGCTCCATGGAGTTGGGCGTCTCAGGTGACCACGAGGGGATGATTATAGGTCGGTAGAAACTATGAAAAATATAGATATATTTTCAATGGAAACGATGTAAATTAGCAACTGGATGCGTTAGAGCACAATAAATTATTCCGTATTATCACCAATGGAATTCTGCGTAGATCTGCAATCAGTTCGTGACGACATCCTAAGGAATCGCTTTTTAAGTATGTACAAACATCGCACCCCAAACGTGGGGCGACTGTAATTGGAGGTCTTCGTAGGCTAGTTAAATGTGCAGATTACACACCTTATTATTATGAAATATGTTCCGTAATTATGGCCAAAAGGGGTGAGGGATGGACTGGGCTGGCCGGGAACAACCTCTTAATAGTCGGTTTGGCCAGCCCTTATGTAATTTCCACTGCCCAGTTCGCCAGCAGGGAAAAAGGCAAAAGGGCCCAGAAGAATAAAACCCTAGACCTCCTTATATTGACAGTCCTGGCGACAACGACGTCTGAACTTCAGCCCGTGAGTCCGTGCAGGGGGAAGACGGAGTGGAAAACACTGTCGAGACTCCGACTTTTGCTGGCTGCTGGCTCCTGTCTTCCTCATGCCAATTTATTTATGGTGCGGTACAAGTTTTTACGCACTCAAGTGCTCTGAGACTAATTGGGCACGAAACGCAATCAAAGTGACGACGACAACGATGTATTGGGCCGATCTTGCCCGCTCCCCGTCCGCTCCTCGCTGCTCGCTGCTCCTCGATAACCGGGTGACACTCACTGGAATCGATGGTTGGCAGGCTAGCTGGCCGGCCGATCGATCGATGGATGGATGCCAGGACGGACAAAGTCCCCAGAAAAGCAAACCAACAATAAAGAGAAACAACACTCAGAAAAAATACAATCGAAAATAAAACTTAACTTGGGGGTCCAATCCAATTTAGAATATAGGCAATTTTTTGTTAGTTGTCAAAAACTAAACTTACATGTAATCCAAAAAAAAAATACACTTTTGAACTCTATGGCCGAGTTTAGCGATATTTTTTTAAGTAATTTCACCTGAGAGATCGATTCGATCACTTGAACTTTATATCTCCGCTGATGAGGCTTTGATTTGTGGCCCTCAGCCGGGGATCTCGGCCAGGAGAGGGGGGCGGCCAGAACCGGAGTCCGGCCAAATAGTTGGCCTATGTTCAACACAATTATCTGTTATTATCGAGCTTTATTCTGCTCTTTTTTCATTGCGCAGCAATGTTGACATCTCATTGCTGGAGGAGCCTTTTATGCCAACACTTAAAAATAGCAGCCGCAGGAGATGTTCGCCGGAGACGAACGCCCTCAGATGGCCCCTTCCGCGCTCTGCGGAGAATTCCTTGGCATTCCCCAGCGATCGTTGGGGGAGAACACGTGTCTCAGTGGATTGGTGGGGAGTGGGAGTCGCAGCAAAGGATACCAGTAAAAATTTGACAAGAGCTGTGGACAACCGAGTGGAAGCCGCTAATAGATTAGGGATGATGTTGAGGAGGTTCTCTACATTTTCTAAATTATTTTTAAAGAAAGGATAAATAATAATAAATTTCGGTGAAAGTGATGAAACCAAAGTCCTGAATCACAAAGCTGGTGGCTTGCTCTAAGTTTTTTAGCAAAAGTAAAGGTATAATAGCTAGACTTTAAACCCTCTCTCCACTGTCATTCATCACCGGCTGGAACTATCACTTCCTTCCACGACTCCTCCCATAAAAGCTTGACCCGCAACTGATGAACTCAATCAAAGCGAAATTAAAGGAAGCCGGGAGAAAATCCGCGAAGCAAATTACAATTTTGATAATTGCCATGACTGCGACTCGAAATCATTTCGCTCCCCTGGCCGGCGCTCAGCCTGAACGGTTTCGATCGATCGATGGAGCGGCCCAACAGGCCTCCGAAAAACCACCGATCGAAGGGTCAGCAAATTTTGGGGAAGGAGCCGAGGGGACGGACGAATGGTAGAATAGGGTATACTTTTTGGGGGCAATGATTTACGAGCGCAGGAGGCTCGAGGTGGAGAACGAAGTGGGGAGAGAGTCGAGGGACAAATCAATAAATTTTAGATCGGTGCTTGCACTTGATTATAAAGTGGAAGCCAGCATATAATGTCCAGTTCTTGTATAATTTGGCCAGATTGCTGGTTCCTTATGTTCCGATTTTGCCAATCCACTTCCTGTTGACCTTGTAGTTCTGCCTTTTGTTAGATACTCGCTAATGCTAGAGATGATTCAATGTGATTGCTAGTATTAGGATCTCTGTATTTAACAATCCCTAAAATCAATCTGGCAGACCAATTAATCAGCCATTGATGGTAGTTCAGGGTAAATATTATTCACTGCACTTCCTGTTAACCTTGTAGAGCCCAAAGCGGCATTTGTTCCTCTGAGATCCCCGCTAATTCTACGATGCCATCTCCATTGCAGATACCGCGAGGACGCACTGTGCTGGGGCGACAGGTGAGCGCAGCCAACAAGTGAGCCGAGACATTTATCGGCTAATTTAATTTATTTAGAAAATGCCACAGCTTTTTCCCGCCGTAACAGCTTCACGCTAATCGAATTCAACAGCCCGACTTAAATGTGCTTTTTGCTTTCTTTTCTTCGGCCCCTTCTTCTTGCAGAAAGTCCATGGAGGAGATCGGAGCGGCCCAGTCCTCAGTGAATGCGCGGTAAGTGTTAATGTTACCGTAAACGATTCAGTTTCCCCGATCCGCGGTCCCAGATCTGGAGATCCCAGCCCCTGTCCATCCTCAGCGCCACTTGGCGGCGGCGGCGGCGGCCACTGCGACTGCGCATCGCATTTGTTAGCATAAAATTATTGAATGCCGGAATGCCAGCGAAGTCGTCTTTTTCGCCGCCGTCTGCGTCCCGAGGTTCTCCATCTGGGCCTACTACACATCTCCCGATGTTTAGAAGTCGGCGCGACAGACGTCAAAGGCGCATCTATGAGATACCTGGTATCTGCGGCTTACAGCAGAAACCGTTGGCAGCTTTCAGGGTATCTAATGCCGGCCGGTTATCACTGATAGAGCGTTAGATTGGTTCAAATGCGAAAATCACATTATCACCAAACCCATTCGTACTAAAAAAGTGGGTTTTCAAATAGCTAGAAATCGAAATTGGGAATCAGCGAAATGACTGATCCTAAACATCCCTGATCTGCACAAGACACAACTATTCTCAACATAGTTCCCCTGGCCTAATCTAGTGTACAGATAGTTCGGCTTGATCCGGACGAGATTCCACTTGATGTGCGCAGTCTGCTCCTCGCTGACTTGTTGTCTTGTTCTCGTTTTGTTATGACATTTTACATTTTTAATGGGAATTCTCACATAAAAAGTACAAATATCGGACTAATTGGATTTATCTCGGGGCTGTCGCGCGTTGTCACACTCTTTTTCTTGGACTGCCGGAAGATCTGAGGCAGAAAGCCCCTAGAAGAACAGGGAAGCTTGGGGAAGTGATCGGAGGAGTTCTAGACAAGTTTCTAGTTCTCAGACCCGGGTCTGAGGACTCTGCACTCTGGGATCGAGCCTTGTAGCAATTAGCAGTTACCCAGCAGTGGCCGAGTCCCAATTCGTTCCCCAATCCGTTTCCAATGAATCGATCAACTGGAAAGCACAACGATAACAACACTCGGCCACAACAATGCAGCAATGAGGTAAAGTTGCATTGCTCAAATTGATTTCTGCAATTAATTGAACAACGCAAATGACAAACTGACAAAAACATAAGGCACAAAACCAAAGTGAAGCACATGAAAATCCCGTAGCGAATTCCTCTCTCTTCAGGTCCGTCTTCCAGTCAGTCTTCCAGCCCCCTCCCCGGGTCTCAACCAACCTCGAGCCACGCGAAGAATGCACTTTGGCTCCCGAACACGCTTCCAGCTCGCGAGCAGAAAACCGGGGATTGGAGGACTCATCTTCAGAGGGTATTACGGGCGTATTGGGCCAAGCGTCACAAGGGTCTTCAAGCCAATTAACTTAGTCGAGATTAAAAAAGAAAACCACTCACCAATTGTTTTTCATCATCGCCGATTCAAATTTATCTATAGTCAAAACTCAATCCAGTGAGGTAGTACTGAAAAGACACAAGAAAAGTGAAATATCGGATTAACATAAAGCCATCTATTAGTAAAGTAATTCTTCTGTATAATCCAGTCTTATAAATCGACAATATTATATTTTATTCAACATTATTGTATGTATACGCTATAGGTAATGCTCATTCGATACCTTCTTTTTTGTTAAGTTTTTCGCTCTTTCACGGTCATGCGTTGCCAACTGTAGTTTCTTTTGGTATTAACTTTTTTTCGATCTGATATAGTAAATGGCATTGGTTATTTCTCCACATCCCGACCGAGTTTAGTAAGGTGCAAGAATATTAATTATTAATTCCGAGCACAACAGATCATTTTGAATTAACTTTTAAGAGCTATTGAAAATAACGTACCATTATCTACATATGTACATATGTATGTAAATCCGATATAAGCCAATTTTAGGCACAGCGACAGAACTTCACAAGTAAAAAAGAAAGTAAAAAATGGCATCCACACAAAACACACACACAAAAAAAAAGTTATGGCCCCAGCTCCATTTGAAAAGAGGGGCTTCGAGATCTCGGAGAACATTTCATCGGAAGCACGCACAATTGCGATAAGAATCACGCTCCCGAACTGCACTACTCCGATTTCACGGACTTCGACCCTCACCCTCGCTCTCCACCTCTCGTACTGATGTTTTATTGCTTAATTGTTGGCCTCTCCTGTGGTTTTGAGTTATAAACTCCGCTTATTGTTTTTCTTCCTTTTGTCACTGCTTTCGTTGTTTCGCTCTCTGTTGTGTTACACAATCGAGAAACAGTTAGGGCACAAAAAAATCTCCTCAGATCTGACAACAAGATAATGCATTTCTCCGGCTACTATTTTTTGGGCAGATTGCAGCATCAGTGACTAAACACACTGATAAAAATTGGGTGGTAATGTGTTCGTTGATAAGCAATTTAAATATTTTAAATATTTGTATGTTTGAACTTTAAAATAAAGCGTACCTATTATTGTTAAGTGAAATCCTTAACGGAATTACATGCCTGCCTATCAAATACTAAAAGATAGTATAACGTGCTGTAAACTCTCACCAGTAATTATGTATTTCCTCCGGGTGTATAAATGATTCTTCTGGAAATCATTTCGTCCAGCTATTTTATCACCTCGCGTCACTTTTATGGGGGCTTGCCCAGCCTACTGAAGGAGAAATGGTGACAGATCAGCGATCGCGGTTAGTTTATTGCTTCCTCTCTGGCTCCTTTCTCACTCATTTCTCGCTTATCTTATCGCCTCGATCACTTGCTCATCGATTGTTTTCCAGGCGCCGTAAATGGTTTTCTAGTTCTCATTTTTGTGTTTGTTATTTTTGCATTATTGTGTTTCTTTGGATGTGGATTGCGTTTGGCCATCACGTTCCTATTTGAAATGGACGCCTCGTGTGTCCGAGTAAACGTGATGGATGCAAAAACTCGCCAGTATTCTTTCCGTCTCTTTTGCGCTGACCGAGAAACCGACGAATTGGTATTTCTTACTTTTAACGCAATTTCTGCTGGAAATGTACGTTTTTAATATAACATTACTTTACATACCTTCTATTTACGAGGTGATTTTGATATCTGTTTTGTTTTGTTTTCTAGCTTTACGTAAGCAACAATTATGATCCCCTAGTTTTGGGTTTTAAGAACAGGTTAAACTCTTTCTCACAGGAAATTAAATCGTGTTATTTTAAGCTCAGCCTATTAAAAGTATTAGATGCAGGTTGCTACTGTAGAGTTCCTGGGACGTGATGTGTGCGAGAGCAGGCTAGACGTGCGCCAGACACTTGAGCCTTAGTTCTGCCCCCGCTGGCCATCGCACTCTTTCATTCATAAAAGCGAGTTTTGGCTCCTGACTGGAATACAAGTGTTTTCGAAAAACCAAAGCAGAAAACGCAACTGAAACCGAAATGAAAATTCATGTCCATGTTCCATCGACGCCCGCAACACGCACACGCACCTCAAAATGGCGAGGGGGTGGCTATAGGGGATTGGGGCACGGTGCTAAGGGTTTAAGGGGTTGAGGGGTTGAGGCGCCACCACACGCATCGTTGCACGTCCGTGGCCATTGTCCTCGGGCGACTGATGCCACACGCCGTCCACTCACCATCCACACACAATCCACGGACACGGAAAATATCGAACTTATTGAGCACGCTCTGAGAATTCAGATCAAAAGGTTTAAGGCTTTTGGACTAGGATAGGAAGAATAAGAAATATAATAACCACTAAAATCATTAAGTTAGTAACGTTAAGTTGCACAAAGAATCGTCTTCTGATAGCCTACAGATAATGTTGCATTGAGTACCTTTTTGGACATGAACAATATTTCCTTCATGGTTCTAGTCCGCGAAAATATGTTCTAAAATCAATGATTTACGCTCTCATTTTTTGTTCAGTGTGCACGCACTGCCGATTTCCGACCTACAAAAGGAGGCTTCTCCACTTGCCCCCGGACCATTTCAATGCCTCACGATGATGATGACCACGAAGATGATGATGGCCACGATGTCTGCCCGGTGTCTGGACGTGAACGTGAATGTGGATGTGGACGTGGACATGACCACAGGCCCGTTGGCCCCTTAACCCCCTGATGCCCCACATCCTGCCATTCATTCCGGAAGCGCGAACGCTTTCCACGTTCGATTTTTATGGCGAGCGCTGAATTCGAGTTCCTCATTCATTGTCTACTCTCGGCCACCTCTTCTTCTTCTCCCGGCCTGGACCTGAACCTGGACACCCCTAACCCCCTGGCGCCTGACCCAAACACTTGGCACGTTTCCTTTTTAAAATTCACAATTGCCGCCGCCGTAATTGTGGGAGAATTCGCTACGCCAACTTGTCTCCTCGCCATCTCACTCACTCTCTCCCCAGAAATCGATCACGTTTCGGTTTCTACACATGTTCCAGTTACGTTACGCTTACGTAATGTTTATACTACTCCTGGGGTTGGGGGGCTCGATGGTCTCGATGGGGGCATCAAAATTGCCTGTGGTTAAGGCCAAGAAAACGACTTTGCTATGGTTTTTGTATACTTGTGATGAAACTGCCAGCGAATCGAGGAACCGATAACTGGTAACATTCTTACGCTGATGACATCTGGCTTATTGGAAAAATTTTGGAAAATATGGCAAGAACAACAGAAGGCGAAACATCTTTAGAATTAAAAAAAAGGAACAAGATTTAATTTGGAACTACAGTGATTTGTGCCTGATTAAAAAGTTCCAATTCACTATGATACTTATTAAATATTATACACTGGAACCATCCTTTCTATTTGTTTTCAAAGCAAGCAGCCAAATGGTGACCCCCACCTTGACGATTGAACCTTCCTTCCTTGGAAATTAAGAGGATGTTACCTTCTTCCACGGACTCCTTATAGGGCGTAGTGTGGGCGCGGTGGGGGAGTATTGTACAAATAGGCACATAAAAGAGACAGCTTCTGTCTGTGCGAGCTCGGAATAACAAATCACACCCCTCCCCGGACTACCTGTGCGCCCCCGCCACGCCCCTATAAAACACTATATTCTGGGGCCCCATAGTTCAAGGGTTCGCGTTCATTCCGCAGGATATATCCCTCCATCCATAGGCTTTAGCTTCTCAGCTTACCATTGGCATTTCGGTCACATACACAAACACACATAAAAAGGCGAGCTAGCAACAACACCCACGCAGCGGGTGAGTGCGAGCGAGAGGCCCACGAATTCCCAAATGTGTAAAGAAGTAAACTAATTGCTGCGCGTGCTGCAGCGCCAAACAAAAGCACTCTCTCTCTCTCTCTCCCACTCTCCCTACATTGTGCAGTATATAAACGCTACGTGCGTGTGTGTGAGCGAGATGGCGTTAGGGCAAACCCGTTTGCCAACAGGCACGTACATCCAGCCATCTCTCTCTGGCCGCTCTTGCTGTCCCACTCGCTCTACCGTCACGGATGCGGCTCATTTGGTATGCGCACTATGTCGATTCCGATTCGACGCCGCGTCACGTCCCGCCCATTTGCACGCACACACACCCGCCCCCTGTGTGTGTGCTTGTGTATGTGCGCGGAAGGAGTGTGTGTGTGCAGAGAGCGTGAGGCTGCTTAAAATGCTACTGGCGCTGCTCGCACATGACTCTGCCGGCGGTCAGGTGCTGCTCACCCACACAGCTACAAAGGCACCCGCACACAAACATACCCTGGAGCAGTAAGGTGGCTCAATATCATTGTTGAGCTCCTCACCGTTTTTAGAAAGCTAAATATACAACTTTTTTTATTTAAGAGATATATAAATGTGAGGACGACAAAATTAAAGTGCTCCTTAATTGAGCTCGTTTATATAGTCATTAGCGAAATCATATTTAGTACCTATAAATTTCTTAAAACAATAAATAGTAAAATGTCTTATTACGTTTCAATAAAATGTGTAAAAAACTGTTATCCTTGTTTTTGAGTTACCCTAATGCCCGCTAGCACTTGGCGCCGTTGCTTCGCTTTTTGCTTACAGAGTCACCCCCAAATTTCGGGTGTGCCCTCTCGCTCGCGGGCCATCCCTCTCTCGCTCTTGCGCGCGCTCTGCCACCGACTGATTGTTGTTGGGCTTCTCTCTCTGCCTTTTTGCCCTGCTTTGGTTTTGTTCGGTGACGTGAACGTGACTCTGGATTATTCTGCACGTACTCGTCGTCAGCGACGGACGTACCGCATACCGTACTTCGTGCACCGTACTCCGTACTCGTGCTCACAATACTCCGTAGGCGTACTCCGTACATCGTATTCCGTATTCCGTTTTCAGCGTCATCAGCTGCAGTTTCACGTACGCAGCCCGGCCGTGCAAGTGTGTCCGTATATCCGTAGGGCCATCTCTTTCGCTCACCCCCCCTTTCGAAGCGAAGGCAGTGCGTGTCCGTAATTGGCAGGTCTCATTACGCAGAACGCAGGGCGACGAACGTACCCCGTAGCCGTAGCCCGTTACCCGTAACCAGTAACCCGGAGACGTGCCAAGTGCCGGAGATAAATTAACTGGACGCGAACGCGCCTCATTTGAATGCCAATCGATTGACGGCTAGTTTGCCGATCCCGATCCGTAGTGCGTGACCCGTACATTGCTGGCAGGATTGCAGGATATCTAAGGACACGTACCACACGTGCGTGTGTGATTACGTTTGTGTGACGTGGAAAACAAAAGGATGCGGCCTTCAAATCGAATGCCACGCCCCCTCGAATCCGTGCCCCAAGTCAAGTGCAATAACAAGTGATAGAGTGCCAGAAAGTAGTCGAAAACTTCCTGAGATCATCAGGCTTCCAATAAGAAAAAAGCATCGAGCATCGCTATGTTGCCGTACCAGGCAGCCGTGGCCATGGACTACGCCGGATACCAGAGACAGCCCACGCCCGGGCATCCCGGAAGCCACATGGCCACCATGGGATCCCTGGGCATGCCCGCGGTGCCCTTCACCCACAGCTGGATGGTGCCCACGCAGGACCTCTGCGCCATGCCGCCCTACAACAAAATGACCGGACACCAGCAGCCGCCAGGTGCCGGAATGCACGCCCAGCAACAGCCCCTCGAGCCCGGGTTAGTAGTCCATGAACTGGCGAAGAAACTCAAGTTTTAAAGTAAAAACAAGAAAGGAACACCCGCAATTCTGCACAAATATGTTAAATATGCATATTGCGCAATATGTTGGAAACTTTAGCCACTTTCAAGATAATTATTTTTTAGTTTCACAATTAGGGATGTTTATATACTGGCAATTAAGAAAGTTGTTGTTGAGTTTATGTTTTCATTAGATTCTTAGTGATTCTAGACAGGAATAAACAATGATATAGGATCGGAAACGGTTTGCCAAGTTTTAATGTTACACATTAACAAATAGAACATTGAAACTATCCTCCACATTTTTCTTTAAACAAACGCATACAAGTTTACATTAAAAAAAATTATTTTCATTTCCTCAAAATTGGTAGCAAGCATTCATTATTTCAACGCAGGATTTGGATTTCAGAAAACACAAGAGAATATTAACTAATTCTGTTTATCGTAGGTCACTCGCAAATCTGTGCTAGCCCAAACTGAAAACCTTGCCTCAACTGCAAACATTTTGAGGGCTCTTAAATTTATTTTAATGCGCTCATCACAGGCTTGAAGCTTCGTTTTTGTAGCTTTATTTGAGCCGCGCGCGGCTTCTGGCTCTCAAAAGACAAGCAAACGTCGGCTTGGGTTTAAGCCCGAATCTGAATCTCGGAGTCCCGTCTTCGGCACCGACTTGGAGATTCGTATCTCAGCCGAAAGCGTCGTCGTCTTGGCCATAAAAATATTTTGATAATTAAAAAGAAACCCAGACTGTCAGTTTGCCACGGGCCAAGCCAGTTTTCCCTCAGCCACTTGCTTTTTGTTTAAGCGTAAGCATCCAAGAAAAACGGACAGCGCACATCAACAACAACGATTTTAATTAGTTGTGTTGAAATTACGTTTAGTGAGATGTCAGTACCTGCGGTACATGCCGTTAATGTTTTCCTAATAAAATAGTGTGGTTCAAAAAACCCATACGACAAGAAACTGAACCCGAAACAATTTTCGCCTCCCAGAGCGGAAGAAAATTCGATTTTGGGCCAGAAAAAACATTAATCTTGGCCTCGTCAATATCGAAATGCCATTCAAATGAGCCACTATCGAGGGGTGATGATGTGCAGTCGGGATCCGGAGGTGTTGCCTTGACAAATGATGTGCGGTCTGGATTTAATTTCGCGCGAAATTCGCCACTGTCTAACATGCGAAAAAATCGCCTGTCATTAGCAAAAATTGGCAAATCGAGCCAATTGCAGTCTCGCCAAGGATGAGTTTTCAACTTCGTTCCTTAAGTATTACTTCCTCAAAAAATTTACCTTTGCTGGACATGCTTTCTTTTTTTCCAGATTCTTTTCTTTCTCTCAATCTGCGCAACAAGCCTTTAGAGCAAATTCTTTCACTTGATTGAGCTTGTTGTGCCAATATTTTTATAGAGGCCAGATGCAATTCGATTAGCGGCTTAATGCGGGAATTACGGTATACGGAGAGTGTAAGCGGCTTACTGCGGTCAGAAAGGGTGGGGAAAGTCATCCAGTTTCCTTGTCAACCTTTCTTTATCCTGGGCTTCGAACAACAGAACAGAAGGATAAAGGATAAGAAGTGTGGCCCGGGGCCTTTGTGAAGGTATAAATGGCCCTGGGTACCGTTATTGCTTTATCAGTCCCGTGGCCCTTTGTGAGAATTTCCTTGAGATATGGTCAGGGCTCAGCGGGAAAGAACTTCGGCCGTCATTATGTAATCGCAATTCAAGAAAAACTGCAAATGAATTATCTTCTACATCTGAAAACTGTTTACCGAAACAATTCAACAATTTATTTCCATTCCACAATCAGTGTTATACAATGTAAAAAGTTGTGATTGTTAATTTATAAAGTGCCCCTAGGAAGGTGGTATGCTCTGCTCAAGCTGTGTAGCGCACAATGATTTCACTGCAGGTCAAAACAGCACTGCCAACATTAAGAGCAACAACAAAGCAGTTGTCAACAAACTTAAATTATGAAGGCCTGTAGCCAAGTTTTCTGACGAAGATGCTCAGAGAGATGGCCGCCTGCAGATAGCGGAACCGCAGAAGGTTGCGCAGATCCGTATCCACCAGCCCCGAACCACAAACGGCGGCAGTCTTTGTACAGATTCCGCTGCAAGTTTAGTGAATGAAAAGTTTCATTTAGGGGAAGTAAGAAAACTGAGATGGGATCGTACGCAGGCGGCGTTTTCACAGAGATTCGAAGATGTGCGGGGAAATAATAATGATAATATCAAGAATGACTCGAAGACTCTCTGGGAAAACGCGTAAACGCTGGGGCTTTGGGAAATCTTGCAACAAATGGGCTGCCATTTATCCAGCTACAAACTGTCTGGCAAACTATTGTCCTATTCGAAGTCCCAACCTGAACCCAAACCTCCACCCGCTGAATGGCTGACAAATGTCGGGCAATTAGTTTGGCCTGACACCATTCCATCACAAAGCCATGGGTTGGCCAAACAAATGGCCGAAGACGCGGTGCTGACAGGTGCGAAAGGTGTGCAGAGTCGTCTTGTGGACTGATCCTCTAGTCGTTCGTCAGTGTCTACTTATGTTTACTGATTGATTTGCCTTTTCCTTTACTATTGAGTAAACATCTCACGGGTGCATCTTTTTCGTTGACTTTGCAGCATCCTGGAGCTGCGGAAGGAGAAGTCGAGGGACGCGGCGAGATCGCGGCGCGGAAAGGAGAACTACGAGTTCTACGAGCTGGCCAAGATGCTCCCTCTGCCGGCAGCCATCACCAGCCAGCTGGACAAGGCCTCGATCATAAGACTGACCATCAGCTACCTGAAGCTGAGGGATTTCTCCGGACACGGCGATCCGCCATGGACTCGGGAAGCCTCTAGCAGCAGTAAGCTTAAAAGTAAGTAACACAATATTAAACCTATGAAATAATCGCCAAATAAAGTCCCGAGATTTGAGCTAAGCATCAATAAGACTGTTCTTAGGGGACTTTATTCTCCATACCCCAGTCAATGATTCAACATAATTTCAAGAACAGTCATTTCCATATCGATGCCATTGAAAGCCAATCAATCACTTGAATGGGGCCTTCTGAAATTCCACAAACTGTCACAGTGACACACGCCGGTTACCCCTTGCCTTTGCCACGGAATGGAGACCAAAATGGTCGCGCATGCGCAGCAAATAAAAATAAACTGCGCCTAATAACGATATTTTATGCAAATCCGGCAAAAGCCCAAAACGAAATCTAAATTACTGTCGACAAAGTCGACGAATACATTTGCTTTATTTCGAGCCAAGCTCTTGGCAAGCTGAATTTTTTGTAGGTGCCTACGAGCATAATTTCTGTCATAGACAACCAACCCGGCAAAAAACGAACAGTTTTGAATTCACTGAAGGCAAACAATGCTGCCCGCTCCTCACGAAATGTGGGCAATTGAGTTTCCTGCTTTCGGTTTTAATTGCCGCTTCCTCCATCTCTTTCTGGCCAATAGCGATCGCAAATGGCCGACAATATGGCGGATGTCTTGCGTCAAATGCAAATGATCAAGCGGAAATTTCTCTGCGATTGGTCATACATAGATATTGAAAGTGACCGAAGTAATGAATCAATTGCTATAAACCTTTTTAAGCTTCGGCCGAATATCTTTTACAAATTCCAACATCTAAGTGTGCAACTTATCTTTATTTACTAAATATATTCACTTAAATTTCCGAGTCCGTCGACACTTAGCCTCGCTTTAAAGCTTAACATTGATAGCAGTACTAGCACTCGAGGGGGAATTTCTCAACTTCTGAGCAGCAGAGTTATTGTCGGCAGTTCCAAGCCACTATATCTACCTTGCTGTATCCATCCATACCTATCCACCGAGCCATTCCTCAGTGAGCCACGTCATGCTCCGGCGACGTTGACAATGCATTGTCACGTCAAGTGAAAAAGGCATTCCACGACGACAGCCCACGACTTCTTTGCCAGGTCTCAGTTCAGACAGTATTCAAAAGCTGCCAACTGGCAACGGTCGAGTGCACTCACAGAAAATCTTATGGGTTTTAAATATTTCAAAGCATTCAAAATTCTAGTTTTATGTTGCAAATATGTAACACTGGTGAATTAGAATATGTTATAGTGCTTAAGGCCATTTCAAATTGGTATATCCCTATTGAATGACATCAATTAAGCCATCATATCATTTGGCTGAATTGAATTCTTTCTGTGTGCCCAGACAACTGGCAAAGTGGCAGAGTGGAAAAAGCAGAGCCAAAAGGCGAGGGCCATCGAGAAGCGAAAAAGGTAGTCAAGGCACTAAAAAATAATCCAAAATCAATGGGGCGTTATGTATGGATGGCTGTGGAGTGGCCGTAACGCCTTCATCCATTCAATTGGATTATTATGCGAAACTAAACCCAGAAAGTAGTAGAGAAACCGGGGAAGGAGCTGTATACTATGTGCTGGGAGTATGAGGAGCAACAAGCTGCGGGGCAATAAAAAGCACTTCAATTTGACCCACAGCCGCAAAAAATGGCAGAGGGAATATTTTCGGCGGGCGGAGTTCTTGCTTCTCGGGCGGGTGGTGCTCGAAGGTCATTAAGGCACGCCTTCAGCCACATATGGCCATGTCCGAGCGGAAGCGGAAACTGTTTGCCAACTTAGCGCGTCCAGTACTCGAAATCGCTGGGGATTTGAGGGGCAGGAATAAAGGGCGATTTGCACTTGTGCGAATTATGACTTGGCCGGTCGGTGGGTCGTCCATAATCATAAAATTCTATAATTGAATTAAATAAATAAGCTTTGCAGGGACTCAGCTGAGAAAATATTGAATGGCCGAACCCATATTTATGATGCCCTGCGGTTGTTGTTCTTGTCTTTTCTGTGGGGCAGGGGTGCATCGTTTATGAGTTGGCTCAACCATAACGCAGGGGGTCCCGAAACACATGCGATCCTCCATGTCATTATATTACTATTTATTATTATTTAATATAAGCCATTCTCAAATAATAAATGTTATATCCTAAGAAACGCATTTGCATACTTTCTAGCCACTGACACTCCGTTTTCCCTGTTCTTTCTCCGCAGGTGCCGCCATTCGTCGCAGCCCCGCTGTCGATTTGTTCGAGCAACATCAGGGCACCCACATATTACAGGTGAGATATGGTAGCGAAAGAGACGGCAGTAGGCTCGACGAAGGGGAGCGCGATAGCCCGCAGCCATCTTGTGCATATGATTAAATTTACACCGAAAAAAACATGGCTTTTCAATATAAAGACCTGGTATAGGAAAAACTAAACGCCACATTTTGGTGTTGTTTCATTATAAACTAATCTCCTTTCACTTAATACCCGTTAAATAAAATATTTTCCCTATGAATTCATTTTCTGCAGTCGCTGGATGGTTTCGCCCTTGCTGTGGCGGCAGACGGACGCTTCCTGTATATTTCCGAGACGGTGTCCATCTATTTGGGCCTGTCACAGGTGGAGATGACGGGCAGCAGCATCTTCGACTACATCCACCAGGCGGATCACTCCGAGATCGCCGAGCAGCTGGGCCTGAGCCTAACAAGCGGCGGCGGCGGTGGAAGCTCGAGCAGCGGCGGAGGAGGCGGCGGAGCGGGAGGTGGTATGGCCTCCCCCACTTCCGGAGCCTCCGACGATGGAAGCGGCACACACGGTACGAACAATCCCGACGGTGAGTCAAGTCCGAGTTGTCGAAGGACCAGGTGGGGGAATGAATCCCTGGTGCGGGGTGGGATCCGAATGGATGTAACGATTTCAATGACATGCCAAGAAATGATAGGGTTTGCTGATGAAATAGTCCTCACAAGTGAATACACAATTTAATCCCAAAACTTTTTTACTCCTACAGTTGCGGCCTCCATGACCCAAGCTTCGACCAGCGGCTACAAGGGATACGATCGAAGCTTCTGTGTCCGTATGAAGTCCACGCTGACTAAGCGCGGCTGTCACTTCAAATCCTCAGGCTATCGGGTGAGTGTCCGCTCTTTGTTCCTCCTATCCTTGAGAGAAACTATCCTTCCTTTGATTTTTCTTAAGTTGTGTGTTGCTCTTTTTATTTGTGTTCGCTCTTGTAGTCACATTTCTAACCGATCAGTTTTGGGATTATGAATTGTATTTTGTTTTTGGTTTTAATTAATTTTTTCGTTGGCCCTAGGAGTTACTTCTAATGTAAGACTTCCGAGTAACAGTAAGACTAACCCACAGAAAAAGTTTTCGGTTGTGTTGTGTAACCTGCAATACCGCATTTTGTATTACGTATTACCATCCCATCCACTGCTTATCTACAGGCCAGCGATGCAACGAGCAATTGCAACAACGGCAACAATGCTAGTAACAATGCTAAAAACGTTAAGAATCCGGGCTCAAACTATTCGGTACGTATCAATTGAAATCAGTACGTTTGTATGCTAAAATGCAAGGCAAAATCAAAAACCTACTCAAAATTCTTTACTGAGGAATTCGCTTTTTAAGTTCTTCTTACTATTTCGGCCATAATTTTTGTGTTTGCTAAAGAGAAAAAACAAAGGCAAAGCCACTAACTGATTTTAGATTGATCAGTATCGAATAAATAGTGCGGAGCTGCTTCAATCATCAACCAATGAATCAATCAATCGATCGTTTCACCATCGGAGTATTCATCACATGCTGTACAACAATCTTCAGTTTTGTCTATCATAAATATCATAATATTACACGCAATATCTGTTTATTATCAATAAGTTTATACTAAGAGTGAAGCATTTAAACAGAAGGCTTACAAACCAAACTTTTAAAGAAGACGAAAAGCAATTTAGATAAATATATACTATTTTATACTTAGGAGTCCCTGTCAAGCATTATGATCTCTGGAATCCAGTTTCTAGTTTCCTTCCAACCACATCGAATACACAGTTTCTAAGCACTTGAATGGAGCACTTGCTCCAAAAATAGCATCCTCCACTAACCCGGTCCTGGCTTCACTTGGAACCTTTGCAGGTGGTTTTGCTGTTGTGCAAGCTGCGTCCCCAGTACACATTTTCCCACAGTCGCAAATCGCAACCTCCACTCCTCGGAATGGTTGCCCTGGCCATCGCGCTGCCTCCGCCATCGGTGCACGAGATCCGGCTTGAGTGCGACATGTTCGTCACCAGGGTGAACTTTGACCTGCGAGTAGCCCACTGCGAACCAAGGTAAGCTACTCTGCACTAACCCACTTATCGGTTCAAAGCTAATGGGACAACTTTCCAACCTAGGGTATCCGATCTGCTAGACTACTCCCCGGAGGACCTGGTTAACAAGAGCTTGTACTCACTGTGTCACGCCGAGGATGCCAACCGCCTGCGGAAGAGCCACTCAGACCGTAAGTATTCAAGACATCACATACGTAAAATACGTTTTTTTTTAATATATATATATACATATATATCCCTATCAGAAAAGTATATATATTAAAATCTGACCCGGAAGCGAATAACAATTCTTCTTATCTCATCTTTAGTGATCGAGAAGGGTCAGGTGCTGACCGGATACTACCGACTGATGAACAAGAGTGGAGGCTACACCTGGCTCCAGACCTGTGCCACCGTCGTCTGCAGCACAAAGAACGCCGATGAGCAGAACATCATCTGCGTGAACTATGTGATCAGGTGGGTTGTAGGACAAGCAATTACAAAAGTAAAATCCACTAAAAACCTCTTTAACCACTAGCAACCGGGAGAACGAGAACATGATACTGGATTGCTGCCAACTGGAACCCAGTCCGGATAGCATTAAGCACGAGGAGGGACTGGGCAACGACAAAAGCAGCGGGTCGCCAGGAGGAGATGCCAGTGGCGAAGGCAACTCGCACCTGAGTGCCGGAGACATGAAGCTTAACTCACCGAAAACCGATTCCGAGACCCATTCGCACCGCGGCAGGGGTCGCAGCGCAGCCGCCTCGCATGGAAGTTCCCTGAACAGCCTCACCATGATCAAGGATAGCCCCACTCCGCTGGGTGTGGAGATCGATTCGGGAGTGCTGCCCACCACAGTGGCCACTCCAGTTCCGGCAGCCACTCCACCAGTGCAGTCCACTAAGCGAAAGCGAAAAACCAAGGCATCACAGCACGCGGAGGACCAGGGTCAAGAGCAGGTAATCTCCGAGCAGCCTCTGCCCAAACTACCGACAATGGAGCAACGCGATCAGCAGCCACGCAGCCGCTTACCCTCGATTGTGGATGAGCAGCCCTCGTCCGCGGCCGACTCCGCGGTCAAGGATCTGGAGCAGGCCATGTCCAAGCATCTGCCCTCGCCAGCGGCGGTGGCCCCGCCCAATACGGACTTCAGTGCCGACTCTCTGCTCAAGCAGCAGCAACAACAACAGCAGCTGGATCCCAACGAGAAAAGCAGCACCATTCAATGGATAGGCACTCCCTACCAACAGCCGCCGGCGCCCATGCCAGCTACCGCCCTTCTCCGGCAGTTATACGCCAATCGGGAGAGCGTGATCCGGGCGACGGCTAGACAGACACCAACTGGAGTCGGCCCCGGAGTTTTCTACGGCGATCAGCAAACAGGTCCGCTGCCCACTCCGCCGGGCAGTGAGTCGTCCTACGAGAACCAATACCTGCAGCTGCACTCCGCCGCTTCCGGTGGACATCCTGGCGGCCAGAAGACCTCCGCTGATGCCTTCACCAACCTGGTGTCAACCTACGGCGGCTACCACAGCTCCATTGACTATCACAACGCCATGACCCCGCCCAGTTCAGTGTCTCCCCGGGACTCGAATCAGCCAGGTAAGGCGGCTCCAGTCCTGGCCTCCAACGGAGGATACGACTATGCCCCCGATCCACTCCGAGGACAGTACGCCACTTCATCCGGAGACGTGGTGCCCGCCACGCTGCCTCTGAAGCCCCAGGCATCCTATACAGCCACAATGCATCCTTCGGGCAGCACAACCACCGAGGGTGGAGTTACCTACAGTAATCTCGACCAGCCGCAATACTTCGCTCCGCATTCGAGCTTCCACCTTTACCACAAGGGCAGCCCGGCCAGCGGCTGGTACTCCACGCCCTCCTAGGTGGTAGACGACCAGGGGCAGGTCCCGCCATCCTGTCAGGACCAGTACCACCACCACCACCATCATCAAGACGGATCAGCGGGATCCAGTGCAAGCCAGGCGGGCGAGCGATGGGACTTTGTGGGTGCGCTGGGCAAGGTGGCCAGGATGTTTTTCAGCGCCAGAAAGGGTAATCCGGGATAGAGGGGCCATGTCTTAGGGGACTGAAGGATGTTTCGAAAACCACTAAAAGATTTTAATGGAATCATAATTTGAGAACCTGATGATGGGTAAATCAAGTTCTTTGATAACTTTAATGTCGGTTTTCCTAAAAGCATTTAGGCGAAACCTAATTTCCTCCTCCAGATCCTATAATGAACATTCCCTGTCAGCAATCCGTAAAAGTTAGACTACACTTAGGCCAAACTAAAGCGTTAAAGAAAACATTCAATGTTGTTAAATAATTCTTAAGTATGTAAATTATGAAACACACTCTGAGACCCAATGAAATTATAGGAAAAATACTCAAGACGCAATGAATTAAAACGAAAACTAACAAATTGTAAGGCTAATCTTAATTAAAGTTAATGATAAAGTAAGACTTGCATAGAGTGCCAAGGAATAGGAAATCGAACAAATGCGCGAAATAGAGAGCGAATCAAAACGGAAACACGGCTTAATCTAAACCCCCGCCCAACCAATTGTTATTAATTATTTAAATCAATTGTAATTTTACCAGCACATAAACACGCATACATAAGATAAGCTCAATATGATATGTACACATTAATATATATTTAAACATTTTTACAACATATCAAATGCTTCCTCCTTTAGGCTTAGGATTACCTTTAAACGACACTCGCTCTAGGATATTGATTACAATTCGATTCCCGGGAAATCGACTCGATTATTACCTCTAAGAGTTCAGCTAACGTTTGTCTATTTCCGTTTCCTCCCTATTGTATATTTAATGAAACCTTCTAATAAAATCTAGTTAAAAATACAAAAAAAAAATGCAAAGGCAAGAAAAGCTAAAAAGTGTAATTAAATTTTGTATAAACGCAAAGAAAGTTTCTCCCATTAAAGGCTTAAAATATTAAATATGGTATTTTCAATTTCTTTTATTCAGAATTTAAAAAATAAATTAATATTACTAAATACCAAAGTAGGCAAAAGGAAATGTTTCAAAAGATCTCCCCAACGACATGGACACCTACCAAATTTCGTTAGCTTTCATCTGACTCTGAATTTTACACAATTTTTAAGTGAAATATTTAATGATGAGTATCGACATCGTGATGCAGCTGCTCTACGGAACGGCGCTTCTGACTACAATCATAGTGGCTCCTTTGGCCACGCTGGACTTGGACGTGGACGAAAAAGACCAACGCACTGCAAAGGCCCGCTATTTGGAAGTTATGTTCTACGCGGCCGTTTCACTCGTCCTGACCGCGATGGCGTTAATGCACAGCCTGGTGACCTCGCCGCGTTGGCGGAAGCAGAATTCAGTGAAGATTTTGCTGGCTATGCTTCCCTGGATGCTGGTGTGCTGCATTCATTTCCTGATGAACGTGATGCTGCAGCTCAAGGCGATCTTCAACGTGGCGACCGAGACGCGCCAAAAGACCTTGATCTACGCCCTTGGCTTCTATTGCGCCATCTTTGGTTTGGCCCTGGAACAGATGCTGCACTGGAACGTCGTTTTCCATTTGATGACCGACGGGGTAATAACAAGCATCTCCAATAGCCAACTGCCATTAGTGATATTCTAAGTTGGCGGACCGATTTCACTAGTTTAGTTATAGCTTAATTTGTAGTAACATAACATGGAAGCATCTTTTTCAGCATTAATTTACAATAGGCACCCACACACCTCCACATTTCGGATAAGAGGTTTGAGATTTGTAAATGTATTTCTGTTCTGAGCATGCTATATACACGAAGGGAATGAAACTGGTGTTCAATTAATTAATAAAGCCTTTCCCAATTAACTATTATATACATACTTATGTACAGCAACATATGCTTAAAATTCTAGGACAAACATATACAGGAAAAGAAAAAAGTAAAAGTCAAAAGAATTATCTTCGGAGAATTCCGAAGTCCTGGATTGCACTTCAAGGGATGTACAAAATCAATATGTGAGTGTGTCTTCAGTTGAAAAGATCCAATCCATCGACAGTATCATCCTTCCAAAGAAACAAGCATCCGAATTGGGGTTTTCCCCTTTGCTGTGGCTTCCTGCGTACTTAAAACTAATAACATTGGTACAGTTTTGGTATAAAACTCGATAAAAACTAAGCGGCACTTTGTTCTCGCGCAACCTATCTTCTAAAATATGTACAGAAGGGATGAAATCGTCCCTAGGAAGCCTGCAGGATATTATCTTGAGCCTTGATCACCTCCATACCCACTTTTGTACTGGAATGAGCGAGCACCAAATTACTCTCCACCTTGATCTGTGATTGTTTCGCCAACGGAACATGGCCCTGGGATGAAGCTGAAGATTGATTGTGACTTCCGGCGTCATGCTTGGCCTGGTGAACCTGCAGCAGACCTTGATTGATGCTGGTAAAGTTGCACTGGTTGCACTTGTAAATGATTGTGGACAGCTCCTGTTCAGGATGGCGGGTCTGAAGGTGTATCTGTCCAAGGAGAGCAAGTCTATTAGAAACTTGACTAATGATTAATAGAAATCTATCGAACCCGAAAAGCGGTGCTCTGGATGGCTCGGAAGTCGCAGTGCGGGCAGGAGTAGCGTTTCCTCTCCTTGTGCGTGGCTAGGTGGCGCCGAAAGGCGTTGTGATCGCTGGTCTCGTGATCACAGGTGTCGCAGCGGAAACGTTTATGCTCCTGATGGCTTCGGAGATGAAGTCTCAGGCTGCTCTTGGAACCAAAACGGCGCTGGCACTCGGGGCACTCTAGCTGTTCGTTTCGCTCTTTGCATAGGTGCTCCCTGAGGGTTTTCTTTTGCTTGAAGGCGGCGCCGCAATCTTCGCAGCGATGCATTACAACGGGATTGCCTTCTGGTCCCTCGGAAATCTGCTCGTTCGACTGCTTTCCCATGCCTAATCCTTGAGTGCGATGCAAGCGACGGTGGTTCTTCAGTTGCTTGGTGTTCTTAAATCCCTTACCGCACTGCTCGCACTTGTAGTTTCGCTCCTCCGAGTGGATCTTAGCGTGGGTGTTCACGAGACGCGAATAGATGGGCGTCTTAAAGCTGCACAGCTGGCAGGAGTACAGCTCCATGTCGATCTGGTGGGTCCGCCAGAGGTGCGTATGCAGACAGTTCCAATTGCTAAAGTTGCTGGACTTGCATTCCGGGCACACCACGGGTTGGTTTGAGCTGAGGAGTCCATTGTGGCATCTGCCGTGATACTCCAAAGTTACGGGTGATTTGAAACGGAACATACAACCCTCCACAAGGCACTTGCCTCCCTCTGGCACTTGATTTGGCCCCAGAGAGAGTTTTCTTTTGGAAGCTGCTCCACCAGAGTGCTTGGCTCCATAGGGACGGCCTCTGACCGAGGTGCCGCCTCCAAGAAGCGGTGGGTCCACGGCGGCGGGAAGAAGATTATTGGCCACATAGATGCGGGCTGGCTTTTCGATAGCAGCACTCATCTCGGCTGCCAAGGGAACCAGCGGCGGAACTGGCAAACTACCTAAGGCTGAACTTTGAGCAACAGAGGATGTCCCTTCCGAGGATGTTACCGGTACTAGCGGGGGAACTGTCCCTCGTCCTCCCACTGCAGATCCTTCTTCTGCGTTTTGTGTGTCCTCCGGTGGTGCGGCGTACAACTGCGAAAAATCCTTGATTAGCAGATCCACTGAAGTGTGAGACAAACCATAAAGTGGGGGAGCATTAGCTACTTCACTGGGTGTAGGCAAACCGAGTCCAGCTTCTGGTACAGCATCTTCCATCCATGGCCAGCACTCCAGATCCTCAGGTAGGTCATAGCCATCCTCGCTGGGCCAACTTTCACTAATAGAGGGCTGGAATTCGCCAAGCGTTTCCGTTGGTCCCTTAAGCTGTGAAGTTACTTCCATAGCCTGCTGCTGCACGGGCGGAAGCTCCATCATGGTCATTGCCATCGGTTCCAGATTGGGCACTATTAAGTGCTCAACCTCGGTGCGATTCATCAGGTTTAGTTCGTCCACAGTGCGCAGGTGCAAGGTGCCCCTCTGCGGTGCCTTCAAAATGTCCACATTTTTGATGAAGATCTTTTGCTTGGTCGTAATGGGAGTCGTAGGTGGCATGTAGTGCTCCAGCTGGACAGGTTGTGGTTCCATTATTGTCAGTGGATCATTCAGAGGAGGTGGCGGAGTTGCCTCTTCCGGAACAAAATCCACACCAAAATCTAGGTCCAAAGCACTAAAACGTGTGTTTTCCACATGGGAGGCAGGTGCTCCATTGCCGTTCAGCACAGAATCAAAGGGAAATGCCTCGGAACACATCTGTGCGAGCGGGGCGAGGCTGGGCTCGAATCCTGGAAGCTGGCACATGGGCGTGAGTAGTGTCTCCGACTGGAAGACATCACCATCTGCTCCTCCTACAACCAGTACACTTTCTCCGGGTTCTGCTGCCGACGGCATGTTGCTATTGAATCCCAAACCGGGCAGAGCAGATGGCAAAACCATAGGTTCCTTGAGGATGTCTACATTGCGGATATAAATCTTCGGCTGACGCGGCTTCTCCGGCTCCCCGCCCACATCAGGAACTTCAAGGAGACTATTGTCCGTAATGAGCGAATGATTCTGCATCTGGGAGTCGAACGGCAGCAAAGCTGTCTCCCTGAGCACGTCCACGCTCTTGATGGAGATCTTCTGGCTGGCCTTTGGCGGCGGAGCGGGTAAATTCGCAGCAGGTGCTGGTGGCATAGTCTGTTCGCTCGGCGATGCTCCTACAGCCACACCTTCCAGCAGATCAAGAATGTTAGCGGCGGACCCGCTATCCGGCAATAAGGGCGGGAAGTTCGGGAGTGGCTCCCTTAGGCAGTCCACGCTTTTTATAAAGATGCGACTTTTGGGTCGATTTTGGCTCTGCGACATCTGAGTCTGCTTTTTGGTCTGTGCTTCAGTGACTTTTCCGCCCACAAGTGTGAGTGTCTCACTGTCCTCCATTTGATGGTCCAAGCTAAGGTGCAAGCTGAGCGCATCGCTGGTGTAGAAAATGTTTGAGCAGCCTGTCGAAGAACACGTGAAAAGAAAGTGAATGCAAATAGGATGAAACACCCTAGCAGAGCACTCATATTGAAGGCGCACTATGCCTCACCTGGACACTGTTTCCTGTGCTGCTCCATATAGCAGTTTCCCTGGCTAAGGTGTTGTTGAAGACGCATCTGGCAGAGGCTTAAGAACGGACAATTGGGACAGCGCAGGATAAGAGGCGGGCCCTCCTGAATCATTGCCTTGCCCTCCACGCTGGCGCAGCTGGAATTTCGAGTTGGTGGCGTTGGCGTGGCATTCAGGCGATCCTTTGCTGCCGCTTCCGCAAGTTCCGACTTAATCAGTTCCTCCGACTTGATTTCCGCTGTGCGCCTGCGGAAAGCATTGCGGTAGCTCTTCTCCGGTTGCTGCAAGTCGGTGGTGTGGATCTGGACAAAGGGAATGCCCTGATTGGGCTGGGACTCCACCGCCAGCTCAGGAGGTGATCGATTCCCGCCATCGGCCAGCCACAAAGTAGTTCCAGAAGCGGTGGCATTTGCAGCAGACGAGGAGGTAGATCCGGATCCCGATCCGATGACCAGCTCGTCGTCAAAGAATCCCCCGAAGCTGGAGTCCTGCTCCAAGGAGTGAACCGGTGTGGAAAGCGACAGGTCCTGGTGCGGATGCGGATGCGACAGCGGGAGCAGCTGGAAGACACACGGCGTGTTTTTCTGGCCACAGGTACTCGCTGGTTGCTCACCTGGTTGCCGCCGTAATATCCCGGATAGGTCGCATCGCTCATCGTGGGTGCCTTTCTTGGTCCAGTTGCTACCCGGTGCCGGATTCCGGTTGCCGGTTTTCCGCTTCCTGGGAACTAGCCTTTTAACTCCGCATCACAATATGCATTACGCAGAAAAACAACTTTTCCTCACAAAATAACTGATAGCGAACAGCTGTTGCTGTACACAGTGTGGCAGCACTGTTTGCACAACCATATTGGGTCACACTGTATCATTATGTTTTGTCGTGTGTAATAGGCCTTTATTAAATACAATAAATTAAGTTGCGAATATTAAAACCGAAGTTAAAGCAAACTCTCTACGAAGACAAAATAAAAAATAGGGCAATTTTATTAACTAAGCTAGAATAGTTTTACTAGAGTTTCAATAAATATAGCAAAACGTGCTGGGGATATCGATGTTATCGAGGACTAACCATCGCTAGCGGCTACTGCAAAAAAAAGAGCGGAGTTTCGTGGACTCGAGTGAAAATTGTGAAAATCCATTATATACGGCAGAAAGCAACATAAGATCCCAGAATGCCGCGAATAATGATCAAGGGCGGCGTGTGGCGCAACACGGAGGTAATTATACCAATAGTTTATGGGTTAATCACACATGGCTTACATGGGCTACCTATTTAATTTTTCCAGGATGAAATCCTAAAAGCTGCGGTTATGAAATATGGCAAGAACCAGTGGAGTCGTATTGCCTCCCTCCTGCACAGGAAGTCCGCTAAGCAGTGCAAGGCCAGGTGGTACGAGTGGCTGGATCCGAGCATCAAGAAGACCGAGTGGTCCCGCGAGGAGGACGAGAAACTGCTCCACTTGGCCAAGCTGATGCCGACGCAGTGGCGCACCATAGCCCCGATCATCGGGCGGACGGCAGCCCAGTGCCTGGAGCGCTATGAGTACTTGCTGTGAGTTCAACGCATAAAATACCAAGTAGAAAATTTCTGATCCCTTTCCTGCCGCACAGAGACCAGGCCCAACGCAAAGAGGATGGCGAGGACACGATGGACGATCCTCGCAAGTTAAAGCCCGGAGAGATTGACCCCAATCCAGAGACCAAGCCGGCGCGACCCGATCCCAAGGACATGGACGAGGACGAGCTGGAAATGCTGTCCGAGGCACGCGCCCGCTTGGCCAACACGCAGGGCAAGAAAGCCAAGCGCAAGGCTCGCGAAAAGCAACTGGAGGAAGCCCGCCGCCTGGCCACTCTCCAAAAGCGGCGTGAGCTTCGTGCCGCCGGCATTGGCAGCGGAAATCGCAAGCGGATCAAGGGAATAGACTACAACGCCGAGATTCCTTTCGAAAAGCGTCCTGCCCACGGATTCTACGACACTTCCGAGGAGCACTTGCAGAAAATTGAACCCGACTTCAACAAGATGCGGCAGCAGGACCTAGATGGAGAACTCCGCTCAGAGAAGGAGGAACGCGAACGCAAGCGGGACAAGCAGAAGCTGAAGCAGCGCAAGGAGAATGAAGTGCCCACCGCAATGCTGCAAAACATGGAGCCCGAGCGAAAGCGCTCCAAACTAGTCCTGCCTACGCCGCAGATTTCCGACATGGAACTACAGCAGGTAGTCAAGCTGGGACGCGCCAGTGAGATGGCAAAGGAAATTGCCGGCGAGAGCGGCATAGAGACGACGGATGCTTTGCTAGCCGACTACTCCATTACACCCCAGGTTGCAGCCACTCCACGTACTCCGGCTCCGTACACCGATCGCATCATGCAGGAGGCCCAAAACATGATGGCCCTCACCCACACAGAGACGCCACTCAAAGGCGGCCTGAACACACCGCTGCACGAGTCAGACTTCTCCGGCGTGCTGCCCAAGGCGGCCTCCATCGCCACGCCTAACACAGTAATTGCCACGCCGTTTAGAACCCAACGCGAGGGCGGAGCAGCCACTCCCGGCGGATTCCAAACGCCCTCCTCCGGTGCCCTAGTTCCCGTAAAGGGGTCAGGAGGGGCTACGGGTGCCGTCAACACACCTGCCTTCGTGAGGGACAAGCTAAGTATCAATCCCGAGGAGAGTATGGGCGTCACCGAGACCCCAGCACATTACAAAAACTACCAAAAGCAACTAAAGTCTACACTGCGTGACGGACTCTCCACGCTGCCCGCTCCACGGAATGACTACGAGATCGTGGTGCCCGAGCAGGAGGAAAGCGAGCGCATCGAGACCAGCTCAGAACCCGCCGTCGAGGATCAGGCGGATGTCGACGCCAGGTTATTGGCGGAACAAGAGGCGCGACGAAAGCGGGAGTTAGAGAAGCGCTCCCAGGTTATTCAGCGTTGTCTTCCGCGACCCACTGAAGTGAACACCAAGATTCTGCGACCGCAGTCCGAGAAACAGAATCTTACGGAACAGCAGCAGGCCGAAGAACTGATTAAACACGAAATGATCACCATGCAGCGTGAGTAAACCCAACGTTTCCATTTTAACCCAAGTAACTAACGTCCTTTTTCTACGCAGTGTACGACTCGGTCAAGGATCCCGTGCCCGGTCAGTCGCAGCACAAGTTGGAACAGCTACAAAGCTACTTTAAGGCCAATCCCTACGAGGACATCTCGCAGCAAGAGTTGGCGAAGGCCAAGCAAATGCTCACAGAGGAAATGGAAGTGGTGAAGGAGCGCATGGCGCATGGCGAACTGCCCCTAGACGTTTATGCCCAGGTGTGGCAGGAGTGCCTCGGCCAGGTACTTTACCTACCCTCCCAACATCGCTACACACGCGCCAATCTGGCCAGCAAAAAGGATCGATTAGAGTCTGCCGAGAAACGGCTGGAGACAAATCGCCGCCACATGGCCAAGGAAGCCAAGCGCTGCGGCAAGATCGAGAAGAAGTTGAAGATTCTCACCGGCGGCTACCAGGCGCGTGCCCAGGTGCTGATTAAGCAGCTTCAGGACACGTACGGCCAGATTGAGCAGAACTCTGTCTCACTCTCGACATTCCGCTTTTTGGGCGAACAGGAGGCCATCGCTGTGCCTCGGCGACTGGAATCGCTGCAAGAGGACGTGCGTCGCCAGATGGACCGCGAGAAGGAGCTGCAACAAAAGTACGCTAGCTTAGTAGAGGAGCGCGATTCGCTTTACTCACAAATCGAACATATAACTGGCGTTAGGCCCACGGCCCACCAACTCCTGCCCGACCAGGAAGCGTAAACCTTCTTTTGGAACCTAAGTCCGCTCTAATTTAATTACAATAATTACATGCCAGCAAACAGTTATCACCATCTCCTGCCCGATCCATAGTCCTCGCTAGCGGCCGTACTTCTGGTAGACCCACTCCTTGTTGTCCAGCGGACAGACCAGGCGCGTTTTCAACCAGCGCGCGATGCAGTGGTAATGGAAAGCGTGGTTGCACTCGCCCCAAGCCACAGTGCACTCGTCTTGGTTTGCATTCGGGTCCGCCTGGCACTCGATGCACAGGTTCATGATGTGGTTACGGCAGATGGCACAGTTGTCCACTGCTACGTCCCATCCCCACATGGCGTGCGCAACCCACTTCTTCACCACAAAGCGCTCCGTCCTGGCTTGGCCAGCTCCTCCACTACAGGATGGCTCTTCGTCATTGAAGTCCATGTCGTGGAAGTCCTCCGTCTCCTCAACCTCCATCTCTTCGGCCATGGTGTGAAATAACGAAATTTTTTTCTTTTTCTAAATAAGTGTCGATTCGTATTCGAATTTGATTTGAACTTTTTAGTACTATTTGATTTGAACTCAATATGTCTCTGGCTTGACAGTTATAAAACCGATTTATCTACGAAATCACAACGGCGAATAATTTTAAAAATAAATGCAGAGAATGTTCATAAAAAAAATAAAACCTTGTGATCATATTAAGTGGGGCTAAGAAAGCTTATTATCCATGGGTAAACCTCTTTTTAATCGCAAAATTTAGAAACATTTTTTAAACAAGAATATCAGAATAAGTCAGATAGTGGAAGTTCGATAGAGAAATTTCAAAATTCTCTTGGCACATAGAAATTTTTATTCATTTTAACGAGTTTAATATACCACAATATAGCTGTTTCCCACACTTGAATGTCATTATTATTATTATTTTTATTATTATTATGAAGATACTAGCTTCAAGCTGGTAAGTCAACGGCACTATTAACGGGAACTCATGGCTTAGGCTTAGGGAATATCAAATAAATTCTTTACACGTTCTTCTCAGTTTGGGAAAGATTTTTAACCCTTTTCAGGTGCTTCTTGCCAATAAAGTGCTGTTGCAAGATGGTCTCATGGTTCATCATCATGTCGCAGGTCTGGCAGTAGTACTGACCCATTGGAGTGCGATACAAGGCCAGTTGTTCCGCGGCATCCAATTTCTTCGTTTCAGAGGTCGGCGCCTCCGGAAGACGAACATCTTCCGACTGATCGTGATCCTGCCCAGAGGTTCTAAAGTTCTTTTGGTGCCTGGCTCCAACCAAGTGGGCCTGCATTTGTGCAGCAGAGGTGACCATTATTTTGCACAGGTTGCAGGTGCGCTTGATCGCGCTGTTCTCTGATAGTAATACGTCCGTAGGGGAATCTTTGGTTAAGCCCTCCGTCTTGGGGAACAGACTCCTTATGCCGTGACGACCATACGACGTATCGCAGTTCCTGGCTCCGGAGGGCTTCGCGACGCCCTGCTCCACACGCATGTGCTTTCGACCCAAGTAGTGCTGGCGGGCGTGCATCGAGGAGGTGAGGTCCAGGTCGCACAGGTCGCAGTGAAAGGCGTTTGGGCCGGTTGGTCCTTGCTTGGCCAGCCGCTTCACTGGAGGTGCCTCCAGACCCACCTCCGTGTAATTCTTGGCCAGCCAGGCGCTGATGTGTCGGTCGTGGGCCTTCGATTCGTAGTGATCCCGGGCGCGCTTTCTCGAGGTCATCTGCACCTTACACAGCTGACAGTTCAGTGGTCCAATAAGCCTGTTCAACTCCTCCGGATAGCTCTCGTCGCGTCCGGAAACAAGACCAATTCGCCGTCAGCCTCCAACGAATCCTTCTTCATGCACTTAGCCTTCCGTTTCATGTGGGTCCTGATGGACCCATTATTTTTCTTGTCCGTCCGCTCACCAGGTGCCACCAGCCTGTTACTGGTCGAAATTTCTGGGGTTGGATGAGATTCGATACAGGCTCTATCCACACGAATTCTGGGAGTCTCTCCCGTTGCAAGGTGCGGAATGTGGAAGCCTCTAAGGGACCCGGTGGAGCTCATCTCGCGACTGAAATCTATAAGCCAATGCAAAGCTAAAGATGGACCAAGCAAGGGATCAGACGCATGCGTCAAACACTCCCAACCTTAAAATAACTTACGTTACGTTCTTCTGATATTCGCCCAACAATATTTCTTATGCTACTTAAAAAGTCGTCTAATACTAGTAACTCAATAAACAATCAAGCCTACTTATTTTCCAAAAGTTAAAATACATTTTCGTGCAAGGAAACATCTAACGATATTTTATAGTTTTTAAATATTTCATCTCTAGGCAAAGCCAATTTGTTGGCGCCGACCTCGGCGGATATTTTGAAAAATGTACGCAAAAAACGTACATGTATAAATATCAACACACAAGGCTCCCCACTGAAGAAACAATAGACTCGTTTTTTAATTACACATTTTATTGGATTTTTGTTCAGCATAAATACATTTATGAATTGATTTGGTGCTAAAATACTAACAGTTTTATCTTCTCATGTCTATCAGTGTATAAGGTTCGCGTTCTCGGTTGCTATTTGCGTATTGTTCTCGACCGCCAATTGTGGGTGGCGCGTAGCGTTGGATGGGTGTAAATAAATTGCCATTTGCTTCGCTTTGTATACTTCGATTAGGTAGTTGGTTCACTTCGTTAACCATTCCGTGGTGGCTTTGTAAATTTAGAATCGTTCCTTGCAGCACTTTCGGCAACTGATGGAGAGATAATGTATAAGTAAGTGTGTATTTGGGGATACCTTATGAACGGAGTTGATAATGCAATATACGGATTTGTAAGAGTAATGATATACAATCAGTTTTAAACATATGTCTACGGGACCTAAAAATTAAATAGATTTAGACGAAGCTTCGTATAGAATAAGAAAAACTTGGGGCGTGTTAGCGGAAGATTGTAGATTGCGTAGCTGGATGGTCCTGCCCCTAATCCTCGTCGTCGTTAATGGCCGCACTGCTGCGTGAGATCTTCATGTAGGCGGCGCAGATGCACTCGCACACGAAGCGGTACTGGCTCTGGAATTTTAGATCACGATTATAGGAAACCCACAAGTAAATCCTATCCAGCAGTACTCACCACATTCTGCACCATGCAGGCACGCTGATCGCGCATGGTGCGCACAATGTCCAACGGATACACTGGCTCTCGAGCCTCCATCAATGCCAGCGCAGTGTCCATCAGTATGAGCACTCCAGTACGTCCTATTCCCGCCGAGCAGTGGACAATCACAGGTGGATTGGCTGCACTGATGCACCTGAATATTAATAAGATGAAACATTCGGTTGATGATATCCATCACCTATTCGAATTCATAGCCCTTGTACTCACTGATGCACGCTTGTCGAGACCGGCGTCTCGTCCTCCGGAGTGGCTCCGTTGCTGGCCGCGCACTTGCGCTCGCGCATCAGTCCGCCGTTCTCGTCGGCATCCGCATCGGCATCCATCAGGCGCACCTGCTTCAGACTCTCCTCGATCTCCTGAAGGAGCGTGCGGTTTCGAGCGGCGCGCACCCGCTCCGTAAACTCTAGGAAAAGGTTAGGATCGGAGGGCACACAGTGATCTGGCCAGGCCAAGTACTGCATGTGGTGGATGTGTCGCTGCTCGTGCTTGTCCTTCAGAACAAACTCGCGGAAGACGAAGCTACCCGTCTCGTCCGGTTTCTCGCTGAGGCATCGCACCGAGAATCCCTCCGCCAGCTGAAGCTCCTCACCGGTCACCGGCCAATACTGGTGGCATTTCTGGCGACCCGACTCCATTACGGTCGTTAGCATCACCAGGAGATGACTGCTCTCTTGCTGTACCATGCGCCAAAAGTCCGTCGTGGTGCTGGCCAGAGGTCCCTGGGTGGCAATATATCGGTTTACCGCTCCGCCGGGAATCTCCATGTTTACGTAGTTGGCGTTGATGTAGTCGCCTGTGAGCGAGTTGACCAGAGATACCCGGGTGCAGTCATCTGAAATAGGGTTTCCATGTTAAAATGCCTCAATTTAGTGACCTTTAACCTACATGGCGATATGTCTCGATATCGGTTCTTGGGCGCGTTCGCCGGCTTCCGAGCCTCAGTGATGGCCAGATCCGGGTTCTTCCTGTACATGAGCTCGTACTGCGCCAACAGGGCGCCCGAGGCCAAGCCATCGCTGAGCAGCAGCAGGCTCTGGGTAAACAAAGCATCCCCATCGAGCAGATTAGAGTGTGATCCGATCTCATCGCTTTCCGGGACGTACTGGTACAACGGCTCCTCCTCAAGGAGCAGAGGGGCCGAACGCTGAGGCCGCACCGTCAGTAGCAATTCGCCGCTGGCTTGATGACGACAATCACGAATCATGGCCACTACCTGATCGTGACGCAGGCCGTGCACATCCCGGCCATTAATCATGAGTACCTCGTCGCCCTCGCAGACGCGCGGAGTGCAACGATCGGCGGGCGTATGGGGTACCACTTTTGACACCTGAACGGGCAGGCTCAAATCCACTCCACCCTTCACGTTGAAACCATAGCGTCCCTGCTCGTCGGCCTGCAAGCGAATGGTGATGAGGTCGCTGCCGCTTTCAGGCTGCTGATGACCCACGGCGTCCGCTATGGTTGTTGGCAATAGAAGTGGACTGTGTTGGCCGGAGCTGTAGGCGGGCGGCATGGGCGACGGGGATGCAGACTCGAAGCGCCGGGTGCACTGTTCAATAAACCCGACGTCGCTGTCAATGAAAAAAAAAACAAGTAGCGTATGTAACCTTAACTCATGGAACAGTTTTCAAATTTATTTCCTACTTACAGCTGAATGTCATACTCGTCGCTCTGCTGCTCCCACGCTTTGCGCGGCATGGAATCGGCCTCCTTGGAGGTGACCTTGTTATCGTGCGGACGGCTTGTCTTTGTAATGGTCAGTATGGTTCCTGCGCCGGCTGGCTTTCCGTTGTTGTGGGAGTTGGCGCTCTCGGAGCCGCTGTGCTGCTGCATAGGAGTACCGCCCGAGGAGCCTGACGTTCCCACACCTCCGGCCGCTCCCAGAAGCCGCTTGCTCGGCGAGCGCACAAATACCTTGTGAATGCGACCACGCTGTTTGGACTCCTGCACTGCCTGTAGCTCTGTGCGTCCAGAGTAGTAAAACTTGCTACCCAAACTGATGTTGAGGAAGCGCGAGAGGCGGTGTGGTCGCTTTAGGCGGAAGAAGCTGTGGTGCTCCACGCAGGACTTCCACAGCGCCTTGGCGTGCTTGTGGCTGCTCATCCCAAAGCCCAGCAAAGTATCGTAGTTCTCGCTGGGCTCGCGGCGCAACTGGATGAAGAAGTCCTTACGCTTGAACGACACCTTGACCATCTTGCTCCACGAGAAGGTGTTCACGCGCAACGAATGCTGGAAGACGAGCAGTCCGACGGCCGATACGCCCAGCTGCAGCTCCTTGCCGTTGGAGTCGGTGGCCCTGTGCAGGTCAATCCCGTATAGCTCCAATCGCTTAGCGTGCTCTAGGTAGTTGTACTCCGCGTCCGCCGGCAGCTGCCCACGGTGCAACTTGTGCAGTTCTCCAACCTTCCGCTCCGCCTCCGTTGTCTGGTCGCAGAGCAGTTGCATCCCGCTCAGATAGCCCGGCTGGTGTTCTGACGCGTTAAAGTCTCCCAACTCGGCTGTAAAATAAATGCATGGTTTGGTGCTGTCTCATTAGGTAAAGCTGTTGAAGGTCATTAAATTACATTGCACAGTGTAGCTGGCAAGCAGGCACTGGGTGTTGCTGGAGCAGGGCAGCTTGCCCAGTAGAATGTGGCGCTTGATCTGCAGATAGAACTGGTAGCGTGTGAACTCCTCCTGCAGTCGGCTGGGGTCGCTTACAAAAAACTAAAAAAAAAGAAATCTTAATGTTTTTTGTAGAAGGAAATGGAAAGCGCTGTTGTAATACCTTAACCCTAAACTCTAATAATGGTACGGCATCGTTGTCGAGGGAAACGCTGCTGCATTGCTTCTTAAACTGCTTCTGAGCATCAACCCATCTCTGAAAAGAAAAAGCGTGTCAAGTAATTATAAATGCTTTTTAGAGCAATGGAAAACTTCATAACTTACCACGACGTCACCCGGCTTCTGTGGAAATAGTAGACCAAAGTAGTCCCTTTCGGATAACTCGAGATATTGAAAGACCTGATCCAGGAGTTCAGAGCCTTTCGCACGTTTCTAAAAGGTGTACAAATGCATATTTATAACAATTTCTTAATACAAAAGCAACTAGTTAAGATTATTAACTTAAATTCCATTTACTTCTTGTTCGCATTGCCTTCATAGCAACTACAGTAATTAATCGACATCCATTTGGATGCAATTTGGTAGGCTACTATAATCTTAATCTGCAGCAACCACACACACTACTCGATCATTGAGGTGAAAGAAAGTGAAACCTCGACTGGAGATTGGAAAACAATGCGGACAAGTGCGTGTCTGGAGATGCTAGTCGAGAAGAAAGTGAGCTCTGAGTGCACAGCAGCCAAAAGTGAACAGATAAAATTGAATAAATGAATAGTGATGATTATGAATACCGCGAAACTTTCTTTGTTTTGACTACGATTCGCATACCGCATAATTATGCGCGGAATCACGGATATATACATAGGTGTAAGTCAAGTTGTGCAAGTGGAACTTTAAAACGGATCCCTGTCTAATCAAGAATATACGGCTTAGGGGCTGTATGCATGCTAAATCTTAAGGGGTGGGTGTTACCTCGATCCGAAAGGTGTGCGTGATGTCATCTAGGAACAGGACGGTGACGCATTGCTGCCGTTGCGGGGTCTTCTTGTCGCGCGCCAGTTCTGGGCCGCCTCCTCGCAGGCGAAAGGTTCTAGTCAGGTTGTTCAGTCGAAAGCGCTCAAACATGACCGAGTTCCATGAACTCCATGATTCGGGTCGGGTTCGAGCGGTACAAAACTTCGTGTATCACGTTGGAGGGCGCAGATGGCGGAGAAGGAGCTCCCTGTTTGTTCGGACTGCCTCTCCTGGCTCGGCTTTTTGTTTATTCGATAAATTGGCAAGAGTGTTTATATTTCTTAGCTTAGTATGCTTGCTGGATGTTTTGTTTCCAGTTAACTTGGCTGCCTCCCTCGGCTCCTTTTCATGTGGATGGATATCTGATTGACTGAAAAACAAGAGTGGTTGAGAACGGGGCCCATATGAGTACCAACTTACGGCTTGTTGAAGCAATGTTGTTGAAGCAATGAAAAGCGCTCACGCCTCCTCTTCCGCTGCAGTTGTTTATTTTCTTAGTTGTTATTTTATGGTCAACACACAACACACTACCTAACAATAGAGGGCTTCGCTTTTCCTGCCTCTCATTTCTATATCCCCCGCGGGATTGGATGGTGCATACTTCCACGTAGTTGCTCTGCCCAGACAAGCAATCGACGCAGACGAAAGTCGCCAAGTGCTGGGTGACTAATAATTCGTCTTTGTGGCCTTTCTTTGCCTCTCTCACTGCACCGCGTAGCTTTTTCTTACTCGTGGGCCGCAGACAGCCCAGAATAACCATTGTCAAACTTGAAGATAAGGTAAAGTCTGCCATTATATAGGGGACAGTACTAATACAAGCTCGTTTTCTATTCGTACACTCAGGAAAATATTTTTGAATCATAGGAATCATTATTAAAAGTAATTCTAAGAATCATCCCATCAGAATTCGTAAAAAAAAGTAGCATAAACATTTATACATTTTAATTTATAATGCCTGTTTATTTATTAACTGAAGTTAAATAATAATAATAATAATGGATTGTAATTGTCTCAGTGTATTTGCCCCAAGCCTCAAATCGTCTGCTAATGATTGATGTGCCGTGTAATTGGCTTAAATGCTCTCGACTAATATACACAGACCCAAGTATCTATGTGTATATAATTGGAAGCACTATCCACATATTTTACCTTTCAACCTTATTTTACGCAGACGTCGACTGTTCTACAAAACTGGGTTAAACCCGTTTTTGTTGAACTGCGCAAGGCGGACATGGCGCGAATTGAAAAGGGCCAAGAATTAAGATACTGAGCTTTTTCTTATGGTTACCATGTAGTTGCTAGTAATTATCGATCGGGGTCTAACTAGCGAATTTTCTTGAGGCAGTGACTGCTTTTACACAGACATCGTTTTATCGCTAAAAAGTGCGGCATAGGTTACTTTCCTGAATTGCCTCTATGAAAACCCACATGACAGGCAGAGAACGCAATTGTAAGTAAAAATAACTCGTTATCGAAAAGATATTTTTGTAATTTGACAGGCGAGAGAGGAAGACGGGCAAATCTGGCGGATCAGGAAGCACAACTAGTGCCAGATCTAGAAGTGCCAGATCAGGAACTAGAATAGAATGACAGGCATAAATGTATTTTACAAACACTAATCGGCTATAAATGAAAAGTATGTATTGCGATCAAAAAAATTGAAACAGACTTAGTGCTTATCTTCGACCACTGGTCTCGTTTCATTATCAGCAGGGAAAATCAACACCACGATTACGACGACAAGTGCAGGGAACAACATACAAGGTTAATCTACAAATGTACAAATATTCAAATAATACTAATACAAATAATAATTCAAATACCCAGCCCTTCCTTAACAGAACCAATAGTCTTGAATTTATAATTCTAAATTATGGAAACTCATTTCTTTGAGTTACAATTAGCTATGGACCACTGTGCTTGCCTGGGTTATCAACAGGTTGGCGAAAGAGAACAGCACTCGAAAATAGGAATATAATTAAAAACAAACAATTGGATGGTTTGCGTCATTCTCTGACGCCCACGAGACCCGGTTACTAGACCCGATACTAGATGAATGAAAAGGGAAGCGGGACCCGGTGGACAGTGCCCCACGCTGCGCGCCATATTTCCCCGGAAGCCAGTTAAGATCGGTGCCCATTTAGGGCAGGTTGTCAATGGCCAGCCAGCCAGCCAGCCGCTTTGACTTTTCATTATGAAATCGAAATCAAAATAAAAAAATGGACAACGCCTATGTGGTGGCCCACTGGGATGTCCATTGTTCGACCGCTGTTTCTCGCTTTTCGGTTCGTTGACCGACTTCTGTGCGAAATTATCATCGGGACACATGTTTGTTTACCCGTCATTGTTTCTCCATCCCGCTGACCGAATAACGGTATGGGAGCAGCCTCAGCTCGCATTGCTTTCTGCGGCTCTCTCTTAACCAAGCTGAGCTGCTGGCGAAGCACTTTCCTAGGGCACCTCCCCCTGGACCTGCACCTCTCTAAGAGTACTTGTGATCTCTTGTGTCTTGGGATTGCTGAGTGCTCATCTCTCGGGGTGGCACAATCTACGAAATCATTCCAGAGACAAGGGAAACGGGCACAATGGAACCATATGAGGTAATGGAAACCGCAGATGTGGTACTTCCAAGGAAGTGAAATTTGAGAAACGCCAGCCACAAGGAAAGCAACAAAGCCTAGGCCAAACAAAGCGTGTGTTCAGCTAAACTTTTCAATGGGTTCTAAGGAGCGATGTCACTCACATCAATTACACGCGTCTTTCGAGCTGATTTGCTTTGGGACGAGCTGGTCTTGACGCCTGGCAACCCAAATCAAAGTCAAATGCTAATGTTCCAAGAGTATCCTAGATTTATGTTGTACGAATATTATAAGAACCTTTAAATTTTCCTCCATTTTTTATTCTATCATAATATACGTCATATATAATCGCACTAATTTATGTGCGCAATGATCGGTATATAATTAAATGCGTAAAATTGAAATTTCAATTTGGCGACCCCAATTCCCTGTGCAAAATTAGAATTTGGCGGAACCGAAAGCAAAAGCTTGGTCTAAATGGATTTCCCCGGTTTCGAGGAGTTGCGGTCCACCCTCCGGGAACATGGAACACGGAGGCCTGTGGAAAAACAGGTTAAGCTTCCCGATTGATTTTCTCTCGTGCCACCGACGCATCAATTACGATGGCCTGGCATTAATTATCGTCTGGCGTATGCATTTGCTGGGCTTACCTTATGCCCGTTAAGCCTCAGGGTTGCCATGTGTTTGCCGTGGAAGGGGTGGCGACCCCAGGAAGGGATGGGGCTTTCTTCCTAAGCGGGGTTGGGACCGCTTATCGTTGTTTGCCTTTTAATTTTTATTGCTTTTGGCGTGCAGGAGCGGGAGGGGGAGCGCGGAGCGCACCCCACAACTGTTTGTTCAACGCTCAACAAACTGAATATGCTATTTTCGTGTTCATATTCCACATGCATCACAGTCCCCGGATAAAGACCAAAGACCCGGGCGACACTCATACACACCCAGAAGCACAGACAGAAAACTGGGAAGTATGTTGCATTATTGTTAAGCAATGACTATGATCAGTTTTGTAAACTAAACATAACCAAGAACTGGTGCAAATGAGGTAACTATATATTGCAATTACCCATTTATTATTGGACATGGTTTCTTACAGTGTAGAATTGCAGCTGATTTGTGCTTATTCTTCCGTCCATTCGTTTAACACTCCTGTGATTGGGTCATTTGTATTTGTTGTTCTGTATGTCGACTAGATGGCCGAAGAAAACGGAGTATTGGGATCTACGGTTAATTGACGATTTTGTAAACAAATAATCAACGATTAATTGCAGTGCATCTTGGCTATCTTCCTTTCCCCTTCATTCCCCCTTATCAACGCTATTGCCACTTCCTTCGTTGCACTACATCCGTGCGGCTTTCGAGATTTGTTTGCGTGTATGGATGGTTCTCTCTAACTATATTTCTCTCCCTTGCCCGCCTGCGTGGAACTCCGGAAGAGGTAGGGAGCAAGAGGAAGAATAACAATAATAATTACAAACACTGCAGCGAAAGAAGATGCAGCACAAAGGGAAAGGCAGAGAGGCGGGCTCTTCTTACCTCTCTCTTTTCGGGCTGCTGTACTATACTTCCACCAACTAGATTTTGAATTCAACAAACGCAGAATATGTTTCTAACGCATTCGGAAAGAGAGCACACACTGCACAGCCACCGACACTCACACATTCGCACTCAGGCTGCCGCTTTAAAGAAAGGACAACAAAAGTAGAAAAAAATTCACGAAGACCGGTTAACAATCAATATAGATGCGCGAGCGTGGCTTAATGTCCTTTGTCCATTAACTGGGGTTTTCACAAAAACGGAAGAAACGAAAAACAAACCGAAATAAACTGAACCGACACAATGAAAAAATGGACTGGCTAGTGATGGATGCTAGTATCGATATTGATATCGCACGATAGTATCGATATAGCCTTTAGTTGTAATTGATAAGCGCAATCGAGTTAACAGTTTACGATAAGATTACGATATTGGGTATAAGAAGTTGAATTTTTTACGATTATTATTATTCCATATACAAAACAGCACTTATCAGCTGATCATACAACTTTTTATGGAGTTAAAGCGGTCGCTTTAGCCTTAAAACTGAAATGTGCTCCGTGGAAACAGGACATCAAAACTGACTATCGTCAGTGCAAGTGCATGTTCAATATATCGATTCAAACGTCACTGATTAAGCCGATGTCAAACAGAATATAAATAAAAAATGATTTAAAAATTATATCATTATATCATTAAAACATCATGAAACATGAAAATACATCAATCCATATTTTCAATAAATAAAAATATTCCCAGTCCAGAAACTAAGTTGCGAAAAATTACTCTGTACAAACGACACTGATCGTGCCGGCAGACCGCCGGCCGCGAGTTGCCCTGCGCAACAACAACATTCATATCGCTTTTTCCTCGCATTCATGTCTTATGGAGAGAGATCGCTTGCGTGAGAGAGTAGGCGTTCATTTTAATTCAGTTCAGTTGACACAAACATCTGTGCATATACGTATCCGAAAAAGTTGGGCAGAACAATATAAAACTTAAATGATCGATTGTCAAACGAACCCAAACTCTCAATTTGAAAATAGCCGTGATACACCGATCGAGAAGAAAAAAGCGTAAATATTTTTGTACAATGAGACTTCCCTGTTGTGGAAGTAAATAAAATAAAGAACGAGGACCAGGGTGTGTCATGTGTGCATTTACACATACATATAAGCAGCGACGAATTTAATTATTGTCAGAGAAAGTGCGAAGACTTTAACCACCTAAAATATATCGATCTTTAAATAAAGCATATTTTCTGTTGTACAAGAATATCATACCATTAGTTTTGGATAATAATAAGCAAAAAATAACTTTCGGTTTTCCCGAACAAAATAATTGGCACATCTTAAAAATTAATCAAACTTTATTTACTATTATTTCTTATTAACATTTCTTGGCTAATGCTTTGCTTTGCAAATGACTTTTGATGGTTTAGCTACTTGGAAGCCCAAGGCATTGGAGGAACCAAGTTTTAAGTGTGTTGTGATCAAATGTGAGACCACCCCGTCACCATATCCATATATCCTCCATATATCCTCCACTTTTGTATATAGGATCATCAGGAAGTTGAAGATGAACCGAATGAAAATCGAATTACCACAGAATGCAGCCGTAGCTAACAATGAATTTGGAATGAAAATGCCTTCCATAGCTAAGTGCCTTATTGCTAGAGAAATCCTCCTAATTCAAAAATCAACCAGAACAACTGTTCGGCCTATACAACAAAATGTATGTACAAATCAACCTCATTCAGCATGACAAACGGGAAAAAATATGTGGACTATCTTCGTTTTGTCAATTACAACTTCCTTCTCATTTCTCATTTGTACGATATCACCATACCATTTAAGTTCTTATCATTGGATTTGCTATTTCCAATTCCAACTATGGCAACAACATCTTGGCAAAAGGCGTCCTTTCTTGTGTCCTTTACAGATAAATGAAAACTCTTTTCGTTCTTCGGATATCAACTGTCATACTTTTGGTGCTGGTTATTCAAAAATCATATGCAGACATTCCCGAATGCGATTATTTCGACACTGTCGATATTTCGGCAGCTGAAAGGCTACAGAATGGATCGTACTTATTTGAGGGGTTGCTCGTTCCGGCCATTTTGACGGGAGAATATGACTTCAGGATTCTCCCGGACGACTCCAAGCAGAAGGTGGCCAGTCACATAAGAGGATGTGTGTGCAAGCTGAAGCCCTGTGTCAGATTTTGCTGCCCTCACGACCACATTATGGATAATGGTGTGTGCAACGACAACATGTCCGAGGAGGAGCTGACTGAACTCGATCCCTTCCTTAACGTGACTCTTGACGACGGGTCGGTGTCCCGCAAACACTTTAAAAACGAACTAATCGTCCAGTGGGATCTACCGATGCCGTGTGACGGAATGTTCTACCTGGACAACCGAGAAGAGCAGGATCAGTACACGTTGTTCGAGGTTCATTTGCCTAATATGTTCAAGAAATATTTGGTTTACTTGGTATTTTCTAATTCTAGAACGGAACTTTCTTTCGCCACTTTGACCGTGTGACCCTTAGCAAGAGGGAATACTGCCTTCAGCATCTTACCTTCGCAGATGGTAATGCAACGTCTATTCGAATTGCACCTCACAACTGCTTGATAGTGCCATCAATTACCGGTCAGACGGTTGGTAAGCTATACCATACAATCACCTGATTTGTCGTGCGATTATACCTTTCTCCCCACAGTGATGATCACTTCGCTGATATGCATGGTTCTAACGATCGCCGTTTACCTCTTCGTCAAGAAACTACAAAACTTGCATGGAAAATGCTTCATCTGCTACATGGTGTGTCTCTTTATGGGATATCTTTTCCTATTGTTCGATTTGTGGCAGATATCCATAAGCTTTTGCAAACCAGCAGGTTAGATAATGTCGACGGTACGGTAAAGGGCGTGTTCAATAACGTCTTTCTTAGGTGTTCTGGGCTACTTCTTTGTCATGGCCGCATTCCTTTGGCTTTCCGTCATCAGTCTACATCTCTGGAACACGTTCAGAGGCTCCTCCCACAAAGCGAATCGATTCTTTTCTGAGCATCGGTTTCTGGCCTACAATACCTATGCTTGGGGCATGTCGATGGTCCTGACCGGAATCACCGTTCTGGCCGATAACGTCGTGGAAGACCAGGATTGGAATCCTCGTGTGGGCGAGGAGGCACACTGTTGGATATATAGTGGGTACCGACATCCAACTATATATATGTATGTGCACATAGTTCACCATTATGCTTTCTCCTTTGTCATCAATAGCTCAAGCCTGGTCAGCCATGCTCTACTTTTACGGTCCAATGGTATTTCTTATTGCCTTTAACATAACCATGTTCATCCTGACGGCTAGGCGTATAATAGGAGTGAAGAAGGACATCCAGAACTTTGCTCACAGGCAAGAGAGGAAGCAGAAGCTGAACTCCGACAAACAGACGCAAGTTAAACGACTTCCTTGAAGAAAGTTTCTCGAATAACGGTCTCCTTATGATTTCATTAAAGTTACACATTCTTCCTACGGCTCTTCATCATTATGGGATTGTCCTGGAGCTTGGAGATAGGCTCCTACATTTCGCAATCCAACCAAACCTGGGCCAACGTCTTTCTGGTGGCTGACTACTTAAATTGGTCCCAAGGAATCATCATATTTATACTGTTCATTCTGAAGCGCAGCACGTTGAGACTCTTGCAGGAGAGGTAAGCAATCTGCAGGTCTGCAAGAATTTCGTCTAATCAGGTCCACTTATTATCTCTGCCTGAGCAGCATTAGGGGGGAGGGTGAGGAGGTCAACAACAGTGAGGAAGAGATTTCGCTCGAGAACACGAGGTTTGATCGAAATGTCCTATCATAGGTAATCCGAAGAGAACTATTTCTTGGTCATTTGGTGTTGGAATTATTTGTTCTACTAACAACTCCCTTGATCTGGCATGTAAGATCAAATGCACTAATTTAGTATGTTAAACCTGTTTTCTTGGCCAAACTGATCGGTTATGAGCCACTTGCACTGCGATTTGCTTGTTCACCTTTTAATCTCGCTTACTATCAGAATGGTGTTTGTTGTCCCCACAATTTTATTTACATGTTATTCCACTTTTACATTGCTATTGTGTCCTTATGTTTTCCAATAATTCTAATTCGTGTCTGTTTCTCAGGAACCATCCTAAATCCACGAGGAGTGTCATTTCTAACAGATCGATGCCGAGTCGTATTACCGTGGGAACAACTCCTAAAAATAAAGCACGGAACTCGACTTTGGCTTAAAAGCTGTAATAAGTAATCATACATATATGTATGTATATACAATCTTATAAATATTCGTAACATTTAACGTAAACATAAAACGTAACATAACGGTTTGTGAGGTGGATTTCACACCATTAATTTAACATAAGATGTTTTTTAACATTTGAAATAAAAAATAATACTACAGTAATATTTTGTCAATATATTTTGTCGTACATATGTGTCTTTAGTGACTATTAATAAATAAATATCAATTTGATATGGACGTGAACATTTGCAGTTATTAAAGATGCTGAAATACCAATACCATCAGTTGTATTACTATTACGTACATACCCACATTTCTGCAGGATGAGGAAAACATCAGGACCCCGAGGCGCGTCTAGCACTTGCTGAAAGCTGACTCTAAAGCTTAATCTCCTTTTCTTTTGTGGTAGAAGTATCCGCTGGCGTTTTGAAGCTTTCAATAAAAATGTACGCAGCTTTTCGCCACAGCATCTTGCTCGAAGTGTGGCGCATTGGGGAATTCCAGCAAAAATGGAGCATGTCAGAGGATGGAATTCAGTCGCCGCGAATTCGCCCGACGAAGAAGTTCACTTGCGGTTCAATCGGGAAACTTATCGCTTGGGATATATCTCAATTTGACCCGGCTAGTCGAGCTTATCTATCCCTAACCTCGGTCCAGTAAGCAGCACATTTCTAAACTGTAATTTACAAAACAAATTTGCTTTAAAGCCCGAAGCTAAAAATAAATGAAACCAGTGCAAACATTGTGATTTAAACTTTGAGCAGTGTCAGCACTCCAATACTAATTAAGAAACTCTTGGGCAATTAAAGATCATTCTTTGGAATCTTTCTCGTTGAAGGCCTCGGTGCTCGGGAATCCGCGCCTCGCGAGTTGCGAAACCAGAGGAGCTTTGCCGGATGCCTGCGATGTATAATGCGACTTTAATGTCTCGCCTCGGCCCACAACAAACAGTCGCGTTGTCTCTTCATGTATCGCCAATTGTTTCGTGCTGATTTGCTTGTTCAATGCCAAAACCAGTTTCTTTCTTATTTTGAAGTTCGCTGAAATGAAGGCAAGCGGTTTTAGGGAATACCGCAGAAGCACCTAGAGTCTTTCAAGCCTCGCCCGGAATCATTTGTCCCGCTTTCGTCGCAGAAAGCAGATTCAGTGTGATCTCTAATCGTATGTATATATATATCTATTAATCCATGAATGGTTTGGGCAGCAGCGTTATGCGCTGTACTTGGCCTGTTCAAATACAGCTGATTCCAAGCACGAGTTGTGGTTTTACTTAAACTAAATATCCGTACGTGCTAATGATTTGTTTCCCGTTTCGGAGACGTGGGACTTGGCTTCCTTTTAATGGCTTACATCTGCCGTTGCATTTATTTATATAACCCAATAATGTTACGCTAAGTGATTTAAAACGACAATAGTGTTTCAGTCTATTGCAGAAGCTCTTCTAGTCATGGTCCAAGGTCAACTGTGATTTATGTCGCATGCTTTATCAGCAGCTGAGCTTGGCTTAGTCCCCCAGCAAAGAACTAATCAGTATCACCTTACCAAGAATACGGTACGTTATCAAGCAGTCGATCGGCGAGAAATGACCAGATCAAAACAAAGATCTCTTTTTCGCTCTTGCCGAAGGCGAGAGAACTCACACAGTTGGTGTTTGCTCCGGCGCCCTGCTAATTAATTTGTAAGTTCAGCTATTTGAGTCAGCACCCGTGTTTCGCCCGGGGCCACTGCTCCACTCAAGAGGTCCATTCATCGTCCGATAATTGTTTTGTTTGCCCACCGACACAATCGAGCCTCTGTTGGCACTCACTCGATCAAATTTCGCATTGTTCGGTTCGGTCTTGTTTCGCCCGCCTTGCAATTAGCGGAGCAGCGGTCGGCAAAGCACTCGGCTAACAGACCTCTAACAGGGCTCTGGTATATGTCTGCTATATGTCTGCTAGTTCCTTGAGTATTGGCGGCGCCTGCTCCCCAGTTCGCTTCGAGACTTCGCTGGTCGTGGGTGCAGCTGTTCCGTCGGAACTCGGAAAACTCCATCGAAAACCTGCTATCATTATATTGGAACCGCGAATTAAGAATCTCAATGTTAATTAATTCGTAAGCTAGCGTGTGATTTTGCCGGTATCTGGAATTCCAAACAATCGTAACCGGTTCGCTGCCCGATCGCGCACCCACACCCACCTTCCAGGGAATTCCCCATAGCAAGTGCGTTTCGAAAAGTATTGGGAAAGAGACGTTTTTTTTATACCCATTATGGACATGAGGATCTGTTGATTTCTTGAGAAACTTTTATGTGGTTACCCGCCTTGAGCCACAGACTCTTCCCCGGTCCAATTTGCATAAGCAAACCGGCTAAAAACACACAACTTGTAACGCAAGTCGAACCTAAAACCCAAGCCATGTTTCGTTAAAGCCTTTTCGCAAGGCGACAAAAAACCCGTAAACCCCAAAAGACTCTCACAGAGGTCCGACTGTTTTTGTTTACCCATCAATAGCTGGCCAGTGTTTTCAGGTACTGATACTGACGTTCGTAAAGTTCCCCACTGATCTAAAACTGGAAAGTGCGCGAGCTGGGACAACAACAACAACAGGAAGAACAACAACAACAACAGGAAGAACTCTGTTGCCGAGCAAACCACTTTAAGTTGCCTACATTACGAGTAGTATTCATCACCTGAACTTGGTAAGTGCACGCCGACTACTGGTATTGTTCATATAATGGCTCCTAGCACTTCATTTTACAAATTAAATTGGACCTGGTTGGGATTGTGCTGACAAAGGTGTCTGACTCAGTTGCCAAGATTCGCACTTGTAGGAACAGGAACGGGTACGATTTCAGGCAATGGTCATAAAAGTTTACTGGCCATTGCGTTTACGAGTTTGAAAACATCGGTTTAGAAATCAAAGCTTTAAACTACTAATTACGTGACAAATACTGACTGTTTACCCAACTGCTTCCACTCGATGCAATTTTATTGAGTCACTGGGAAAATTGGTTATTATAGTGAAATGGCTGGCCACCCCGCAAAGGCCGCACCTTGGTCATCCAATCGGTCTGCACTGTTTCTTTCGATTCAGAATTCGAATTTGTTAAATGTTGTTTACACTTTCGCACATTTGGCTGGGAATTGTTGTTGAAACATCTTGGAATATTGTTTATTGTTTGCTTTGAGGTTTGTTTATTTCACTACAATTTCCCCTAGCTTCTGAGTATTAAATAAAAATATATCATGCACCCCGGAGTATTATATAAACATATAGAAAGCATGTCCAGTATTTAAGTGTATACTTATGCATGTACATACATATTCTAGGTCACTTTCCAAGTGCATTTACGACTAAAGTTTAATTCAATTGTTATTATCATGACATTAGAGATTCGGGTGGGGCCATCGTGTATCCCGCTGTGCATTCATTTCCATGATAAGCCAAGTGCATGTACCAATTAATTAGTGGAATGATTTTTTAGTTACCGAACTGTGTTTCCCAATGGCTTTTCTATCTTGATTTGTGTCTTACCAGAGATCTCACTCACAAAAACAAAACACATTAATCATTTTCCTGTAATGTCATGCATCCAACTACTTAGCACTCCATAAACTAAGTAATGTTTATACCTTACGCAGAAAAGTCTAAAAGTATGAATTGAGCAACCACTAGCAGGGATTTCTCTTTCCAAATGAGATTTAGATGCAGCATGCCAAGACTATTAATGGGATCCATTAGTAAGTTAATTCGTTTTGAAAACGATCATCGATTCGTTTGGGCTGCCTTGTTCGTTAGGTCCCAGCATTTAATAGAAATACAACACAACAGAAACTTATGAATATTATAGAAATAAGAACTTCGGTGGGGTTCCCATTTATGTGCCGATCAAAATGTTCAAAATGGCCGGTGACACGAGTTTCATCAAAACCGATGAGCGCTAACAGACCCCCCTGCTGACGGCCATTTATCTTCCCGGGTCTCGAGTTCCCGAACGGGATCTGTTGACTGTCCAGCCTTTCTCTCCCCTTGAAAATGTTGGGTGTCAGTGGAATAATATTTGGCGAACTTGCCACCCGCCCACTCTAATGGCAATCAATTGATAGAACCGCCCGCCTTTGTTTACAATCCACGGACAGCAGAGGCATCAGCATCGGGGGTCTAAAAATACTCCAGTTGGAATTTTCTCACGAAATATTCGTGCATGGGGTAGAGCAGCAAGAGCAGCCCGTCAATGGATTGGCTATTAAAAATTGTTTTGTTAAGTGTTTGTTTGTGGGGAAAAGAAGACTGGACCCTGTAACCACTTCTTATCTAGAGAAGCGATAACCCGCCGCAGTTCACCACAGTTCGACTCCGGTGTGGTGACTTCACATTATGGATTTCACACACGGTAGTAGTGTCTCCTGAGTTTGGCGATTAGTTTCGCTGCTCATACGGACTGAAAACCGCGCAGCCCTCGGCAAGATAATGGGCATACATCTGAGAAATATTTCCAGTGATTTTGTGGCATACGTGATAAGCAGTAAAGTGGTTGAATAAAGACATCAACGAAAAAACCCAAAAAACAAGACAGTTTGCATAAAAACCGAATGCGGATAAAAAACGCGCAGATTATTATTTATGTGAGTTCAGTTCACTTGAGTTTAAATTCGTTTCCGTGTAGTTTACAACGCACATAGTATATGGTTATTGTATTGTTCGGTCATTATCGATTTAATATGTGAATGGTGTCGCAGTTTGCTTAAATTGCGTATACGCCTTGTGACTCCGGACTGATAAATTTTCAATGCGTTGAATGCCGAGGGTTTCGCCAAAGTTAATTGAGAATTAATGGCGTTCAGGAGGGCTTAGAGCCACTGGATCACTCAGAGCCGAAGTTACTCAGCCACATCCTGACCATGGACAATTCGCAAACTGTGATAATCAACCAGATAATAAGCGAGTCCAAAGCCAAAAACCTAAGAAGTCGCATAGCCATCTGTCATCTGTAAGTAAATGGTTCACGTATTTAACTAGAAGTGGGGATTCAATTCGATAAGTCGCTCATGTCGCCATTCTACCTATATAAATAAACAAGAAAGTCATACTCCTTTGTCAGATATTAGCAGGCGTCGTTGCCCCAATTGACTTTATCTTATCGGTTACCGACCACATATAAGAAATTTGATACGAGTCCGCTACGAAATCGTAAACATATCTCAAGTTAGCCATCGTACTCCGATTAAAGTTCGTACTTATCAAACAAAATCGGAAACGGGCTTCTCGCACACTTGTGATAGAAAGATATTGATCAAAACCAAATTACTGTCTTTCTATATTGTTTAGTAGAGCGGCTTCTAAACTTTCCCAATTCTTTTCATTCGATTCTGTACATTCGAATTTTATATATGCAATCAATCAGATGGGGAATGTATGTGGCGCTATTCGTAGAATCACTTTCCAAACGTCATTAGTCATTCAATGATTGTAATCTCCGATTTGAATATTTAATCTTTTCGTGCGTTGATATTTTGAAATATCTTGATGTGTAATTCTTCGGGTAAAAATTGAGTCAAACAATTCAGCAAGAATAATTGTTTGGCAATAAAAATATAAATAAACAAAAAATGAAATTTAAAAGAAATATTGCTTTTATCAAATAAGTTTGGCGCACTCGCGAGGGCAAGGAAATTTCGAGAATCTGGCTATAATTCAATTTTATGGCCAGTTGTTTTCATGATTTTAATGTTCCGCATGTTTTGATTATTTTTCAAACATCCGCAGCACTCATTCGCACATTTAAAGTGCGCAGATATATACGATTGAATTTGGTCCGCTGAAATTTCCCAAGTGCATGTGCTCAGCGATTAATTATGCTAATTTCCCACCGCAAGATAAGTGCTCTGGCTATCCCTCTCCCTCCCCCTCCCCCTCCCCCTCCCCCTCCCCCTCCCCCTCCCACTACCAGTATTCATTTTCCCCATTAGCCAACTGTGTGGAGTTTAATGTGTTTGTCCTTCTCCGCCTGTTCGCCTCCCATAAATTCGGACTAATTTAGTGGCCCACACTCCTGTCCTGTCCTGTCCTCCCCCAAAGGCAAACAATCAGCGGATCAATGAATTAGTTGGCCCCAAAGGCTAATGATACCAGATAAGATAGCGAGCGGTATAACTTTTCGCACTGGTAATGAATTTATGGACGGGCTCGTTAGCAGCGCTTGAAAAGTGGGCCGATCGGGATTGGAGTGGAGTGGAGTTCGGGGAGACTGCCACCTCTATTGACAGACGATGGCAGTTACTATCAATTTAACACGAATCCATAAATGTTTGCTCAGTCTGCACTCCCTGCGTGGCTGACCTTATGATTGATGTCCCGCGGAGTATGGCGCTCAGGTCGTGGGTAGTCCGCCCCTGGTTCCTCCCCATGGGACACGTTGGCTGCTAATTGCTTGTGACGCTATCCTGTTTCGCCTCCTTAATTCTTTTCGACAACCTGTTGTCTGCGTAGATCATTCACTACTCGTCCCCGCTAATGTGTCCCCAGATGTTGGTCTATTGCCCAATTTAGTGAATTCGCTTAGATAAACATTAAACGACTAACTAATCGGCAAATAGGTCTTAATTAGTGGCTTCACTTGCTAAGGCTTAATTGCTGCGTGTTGCGACTGATGTAACTCATGACTAAGTGTAATACTATATTTAACTGAATATATAAACGTTAGAAGAATACCCTAGCAAAGGCTAAATAGTGAATAAGTAAACAAATATGTGTAATAATATTTAATAAAGCTTTACCACTTCCAGAACCTCCATCATGCCGAAGAAAATCCATCAGCCTGGAGGTTCCCTCTACTGCGGAGTTACAGTGCTGGGCGTCCTGTGCTTAGTCGTGTTCCGGTTGATTCCGGGGATTCCCTTCGGCACTTACGTTATGGCCGAGAGAGACCACTACCACACCATAGACGATCCAAATGTGCCCTGTAATTTCTACGATACGGTGAACCTGACGGGCCATAGGCTCTTTCCCAACGGAAGCTATGATTACTACGGCACAATAGTTCCTGCAGAATTGGTCGGGACGTACGACTACATACACAGCTCGCTAACGGAGCGCATAGAGGTTCGGGAACACGTGAGGGGATGCGTCTGCAAGTTCAAGTCCTGCCTGAATATCTGCTGCCCGTGGCGGCAGGTCTTTAACTCTGAGGTTGACGGATGCATAATAGACCACACGGACAACCGAACGTGGCCAGATCCGCCTATGCTCAATATAACCTTCCGCAACGAGTCTACGATATTGGTCAACATGTTCACGCAGTTTGCTATCCAAAGCTTCAGACCCTGCCCCAAGATGTTTTCCCTGCAGCCAGAGACCAGCAGTTGGGATGACTATCTACTCTTCGAGAACGGATCCATGCTCCGTGTGGACGATAAACTGCTAATCAGGAAGAACGAGTTCTGCATGGTTCCGACCTACGTCAACGAATCGGACATGTTCTACACCATACATCCGGCCAATTGTGACATGCAGGACGACCATAGCACGGTAAAGATTATCAACTCGTATGGTAAGTGGAACGGTGACCTTTACTTCTTCTAAACAGCATTTTATTAATCCGACCTAAATTCTTTGCACCAGCCATGATGTTCTCCATTCCCTTCATGATGCTGACCATAGCCGTTTACCTATTGATTCCCGAGCTACGCAACCAGCACGGGAAGAGCTTGGTCTGCTATCTAATAGGTCTCACCGTGGGTTACTCCTCGCTGTGCTACGTGCAACTCTATCAAGTTGATGCCACGGGTGTTACATGCAAAGTGTTCGGATACACAGCCTATTTCTTTTTCATGGGCGCCTACATGTGGCTAAGTGTCATCAGCTTTGACTTGTGGCACAATTTCCGAGGGACGAGAGGAATTAACCGATTCCAGGAGAAGAAACGCTTCCTGTTTTATTCGCTCTACTCTTGGGGTATTGCCCTAGTTTTCCTGGCCTTCACCTATTGCGCCCAGCAACTTTCCAATTTGCCCGACAACCTAAAGCCAGGTATTGGGGATGGCGTATACTGCTGGCTGGATATGAGCAACTGGGCAGCCATGATCTATTTCTACGGTCCCATTCTGGCCATCGTTGTTGCCAACACCATCATGTTCATAATGACTGCGATCAAGATTCACGGCGTGCAGCGCGAGATGGCCCGGATAATTGCGAGTGAGAACAGCACCAAGAACCTACGAACCGAGAAGGACAAGTGAGTGTCATCCTTTCAGTATTTCTTATCCACCTTCCCCCAAAGACGTTTTTATCGTGCTTGGTCCAACTATAGATTCGGCTTGTTCTTGCGCCTCTTTCTCATAATGGGCATCACCTGGCTCACGGAGCTCATCTCGTACTTCGTGGGCAGCGACAAGGGGTGGTCAAAGCTCTTCTATATCTCGGATCTGGCCAATGCCATGCAGGGCTTTCTCATATTCATGTTGTTTGTGATGAAGAAGAAGGTCAAGCACTTGATCACAAACAGGTAAGTGTTGCTCTATCTACTCTAACTCCACGTTATGTCCTGTCCCGCCCACTGGGCGTTTGTCCATTCACACGACTCGTGACTCCCTCTTGTGTGTCGTGTCTCTGACTCTGTCCACCATCATATCTGTAACCCCGACTATTCTCAGAACGGTACGTGTGCGCAGTCTGCGGCAGACTGAGAGCGTAACGATGGGACCGACTTCGTTCTCGATGAAGCAGCGGTTTATGGACGCCTCCAACCAGATCCGCAAGCTGGTGGTGATCCGCAACGCCTTTGCCAATGGATCCACTAGTGGTATTCATTCACACGAAGTCTGAATCGATTTCGTCGATTGTAGTAAGCAGGTCCTCTTTAGCGCGGTTGCTCGTTTGTTGTGGCCTTTGCTAACCCGCGCTTAAATCAAGAAAATGACTATTTCGGGTTATATGATTCCTACCTTATTCCACGATCCTTAAATCTCTTGCACTAAGATGGAAAACCCGTTGGAGAGTATAGGAATACATATGCACTTCAAGTTCTGGCAGCGCGCAACTTCTGATTACATTAAACCTTATATGTTGTACTTATCTCGTTGTCAGACCTCTTTCGATATTGCTTAAACTCAAGCTCAACACCAACAGACACTGCCTGCAGACTAACTCTAAACCGAACACTGACAGCCAACACAGCACTGAATCTCCAGCCGCCTAGCTCGGTGACTCAGTCCGGTCGCGTCTTTGTAGCTACTAAACAGAAGTACCATTCCTAATTGCCCTGATCTAAACACAAACTTATGTTTGCATCCACCATGTGTGTCCATATGTGCATGTGTCTCAACATAAATTTGATCATCATCGATCGCTATTCATTGAAGACTCCTGGAGAAGAGGCGCTCGAATGGCCTGAGCTCGACCACAACCTCGACTTCCATCACTTCTGACGCGAGTGTGCTGCCAAGAAAGCTGCACCTTAAGGCTGTTGACAAGGCCGGTAGCAATGCCACCGACCCAAGTCCGACCCCGAAGATAGCCATCTAATCAAAATGGTTACAGGTAATCCTCCGGAAGTGGAGATGTAGTAGACAGTGTAGTTAACCCCAGTTGAAAGCAACCATTAGATAACCCTGATAACCTCTAACCCCTCGAAAACTAATCATAACGACCATCCATTTTTGTGTTTTGGTGAAGGTAACCTGTTTATATCCTATAGGATCGCTTAATGTGTTTGCTTTTCCCTAACTCAAAATCCAAGCACTCAAACGAACCAATTCTAATCAGATTTACCGCCATTGTCTATTCCACGCTGCCCACGCAATGGACGTCATAACCACTCCACCACTTCACACGAACACAGATGCTCGAGTGTTCGCGATGGCAGCAACCAACGTCAGAGCCAGTACTCCACCAAGACCACGTCGAGCAGCGTGGCCAATCTGTCGCTGCACGAGAAGCCATCTGTGGAGAAGCCGCTAGTGATCAGCTCGAGCGTGGATCCGCAGAAAACTACCATCTTCCGCTGATCACAGCACTCGCAGTTGCCATAGGCAGAGCATTGAATACCTCGGGATGCGTGCAGATCAGGAAGGACTAATCGCATTTATATTCAACTTGATCGTCCTCGGATTTTTGCGAACACTTCGTTCCTTTCTGTAGATAAAGATCACTTATTCATATTTTAGGACTACATATTCCTATCATGAGATTATTCTGTAATCAACATTTAAAGTCGATATCTATAAATTCGCGCAGTAGCATCCACATACGGATAGAACTTTATGAAAGACACTACTATAAGAGAAAGTCCCTATCCCCCAGAACTACCACGAAAACCCACCCCACCCAAATTCTCTTTCTTTTTTTAATGCCATGTGACCACGAACAACCTGATTAGTTGTATAAGAAAGTTATGCAGAGCCATATTTACTGTTTATGCAAGCAAAATTTTAAGGTTCTCCGAACCCCGCTGAGAGATCAAATTTGTAATTCACCATTAGCCTAAGTCCAAGGTAAGCATTCAGCATATATACGTAACATATAAATGTGCCTTGTTAAAACGAGATTGGTGTTGATTGATTACTGTATACCCTCTTTGCATAAATGTACCATTCTCCATATCTGCATTATCTCTGAACTAATGTAAAACAAAATACAAGAATTATAATTGTATTCCAAGCTTAATAAAGCCAAAGATAAAATTGAACGATGTTTTTTCCTCAGCGGATCTGTTTGACGAAAGTTACCGAATCTTTTCGAATATTCTTGAAGACCGTAAACGATATCTAGCCAGTTCACACACCTCCAGGTAGACAAACTTTTTATAGCCTGGAAATGCACCTAAATATTTAAAAACCAAAACCAAAAATATTTAGGTGCATTTCCAGGCTATAAAAAGTTTGTCTACCTGGAGGTGTGTGAACTGGCTAGATATCGTTTACGGTGCTAAAGTCGTTTGGATCATTTGGATTGTCGGTTCAAAATTTGATTTTCCTTACGGTCGCAAAGCCAATAAATTATAGAACAGGGTTGGAAATAATCTAATTACCTTTTATATCTATCTCAAGATAGTTCTGGAAATGACTCGAATGGCTTAAATGCTTATAACTTAAGGTATGAATGTGCAAGTTGCGAGCGCGTTGAGATTCCACGTCGGTTTCTAGGAGGAGGGGCGGGACGGGTTGTGAGTCTCCCAATCGCTCTTTTTGCCGGCTGCTTGTGGTCGCGTCTGGTTTTGGGAACGGCTAATCAGTTAGTCTGTTTTTTATTCTTGGCCAGCATGGAGCTCCGTTGCGGTTGCCGGTTTGTCGTTTAGAGAGAGGCAAGACGACTAGCTAGGAGAGACTCTCCACCAAACTTTTATGTTTATGGTTGTTCTTTTTGGTGTTGTCGGTGTCGTTGTCGCAATCGCAGCCGTTTTTAGACCCGCGTCACATTCGTTGTCAATTTTGGGTTTCCATTGTTGTTGGTTTAGATTTGTGACTCGGCGAGTGTGCGTGCATTGCTCAAAGCGAACGGCGATCGCTTCTCATATTTGTTTACTTAATTATCGAGCTGATCAGCCTGTGACGTCAGGCCGACGAACGAATCGACCAAAAATCCAACAAGCGTGGATCAGTTAGCCATGGTCTCGCCATTGATAATTCTTTTAGTTATATGGCTCTCCTTGGGCGTAAAGTCCCTGGAAATCGCCAGTATCAACCATCCCTGTGCCTACGCCCACACGGTCAACATTACGGATGGGCTGCGGATGAAGGATGGCTCCTACTCATACGCTGGAGTAGTGGTCCCACCGCATCTGATGGCGGAGTACTCCTTCAAGGTGATCGATGGAGTGGAGTACCGGGCCAAGAAGCATCTGCGGGGCTGCGTCTGTCTGCTGAAGCCCTGCATCAGTTTCTGTTGTCCGGAGAACCTCGTCTTTGATGCCAAGCACTGGAACTGCACGATGCCACACCAAGTACGCGAGTCCACTCACGTGGAGCTCACCTACGCAAATAGGACGGTGGATCAAGTACGCATTCGCGATCGTTTTGTGGTGCGCACAGAGCTGGGTTGCCGAAACAAATTCGTGGACAAAAAGCACGATAACTTCTGGCAATGGGACCTCTTCGAGAATGGAACGCTACGGCGGGACGATCGTCTGTGGTCGACGGATGAGTATTGCTTTAGCCCGTTGGAGCACAAGCCGGAGCAGTGGGAGCTCACTCCGCTCAACTGCGAACGCTTTCAAACGGGCTACCGGGTTTGGATTTACGCCATTTGTGAGTCGTGTTGTTTGAAGACCTTCGACGAGATTCTAACTATTGTTCCCTTCTAGGCAGTATTATAGCCATCATTATAAACATTTTCATACTCTCTCTACTTGGATCTGTGAGGGATGCCCGTAAAAGCCACTATGGCCAGCTAATCATCTACTACCTGCTGTCCATGATCGTGGGTTACTCCCTGTTGGTCTACTTGGCCTTGAAGAATCCCATGAAGCTCTCGCATGTCGCCTGCAGGGACATAGGTTGAGTAATTTTGTCTACTTCAACTGGATGACTTATTTTGTTCTATGTATCCCAAAGGATTTCTGGCCTACTTCTGCATCATGCTCTCCTTCGTCTTTCTGGCCATTTGCAGTCTTGACTTTCTGCTCAAGTTTAAACAAAAGGCTGTTAGGAGCTCCGTTCGTCGATTGTCTCTTGCTCTGGCAGTCCTTGCGGTGATTGGTCTTCGGTTTTTGGTGTCCTTAGCCCAGGACTCCAAGATGCCCAAGCACTTTAAGCCGGGCATGGGAGAAGATTACTGCTGGTTCGATGGTAGGTTAAATAAGAAAGTACAACGTAGTATAATTTCGAGTTGTCTATGCATTTTCAGTTCGCACCTGGGGTATTTTGATCTACTACTACGGACCCATTGCACTCCTCCTGATATTCAGCATTGTATGCTGTCTCAAGGCGTACTTTTCCATCTACGAACTGCCATCGGATACTCAGTACATATTGGGCACTCAACTGAAAATCGTCAAGACGCAGTAAGATTGCCTTAAAGCTGTTTTTATTATAGACCTAATTATCTTTTATATTCCTGCAGTTTCTATGCCTTTAGCGCTTACATAGTGGGCGTGTTTGCGGTCTGGATCCGGGAAATAGTCGTATATATAATGGCCAGAGTGAGAGAGCATTTCTTCATCATTGACTTCTGGAGTGGAATTTGCATTCTGGGCCTGGCCATAGCTGGTTTTATTCTGCTTCTTGGCAAGAATTTGCACGTCAAATCCTGGTGGGCCATTAATGTGTAAGTTGTAATATTCGAATCGAAGCTACAATTTTTTAATTGGCCATCATTTTTTTTTACAGGGAATCAAGTCAGACAGATCTGAGTATTATTAATGCTCGCGTATACAAGTTCGATGAGAAAGGCGATCTACAATCTTCAGGTTGGCGATCATCTTACTGCTTCAATTCATATTCCTTTAACATTCATGTTTTCCTTCACAGACTCTCCCTACAAGCCGACAGTGACATCACTTTAACAGGAACTGAAATTATTGCTCATCTGTGAACTCTGGTATTCATATTCGTTATGAATCATTTAGTCTGTCGCACACGGAAAAGTATATAAATAATAGTGTCTCAGTACTCTAGCTCTAAGAAAATAAAAATCTTATTATGATGTACATTTATATAATTAAGAAGAACCACAATTCTAATCACTTGTCACATTTACAAGGTGCCAAAATAAATATAGAAATTCACTTTACTTGTAATAATAAGAATGACACTCCATTGATGTAGGGATTTTGTTTTTCTTCTTAATACTACATGCGGTCTCTACCTGCCGTGAAGACCAAAAAAATGAGGCTTCCCGGTTAACTGATAAATTATTCTTAGAGGGACGCGGTTGACTCGATGAGGTGGACCAAGTTACCTTGGGGGGCACCTGGATTAGTCGCATTCATTGACGCATTAGAGTGGGCATGGCATAAATGTTGTTGGCATATCGATCGAAAATGAATAGACAAATAATATAATGGCCTTGCAAGTTTTAGGCAGTTTGTGGGCTTGTTAATCTTTTGAAACAAACTGTCGCTACCCGTCTACGTCTCTATAATCTCAAAATTCAAGCGTTTTATAGTATTCATTCACACATCCCACTCCGTCCAAGCAGTCAAATCGGGTATGCACCAGATAAAAGTAGTCAAATGGATCGGATTGGAATGATCGTCTTGAGAAGACGAAGACTTTTGAAAGGGAAAACACTTATCGATGATATCGAATTTTCTGAAAGCGATAATATGGAACGAAAAGAGAAGAGAGAACCTCGCACGATTTTTTTTTATCCAAGCAAGGGCCACACTTCACACTGCCTTGTTTAAAAATAAATATTTGTAAACGTCCGATCGCCAATCTCCTTAAATTAATTGGAACGTTTAAAAAATGTACGGACCCGAAATCCTTTTCCTGTTATTTAGTTAAATACATATATAGGTCTCATTTTGCATCACACTGTTTTTATAGCATATATTTAATACTTTTTGAAATGTAAATTCCATATTTTTTACAAAATCATTTCAATAATATCAATAATTTTAATGTTCCCATTTTTATATTTTTCATAAGAATTATGTGGATGTACTCACCTATGAACTAAGCTCTTTGAACTCTTACGCAATTCCTGCAAAACAAATATATCGTTCTCATTAGGATTAGGTAAACATTTTTATTGCAAATCTATCTCGATGATTATATAAACTTCGAAAATGCCAAATTTCGGTTTACATTTAACTTTGCGAAATACAAATTTAACAAATTTATAAATTTGAAAACTATTTAAAAATTTTAAGTTTAAGAGAAAGACCAATAGCAGAGAATTTGGCGCAACGCAGTAAAAACGGCTGCTTTAGAAATCTTAACCTTGCATATCATATCTTCATCCTTACCATGGCAAAGTAAAATGGCGGTGGAAGAAAGAGACAAAGATATATTTTAATTGCTAACAATATCATATCTTCATCCTTACCATGGCAAAGTAAAATGGCGGTGGAAGAAAGAGACGAAGATATATTTTAATTACTAACAATCTCCCTAACCAACCCAGAATAAAATGGTGACGGAAGAAAGAGAAGGAAACATATTTTTTTTCTCTTTATTTTGTTTGAGATCAGAAATGGCCACTCAGAATTAAATGGCCGCTTATGAGCACGAAAGAGATTGTTAGTCTCTTGTTTTTAACACCAATAATAAAAAATAGGAAATATTACACACATGTACTTACTATTGTTCGTACGTATCCATTTGCTATCCATCCCATATTTTGCATTTTAAAACGCTTGTGATTTTTTCGCTTGCATTTCACACATTTCAATAATATTCACTGAGAATTTTAAGGGTAGCACACACATTCACTTGTACATTCACACACATGACGCTGATGAAAGAGGAGTGGAGAAAGCAACAAGCCGATGTCGTTACCGTTACTTCCTTTTCTTTTCATACCTCATAAGCTTTGAAAACTGAACAAAAAATTAGTTGTCCTCTCGCAGCGATAACCCATTTACGAGGATGTATTTTGCACGTGCAACACTGAACTAAATTAGACCGCTGCACATTTACTTGATTACCGAGTCACAAAATTAGTTTTAGTTTACTCATTGCGTGTTGCAAAGCTCGAAACCGCGAACTGTAAATACGATAAAGATAGAGTGTGTGACCGTACTTGATATCGATCAGAAATATTCGACATGTAGAGATTATCGATACCTATTCCTCCCTTTTGGGATATAGAAATAAATTCTGCTTCGATTGCCCTATATTTCGTATTATTCTTTTGATCAAGTAATGTCTTACGGGATCTAGATGTGATTTAAATTTAAATGTAAGAATAACGGTGAGGCAGAAAATTATTTAAGTTTAATATGATTTTACATGATTGAAGTAAATAATGCAATGACGAAAGCCATCTCAGAAACAATTTTATCCGATAGGTGAGTTTAAGGACTTTTCTACGTCTGGTCACACTGCGGAGATCTAAAAACGTAAACATTCATAATTAAAGCCATTCTTAGCCTTTGCTTAATAAAATTATAGCAGTAATGACAATTATAGGCCTTCACTCGTCGCTGAAAGTGTTCGCCTGCTAAAATGCAAAGTTTCAGCGCCAGCAAAGTCGTTGCTACTCTCCGAGCGGATGGTCATGTCTACCCCATGGAGAACACCAACCTGATGCACTACGAGATCGTAAGATTCGCGGTACCTTGCTTGTAAGCCACACTAACCGAGGCGACTCCTTCATAGCGCACCGAAGGTGATGTCCAGCAAAAGAAGGGGATCCTGGTGGGTCCGGCCACATGCGTTGACCTGGGCAAACAGCTGCTCCAGTGCGCCAGAGACAGCGATGTGGCGGGGGTCAAGGCGGCGCTAGCGCATGGAGCTCCCTTCGCTTCCGACTGGCTAGGTATGTCGGCACTTCACTTTGCCGCCATGAACAATCAGCTGGAGATTTGCGAAATCCTCCTGCAGGGAGGCATTAACATGGACGGCAAGACCAAGGTAGACCGAACGCCGCTCCACCTAGCCTGCTATTACGGTCACGAGCGGATAGTCAGTTTGCTGCTGGCGCTAAAGTGCAACGTCAACTCCCGCGACATGGTAAGAATATATAAACAATGACTGTTTAAAATGACAAACCAACATTCCTGTGTCAGCTTCGCATGACCCCGCTGCACTGGGCGGTCGAGAAAAGACACAAAGGAATTGTGCGCCTGCTACTCAAGTGCCATGCAGATGTCGCCTTGGTCTCCAAATTCGGCAAGACACCGATCGGACTTGCCGTGTACACGGAACAAGCGGATGTGCTGGCGGAGCTAGAAGCGGCACGACAGGCACAGGCCAGTAAGAAGTTCAACGAGGAATCGGAGGTGAGTGCGCTTGAAGGAATTAGCTGAAGGTCGATATTTGCTACCTAATATGAGGTTTTACTTACGTTTTGCTTCGCTGTTCCCACGCTGCGCTTATCAAACTTCAGCAACAAACACATAAGACCAGAGTATGTACTTTCGACAACTTGTATTTGTTTGCTAAACTAATAGCAAGAAAATTCCCAACTTTGGCCTACATTCCTGATACCCTTACAAAAATTGTGACATATATTGTATTCCCCATTGATTCGCAGAATAAAAAATTATATCATATTTGAATTTATTCTCCATTGATTTGCAGAAGGAAACCAGTGAAGCTGTCAGCTCAATAATGGACGAACCGGAAGTAATTAAAACCCTTGACGACAGAGAAATGTCGGTTGAAGAACGAATGGATGTCCTAGAAAACATGCGAGGCCGTAAGTTACTAGATTCGGCGATATCAACCGAATAAAAACATGTTTTCCCTGGCAGATGCAAACGTGCTGCGGAACACTGCGCTTAACATGCTCAAGACGCACGGAATCGCAGACATGGTGCAGGACAACGATGACGAGGCCTCGAAAGAAATGCTGAACACTGCGTTGCAGAATGGACGCCAACTTGTCCTCTCGGAAGGAGGACGCATGCTGCTGCACGAAACAAAATCGGGCATCAGCGGCAAGCAATCCACAAATGGAAATGTCCGGCCCTCAGTCGTAGCGCTCCGCACAAATGTTAATAACTCTCATCCCAAGATTAGGATGAATGTCCTAAAGCAGAAGGATCTTCCGTCGCCGGCAGGAGTTGCCAAGAACAAGGTATGCATGTCATTGTTTTGTTTCGGTAATTCCTATAATAATTTATATTTGAGGGCAGAATATACGCATAATCTCGTTGACTGATTTTAAGAAACTCTACGGATCGGACAACACGCCAAAGTCCCTTCAGAAAATACCCGCCTCTTTGGCAAGGTACGTTGATTTCACATATTTTGCAGAAATATATAAGATCTTGCCTTATCGACAGCTCTGGAATGGTGCGGCATCTTCCTGATGGCACAAAGCTAGTCAACATGCGCCAGTTGCAGGCTCGACAGGTAAATATGAAATAGTTTCTCAGCTCACCTGCTTACTTTACTTGAACGCTGCTTAATTAGTTAAAGCTCCCCTCGCTGCAAAGACCGCTGGATCCCAATTCGCTAGAAGAATCACACAGCCAGAACGAAGCCGCGGTACCAACCCCACAGCCTTCAGGCCATCCCGCGTCGGGCAGTTCGCTTAGGGGACAAGTGGGCACCGTCCAGACGATACAGCTGCGACCTTCACTCTCGGCAGGATCCGGGCAATGCACAGTAAACAACGGGGCGGCACCTGCGAAGACAATCGTCAATGCGACGAAGCAGCCGCCGAAATCTCCGAACGTGATGCCGCTGCTAACTTCTTCTGAGATCTGTCGCCAGCTTCACGAGTTGCGGCGTCAGAACGAAGAACTGCGGCGGCGGGCCGACTCCTTTCAGCGGGAAAAAGAGGAAATGCTGAGGCGCATTGACCGCCTGGAGCAGATAGTGCTGGTTCAGGAGTCGGAGGCCGACTTGGATTTTGGAGAGGACGCTTAGTTAGTGCAAATATACTTTTAATGTAAGTTCGATAAGATATATTTAGGATATTGAGTCTATAAGTGCATTTGTAAAGCAGCCAGTCTAATGACTATTTCATACCAGTTCTTATTGAAACTCGATTAACTTGAATGCTAAGAGAGCTTTAAGAAAATTCGCATGTTGATAGAAATATATCATTTTAAAAATTCATTTTCAATCCAATATCTGGAAAAGATGTAGCATTTATTTAATAAACTTGTAAACGATTAAGAAAAATGAATAGCCATAGCTATTAAATCGCACCACTCTATTATTTCCTTTATTTTACCGTTTTGGTCGAGGTTTTATGAATATTAAATGAATATAAATATTAAAATGCGAGTTAGCCAAATGAAAATCCAAGCGCCAGCTACAATGCGGTATTTTGTAGCGTTAGTCAATTTTTAAGAAATTGGTGTTGGCTAATTTATGGAGTTATCGATAGTGTGGAATAGTCATCGATTTTGCACGTGTTGTTTTTATTCAAAACAAAAAAAATATGGTAAGAGGGAATTGTCTCTTGTTGCTTAGGTTTCAATACATACTTTGCATTGGCAGCGTAAGAAGCAGGCGGATGAAATACCAGGCTTTCCATCACTGGACAACGATGCCGGCACCAGCGACCGGGGCGCCGACATTCTCAAGTCCAAGTCCAAGAAGAACAAGAGTGGTGGATTCCAGTCCATGGGACTGGGCTTCGAGCTGATAAAGGGCATCACCAAGCGGGGCTACAAGGTTCCCACCCCCATACAGCGGAAAACGATTCCGTTGATCCTTGAGGGACGCGATGTGGTGGCAATGGCCAAGACGGGCTCCGGCAAGACGGCCTGCTTTCTGATTCCGCTCTTTGAAAAGCTACAGAGGCGCGAGCCCACAAAGGGAGCCCGTGCCCTGATCTTGTCCCCGACGCGCGAGCTGGCTGTGCAGACGTATAAGTTCATCAAGGAGCTGGGTCGCTTTATGGAACTGAAGAGCATTCTGGTGCTAGGTGGCGACTCCATGGACTCACAGTTCTCGGCCATACATACCTGCCCGGACGTAATTGTCGCTACGCCAGGTCGTTTTCTGCATTTGTGTGTAGAAATGGACTTGAAGCTCAATTCCATAGGTGAGTTGATAGTTGCGGAGCATAAAAGCAGAAATTAATTTAATTGCTCTCCTAGAGTACGTGGTGTTCGATGAAGCCGATCGACTCTTCGAGATGGGATTCGGCGAGCAACTGAACGAAACGCTGCACAGATTGCCGTCGTCCCGGCAGACGGTCATGTTTTCGGCCACGCTGCCAAAACTGCTAGTGGAGTTCGCCCGTGCCGGACTGAACGACCCAGTGCTTATTCGCTTAGACGTCGAGTCCAAGCTCCCGGATGCACTGGCTCTAAAGTTTCTTTACTGTCGACCAGACGACCGCTACACAGCACTTGTGGTTCTTCTTAAGTATGTTATTCCGGTGGAGTCGCAAACCGTGGTGTTCGCCGGTACGCAGCACCATGTCGAACTCATTTCGTACATACTTACTGAGGCTGGAATCTCCAACGCCTCAGTCTACTCCAGCCTGGATCCAGCTGCTCGCAAAATAAACACCGCCAAATTTGTGAACAAAAAGGTGTCCGTGCTAATAGTCACGGACGTGGCCGCGCGTGGTATTGACATTCCCAGTCTAGACTTTGTGGTGAACCTGCACTTCCCAGGTAAACCGAAACTGTTTGTCCACCGGGTAGGTCGTTGCGCACGCGCCGGTCGCACAGGGACCGCATACTCTATTGTGTCCACAGACGACACAGCACATCTACTGGATCTGCACTTGTTCTTGAACAGACCCTTTAATATACACGACAGCTCGGCATTGGGAACCATTCCGCAAGATTTGCTCGAGGAAGAGCACCTCACAGTGACCGATATAAAGAATAGTCACCATATTGTAAGTTTTAAATGCAGGCTATTGCATATTAAAGTTTCTAATGATACGTAATTGTACATGTATTTCTGCAGGCCGGAGTATTGCGCACCAGCGAAAACGCCTACAAAAAGTACTTGAGTTCCCGACCAGTAGCCTCCACGGATGCCAATGCGCGTGTAAAGAAAATTAAATTCTTTGCGCTCAAGCCATTGGAGGATTTCTTCACAGCTGCCCCTGTGCTCGCCCAGGCGGCTGAAGCTAGTGGACAATCAACAGAGTCGCAGGCAAAGGTGAGCGCCACAGAGCGCAAGTTGCAGGAGGAAAAGCACGATATACTGGTGAAGATGCGTAGTTTCCGTCCTGGTGGTGTGAGTTTCTCAACAGTTTTACGATAAATGTTCGCTCACTTATCAGTAATTGTGCCTTTTTCAGACCGTTTTTGAACTTAACACCACTCAAAAGTCCACGCAGTTCATCGTTATGAAGGAAAAACGAATGCAGCATGCGGAAGTAATCAACAAGTTTAGGCAGCAGCGCGCAGAGGAGGATATCGACGAGGAAAAGAAAACGACCGAGGCGTCAAAACCAAGCTCATGCAGAATGCCCACCGCCGACGAGGAAGCTATTAGTAGTACTTTCAATAAAGTCGTTGCGCCCAAGAGGCTCCAGGACATGGACGCCCTTTACAAGGATAAGCCAAAGAAGAAAAAGCGGAAGATAAACAACAAGGACGAGGATCACTATGTGCCGTACCAGTCGGCAGACAAGCACACAGAGGATGGTCTGGCCATTAACAACTTTGAGCGGCAGGCGCAGAACGCCGAGTTTTCGGTGTCGGACCGCGACTTATCCCAGGAAGTGAAGCACAAGCCCGGCCTTAAGAAGTGGGACCGAATTAAGAAAAAAATGGTTTCTGTACAAGATCCGCGAGCCAACAAAATTAGGACCGAGTCCGGTGCGTGGATTCCTGCCTCCTTTAAAACAGGTCGTTATGCTGAGTGGAAGGAGAAGTCTAAGATCGAGGACCAGCTGCAGCGCGAAAATGCAGGCAGTGATGACGAGAACGCCAAGCCGTTGAGCCATGCCCAGCGCTACCCAGTCAGTCGTCATGCGCGACACAACTTAAAGCTAGAACTTAAGAAGCGGCTGACCGGAAACGACAAGGAGATGCGCCGCCCCGAGCAAATTGTCAAATCTCGCATGCGACTGGAGTTCATTAAAAAGCGCAACGAAGAGAACGCAGAGAGGAAAAGCGAAAACCGCAAGCGCAGCATGCGGAAAACGCAGCGCCCCAAAACTCAATCAACTGGGGGCTCAAAAAGAAGGAAGTAGGAGTTTCTACGCAGGTTAGTACAGTTTAACCAAAACGGACACTGTTCAAGTAGCAAACCAGTCAATTGTAAAGTCAAAAGTGAGACATGCTTTTTAGTTTCCCGCCCTTGATTTCGGAACTAAGTCCTCCTTTCACACGTGACCCAAAAAGAACACAGCGAAGTATGTGCGTGCCGAGAGATGTGCCCCAGGGTGTGTTCGCCCTGCGCAGGTCAAGTGAGGGTAGTCTCCGGCTCGGATTCGGGCGCGCCTGTCTGATGACACGCACATCCTGTGTGCCTTCTTGCCTGCGCCCACGAACAGAAAAAAGAAACAGCTGCCACCACTTATTCATCTCGTTCTGTGTTTATAGATCTGCTTTCAACAGCGCCGTGCCTGCAGCAATTACAATATCGCACTGCTGCCGCTTCCCGCAGATAGTCACGTAATTGACTGGTTCCTCGCTACTTTTAATATAAATAAATGAACATAATCGAAATTGCGTAGGCCAGTATTGCCGCGACTGATTTTATCATTTTTTATCAATCCACAGAAGCACGGGGACCGTTCAGCCGACCGACGTTCAGCGCATGGGTAATGTTCTGAAAAATCGCCTTCCCCAAATGAAACACTCCCCATATTTGTTTACTGGAGGTAGAGTGTTTTTAAAATAATACACAATAAACGATGAACTACACTTTATAGACTTGGGTGTGGCGACAGTCACCAGAAATGCAGCAGGAATGACATGAAATCAACCGAAGCAATAAATCCTCCCATTTCGTTGGGTTCGTGTGTTCCAAAAATACTTTGAGGGCGCATATGGTTTTATTCCGATTCCCCCTGGACCAGTTCGCACTCTCTTAGTCGCTGTCGATTAACCCAGTGGTAGAAGCCACATGCCAGATGCCTCATGAGCAGAACTTCTCCTCACTCATTCTGCAGTTGAGGGGTGCTCAGAATAGGCTCAAATGTTATTCCCGAACATGTGTCCCGAAATTTTTCTAAGTACTTGTTAAGGGCCATTTCCAGGAGGAATATGTTTCTCAAAACCCGCATGGACTAGGACTAGGACTGATCGTCCTAGTTTAGTGTCCCAGAATTTTTATTTCAATAGAGATAACCGTTATCCACAGATACAAAACCATTTGGGTGTAACACAAAAAGTCGTCTTGCAGTACAATTATTGCAAGATAAATTGATAAATCCCAACAGAAATGGTGGGCTCAAGTGAAATGAGATGGAAAACCAAACGCAAGCTGTCCGTCCACATCGCAGTCAAGCATTTTGAGCGGACGATCATATCCGAGAAGAGCCAATTCAAGTCAATCAAAAAATGTGGCTTGCGCCAGGGGAAAGGGACCGATCACAGTGGTCTGCAGCACAATTTACATTGCAACGACCAATTTAGAGATTGTTGAACTCACGCAGAACCAGGCTGCGGCCGGTCGGAAAATTTAATCTACGCCTTGAGATCTCAACATGTGGGCATGTGTGCTATTAAATTACTATGTCTGAAGGCAGCTTATCATGCATTTTCTAATTTGGGACGCTCAGACAATTGCGCAATTTACCGAGGAATGCTTCTAAGCGTCACTTAAAAACAAATTATTTAATTCATGCCCTCACCAGATGCAACGAAACCAGAGCAGAATTGGGTGGTAGGTTTCACACCGTCAACATGGAATGCAAGCGCTACAAATGAGATATTTTCGGCAGGAAGACTCACTCGTCACCGATTAGGTGAACCTAATCGAAAACCTATTTGTTTCGGTCAGTCATTCAAAGTCTCGAATCGGTTAGTATAACCGCTTACGCTACGGGTAACGGGAATACCGATTCACTCAACGAGTAACGGGTATAATTATTGAGCCGAAAAGGTCGTTGCATAGTGTGGCCGCAGAGCCCAGCAGAAAAACGCGCTAGCGATTACTCGCGTCTCCGTTGAGTTCCCACAAACTCGCCGAGCAACGCGTCATTCGAAAAAAAAAGTCGATTGGTTTGGACGTGTAGACGTCCGGTCGTCGCGTAATTTGTTTTTGTAGTGGAATACAAAGGAAGCAGAAGCGGATTACAGATCATTTTGCAGTGCTGCAGCTGTGCATAATAAGGTAGTAAACACAGGACAAAGGAGTACGCGCCGCCTTATTCGTGCACCCTTGTGTATCGACGATGTATACACACTATGGGCGCGTCTCTTTTTGTTCCTTCGCGCGTGTGTGTGTGTGTGTCTGACGTCGCCCTGCCTGCGTGTGTGTTTGTGTCTCGGCCCTCGGTCGCAGCGAGCAGAGCAGCCCTCTCCTCTCGCCCCTTAACGTCAATGTACAACTTGTTTATATTTAAGATTTGAGATCGACCCGATACTGGCTAGGAAGCACGCAGAATGCTGGTGGAATATTGAAACAAGTGTCGTCGAATTGTGATTTCTCGTCGAGTGAATTTTCGCACGCACACAACGCCAGCGTTGCTCGCAAACACACGCACACAAGCGAAACGAGATTTTGCAAGTCGCGTACGCGCTGGTAGTGGTGCCCGCTGTAGTTGTAACCGTGCCTGTGTTGGTGTGGTGTTAGTGCTTGTGCAACTTAAAAATTCAATTGTTTATTGCTGGGCAAAACTGGTACCGTGTACCGCGTACCTGGAAAACAACATTTAAAGCGAACGCCAGGCGAATCGAGAGTTCGGCGGAGCAAGTGTGCAACAATAAGGTGTCGCTGCGGCGCCTGCTCATTTCCACGGTGATAATAATCGGCATAGGGTTCCGACGCGAAAGCCACAAGTGAAAGTGGAATGCTCTGCCTATTCGCGTTAGTTGGCATAGTCTTCAATACCCCGCAAATTACATCGCTCCGGCCGGATTTCATATCCATACTGTGAGTATTTCTTCTCTGGAATCAATGAAATGAAATGGTGTGCCTAGTCTGTTATGATAAGGCAGCTATCAGCACCACGTTCATGTCCGGATGCGAGCCCGCCCTTGTTGATTGTTTTTAGTTTCTGGTGCTCCCAGGCACAGTCTTGTTGCACATCGGGGATTACCAGTGCAATCGGGGAAGAGCGGGTAAAAGAATGCTCGGGAGGGGGAACACGGAAACCTGACCTTTCATTTAAATGTCTTGGTTTATCTTTAGCTTCCCTGCTGCGAAATGCATTTCGCCTTTCGAACAGGAGTGTTTTGATCTCTGCTACTTTTTGGTCGGATTATTGACTTTCTGCGAAGACTTTCGCCTAGTTCGGCAATGAAGCGCACTCAAGTGCACCCATCGATTTCGAAACTAATCTGCGCTTAACATGGGGCTACGGAGGTCTCGAACGGCGATGAGTCGTTGAACCCCTCGCAGAACAGTGTCTACCACACATGGAAGACACACGGAAATGAAGAGCGAAGCACAAAGGGGAGCCCGATCTCCTGCCCTGTAATGCCCTCCCTAAGCCAGGCTTAGCAAGGCTTGACTTCGATTCGGGGCTTTCCGAATCGCACACCTAAGTTACTTCTCGCCCAGGTGGAAAGACGCTGGAGAGTCTTTCTCCGGGAATAGCTCCAATGCAGACCGGACCGACTGTTGAAACGAGAGAGAAACGGGAGATAGTAATTAAACTGTAATTACTCTTTTGAGTGCCGATAACTTTGACATAAGAGCAGCAACTGCCGCCTGTTGAGTCGCTAGACGCTTGCCAAATAGTTAAGTAACTGGTGAGCGGGGGGCGCGAGTGGAAACATCCGAAACGGGAATTTTTAAAGCAAAAGGCAACGAGTTTGGATTGGTTTCCGATCACTAATCATGCCAAAATCGCGAAGTCAGGTTCGTCAGCGCAGGCCAAACTGAAAACTAGTTGTGGTTGAAGTTAATATTTTTGTTTCTCAACTTGCTTTCGTGGCTGCTTTGTTTGCGTAGCAAACGGAAGCTAAAAATTATAAATTATTTATTGGCACACAAAGCCGACTGGTCGAATTGTATCGCCGATGGCACATTTTCCGGCATCCAGATTCCAATCATAGCCTGCGATGTAAGATAAACCCATTTGATCCCCATTTTCTCTTGATGGGGCAAATCAGTTTTATTAGCATATATATTTATTTTTAATAAATTGATCCAAAAAATACATTTATCTGCAGTGTTTGCCTTCATCTTGCCTTGCTTACCGCCTGAAAACAAAGGACAGTGTAAAAAGAGCTGAATATGTTACGCACACTTTCATTGATAGCCACCTAAGAATGGAATAGTTTTGTTTTCGCAATGCAATGCTCACTCTCTACTTGGATCTGACGCTTCGCGGGTTAGGACGGTTGTCGTAGATGGGGCGTCGCACTGCACCACGTCCTTTCTGGCCACGCCGAGAACGACGAAGTAATCGGCGGCGACGTTTATTCCTGTTCGTGCGAGCCACACGGGCCAAGATTCGCTGGGAAAGGGGATAAGTATAAGCCTACGGAATGGTGTGGATAATACCTTACTTCTGGCTCAAATAACCTCTTCTTAGCATCGCTAAGTGCGATCCAACGGATGAGCCCCACCTGAAGTAAGCGGCGCAAATCAGTCCTGGGATAGAAGTTCCGCTTCAGGAAGCGAAGGAAGTTAAGGTATGGCAGCGGAGCCACCATATCAGGGTCGTCCACGACCATGGCGGCGCGGATCATTTTGGCACCAGGATAATTTGGATGAGCTGAAGAAACGGTCATTTAATATAACCGTCCAGTACTAAAAAAAAAAAAATAGAAAAACAAATAGAATTTTCATAATCGATGTAAGGAGCTATAAGGCTGCTTCGATTTCACTGCCTATTTATCTCGTCAACTGAGAAGACGATTGACAAGCGAAAGCCGTGCGATTAAACTTATCAGTCTGTCCATAAATAGTTTTTCATGGGAATGCTCCCCCAAGATCCAATTATTGTCATCACGCCTACAAATTCTTCAATACTTGGGCATACTCTAGATCAGAGACGCAACTGTTGTCATTCCTCGGTTTGCTGTTGATCTTTTTTGATGATCTTTTATGCCTGATCGAACGGATTTTGTTTTTGATTCGATTAAAGTATTCTAGGACTATAGGTCATGGCGGAGTTATACACATCCATCAATAACTTTCGCTGAAGGGGGAACTTTCCTAATGGTTTTTGTGGGATGTTTTAGTTTGTATAACTTTCAATTTTTAATTGGTGAATATAATAAAGAAATATTATCTTCGCTAGGAATTGATGTGGAATAGAGTGGAACCGGGTAATGGGCGGCGTCAGCCCTGCTTTTCGCCCCAAGCCATGCACTCGTTGTGTAACCCAACTTTCCCTTGGATGAAGATGAAAAACGGCCATTAGACTTTTCCTCGTGCACCGCGGCTGATTAGCTGTCCCCTCCGAAGTGCAGCGGGAAATTTATGTTGTGTGAAAATGGCTCTCATAATACATGTGTACATGTACGCAACGAGTCAATCCAACTTTCGGATTTTTCAACAGTGACGGCAGCCCATTGTGCTGCGAGGGCTTTAAATCAATTATTTAATTGTGATTTCTTGACCAAGACGCACTCGTATCGATTTATTGCCCGGTTTGGTTCTGCATGGCACTTTGATCGTGTTTCGAGTATCTCAAAAGAGTTATTCAACCAGATACTTGCGAGCGTGTCTGATTGGGCTGACCTTGATAGCAGCGTTCACACAATCTGACACGTTGCATGTATTTCTCTTAGGGAGTCTGCTTTGCACAGCAGCAAAAGTATCTGCGCCTAACTGCGTTGTCTCGAACAGTTTGCGGTTTATTAACCGCACACCAGCGGAATGTGAAACTCTAGATTCGCTGTTGCAACCGAGTGCAATCGTTGAAGCGTCTGTTGCTGGTGGCAAAGCTGCGACTGAGTTCCAAATGAGTTTTAAGTGTGACATATGTGTATATTTGATTTGTTTGGACGTCGATCAACCAACTTAATGGTTGCTGTGAATGAGTGCGTTGCTGAAAGTGGCGAAAGGCGAATCGATGAATTAGAGATAGGGAAGTTTTTTTGCGTTTAACTAAGCTATTATCGAAAACAGCGAAAGAAACCTGACGAATAAGTTAAACAGAAACTGCATGTTAAGAATCGATGTGGTGCACTGTTCAATTTTTACGAATACGCAACAATTGATGATGCAGCCTGCCTGTCAGCAGAAATATGCTGAGAATGCGACTAAGCGAACAACCACTTGAAAGATTCGCGACTTAACTGCAGGTGCAGCAACAAAAGGTTTATTATGCAGTTAATTAACGTATCAGTACCGTGGTTAGCTTCTAAAGGTCTTCCATTGACTCTTAGCTCCAAGACAGCTCTCAGTTTTAGTGCATCGTGCACTTTGAGTTAGTCAACAAAAAAAAAAAAAATCACAGCGCACATTGCTAAGCTGCCAAATCGCTGGAGCAGCACAGCTGTGTGCAAGAAACTGAATCCAGTGGTTTGCTGGACTCGCAGTTGCTTGGGTTTGGTGTGCAGCTGCAGCTGCAGCCGGAATCGGAGTCAGTGAACGGAAAGGCCGTAGAACTGCTCGGGGAGCCCGAGCACATTACTTAAACAATACTCGCTAAACAGCATGGCTTCGCTGTGAGCTTTCATCTTGCGGGCTGTTTCACTAAACCAATTTAATGCTCTCAATATCTCGACGAATTAAACTTGTTTCCGAGAGCAAAACACGGCCAGACAAGCTTGAATTCAAAGATCCCAGTCGGAATGCTCGGGTCGAATCGCTGCTCCAAGTCGTTGGACCTCTTCATGGCCGAAAGCGAGCCAGAACAATTTGGTGTAATAGTTGTTTCAGTGCTGATCTCATATAGTTACTGATTAGAATAGTGTTTTCTGATCACTTGTCCCATGTAACTCACCTGCGAGTAACTTCATGAGGCAAACAATTCACTGCAGCACCAGTTGACGGAGGTGCGAATAGCTCAGTGCAGATGGCTAGTACATAATTGGGGTCAGGTCACAAAGTCATAAAATTTTAATTTCTCAATGAACGAACGTGCATACGAGCTAGGATGCTGGGCGATGTGGCCGACCAAGATAAGGCACCTAAGCCGGGAGGGCAGAAGAGAAGGGTAGGGCAGGATATCTTGGAGCAATAGCTCAATTTCCATTTGCCACTGGGAAACAAAAGAATATGGTATTAATCGTTGATATATCACAAAAAAAAAACTGCCGGCTGTTTGTTCGTGACACCATATTTAAATGGGTCAAGGCGGTTAAAGGCAGTGCCCCATCTTTGCATCTTTGATTCCGATACATATTTGATTTGATCATTAATATATTTTTATATTATTCAACATTTGACACTCTAAAATATCAATTGTATGTGTATGTATTTATGTATGTATTTTAATTAAGTTAATATAGAACAAGTTTGAGAAAACGAAGATGTGTGCTGGTAAAAGACTACGCATAATTTACAGTATCATAAAATTACATAACGTTTGGCTAAACGTGAAACACCGAATGGGAAGGGGTATTAAATTGATCGAAAATTACTAATTGACACCAATTTTCTTTATCTTTCTAGTGGGTCGATGGGTGAAAAGCGACTGTAGCTGCTACTACAAAAAGGACGATCTGATATGAGAGCCATATATTCCGCGCCAATGAGCGGAGACGACAGGGCAATTAGATGAGAAAGACCCCATGCCCCAGAGCAAAACATTTCACTCGAAAACGCATAGTTGAGCGATGGAACTAACAAGCAATTCCGAGGTTGTTCCAGAAAGAAATGCTTACATCGCCATTTAAGCACACTCAATAACTATTAGAAGCCAAACTTTATCTGCCTACAAGACTATCCGCATTAAAATCAAAATGAACTCCGTAATATCTGCATTTAAAGGAAAAAAAAATAGCAATCCATCCTGCAGTTCTCCAATGGGAGCGGCGAATGGCACTGGTCCGGTGGAGGCAAAGCCAAATCCTGTCGGAGGAGTTGTTGGCGTGGGCATCAGTATAGCCAGCGTGGGCGGCGGCGTGGCTAAGAAAAAGCCTGTGGCGCAAAACAATAGCTACCAGCACCTGCGCCACATACGCGAAATAGATACCAACAACAAGCTCCTTTCTCCCGTCGTGGTTGTTGCAGAGGAAAGGCCAGTGAGCAAGGCCGGTCCGCCCTCAACAGTGGCGACCATGGCTACCGGAGTCGATATGGTGGATCACTGCCTGCCCACAACGGTCCGATTGTCCGTTACCGAGGCGCTATCAGACTTGAACATGAACGGAAAAGCCGTCGAATCCGTCACCCCATGCACTTCGGTTGGCGACAATGCCAATGTGGAGGTGGCTGAAACATGGGCTTGTCCACCGCCACAAGCGACGGATGACGAGGACATATCCGAGCACTCGACTGCCGCCTGCACCAGCACCAGTAGCTCCAGCGAGCACAGCAACAGCACCGTGGTGCACAGTCCAACTGTGGCGGAGAGCACCTGTGACTCCGTGTCCGTCTCAGTAAGCCATCCAAGTCCCAGCGTGAGTCAAAGCAACACATCGTCCGCAACCGGACTGATGAGTAGCCCCAACAGCCAGTCGTCGCTCTCCATAGCCTGCGAGCCGCACTCGGCGTCCACCACCACGCTGTCGTCGCTAGGATCAGACCTTGGCAATGGAAACGGAAGTACTTTACCCGCGTTTCTAATGGCCGCCCCCGTCACGCTGCCAATTGGCGGCCAGATGCCCACGATAAAGTGCCTTCCGGGAGCTAGCTCGGCGGCCAGCACGCCCAAGCACTCGCGCTACTCTAAGCCTCGCCTCAGCCTGAGCCGCGTGTTTAATCACTCTATGCCCTCCGTGCACGGCCGACCAAATCTCAGTTTAGCGCCAGCTGCAGTTCCCGGAAGCGCGAATCCGCCGAAACGTATTTCCACGCACCAAAGAAACCTAAGCTTGGATTTTAGGTGAGTTCTGCTTTGTGTCTTCCTTACTGTCGTAGTGTTTGTAGTATTCTCGGACTGATATTTATTACCTTGCTTGCATTTAGGAACAGTATTTTATCAGCCTTTAATTGAACTATAGCAGCTCGCATTGGAGTAATTTGGTAAAAAATATCAATCACTTTTCACGCCCAATGCCCAAAGTTTCCATTCTCTAAACTCTGTTTAACCGCTGAAGTCGTTTTCGTATTTTCTGCGGCAGCGCTGTGTGTATGTACACGAGTTCCCTTGCAGATGACGTGCCACACCCTGTCTTTGTTAAGTGCGTGCGCCGGCAAAACGCTCCTGTGCGGCTACATGCACGGATGCAGGGCTGACCCACCCCGAAGCACCTTGGCCTAGGACGCTCTCGATCCCTTGCCGCCAATTTGGCGGTTCGGGGGCTTTTCCGGCCAATGATCCATTTCGTTGTCTTTTAATACAGTATCCTGCAGTGTGTCATAATTATTGTTATTATTATTAAACTACAAAACTAAAGAGCCGGAGGAAAAATATTAAAATAATATAATACCATGTTGTAGCTAAGACTGTAATGAGCAATTATTTGTCATAACGAATTTAATGTTACCTCCTGTCTGCAGTACGGACCTATACTTTGTATACCCTCTTACTTTCTAAGGCAATCCCCTTTGCGGGCGTTGGAGGCATCGAAAGCTCGGTAAATTAATGCATATGCTTAATAAGTTGACACAGCGAGGCAACTTAAGTGGCTCGGAATGCTTGTAATGCACCCATCGCCGGGTGTTGGGAAAAAAAATAACACGTTTGCTAAATAATACAGCGCAAATGATAGTAGCACGCCAGCCAGATGATCACGTTGGCTGTCCCGTATTCAAATATTATTTCCGGGATGGCCACATAAAGGGAGTGTTCCGCTTTTCAGCAGCAGATAAGCCCTTTCGGTTGCTATACGGGATGACCCATAGACAGTTTGCTGTTTCTTTGCGTCACGCAGCCAGGGATTGTTGAACCCCTGTGCTAAGAGCGGCATGGCGGGTGTACGGCGCACCCCAAACCCCGCCGAAGGTCGCGGTCTGTATCTTCAAGAGTGCCGTAAGGGCAAGGCGGGTCTTTCGGTTAGCCATGTACCGCGCTTATCGCATCGCTTATCTGGTGTTCGCGTAATAGGAGTACCGCCTGATTGTACCGAGATAAGGCTCCTGGAAAATACCTGACATACGTGAGATAGTGATTATCGGATCCACCCTCGTTCTGCACACTTTTGACTATCTGGAGCTTTCGACGACGTCATCGTTTCGGCTCTCCGTACTCAGAATGGCCACGAGCTTTGGCTCAAGCCCGCGAGCTTAAGCAGCGACCAGCTGTCAACAAAGGCTACGAAAGTTACTCGATTAGTCAGTCAGTCGTTGTGGGTCGAGCAACCGCCAAGCTTTTGGCCGCCTAGTCTCTGTTTCTTGCCCTCTTTCCCACCCCCTACATATATATATTAATTTCCCAGTGTTTTTGGGCTTCTTTATGTTCCACGCGCGTTGTTCTGGGTCGTACGTACTTTCCTGGCATGAGAATGCAGCTAATTTAATTTAAAAGATATCTCTGGCTGGCTTTTATCGTCCAGACAAATCGCTGCTCACAGCGAAGTGATAAGTCACTTATCATAACCGCGACTGAGTGAGTTTATAATGAGTGTTTTTTGCATACTGTATTACCGCAACAGATGCATTGATTTTTTCACATCATAATCCGAATATTCGCTCTTTCTTTCAGATCCATGGGCATACTTCTTCCGCCTGTCTCGCAGGTGACCAATAATCACATCAATCACACCCAGCACCACCGCAATCGCAGCCTCGACAGTGCCTTGCAACGCATTCCGGAGGTTAGTAGTGTACCCAAAGATGATTCCCAGGCCCAAGACCCAGCCTTCACTCCGTTAGCCTTGTTGGCCACGAGTGCACACACGAATATTTGAAACCCACACCTGCATTTAGAGCTGTAAAACCTGGAAAGTTTCTGAGTGTCTATCTAAGCGTGTGCCTGTGTGCGACAAGCTGTTTATTTATATTTTTATCATTGCGTTGCTGCCATTGTTATTCAATTTGCACATACATACACTAGTGCTAAATATTTGTGTGTGTTTTTAGTTATCGAATCCAGTCAATAACAGCATGCCGATTTAAACTATGACAAAGGCAGGGTTTCAGTGTTCTCCGACAAAGGCTATCCATGAACTGGTCTAAAAGACTCTTATCTCCCGTTTAGGTCGAAGTGTCATCGCCAAATGCTGAAAGCGAAAACACGTTCTGCTCACCGTCCATTCTCGGTGCGACTATGTGCTCAAAAATTGCCACGACAGCGGCAAGTGTAACGTCAGCCCTGTCCCCACCAGGCACGCCCACACCGGCTCTGATGTCGACGGCGTGCACGCCCACGATTGGAGCCGTAAAGGGTAACGTGCAACATCCCGTGCAGAAGCATGAGCAATCGATTTCTTTGGCAGCTGCTAGCAGGTCCAGTGCCGTCGGTAAGATCCACATTTGTTGCTGAAAATCTGTCTCCTAATGACATATGCTTCGATTACAGTGGAATCCTGTCCAACGTTACGAATGCGGCCAAAATCCAGTGAGTCGGTTGCGGCCAAAGGGCAAGAGATGATCGGCGTCATTGTCAGCAGCACGGGCAACGGCAGTAGCAGCAGTAATAATAGCTGTAGTAGCGCTGGTAGCACCAAGAAGCGAGAGGATCTCACCAGTCTTGGATCGGATGATTCTGGTTAGTGCGAGGAAACTTTTTCTTTAATCAGTCGTGCCTTTTGATTTTCTGTATAATCATGTAAAAATCACTCATTCCTACACTTATCCTTCCTGCAGGCATCATCTGTGGCTCAGAGTCGGACCAAATATCTCTGAATCGCATATGCCACTCACATGAGTCGCTTGATTCGGGTGAGATGGATGCGGATGCCGATGCACAAGAGGAGTGCGTTGATCTTATGGATACAACATCCATCGACGAGGAGTACAACATTATGCAGTCGGACCATCTCTGCCTCTATCCCCAACAGGCCGCTTCCACCGAACTGGACTGCCGCACCCTGCGTCCGTCTCGAAAACAAAAGCGACAGCAGCAGCAGGTCCTGGAGCGGAAGAATCTACCGTCCCAAAACCAAATCGAAAGCGAAGACTCAGTGGATGCTGGCGTCGACGCCCGAACACGATATCGCGTTATGAACATGTCGCAGGCAGCTATCAATGTTGAACTCGGAACAGCTTCCAATGAAATCGATCCGGATGCCAACCACAGAGAATCTCACCAAGATCCCATCGCTGATGCACCTTCCCTGTCTACGCCAAGTGTAGCACCAACGGCGTCAGCCACGCCATCGTCAACTCCAACACCAATTGCCACTCCGACACCAACGGAGAACACCAAGAACGACCAAGTGCTGTTTAAGAATTTCTTTGGCGCAACCAAGAACGCCATATTTCGCACAGCCCAGAGCATTATTGAAAACCATGAGAAGAAAAACGCTGCTAAGCAGAAAGAGCAGCCCGATCACTCTGGGACAGTCAGCTTAGTGAGTTCGCCAAATGGAGGAAGCAGTGTGCCACAAGACCTGGTCAAATCACCAACAGACATTTCGAAAAAGAAGGAATTCTTTAGTTTGCTCACGTCTAGTTCTAGCAAAAAGGCAGCGGCTGCAGCTGCAGCGAACTCAGCGGCTAGCACTCCTCCTGCCACGCCTACGGAAGCACTAGCTGCGAATTCAAATTCGAAGCTTCAACTGCTTTCCGATCCATCTGCCGATTTAAAAGTAAAGGAACGTACTCTCAACTTGCGTCTACCTGGAGATAGTGAAGGCAGTGAAGGAGCATTGACAAAGTGTTCATCAATCAACTCGATACACAAACTAAAGCTTCCTGTTCCTGGAGTCGTTAAGTATTTCATCAGTGAAAAAGCACCTGTGTCTGATGTGCTCCAGAAGCCAGAGAAAGGCCAAAGCGGCCTTTTGCGTTTCTTTGAGTCGCCAGTGTTCAACATACACTTTGCTGTGCATTACCTCTTTTACTCGAAGGAACCGGGAGTTCTCAGCTTTATCGGCAACAAGATCTTCAGTTTTCCAGACCAAGAGGTTGATCTGTACATACCACAACTGGTTGTTATGTACATTCAGATGGATGAGCTAGCTGAGGTTCTGGATCCATATCTTACCATTCGGTGTCGCAAGTCGGTTGACTTCTCGCTGAAGTGTCTGTGGCTCTTGGAGGCATATAACTATCAAGTGGACTCGCTAGGGAACTCACACAACAGTTCTCGGAAATCAAAGCTGGCGCTCATGAAGGAAATATTCTCAAAAAAGGAGCACAAGCAGACTCAAAACGACCTCAAGTCTGCAGGTACTGGAGGTCTGCATGTTGGAGAGCCGAGGTCGGTAGTCGCCCTTGCCAAGAAGACCCACCACCGCTCGCAATCTGATGCCACTGTGCTCCTAGCCGACTTTCGTTCGCCTCACACACTTAGTATATCGCACCGTATGTACCAGCAGCCACCCTATACCACACAAACACTTCCCACTACGCCCGCCAAGCTGTGCCTCGGTGACTTAACTTCCGGCCACGCATTTGATAACGGGTGCACCTGCTTCGAGACGGTTCGTGGCCAAGTAAATGGTCTGCTTGGGCAGAGGACGCTATGCAGCTGTGGTGCTCCAAAGACGTCACCTCAGAAAGAGTTTATGAAGGCATTGATGAACGTTGGTAAAAATCTCACATCGTGGCCTTCCAAAGCGGAGAAGACTTCAGCGCTACGGATGTCCCTCAACTTGATTAACAAAAACCTGCCCGCTAGAGTCTGGCTTCCTCTGTACTCAGACATTCCACACCATGTCGTTCGTATTACAGAGGAGAAGACCGCAGTACTGAACTCGAAGGATAAAACCCCCTATATCATATACGTAGAAGTTGTTGAAATTCCTGACATATATACTTCTCCCCTGATTCCAAAAATGATGCCTTCACTGCGGCACACCAAGAGCGAAGAGCACCTGGATGGGTCCTGTATGAACTCCCACCAACATCTGAGCTGCAGTCGAACTTCAAGCTGCAGTAGCAGTCAGCAGGGCACAAGTTGCCGCCGAAAAAAAGGAGCAGATGTCGATGGCGGCTGCGGGGATGCTGGTCCACATAACAGCTGCAGCAATGCACATTCGTTAGGTGGACTTCAGTTCCAGGAAGATGACGTGTGGTCGCAAGAGGAGGACGAAATAACAGCACAGTATCTTAACATGCGGAAAGTAAGCGAGCGGGACACAATTTCACAAATATCACTGGATTCCTGCGATTCAAGAGATCAAGGTAACCGGACATCAAATTCAGTGGTAAACGTGTGTCTAAGCTATGCACATAACTTTTTCAACAGGTCCACCAGTCGTGTTTAATATTGGCGACGTGCGCTTGCGCCACTGCAGCAATTTGAGCTGCGAAAATACTAAATCCTTCAGTAACGACCCGGAGGATCCTTCGGCGGCAGCTTTAAAGGTGAGTATGTTCAATTTTAATATTGCATTTGATGTTAAATTATTGCTTTGTGTAGGAACCTTGGCACGAAAAGGAAAAGCTCATCCGCGAGTCTTCGCCATACGGTCATCTATCAAACTGGCGGCTGCTTTCAGCCATCGTGAAGTGTGGCGATGATTTACGCCAAGAACTTATGGCTACCCAACTTTTACAGGTATTAATTAATTCGGTTATACAAGAGGAAATAGTATCTTAAAACCTAACGTATACTTTGCAGATGTTTAAAATTATTTGGCAAGAAGAGCAAGTGGATCTGTGGGTGCGCCCGTACAAAATAGTCTGCCTCTCGAATGATAGTGGTCTTATAGAGCCGATCCTTAACACTGTATCCCTGCACCAAATTAAGAAGAACTCCAACAAATCATTAAAAGAGTATTTTATCGATGAATACGGCTCACCAAACGGAGAAAGTTTTCGGCGCGCGCAGAAAAACTTCGTCCAAAGCTGTGCAGCTTACTGTCTAATTTCATATTTGCTGCAAGTCAAGGACAGGTAGTCCCAAATAGTTATATTGGTTAACATATTTTTCTTACCGACGTTTATCCAACCACTCTAGGCATAATGGCAACATTCTCTTCCATTCGGATGGGCACATTATACACATTGACTTTGGATTTATTTTAAGTATATCACCTAAAAACTTGGGTAGGTATTCTGCAGATCATGGTAAAGCTTATAAATTCATTTCAATTTGCCGCTTGCAGGATTCGAACAGTCGCCCTTTAAGCTAACGCCGGAATTTGTTGAGGTGATGGGTGGCACGGGCTCAGAGCATTGGGGTGAATTTAATAAGCTCTTGTTAGTTGGAATGATGTCTGCTCGAAAGCATATGGATCGTATTATTAACTTCGTGGAAATTATGCGCAGCAGTAAGTTCCGCAGCAAAAAACGTAAAAAAGATTCACGCAATAATATCTTTATTTAACAGATGCGCATTTGCCGTGCTTTAAGAATGGGTGCTCTGGAACCGTGCAGAATCTCCGAAAACGCTTTCATATGAATTTAACCGAACAAGAAATGGAGCGAAAGGTTGAGCAGCTTGTACAGGACTCGCTGAAAAGTCTGTCAACCAAACTGTACGACGGTTATCAATACTATACTAATGGCATATTGTGAGAACGGTTTTTTATGAAGATCTAAATGGGTAATCATAATAGCGGATAGAAATTGCCAAGCTGGTAACCAACATAATGGACTGACTCTTTTGTAAAGGAATTATTGTATATTATATAATATGTTATTAGCACCGAAAAAAAAAACAAAAAGAATGAAATTGTACCAAACCTTAATCTGTTATTGTAGTTTAAATCGTTCGTTGTATGCGTTTTCATTGTTGAATTAGCGTAAGGTGTATGTTGTCTAGCTTTTAAGAGAAAAGTGTAAATGCCGAGTGTAATTTTAGTTTGCCTGTGAGAGATCGCGTGAACACGCGCTATTCCATTTTGAAATTCATAATTTACCTGTACATATATGCACATTTCTACTAATCAGCCTTACGTTTCGATAACTTGTTTATCTATTCATCCCTTTCTACACCTAAACTTTTGTAATTCATAACTATATGTATATTTATGTAAGCATCTAATTCCAATATATAGTCATAAGTATAAGGGTATATGCTTAATACTGCTGCAGCATAGAATTTTAATACAGCAATATAATCTTTAAGAAAATCTATTAAATACAAAATTTAGATATCTTTAACGAGAATATAGAGAAATAATTAAAATGTTTGAGTCGCTGTCCGCTGTGTTTGTATTTGCATATTTAACTAAGTAAAAAAATAAATCCCAATTATAACTATAAAACTATAATAAAATAACTTAATATACTTCGAAGCTATTGCGAGAAAGATATAAAATAAAACCATTGGAAAGGGTACTAAAACAAATAGCTAGGCACTGAAAGTGCACAATTTCAAGCCTATTAAAGTGAGCAGCACTATTCAAAGTAAATACTTGTATGTACATTTAAGTTAACTTTCACGCAAAAATTAGCTACAAGTATTTAAGATTGTAAATTAATATTTCTACAAATTATTAAATAATGTCACTAAAATAAATGAGCGTATTAATATACAAAGAACATATTTAATGGTGTTTCGTTGGGTTCATGGTAAATAATTTAAAAATAAAAGCATTACCGCCAAGAGAAACTGCATATTTCAAACAAAATGAAAAAGACATTATTAACATGGATAAATATATATATATTTATTTGGCATATGGGGTATATTTGTAGTTGCTATGTTTATATGATTCGTTATGTGTTCTCTCATCCGATTAAGCTTACGAGTGTATTCTCTACATACAAATTTGTCATCTGCTTTCTTTGCTGGCATATGTTTTGATGAAACGTTTTAGTGTTTTATGTTTTTATATAGTTTTATTATGAAGTTTGCCTGTTTAAAACTTAACAAACTGGTTTCGGTTTAAAAGTGCTCAAAACGTAAATAAGCCCAAGTTAAACCATGCGATAAATCCAAGCCAACTATTTGGTCTTTTTTTGGAAATACAAAGATTCTTGAGCTATTTACATAGTTGGTTAGTTTGGTTGTATTCCAGGTGTATTGTGTAGAATTTTGTTCTGTTAATTTGATTTCCTATACATTTAAAAAAGAAATATTTAGCAAACACCAATGCGTTTTGTTTTGCAAAGTCTATTAAATAGTAAATTGCTTTTTAAATTTTTCAATCACCTTATTAGACAATAAAATAATTCTTGCCAACAGATTGGCCAAATACTAAAATACTACCAAGATACATTCGTGATTCTCTTAGAAAAAATTAAATTCGCTCAATTGTTCGGATGCATTTTTTGCTTGTCTTGTATTGTAAAGTTAACAATTGCTAATTCTCAGGATTTCAAATTGACTATCAACCAATTTTTGTATAGAACAAATACGTTTCATATGCAATAACCTAGTTTGTTTATTAATAGATTTATTAATTTGTGTCGTTTAGTTGTAGTTAAGTTTTGCATCTTTAACTGTGAAGACGTATCATAGTGGATTAGCCCAACAAATAAGTAACAAAGAACATTGGTACTATCCTGTTTTAATGCACGATCAAAACAAAGATACATTGTCTTTGTTAATCATGTTAAAATTTGACATATTAAGTAGCAAAATTTTCCAGACGTTTTTAAATACCTGCTCTTCAGATTGGAACCTACGAACGTGTGAACAGAAAACTAAATTAATTTTCGGGTATTTATTATCGAATTATCACGTAACCTAAAATTACAAGTATGGACAGGATTTTAGACTAGCAGTCGGCGACATTTTTATATAAAACTGCATTGAAATGCCAGAAGTATACAATATTTGTATTTTTATTGTACATCTAAAATTCTTATTATCGCAATATGAATTGCAAAAAATATGACTCCAATTCAAGAACATACACGATCAAATAGAAACACAATGATTTATATTGAACAAAAACCCAAGGGTAACTAACGAAACATCTACGAACTGTAACACTGGTCAACTACATGTTACTATAATTTAAGACAATTTAATATTAATGTAACAAATATTTTATATCGTGTAATCTAGCACGAATTTATGTTGGCTTTATGCTGTTTGTATTTGTATTGCGATTCGATACAAAGCTGTCCCTAGTATTTAAGCAGAGGAGCTGTCCGTTGGCACGAGCGCGGCCGCGGCTTCAGCCAGTTCCACCGCAGCAACCCGGGCTTCCGTGAGCGTAGCGTCTGCGTCGAAGCTCGGCTTATGCGTCGGTGATTGACTTGGAGTGCAGTTTGCGCTCTTTGGCTTGCGGAACCAATTGCCAAAATGCCGCCTTCCTAGCGAACCTGTCGATGTGGTAGAGACTATTTGAGAGTTTTCAGCGCTGGATATTCCGTCTCTGGACTGCGATTTTTTTGGCAGTGTCTCACACAGGCGAGACGTAGATTTGGCCGGCGACTCCGGCAGTGAGCTCTCACCACTGGTGACCCCAGTTGCTAATTCAAAATCTTGTGCATCGTAATCTGATTGGTCTGAGTAATCGCCCGGCCGCTCCTCGTAGTTATACTCGAATCCAGTCATCTCTGATACGTATAGAGCTTTACCACCGAACTGGCGCTCAAGGGCGAGAGTGCTTAGGAAGCGATGCTTGCGGTTCGCCGAACGGAAGCTAAAATCGTACCACTTGTCTCGAGACTCGCTATAGATGCGTAGGGAGTTCTTAATGGTGTGCCCAAACATTTTTCCATCCCTCACGTTTACCACGCGACACCGATCGAGAAATATGCGTCCTTTGTAGATGAAGTGGCTCCGCTTAATAATATCTCGCTTGCAGTAAACGAGCTGGTTATCAAAAAGGAACAGAGTGTAGCTGCTGTTCCACAGATTCTGTTTCTGCCGCGTGGCATCAACTTGCAGGAAGAAGCGAGCACTATGCAAGTGCAGCGGCGGTCCCTTAAAGTTTTGGAAGCTGGCTTGATGCCTTGCAATCGTCTCGCTGTGGCGCTTGCCCTCATTGACTGCTTCTGTGATGCCGCGCATCGCTTCCAGCGCCAAATTGACAGTATCTTGAGAGTCGGGTATGTCTAGTTCATTTACATCAAGTTGCTCATAGTCAGTTGTCTTGCCAGCTGACTTCGCACCGTCTGTATCGTTCCCTTCCTTGGCTCCCTTCTCCAATGCCGACTTAATAATCTCGTTTAGGTGCAGGGGATAGCGGCAGATTCGTTGCACAGGTGCCAGCAGGTGAGCAGAGAGGGGCAGCTCGGCCAGGTTTTGGGATTCGCGGCAGCTATATTATAAATACTTATTAGGTGTGAAGTCGAAATTTAAAAATAAAATTACTCACTTCTCAAGAATTGTACGGGCGTCTTTTACGCGATCGTAGGTCTCAAGTTCTATTAGGGCTCGAGGGTATGCGTTACAATAGGTGGAGTAGCATAGGAAACCTTTATGCTGCAGGAAGGATGATATATTAGAAACGGTTGTCTCTTTTGGTTTTAAGTTAATTAATTACCATTTTAAGGAAAACTTTGGCAACTTGGTTTTGCTCTATTCCACGTCGTAAGGCTTCAAGAAACTTTCGCTGAAACTTGTAAATGGCCGTTATGTTGGAGAAGATAAGCCGAATACTGTTTGGCGAAAATATATCGATGCGCTTGCTCATAGCTGGCAGGTACCTAAAATGGGTCACAAAGTAAATATGTGCTGAAGATTGGTCAGGTCTTGTTTTCTTACCCATCACAAATGGCTGCTAGCAGCTTTACGTAATTGACCTCCGTATCAAGCAGTTCGCGAACGGCACTGCGGCGTATGATCGTGCTGTGATCCGGTTGGGCAACAAAGTCCACACTGGGTGCACTCGGAGTTGGTGGTGATTCAATGACTATAAGGGTGACGTTGCTTTGGTCTGTGGTGACGGTAACGTCTGTGTCCTCTGCAAATGCCGCAACGGGAACGGGAACAGACCCTTCCTCTGCAAGAGCTTTGGCTTCCGCAACCGCCGCCTCATCAGCGGCAGCCCTGTGCGCTATAAAGAAATTGTCCGTCTCTGGACAGTGTATAATGCGCACAAACTCCTTGGGGAACCAGCCCAGTTCAGGACCCAATATGTCTTCCACCAGATTGGTTTCCTCCTTCTTAATTCGGCCGAACCACCAGGGTCCCACTTCCTTGCGCAGTATTTCTATAAGCATTCCTCTCTCTAGCCCTAGTTCTTGAGGACCGCCGGCCGTGAAGTTGTACAGCACCTCCGCATAGGTGGTTGGGTAGAAGCTTACAGCTGGGGACCAAAAAGACACCACATTAGTTAAGATTGTCTGGCTGAAATTGTACATTGCACTTAAGCTTTAACCTACCTTCCTCGTTTGACGCGACACTATCGCTGTCGCTATCCTCAAGATCGGGACGACCCATACCGTATGACTCTAGGCCGTTCGGCTGGCTAAGCGATCGCGTGGGTAGTGACTCGGGCGCTTTGCGCTCAGCTTTGTCAGACTCTCCAATGTTTAAGTGCCTGGCTATTTTGGTTTTAACAATAAAGGGCCCAAGGATGCTGCTCGCCTTTGCAGAGTTGGTGCGACGTATGGCTCGCATTTTAGAGAGTGCGACACCACACGATCCATTGGTTAAGGCAAAAGCGCGGGGCTCATCCTGGCGGCTCACCGCCATCGCACGGGAGTATTGCTCATCCTGTTCTAGTTCGATCTGTATGCCTGAGTCACCAGAATTGCACTTGTCGCGTCGGTTGTACTTCGTCTTACGGCGTTCTTTGGAAGAACGCCAAATAAGGGGCCCAAACCGGTATTTTCCGGAGCTCGAATCGCCGGCCTCTGACCCAGGATCGCCAGCTGTGGTCGTCGTTATCATAGGTGCTATCGATGCGGTCGGCGTTGTTGGCGATGTCTTAGTTTTTGGGACATTGTTACCTACTGCCGCTGGTGATAGCGGAGAGATGTGCATTTGATTTTTGTTGTTAAAGTTGTTCAAGGTGCGTTTGAATTTCTGCAATACGCCTAGGCCTCCACTTCCGGCGCTGCTGCCTGTGTTAGCCACATCCGCACTTTCAGTTTCTTTTTGTAGCTGCTCCTCTAAGCACGGCTCGGACAGCGTTGGACTGGAGACCGCCTTTATTTGCTGTGACTGTAAGAGAAATAAAGTTGCATTATCGACCGGCTGGCACTTTATGTCTAGATACAGATTGACAATCCACCGTGGCTGTAGCAATAGATGCAGCTATGTAGCGCAGTGCTGCGACTTCAACGGAACTCGCCTTCTCACCCGAAACCAGAAGTATCTTATCAATTCGCAGCATAACTTATCCCTTCGTATCGGCCCAGGTTCGGAACAAAACAATTATGATATCACAAGCAACAATCGTCATAACTATGTCTGGGGACAAAAATTTTGTTAACAAAAACGAAACGCTAATAAAGCGTTCTGGGGTACTGGTAGCTGTGACAAGTATGCTTCCAATGCTTATTGCCAGATTTAGAGTCGTATTTCGTATTTTATTTTACCTTTCACGAAAGGTAACAGAAGGCAAGTAAGCTCTGGCACTCACACATAGGCAATCGGTTGACATTTTTATCGGGTTTTGTTTTTCGTTTGGCAATAATACTGCTTGTGCTTGATGGCGCCAAAATATCATTACCTTATCAGGGCACCGCTCTCGAAACCACCAATTAATGATAATAGTAAATAAATAGAATATTTCTTGCAGCAAAGACCCAACCTGAAGAAGACGAGATTTCCATTTGTAGCGCTCGCCGGGCATGATATTGCCCACGGGCACGCTGAGGTCCACTCTGCCTCTGGTGGGCAGCGACACATTTGCAGGGGCGCCCGAATCGAAGTCCCAGAACTTAATCAGCCCATAGGTGTCCATGAGCGTAGGTATTATCAGCTTCTTCATAGCGCCTTCAGCGGACCAGCGGGACTTCCGCAAACAGCACTGGCAAGTGTAACCGGGCAAAGCGATAACCAATAACTGATAGACCGCAATTGCCGGCAACGAGGCTTGCAAATGAGAACTGCGAGTACAGCCGAGTGTTGATGTCGTCGCCCGGCCGTAAGTGTGTGGAGACCCCTTGTAGCTTGGCCCTTGCATTATGGGACATAATGCCTTTGAGATCAACTCTATCTGCGAGCTCTATTGTCAGGAGTCTGGTTGGAAGTGGTTTGATTAGATTAAGGCAAGAATGGCATAGCACGAGCCCCTGCCACTTGTCTCAAATGCCTGCTTTGTTGCACAGGCTGGGTCAACTTATTTTCTGCGACCTCGACAACAGACTGATGGCTTGACCAATGACATTCTGAAAGGCTGACTGTTTCCAGGTTTTGTCTTGCGTGATTAGTTTTTCCCTTGACATCACCTGCATGGAACAAAGGAAGGATGCCCAGCGGCATGTGACTGGGAACCTAATCAAAATGCAACGAACGAAGCCTTAATTGAGATATTGGTTTAATGACGAGTCGACATTATATCGCACATTCAAGATGGTGGTCACAACCAGACCAGAGCCCATCAATGCACACCTTTTACAGAGATCATATTTCGGGTTCATTTATGGCGTCAGATAAGCCAACGAGGGCTTTAGTAGCATCTACTCAACCGTGACACCCTACTCTTCTCGGATGCGGTTGCCGTGAATGAATTGCAAGTAGCTTATTGCCCAGTGCATTGATCGGCGGAGTAGCAAGAAAGATCCTATTGTTATGCAGGGCGATTTGATTTGCGGTTGCAGCGACGCTTTTTCGAATTCGCGTCATTGGATAATTTCTTATATAAATATCTTAGGCAGAAATATGATCTGTCTATTGAACTCAGTGCCACCTTACTGCCGGTATCGGCAGCTCAGAGAAAGTTTGGTTTTGGGCAAGATATCCTACACTGTCATAAAACAAATTGGCCGAGCGTGTGCTGTAATACTTCTAAGAGTTGGAGTTGAATGACCTCCCCGCTGTTGAATTAGTTTCTACAGATGCAGAGCTGAGTACTTTTTATAAAAGAGCCTTGGAGTAAACGAAGTAATACCGAACTCCCAGTTCAACAAATTGAGTTACTTACCAAAGTCGCAGCGCAGTCACTGGTTGTTCCCATTTCATTGCTTCCAGGTTTTGGCATTCTGAAAGATATAGAACACATTTTGTTTAATGATAGAAGTTGTGGCCTTGAGAGTCTAAACGGAAGTCTTCAGTGGAATATGTAAAATCTTTATGCCAGTTTATTATTTGGCGGCAAAAAGGGTTCTGCTTGTAAAGCAAATTATAGATTTCAAAGAAATCTTTCCTAAGGTTACGACACTCGCCAAACGGATGCGTGTGAAAATGTGGCGGCGAGGGTCCTGAATTCATGAGGCAGGTATATTTTACATTACAAAAACAAGTTGCTCGGAAAAGCCGAAAAAGGATTTTCTCGAAACGAATCCTATGTAAACTTCGCGAATTCCATTTCCGTATGCTTATTGTAGGCAAAGAACAAGTATTTTGAGAACCGGCGCAAACAAAGAAAACAAACACACCGAGATACGACCCTAAATGCTAGGAAAGGCCCATGGTAATCTGGGGTGGGGAATTAGGAATAAACAGGACATCCTCTCACAGGACGACAGCGGGAGGAGAAGGTAGTGTGCCCCTGGGGTATCTTCGGAATATCTTTTCTTTACCTTCGCTCCTCATACGATTTTTCTTTAAGCGAACTACAGAGCAAACAGCAGGCTATGAACACTTTGCGTGCTCGTTACAAAAACCATTTAGGCTTGGGATACGTGAAGGAATGCAGTCTTGCCCATCATCCCCAGAAAACGGTCTCTACATCAGGCAGATGTTCAGTTCAAGGAGCGCGCTAAAGCCTAGTTCAAGGAATGTGTTGAAGCCTAGTTCATCATTGCGGCGTAGTTGCGTATCAGCTTACCGTCGCAAGGTCATGTTCCGTGGATTCTTCATGACAAGCATGGATCGGTTCCTGGGCGCGATGTACCTATATAGCTGTGATGATTTCACAGTCATACTTTTGCGCGGGCTGTTTGTGTTCATATTCGACTTGTCGCCTTCTCTTCGCACTTTGCTGCGCTTTGCACTTTCGCCACTTGGCGCTTCAAGATGAGGCACACTAAACTGAGTTAGGCTTGACCGAAAGTGATATGTAACCATACTGTTTCACTGCTAAATGAAATAAATGTCGCGATGTAGTGTCCCGAGAGACTCCGCTGAGCGTATCCGTACGGTTCGTTGTTCTGACTCAGACTGATCCCAGTTCAACCCTCAGCGGCTACCCAGCTGCTCGACGCACTCAAACCGGCTTATTGTTATTGTTGTGCCGTTTCAAAGGATCCTAGGGGATGGATTTTGAGTGAGTTTGGCAATGATGCAGTTTTTATGTTTGACTGGCTATTTGTAAATCCCACTTCTGCCAAGCAGCATGAGCAACATTTAAAATTAAAAATGTTTATATTATTTATAAGTTATTTGTCCGACATGATTATACTTATTTTCCCCCATTTTAAATGCTGTCTTCCCTTTCTTGAATAAGGGCTCGTTTCCAGCTGCCTCTTTACTTTCCGCACTTCCTCGTTTTCCAAAAGAACTCAAGTGCGGCATTTTGACTCAAGAAGGATACCGATGAGTCATTAAAGAGGAAGCTATGAAACATCTGCCGCTCAAACCGGTTTTACTCCTGTCAGCTCTTCAGCTGTGCTCTGTCCCGCTCTCAAATGGCGTGTGGTTAACAACAATTTTAAAGTTTTAATGAGCACGTGATCTATCAGCCGGTTATGAGAGTCAATCTCAGGCATTGGTAGCTTTGATAGCGATTGTTCTAGAAGGCACTTCAAGCACTGCCGACTAGGATGCCTTAAGTTACACATTTAACCAACAACTAAAGGTCCTATACTTGAACTCGAATCCGAAATACAAACGACCCCTCTTAAAGGAACAAAACAGGAAGTCCATCTGCTTCACTGAGGTCTGTCGTTCTTTTTGTAAACAGGCAGGTTCTGGATACCTAAATAATTCAGTGTAAAAATATTCTAAGTATGGGGAAGGCAGTTCTGTATTTTTTGAGCGAAACTAGATTTTTTGAACGTATCTCAAGTTGGTGATATCACTTGAAGTGGTATTGAAAGACTTTATGAAGGGATAGGAAGGAATGTGGACCAGGATATTAAATGTAAATGATCAAACTGATCAAAGTGTGCTGCGTAACGCATAGGCAGATGCAGTATCTGAAACTGCAACTGAAATCAAACCGGTTTTTGCAACTCAGACAAGCGAATGTAATGAAGCAGGTAGCTTCGGGCCTACTTGCTACCTGGTATGCGCAAAATTCCGATCGCAATAAGACCAACCTGTGTAGGCCTTACTTACCCTCTTAGGAAAACTGCCGGAGGAGTCCGATTTACAGAGTTACAGCTTTTTAAGTAAACGAATTACCTAACCATTTGGGTTTGCTTGACAATAATCATATTGATTGATCAAAAATAACGATGAACTTACGTGTGCCCACAATCTTGTAAAGATTTCCTAGGTATTCCAAAATGTTGTAATTTCGACCACCCACAAGGTAAGTGACGGGTATCTGATAGTCGAGAAAATCGACTTTAGCGCTTTCTCTTGTTTTCTTTTGATGAAAGGAAAGGCTGTCAAGAATGACTAGCGCCACAGTCTATTAAATATGATTTACAAATAAGCCCATACACATGAAATAAAGCCAACAATGATTATGATTCTAAAGTGGGTTTTAAGTACAATTTTTGAATGCTTAATTAAAGTAACGAATCGAGCATGGTTAGAGTAGGAGGAAGTGGCATAAAGTGAATACGGCGCCGCTCTTTGGAATTCGAGGTGCGCATGCAATTCCCCACTGCGAAATGCACTCTTTGCCGAAAATTGAATGGTGCAGGGCCTTTCTTTTTTAAGACATGTTCTCGTAAATTCATAACAAGTAAATGGTCTTCAAATTTATAAGTGGGGTTAGTTAAGGCTTGTATACTATGACGATTTAAGTAGTCATTACCTTACAATTACCGATATTGACCATATTTATATAAACCTAATAAGGATCGGGTTTTTGTTATTTGATTCGAGCGTAACAAATATTAGATTGTTTAATGTCCGCACTTTGAGGCTTGAATTTGTTGTAACTTGCGCGCATTCACATACATATGTGCATATTAAATGACGTTGTGGGTACTTTACCTCATTATAAATGCCATTTTGACTTGTATTGGTATTAAGAGAGAGTCTCTAATTACAGCTTTCGCTGCAATTTGCGTAAAAACAGACACATTTCTTCCGGAATTTAAGTCCCAAGCAAACTAATTGAAGTTTATCGAGACGTATGCGTAACGAACGTTAGGATTGCTTGCGTTTTTCATATTTGACGGTTCGGTTAAAGTACTATAAAGTTGCTAGAAAACAAATCAAAACGCTCAGCAGTTTGAGCAAATTCATGCAAAGCTGGCACCGTTTTACTGATAAGCAGATTAGAGGACGGATTGATTATTAACACATATGTATGTTCAAAGGTTCGGCAGAGAGAATTTGTCGTCTTCAGTGTAGGTGAGAAGTTACCTTAGTTGAGATGAAACACATACTGCCTAGTAAATTGTAAGTTATATATACATTGATTGTTTGGTATTGGTGTTCAGACTTGCAACTCTCGGGTTCCTTGAAGTTCATTTGCTGCGTCAAAGAATACGATGGGAAATTTTGATGACCCTAAATATAACATGGAAGAACGCCATAGTCGATAGTCAGATACTCTTTACTCAGCTAATGTAAGCGCCAGGGTTCATACAAGCGAACCAGCAAAGTGGCCAGATCGACTTGGCTAAGGATTCCGATCAAGATTATATATACTGTTTAGAGTAGCAAACGCTTTAGTACTCAACTGCAAATGTTTGTATTCAAATGCCCGAAAAAAGAGTTTGTTTCCGACGGTAATGAGAGTTTCAAAAATAGAAACGCCGCCAAGGAACGATAAGTGATGGCAGATGCACATTGTATGATTTCGGAGCAGATGCAGCAGATGGGCAACTTGTTTATTTATTGATGGCAGGCAGCTTGAAATAGAAAGAAATCTGGTTTTGGTTTAGGCACTGATGTTTTCTTCATTGCAAGACTTTTGGAGTGGAAAAGGGCAGGTTTGAATCTCTATCAAATACATCATGTACATCTTCTTTTGGTAATTTGTCTTAGGTCTCAACGTAGTCAGCGGTAGTAGGGTTTCCACAAGCCGACTTCACTTTCGGTCCTGCCCAAATCCATACACTAACGAATTCCAAATGTATGTTTAGCCTGGAAATGTCAAGTGAATTATGTTACCATGCTCGTTGAGCTTCTGACTTCTAACCAAGATGCCAGATGCGCCGTCATCCGTCAGAGCTGTTTCTTCTTCAGGGACAAGTTTTCCAACTACTAGAGGGCGGTGCCTCGTTGCTTGCATTTTTAGCCACAATGTCTCATTTACCGCAGAGGCACCAGGCTGCATTACTTCGTTGCTTTGATTCGCAGGCTGCCGCTGGCAGTGAAATAAAACGCAATGAAAATCCAGCGCACCTAGCACCACAGCCAACGCATGGTCAACAGATGTGGTGGTGGCTGACTCGCAATAGCTTTCCCCAGGCCTATACTTTGGGAATTTTATATGTACTATAATTAAACATTATTTTATCCAAATGATTTCGTGCCCGAAAGCACTACTTTCCACTGCGAGCCACAATAAGTTTTACGAGCTGGATAGCTCTGCTCCGTGAAAATAAGTGGTAATATGTGTTACTTCACAGGCTAGGCAGTGGCTGGTCGATTGCTCCTTTGCAAACAGACAGTTGGACAATTAGTAGATTCAATAAGATGAATCACTGTTATTTGCTCAGTACTGAGATTCGATTAATTTCTGGAATCAGAATCCGCTAGTTGTTAGTGCAATTAGCGTACCACTAATCTAGATACTCAATCTTTCTGTGTTTAGTCACTGACAAAATGTTATCGTACTCAAAATTTGTTGGAAATTAAAATATACAGAAATAAATATATATATTCCATTCGGTAGTATGCGTAAGGGTCGCTGCTATTTTCGTGTGCAAGTATTTTAAGCTCGCAAAGTATTTAAGACTTCATGTCATGAATTTGGCATAAATTTTGAAATTTTTCAATCGCAAATATTGCTAATGTTCGAATTTGACAAACCGAAGGATTAAAAACTTGTTGATGGCCTTGAACCATTTTGAAACAGCGATACTTCGAAATATGGTTGGAATGCCGAGCAGTCTGCGGATTCTGGCGCAAAAAGCCCATCATGACATCAGAGGGGAGTAACTTTATGGAAATACCACAAAAATTCTCGTAGTTGGGCAGTTGAGGCAGGGATGCACAGAAGGGAAATCCTTTATAGAAACGAAACCTATAACGCGTGTCCATCCACCTCAACAGGTCGAGCGGAGAGTACGTACGGCTGAATAACCCAGTTAACACCGCAGCAGTGGCAGGAAGGAAGTCAAGTGAAAATTCATCAGACACCCGGCCAAGAATCAGGGCGTCAATCAAGGAGTAATTGGTCAGTGGGTCGCGAAATAGCCACAATTTAACGGAAACAGAAGGGATAATTAAGGGCAAGAACTAATGTATTACGACGTATTAAAGGATGTCATTCGAATGGTGCCCGTCTTGGGGAAACCGGAACCAACTTACTCGTCACTGGTGCTCATTGACGAGTCGCCAGCTGCATCCCCTTCCCGGGGATCAGCTTCAGGCGACGCGCCACCAGCTTCGTTGGTGCCTGATGCGGGCGGCGAGGACGAGTCCTCCACGGGCAAGTACCACGTGGTATGGGAGACGCGGCTGGCGAAAACGTCCTCGCCGCTGATGGGTGGCGGGGGTGTGGTGGGCTCCCTGAGCTGCATCGTCGCGACGGCGGACTCCTCGAGCTCGGTGGCCGAAGCACGCCCACTATCTGCGCCCGTTATAGACATTTTCATATGCGCCCGTCGTTTTGCGTAATAATCTTTGCTTGCTTTGGTTCGTTTGGTTTGGTTTGGTGTTATTGATTTTGCCTGTTTCTTAATGTAGATGCGCTATTTGCGTTCTTTCGTTCCCTATGCGCTGGCACACATTTTGGCTTCTGCCCAAGCGTTCCCGAGAATGCCAGCAGTACGTATACACAGATACACACACGCGCCACCAGCCTACGCTTGGCGTTCTGTTCGGCGACCGGCAAGGGCGTCTGTTTCTCACACGATTCCACGGATGTCAGTTGGTGTATTGGGCACTGGGTGTAGAGAGCGAGTTGGGCGCGGACTGGCGATGTTATCCTGCTGGGGATATGGTCAGTGGCTGGTTGCGGATTCGATGCAAGCTCCCAACAGCTGAGTTCCGTTCAGGGGGCGGAAAGACGCGCGCACCGCCGTTACCTATAAGTGCATTTTTCGCGTCCGCTCAACTATTGTTTTTTTCAATATTTGCTGTTAGTGTGGCCGCGTGCGCGTTTGAGAAATACCACCCTGCTATGAAAAATACCAAATGTCAAGGGGTTAGCCGAGATCCGCACCAAGATCTTGCATCTGGCAGTGGGCAAAGCGCGGTTCTTTTAAAATTGAGAGGCTTGTTGGTGAACAAATTAAGCCTTAATCAAAATATGTCTGCCTAGTTATTAATATGAGCAAATCGAATATTGGAAATGTAAGCGTGCATATAAATGTTATTTGCCCACGAACTTAAATCCTTCTAACAAGCCAATGATTGTTTAGTGTTCAGATTATAGTTCTTTGGATTGTTCCCATGCCATAAACTTGCCTTCCTATTACGCAATGAAGGAGTCAACTTACTGCGCATGCTTGCGCCTACGAGTATGCAACCAATTTGACAATTCCACTTGGTACTTTTACAAATTAACAAGGGGATTTTAAGGATTTTTATTGCAACAGGCAGGACTTCAGGAGGCTCTATATTTTGCACAACTTCCGTAGTAGAGACCATCTATGTCAATGCTCGTCAGCTGCACTTCGCTGCTTTTGCCCCCCGGCGACACGAACGCTCCCTCACCGACTCCGTCATTGCTTATTAATGGACTACGTAGAAAGGACGATGGCCAAAAGACGAGAGGGGGAAGGGTAGGACGATGTCAAATGTGTGTCTATAGTGTAGTCGAGTAGTAGGTCGCTGAACTCAGTATTTTGATATGGGAGGCTGTGCCACAGCCGGTTGTTCATTTGTGGGACAATAAAGAGGAAGCGCCTCTTTTTTTGTACTATCGAACAGGCGGGTGGAAGACAACATAATAGCTTACTTGCGTAGAAAGGATTATTGAACATTGAATCATTTAAGGGACATTGCTACCGAGCTTACGAGCAATCGTTCTTTACACTAATTTAACTAACCAAACGTATATATGTAAATGATATCTTACCCAACCAGATAAAGTCTTCGCAGCATTACACTTGGCAGAGAACGACTACGTCCCGTCCTGCGGCTTTTGTTGGTTATTACCTTCCTAAAAGGGGAGAAACATTTTGATGACTCTTATCCATTATTGACCGTATCCAATTTAATTCCTACGTAGCCACTCATAATATTGTTGGACCGGCTGCCAGAGCTTGTTAGTCGGCCATAGCTCGTCAAAATGAAGCCATTAGCAGGAGCGGACGTGTCTGGCTCTAATCTGTCACTTCAGAAGTTGCAAGGTATAACTCACCTGATGACAATATCCTCCTCCGCCGGCTCCTGGGCAGTGCTATGGTCGGTTTCCGTCTGCTCCGCAGGTTGGCAAATGCTGGCAATTCCGCTACAAAGGAAGGTCCATGACGGATTGGATTTCTCCAGGCTTCGGAGCTGTGGGCCCGGGACTGCGTTGTCTTCATTAACGATCACTGAGGTGACATGGGGCTGCACGTTATCCAGCACGGTTGAGGGTTTTCCGGAGGCAGACGGTCCTTTTTTGAGTTCTCCCGAGGCACTTTTATGCTGACAGGCGGCGCAGCGTGGCCAATAATCGCATGTGTCCAAAGTTTTGGTGCAACTTTTCGTCGTTGCCGTTGCAAGGTACTCCGCTTTAACACTATGAAACAGCACGAGATACATAAGCCACGCACAGAAGACTTCCTTAATCTGATATAGGAAATTAGAGGTGGAATTGCTTCCTTTGGGTTCTAGTTTGCGTATATTTGGTTTAGTTGGTAAGTTAGTACGTGTATTTTAGTACGGATGTAGCCAGCCGTGGAGCGTTTATGTAAGGAGTAAGTCTGCCACCACCACACAGTTCATCAATTTGGCTACTACCTATATTATTTAGTATGAATAAGCAGTCTCTTGAGCACACACACCTACGGGTGCTTCTCTGGTCGTGTTAGTGCCTTGGGCGTTCTTAAATTTGGTTCAAGTGGTGGACTTCGGATTGTGTGCGGTTAGTTGGAGGATTAAGTTAATATACAGATAGCACGCCGTCACTGGGGAAGCCGAAGCTTCGGCTGTAGAGGTGTTCGTTCTAGTACCTGCTGCTACGCGGCTGGTTGGCCGGCTGCCTGTAGATGTAGTCGCCTCCCACTCCCACTGCAACCTCAAGGTTAAGGTCGTCCCGAGACCCCGGACTTTGGCGGAGGGATCGCTGTGATTTTAGAACGGTTGTAGGGTGTTCGTAGATTCGCGTCTCATTGCTCATAAAGTTGAGCTCACTGTTGCCCCCCGAGTTGATGGTTTCCCGATTCCGAAGCATCACCGGCAGTTCGTAGTCGGCGCTGTCCCCACGGCGGAAGTTCATGATGGGCGACTTTCGTAGCATTTCGTAAGTCAGCTCGTGGTCGCAAAGTCGCGTCCCGTAGCTCTGAGGACTGCCCGATTGCCTCGCCTGCTGATGGAGATTGTTGGTAGAGGATCCCGATGACTGTGGCGACCGCGACGCCTCCATTCCAGACGCGCTGACAGGCGAGTTGGACTTGCGCAGACGGGAAGACGACGTGGACGCCATTGACACCTGCCCGGAATCGGTTGCAGGCTGTAAGAAGCGCAGCCCACTCACACTTCCGTTGCTGCCGTTGTTGTTGTTGAGCACGGCTTCGCAAATTTCGTCGTCGAAGGAGCGGGACTCCCTCTCCACGCGCAGATTCTGATTGCTTCCGCTGTCGCCTCCGCTGCCGCTAGTGTGGGCGGTGCGACTTGAACCCTTTGCTCCTCCACCACGGCGGAAGTTGTTGTAGTCAAAGTCGAAGGAACGCGCCTTGTCCGTCTCGTTTTGTCGCACTCTCACCGAGTTGTTGGGTGGCGCAGGCGAATTGACATGGATCTTTGCCCCCGCTGATGAGGTTCGGATAGTGGGGGGGAAAACGTCCCCACCTGGGAAACGGGACTGCTGATAGGGAACACCTACCGACCGCTGCTGCGGGACCAGAGCACCCACGTTAACAATGGATTTGTGCGCTCGGTTCGGAGAGCGTTCGGTTAGTTGCAACGATCTGGAAAGGAGACAGGTCAGGAGACAGGTTGAAAGTAAAGTATTGCAATGTAGTGCAATGGAATATTTGCAAATAAATGTAGCTTTAACGTATTAACAATAAGCCATTTAACCAACCTCGAGCGTCGAATGCGGTGCTCCTGCTCCGCCTGTTTCGCGGTCAATGTGCGTCGATGGCTGGTGGAGCCACTTCCGGAAATGGCGGCCGAGGGTGTAACAGTCGTGCCGCCGGTGCCATTAAGGGGCTCGTGGGACTCGCCGCCACTGTAGCTGGAGCTGGAGGAGCTGCGTGATATGTTGGGTGGGGTTTTGTCCTCGTGCCGCTGGCGGCCCTCAAACGTGTTGCTCCTCGAGCTGGAGCTTTGCCGGGCGCCGCCCAAGGAAAGCTGGGACCCCTTTCTGCGTCGTTCCTCGGGAGTCAAAGACCTGGACTCAGGGGTGTTTGATCTTTGCTTCCGTAAGCTGCTAGTCGAGCTATGGGAGTCATTCCGATCTGGTGTCAGGGATCTCTGGCGTTGCATTTTAAAAGGCGATACGCTGACGCTATTCGTTCCAATTTTAGGAAACTTGTGACTGCCGGCGGATAGAAAGTCGGTCAACCCGCTATCTTCATTGTCCAGCTCATCGTTGGAAAGATCTGTCAAATAAACCTCAATTAGACTGGGTCTACTGGCCACTTTTGGACCCAAAGAACTTGCCAACGAATAATAACAAATAGTATGAGAAATGACGCCAGTTTCGCTGATTTGACAGGCGATTTTCTGAAGCTATTAGCCGCTAGGACAAGGCGCTCCTGCACGGACTAAACAATAAAATGTATAAGAGTCGGACGGACAAGGTGCACGTGACACTTCGCAGGTGCTTATTTCCCATGTGTTATTATCGAGCAACTTTTACAAGGCGGAAGTTACTAGCAATCAAATGATGCTCTCTACTGACCTGATCTCGCACCGCTGTCGCACGAATTGAGGCGCTGGCTCTTGGACGTGTCAAAGCTCCGGAAACGAGACACTCCCACATTCGCCGTGTTTGGATGCGCTAACAGAGGTCCGGCACTGCCCACGCGGCTGAACTGGGACTTACGGGAACGTCCCAGGGCGTGGGTTTTGGAACGCTCAGCAGTCCTTTCGAAACGGGAGCGCGGCGAATACTTGGCCTGACTGCCAGTGGGGACACTGTAGACAGGAGGCGCCTCCTTGACAGCGGCATTTAAGTAAGCAGTTGTGGTCTGCGGATGCAGATACTTGGGCGAGCTGTCACGGCTGCGAAGAGAGCCACTGCTTCCGCCGCCGCTCTCCCGTTTCGTAAGGTAGTTCGGAGAGTTGCCGGTCAGGGTGCTGAAGTTGGGCGACCGTTCCCGCTGGCCTGCCAGAACGGCCAGGTTGAGCAGGCGATCCGACAAGTTTCCATCAAAGCTGCGGGAAAACGTCTCTACGTAGTTGTCGGTGGGCGTGTGGCGACGTGTGTCGTACTCGAAACTACGGGAAAATACCATGCCTTTGGCGGAGCCATTAATGGGGTTTTGAGGGTCCATCTGGGGCTGCGACCGGAACGGCACAGGCAGGGGCAGAGGCCCCTGCTGGCGTCCTGGGTTGCGCCTCTCCTGACGCCGCGCACTTCGGCTGTTGTCCTGGAAAGCGGGAGGTGGCGAGAGAATTGGAGTGAGGGGGGAATCGAGATCATTGGGACCCTTCACTGGCAAGAAGCCAGGGCGTTCGTTTAGGATGTTCGCCAGTTGCGGATCGATAATCCGATGGCCCGGACGCAGGGAAGGCTCCCGTATGGAACAGCCGCTTAACCGTGCTTCGTTCCTTTGAATCAGCTCTTCTACTTTGGAGCCAACAAACTTCGGCTCAGTCATGCTGATATTGGATTGATGCTGTTGCTGAAGCTGATGCTGTTGCTGTTGCGTATGCTGCAGGATGAATGACTGTCGTGCCAGGTCTGAGCGTCGCCCAGGATCCGTCAGCATCGCCGCAACACGTCCGCCGCCATTCTGTTGGGCGTAGCTGAGGCTTCGGTAGCCCCCGCCATTGTCATCCTTGTTGCCCCCACGCGTCGTGTTGACCTGCACCCATCCGGACTTGTTCAGGAATATTTCCTCCTTCTTGGTGGCGGGAGATATGGACTTACGTCCAGTGCCGGGCACTCCATAGAAATTTTCACCGAACAGATAAGTGGGCACTCCATTGGAGCCAGCCGTCAGATGGGAGGCGGTTGCGTTACCATTTGCTGCGCTCCCACCCATATGGTAATGCATTCTGCGCGCCTCTAGCTTCTCGTTGAAACAACGATTGGACGCCTCCAGACTGTCCCTTCGCTTGGCGACGTACTGCTGGAAGGCGGAGAGGTGTGTCTGCTGCTGTTGCGACTGTGGCTGCTTCTGCTGCTGGCCGGCTGCGTTGTTCTTGTGGCCGCTTATTTCTGGCTTTTGGGATTCTGGAGAGACTGCTCCCTGACGTGGCTTGGGGTACTGTTGTCCTGCTGCTGCGGTCGATGCATCAACCGCTTTGGCATCTTCGATAGCTTCATGACGCTGCTGCTGCTGCTGTTGTTGCCTGTGCTTGGAGGGGCTGGTGCGGGAGCGGGTTCTGCGGCGTTTGGGGAGTGCGGGCAGTGGTAGTGTGCTAACGTCTAGTTTCTCAAGAGTCGACGAGGAGAGCTCGTCATTCTGGGACTCCCTGGTGATAGAGTCGCGTGTCAGGTGACTGTCGTCCGATTGAGCCTCGCTCGAGTCGATGCAGGCGTAGTCCTGGCGTGTCAGTGCTCTTAGGTGCGTTGGATTCTCCGCTGTCCCACAGGCAGGCACATTGGATGTCGGGTCACTGTAATATAAGTGCGGGAAATGAAGTAGAACATCTGAAATCATTAGTCGCTCCCCCCATTTCAGTTCTCTAGTGTCGACTGCTAAAGGGTTCACAGTGAATTGACTTAGGACCCTTATCCGTTCGAGCGCTAATGCTCTTCCAGCGGCTGCCGGCCTAATGGCTAGGACAATCGAGCCAGGCCGATAGCCGGCGCTCGAACATCGGTTCAATGTCCGGGAACATGGTTCAGCACTCGCGTGAACTCGTTGACATCTGCACCGATGCACCGATGCACCGATGCAGCAGTAAACGCTGCCACAGTCTTGTGCAGTTTCACCAGCTGTAAGTGCTTTGCCTTGTTGCTGCAACTGCCACTGCTGGTGGCTGACAACGACGCGTTTTCGAGTGCTGGTCGCAAGTTGAGCCCAGGGGACGCAGGCAAAGGCACTAACTCAATCGCAGCTCAAATTTTGGTAAAACTTGGCTGGCTTCGGTGTTCTCGGTGGGGCAGATCTTTCGAAAAGCTGTCAACGTTTTCTAAACATGACCCTGGACTGACCAATAGGTGGGAGAAACTGTGGCTAAACCTGTTGGAAAAACCGTCGCGGAGAAAATGACACACGCACATAAATGTAAACTCATTTTACACTAACTCATTATGAACGCTGCGGTTGCAAGGTGCATAGTGGGTGTCATGACTTTAAATTAGCGTAAATTAGTTACATTTATGGTTAAAAGTGTCATTCGTTAGTACAACTAGCTATTGAAAGTGTATCTCTCAATTTATATATCTTCGATGCTTCGTTCGAACTTGTAAGCGACTCTAAACTCATGGGGCTAGGAACGCAGACCAAAGAATCTGTTCATCCCCACGCTTTTAATGTGGCATACAAATACAATCACTTCAAAACTTGTCATACCAAAATGGTCAACAGCCAACACCAAACGTTAAAGTCTTCGGATTCTTGCCTATCTGCCAAATTATCTTGCTTGTGTAGGTGTTATGAAGCCTAGTTCACTTTGGGAAGCGTTGATATTTTTTGAATGTCGACCAAGCCGAATCAGAAGAGTATCTTGGGCTGAATAGCTCTTCTTGTTGGTCAGCCTATTAAATATTTGGCTACATATCAATAGTAGTCCCACGTCGTGACTGCTCATCTTACTGCTGATATTACCATGAAGTATTTCTTGTAATCGCATTCTACTTCTGCGTGAAGGTCTTACTTATAAAATTGTAGTTAAAAACCGAATATGAAACTGCCATTCGGTGTGCAAACTGTGAGGGAAGGTAACTATTAGAAAAAAGAAAGGTCTGCTCGACTATTTCTTATAAGGTCATGCGAACTCTTTAGTGCGTGGGCATAAAAAACGATCAACGACGGCCCACATGATTTGATCAATTTGCATGTATCCAATACACATACGTGTTCTTTTAGAAAACTAAATCATAACATTTAAGCAACAAAAAATTGCTTAAAAAATATTATAAACAATATAAAGGTAACTTGCTGAGAGAGAGAGAGTGTATGAGAGCGCTTTGAATTCTTAATAATTTGTACTAACTAAACTATTTGAACTGTATCTCAAATTCCATTTGCGGCGAAAAAGAAGATTTTTTACTATTGTGACTTGAAGCTGTGCACTTTTCATTTGGCGAATCAAACTTTGCTAAGAGCGGGATGAATAATTTTCGCAGTGAAAGTTAAGTGACTAAATAATTACGATTTACATACCACCCGAGCCAGCAGAGAATTCCTCTTACTTTCTTATTAAATCAAACATAGTAAGAGGACAAAAATCTTGTTCCCCAACGTACTTTGAAACAAGCCTTTCATTTTCCGTAATATTCGAAGAGGAAAAGTTTTCCCTGAAAAACGTTTGCGCATTTCTTTAAAAAAACTCAATGTCTATTGAGCAGCAGTGATTGCAGGTTTGGATATCGTAAATAAAGCACAAAGCACTGCGCTTGCATCTGCGGCATGCATCATAAAACTGGTTTTCAATCATGTTAAGTCGCACTTGTCTTCAGCAAAGCAGTGCAGAGCAGGACGAGGGCGAGCCGAGGAAGTGGATGTGGAGGAGGAGGAGGAGGAGGACGAGGACGCGGACGGGTACTAGTAAATCGATTGCATTATCTCGCATACCTGTTAGGCAACTTGCACTTTTCCATTTTACTAGCCCAGAAGCTGCTTCTTCGATGGTGCACGATGTGGTAACGTTGGTCGAGCTCCAGCGGCATTGACTAAAAGCCAATGACCAAATGAAGTTGCGGCCATAGGAAACGAGTTTCTCGTTTTCCATACCATATTTGCAGGCCCGTGCTCATAATGATCAGTCTCATAATTATCGAATGGTAGGCTGCATGCAATTTATAGTAAATTAATGCAATTGCGAGTTTCCAGCGAACTTTTTATTTTCGGCTTGAAGGTCTTGAAGGTCGTCCCCAATTTCGCAAAATACCGAATTGTAGCAATAAGAGCCACACGGTTTCTGATTTCTGACTTCTGATTTGTCGATGTCCCTGGATTGCTTTTCTCACTTGTTTTGTCCCTCATTGCTGAACTTGTTTTCAATTAGCAGCGCTTAAAATTTGCCCGTTTGCTTGAAACTTTACCTACACCCTGTGCGCTGAATTAATCAACCGCATGGCTCGGTGTATAAATAACTCGTGGACTACACGGCGTATGCTTAACATGTGCATTAAAACCCACACAAAAAGGCATCAGAGTGACATTAAGTTATTATTTCTTCCTCTGCAGCTTCAAATAATTAAGAAAAGTGCGGCCGTGCACACACACATTGGTTATGTATGTGTGCAAGTGATTGAATACCAACACAAAAACGAAAAGAAAGAAAGGTCAAAATATATTTATGGCTGGTCTCGGATCGGGGGTTTCCCACAAACGATGGGGAAAGCCAGGAGGCGAAGCATTTTGCTAAAATTATTGATTGCCGAATATTTGATATCGCGCAACACAGGACGCGCTATTGAAAGAAACTTATATAGTTATATATTGTTTATAATCAAGGGAGATGGTTGGACAAAGTTTAGCATATATCCACGAATCCACTTGCATTAGCCACTCGTTCTTTTGCTGAATTTGTGCTCTGAGGTTGATTTATGTCTATTCACCATGCCCCAGGATATTTACACGCAGATGTAAGCGCGCCGAGTTCTGTCATATGTACATATACACTGTCATCCATCACGTGAACGTAAGGTTTGGTAATTAATTATATTAATATGCCCAGCTGCTTTAAGACACACTCGACCAATTATCGCGAAAGAAGAGTTGATTGAACGGGCAATCAAGCATCAATTCAGTAGGCTTTTAGCCCGGCACTTGCTTTTCAAATGGTTCACTCAGGCCATAAAAACACTGCAATGTAGCTCCTTCCACCATTAAACTTTGCAGCCAGCTGGGCTCTTAGGTAATTGATTGCACGCCGATAAAGTGTCCACACATTGAATGAAATAATCTCACGAATCAGACCACTGCCCAGTTCCAAGGGATGCAAAGTACATACCCTATCCGGTTGGGATTGCAATTGGCAAGCCAGCTGCTGCCGCCGATCCCCCATTTCACCTCAGAAACCAGCCGCTTTAAAGTGAAGTTTCAAGGGGAGGCTAGCACAAGGTGATGCCAAATGTCACCCACAGTAACCCTCTCAGGAGCTGCTGCGCATACGGTTGCCTCTCGTGGAGTGCAAATAGCTTCACTATCCCAATTACCGCACTTTAAAATCGAACCATGTGGTAATGGGAATTTACTATTGAAGTTCACTAGTTGATTGACTTTTTCACCGATGCCCCTGTCTTTTGGGGAGCACGAAGTACACTTCACTTCACTTCGCCAGAGTCCTGGGCATCCTGAAAGCAGCCAAGAACAACAAGTGTGCGCCGTGCACAGATGCTTGCCCCGAAAATGCCCCGTCGCCACAAAAAGTTCAGGTGACTAGCACTTTAAGTTTCACTTTATAGATTGGGCGCAATGGCCGAGTCGCGTACCTGTGCGCTCCCGCTGGCGTTTCGCTGTCCGTGTTGCCCGTCTTGCAACTGAGCTCCAGCTCCAATACGCTGTTGCTGGCGCTCGTGTTGCCAGCGTTGGTGGTTGTTGAGAGTGCGCGAGCAACATTTGTTGCTGGCGCGGCGGTGCGCTGCCCCTCCGAACATGTTGGTCCAACATGTTGCCTGGGGGCTCCTGCTGGAGTCTTCTTTTCGTGTTTTGTTTTGCTTGCCTGTTCGTCACCAGCCCCCCCAGTGTCCGTGCATTCGGGCGGGAGGTGGGGAGACGCTTGGCGAGGTCGTGGTCGGGGTCGGCAGAGTGCGGCGGAGTCCAGCTTGCTCTCCGCTTCGGCCGAGCTCCCGAGCTCGCAGCTTGGGGTTGTGGTTATTTTACTGTTGCCATTCCCTTTCGGTCTGCCCGCGATGGAGGACGCCTGCTCACGCCCCTTTGGGGCAGGTGCGGCGGGAGACGGGGAATCATCATCCTCGGCAGAGTGCGCCACTTCGTTGTCAAAGGCGCCTTTGCGATTTTCGATTGTTGCTGCCCGTGTGAATGTCGCCATGTGGGATGGACTCTGTAAAAAATCATTTAATTGAAATCTTATTCATGTTCATTTCAACTCAGCCCCTTCTCATAATCAATGTTCCCCATCCAATTATTCCGAACAACTATTAATCTGTGTTCAGGCTGTAACCGTGCTGGCAGTTTCTGTGCTCTGTATTTTTAAAAGTTCGTCTTTTAAATAAATGTAGGCTTTGGAAAATCGATTTTAAAGTCAAATATATCTAGTAATTTGTATTAATTGTCATAGTCCGACTAGTCACATTACAAGTTTCCTCATCGAAAGAGATCTGAAAGTTACCCTTCTTGGGGATCAGATTAATTTCCACAGCAGCCGTTATGCCGACAGGCTTATGGCCCACCCGAACCGACTAGCAACTATCCTAGCTGATCCCATCTCTCTCCGAAGACTGAAGAGGGTACACCCCAGTGATCTCCTTACCCGGAGGATAACATAACATATTACATTTTCTTTTGTACTTTATAATTAAGATACCACTTGGTCTCATTTATCTTTATCACACATTAGGTTAAGTTCAGAGTAATTACTGAACGATTCCTTTTGAAATCTTAATAAATAGAATTAGTTACTCCAAAAAAAAACACGTTTCCAAACTTCTGCTACCAAAAGCAAAGCACTCACCTTTTTCGAAATATCACTGGTATTCGAGGGCAAGATACCACCGCCAGAATCCTCGCTGCGTGCATCATAGAAGACGTCGTTGTCGTCAGTCTCCACTGCACCTGCATCCGTGGCTCCGATTGGGGCTTCCGTTATTGGATCCGGTGGTCCGCTGTGACTCTTCCTCTGAGTTTTATTGGAATTATCGTCAGCCGTAAGATCGTTGGCGTCGCACTCCAAGCTTCGAGACTTAGTATCGTCTCGGAAACCCTCCATATTGGCCTTCAGCTCTTGGAGGTCGGAATATGTAGCAGGAGAAGGCGGAGGTGGAGCAGGAATGTCTTTCCTGCGTAGGCTGGAACAGGGAGCGTTTGGATTTGTCTTCGATGCGGCTGTGCGATGGTGTCGTTTGCCGGACGGAGGCAGCGGCAACTGATCTTCAGGTGCAACCTTCTTTTCGGGAGCCTCTGATCTAGTTTTTTGCGTCAGCTTCGGACTTTGTAGGCTGGCCGCTGTTATGCTCCTGCTGTTCTTCTTCGGAATGGTGCCCGTGGTAGACGCAACGAACCTGTCCAAGGATGGATACTCTCTCCGGACAGTTGGTTGACTTTTTCGCTTGCTAGGCGTGGGATCTTCTAGGAATAATTCAAGCGTTATTTACAGTGGTGCACAATTGAATTCCACAAAAGGTGTACTTACTTGCGACGGTAGTCTCCGGTAAAGGAGTCTGTGCCTGGAGACTGGTCCTTGGTGCAGGTGTGGGCTTTACCCCGGCAGAAAGCCGACTCCTGCTTAGCGGAAGAGTAGTTACTAGTCTAGTTTCCTGTGAGGCGGCCCGCTTGGGACTTCCTTTGACATTGCTTTTTGTGCTGCCACCAGCTCTTGGACCACTCCTTGAGGACTCCAAGCTATTGTTTCTCTTCATTTCCGACTGGTAAATGCTACGTTTTACGTCGTTAACATGCTTAAAGAAATCTTGGGCGTACTTGTTCTGTTTTAGGTCCGCGTACTGCTGCTGCTCCATCGACGCTGGTGGGGTTTCCAGTCGCTCAACGTTATCGTCTTGTGTGCTTGATGGCAGTGTCCCCGCTGCAGTTTTCCGCGGGATTCCGCTGCTCCCTCCCCGCGCTATTGATCCGTAAACATCATCGAAGTCTGAGCTAAAGTAATTTGATGAGCAGTCGCAGTTTCGGCACTCGAACCGGCAGTTGTCCGAGTAGCTGCACTTATCGGGAGCCATCATAGACCCTCCAGTCGCAGTACTCATTCCGATGACCCCATCCAGACTGCAGCGTCTACAATCGTATCCGAACCTGCCTTCCGAGCTCCCAAAGTACCGCCTTTGGCCAGAGTTCGAGTACACTGAAAAGAGACTGGAATCACTGACGCGCCCGCCATGTCGCCGATGAGGATGCCGAGCGTAGCGTTGAGAGTTGTCGCTGCTGCGAAGGGAGAACTCGCTGAGAATGGATGCCTTTGAGTCGCTCTTGTACATCTGCGGATCGTAGGGATCCACCAGTATCTGGGATCCTCCAATGGGTCTATTGGCAGCATACATAAGCGGATGCAGTGGCTGCGTCCCACTGACCGCATAGTAAAGATCCCCAGTGGCAGGAGCTGCTAACACATTTGCCTCCAGCCGCGCCATGGTATTATATTTGTGATAGGGAAACGAGTCGCTCGAGGAAGAGGACTTCGTGTTAAAGCGCTGTAAGGAAGTCGCACCTGCGGACAAACCTCCTCCGTTCTGATATCCCACTATGAAGTGCTGCTGGGGTCGCCGAGGCGGAGTGGCGGACCCTTGAGTGGCCCCCGTGACCTGGGCCAAGAGCAGACTGCCACCCACGGCATAGTGATTTGGCAGCTGGCTATTAACAGCTGGCGAGTGGTATGGCCTCTGGTTCGCATGGGGCAGGTAGTATCCACCATAAATCTGGGGTTCACTAGGCGTGGTGGTAGCTGAGGTCGATGTGGTAGCAGAAGACTGCTGGAATTGTAGAATCGGGTTATAGTCTCCTGTTATGGCTACCGGAGTCGTCTCAATTTTGTAAACGCCTGGATTGTTTGGGTTGTACGACTGGAACTCTAGTATATGGGCGGTCGGCACTTCGACCACCGAGCCACTAGGCCGCGAATCCATTGTGTTGTCTTTCCTATGTCCTTGGTTGAGGTACTGCTCTTCCTGTGTTTGCCCAGCCTTCAGTTTTTTACTTGCTACTTGTTCAACTTGGGCCAAGCAATATTCGCAGTTTTCCTTGCTGCATTGCTCCATACAATACTCGCAGTCTGCAAATGCGGGATTGGTGGCGCTTATTCCATGCGGATGAGCTCCTTTTTCCAGGCTGTGCGTCTCTTGATCACACATTGTCAGAGCAACGGGCATCGCCATGCCGGTGGCTACTCCTGTTGCCGACGAGCTCACCGCGTTGGCAGTGTCCTTAAAGAAGATCTCCTCGTAGATGTTTTCCTCGCTGCGGCAATGTCGTTTTTCGGCCTTCAGAGGTGACTCCACACTGCCACTGCCAGCTGGGGTTCGCTGTTGGTCCACTAGTTTTTTGGAGCTCTTTAAGCCCTCCTTAAGTAGATAGTAGTTAAAGCTTTTAATTCCAATCTCGCCGCGCAGGAACCGTTTGCCAATAGCAACTTTTGCCGCGTCGGCGGCTGCTTCTACCGGTAAGGTGCAGGCTGAACTCTGCGCGGAACCGCGAGCAGAGTACCCGTCATCTAACTCACTGACCTCGGTTGGGACGCCACCATCCGGACCCATCTCGCCGTAGGACTTCCGATTTCGCTCTTTGCGGACTCGTGTATCAGCATCGTGACCGACTTTAGCAACAGATCCCGCCTCCCGCTTCGGATGCCCTGCGGCCTGATGGCGATTGTTGTCCAGGCTAAGATTCCGCTTTTGCTTCGAGGTGCGCTTCTGAGTTCCCTTCTTTTCCGCCCTTTCGGAGCCTGCGGCGGCCAGATTGCGCTCTAAGCTGCGCACCCTGCGGGTCATACCACCTTTGGTTTGGATTGGTTCCTGGGCCTCGTTGTCGGTGCTGCTCGAATCACATTCGTAGTTTATGCTGATGGCGGTGCTGCCGGAAGCTATTGTGGCTGTATGGTGTTGTTTGATCTTGGCCTGCTTTCCTGGGACATACTGATGCAGCTCCTGGGTCAGCTGGTTCTTGGTCAGTAGGCTGCTGGATGATGGCTGGCCGCCCGTATCTGACCTCGTCTTGTGTTCCAAAAAGGATTTCCCGGAAATGCTACTGCGACGCATGGGATTCGCCAAGTGGCTTATGTCCTCTGTGTAGGCAGGATCATCATAGATCCTCTCGCGCACGGATGTGGCTGATCGGTCTTTGGTCTGAAAGAAGATCTAGTTGCTCAAATGTCGTTCCCCTCTCACAACTGACAACTCACCTTAACTTTGTTTTTCTTCCGACTTCGGTGCGGTATCGTCACATCTGTCAATTTTAATAGCTTTGGTCGCAGTGACCTCTTGGACACCTTGCCCCTCTCATAAGTCAGGTCCAGAAAGGTTTCAGTTGCCATCTTTTATAGATTACAGGCGAATCTAGAAAATAGGATTTTAAAGGGCCAATCCGGCTGAAATCTGCAGATAGTGCCATTGAAAATGTGTGTGACTTAACTACAGCACTTAATTGCTTTTAATTGAAAGTGTGTCATGCATTTCAAAAAAACATTGGTTATCAGTCATTCCATAAAATAGGTACATGCAGGCTCTTCTCATCTGTATCTTTATTGTTATGATTGTGGGTCATTTCCCCCTGCGAGTGAGTGATAGCATAGTCACTTTAGGGTGTGGCAGTGAAGGATACGCAGTCAATGCATTTAGTCTAAAGCTTCCCCTCGCCAAATTACTACACATGGTTTGTTGAGCCAAACATATGCATTGGTAACAAATACACAAATTAGAGCAAATGGGCACAACTGTGTAGGTAGGGTGGGCCCACTACAATTTTATTAGTTTAACTGCACACGCACCTGCTCATTGTCTGTGGCAAGAGGGCGGAATCCTTGAGGCATTATAACACGGCTTGAGAGTAGAAATCCATCCGACTGGCATCGAAGTTCCAAGTTAAGTGTGCCACGAATCTGGCCCGCGTTCAGGTCATAGTTGCAATATTTTGTCACTTATTCCCAATCGTAAGCATTCAACCTTATATACACACACACTGCTCGCCGTTGTATTGTATCTTCCAAGTGCCCTCCTATTGCGTGCAGTGGGACTTTATCTGTACAACTGAGGCGAGAAGCGATATTCAAACCTTCCGTCCATTACGTTAAAGCCGAACTGAATTGTATGCGCTCGCGATTCCTGCGGCTTGTGCGCTCGTGAATGGAAAAGTTGCTTTCCTTTCAGTTGCCCCATGCCCAGATTGCTCCGACAACAGCTTACAAGGATGCTGAGCCAAAGAGATTGTAGGACGCCGTTGTGGGAGAGTACCAGACAAAGTGCCAAATGAACCCGACGCCTGCGCCCTGGCTCGCCCGTTTGACGTTTCCACATCCGCACATCCGCAGTATACTTCCACCACCGAATCGCCATGGGGGCAACCTCGTGTGCTTGCAACATAAGGAGAAGAGGTCCAGCCACGAACCCTCGCCAGAATCAAAATCTGCATCAGAAGTAACTATACGGAAGGCATACAGTACAGATGATCCGTTTACTTTTGCCAACTGAGTGTTCGCACTGCGCATGACTCACCTAGTGGTGTGAAGTGCCTAGTTGTTGATTGTGGAAACATTCCTTCAAGAGTACACACATGTGTAGTAGTTTTTTGGCACGTGCTCACGCACACCATCACATGGAAGCAACATGTTGCTGAGCTTGCGTGCTCGTGCTGGACTGAGTATTCCTGGAATCCTGCATTCGTATAAAACCGTAACACAACATTTTTCACAACATTACGGCTATGTATCCGCCTAGTGGGTGCACTGTTACCTTCAAGGAGGCATCAACCACTGACATCTGCATTGACGTTCCGCAGGGCAATCCACTTTAAATGCCAAATCAGAAAACTGTTTTTGTAAAATCCCAAATAAGAAGACTTTACTCGTTGAGTTTTTGTAAGAAACTGATTTTATTTGGAAATATCTTCGGTTTAACTAGGTGACATGAGAATCGCATCTTAAAGTAAATGGCCTACGCAGAGGCCTAAGTAAATAGTCCCCGCCTTATCGAGGTCCCACGCTCGGGCACATCTGCCTATCTTGAGCGGCGAGGACCTTATCTGTGGTCTCCCACTAAGGGACTATTTTAGGAGGCGGGGAACGATCTCAAGTGACTGACTCATGTGGTGTGCACATGTTTTTGAGCAATGCACCCATGTCGCCTTAGATAACAAAATCCTAAATATAATTTATCGCTCTCGATTCATTTACATAAGATATGAACGGAGCCCAAAATTGTAAGTCTTTAAATATATTCGTGTTCATGTGTGAACATTCTGCCAAAGGGCCAGCAAAGCTGAGATGTACATTAGTTGCATTTATAACAGTAGTGGACTGTATTTATTTGATATATGTTCATTTATTTTGCAACTAAGATTTCAATGGGCCTAGTTTTTCTGGCTTTTAATTTTATTGGATTACAATTATGGTTTATATTATTTTTAATTCAACAATTTGTACTCAATTAACTTATTTTAAACATTTTGCTTTTTCTATGTAGAAGTACATTTTCTATTAAACAACGATATAGTGGACTGTATATTTTTATTTGTTATATTATTTTATTGTTTATTTACTATTGATATTTATAGTACTGGCAACGGACCTGCAAAGGTTATTGCTTGCATTCTTTGTTGCACAGCACATTCCGTATGAAATATATTATTAATACTATCATTAGTATTAAGGCAATAATTAATCCAGCATGTCCGGAAATATGATGGAAATGTAAATCTTTCAATTTTTGATGGTTCTCTTTCATAAATTTAATTTCATTATTCAATCGTTCAAATTCCTCAGTATGATTTAATATTGATAGTTTCAGCGGATCCCAAATAATCTTCGGCACTTCACTAACTTCTCCTATATAAGGTGTTGATAATAATTCTTCACTTTCGGACTGAATGTTATGGTGGGCAACTAGAATTTTATCGTCGGTTCTTGCCGTACAATATGGCGCAATGCTTAAAACTCCTTGCTGAGGCAAATCAAACAATTCAATTTGAGAGCCAGTACATTGCAGACGGACTTTTGAATTCGCAGGAACCTTAAACAACCAACTACTTTTCTTTTCTAACTCTACCCAGCAATCTTTCTTCATTTTTTGGATAAGTCTCCACCTATCCAAATTTCCGATTTTTTCATCTTCCATTGGTTCGACTATTTCTAAAGGTGGTCTTCCAATTAAAAAATGACCTGGTGTTAAAACTTCTTGTTGGTCCTTCTCACTAACTATAGTGTATAATGGCCTTGAATTTAAGCATGCTTCTATTTGACATAAAAGAGTTGACATTTCTTCGTAAGTCAAAATAGTGTCGCCGATTATACGCTTTAAATGGTATTTCATTGACTTAACTCCAGCTTCCCAAATACCTCCGAAGTGAGGTCCTGCCGGGGGAATAAAATGCCAATCAATCCTGTCCTTTTCAAGCTGCGCTGCAATCGTTATATTTTCTTGTATTGCATTAATATTCTTGTTATTATTAATCATTTTCTTTACAGGTTTTACTTCCTGTGAGAATGATGATATAGAATTGAGCCTTTGCTCTAAAAAGTCCATGACATCAGAAAGTGCCTGTATTTCTTTTGTCTTTTTAACATGGCTTTCATATAAATTGAGTGATTCTTTATTGAATTTCCGAAGAATTATGTGAGCGAAAATTGCATCCACATCTTCTGGTAATTGTGCCTTTAATTTTATAATATAAATTGACTCGTTAATCGTGTCAATAAATGTCTTTATTTGCTTATTGGATTCTAAATTTAAATTTGGCATATCCATAAGCCTATTCATATGATCTGAGAATATGTTTCTTTTATTCTCATATCGCTTGGTCAAAAACTCCCAAGTGGCTTCATAATTTTCTCCAGAGCCGAGCAGTAAATGAGTAACCACATTTCTGGCTTCTCCTTTTAATGCTGACTTTAGATAATTAAATTTGAGAGAAGGACTGAGATCCTCTCTCACATGTATGAGCTCTGTAAAGAGTTCATTAAAAAGATCCCATTCTTTGGAATCACCAAAGAAAGTGGGAATCTGTATTTTAGGCAGGGTTGGTAACTCCTCCGCCTTAACAACCGTCGACATTTCAGCTTTATTTATTGTGCCACTGAGTCGACTATTAATGGCTGTAAGAATATTTTGTTTGTCAAATTCAAGTTCGCTAATTTCTTCTTCGAATAGCGAGCTCTCAAAATGACTATTCACCTGTTCAATCAGGTTATTTATTTTATGCCATAAAAATTCAATTTTATTTTTCCTTATTTTAAGGAAATCTGGACTACTGTCTATTAGTTTAGACGTATCTTCTAGATATACTCGAAATTGGCCAACATTATTTCGAAATGCCTGCTCTACTTTTAAAGCGTTGTTTTGTGCTATACCCTCTTTTTCAGGGTGACCACACATTTCAAGGTTTAATGTAGGGGGAGGGTTTGATTTAGGGACAGTGTTTGATTTAGGGAAAGTGTTTTCTACCGACTCGCCCTTAATTTTTTCATTTTTATTTTTAATTTTTTCTAACACCATCATTATTAAATCATACTGCTTCGCGTTAAAATATTCATGATCGACAACGCCGATCTTTAACAAATTGCTATGATTAGCAATGAAACATTTTTGAAGCTCATTTAATTTTAGAATTTCTACATCTGCTAATGTTGGTTTTACTTCCAACTTTCTAATTTCCAAAATAATTTCGGACTGCTTCTTAAGGAATTGAATAGTCTTTTCTGACATCATTTTGAAAATTTTTTGTAATTTCTTAATATATATAGTACGTGTATATGTATTTTATATGTATTTATATATATATGTGTGTTTGGATAAACAGAAAATTCTTGTTTTGACTTAGCTGATGTCGTTGTTGTTGCTGCTGCTGTTGCTGCTGTTGTTGCTGCTGTTGCTACTGCTGTTGCTGCTTCTGCTGCTGCTGTTGTTGCTGCTTCTGCTGCTGGTAGAGGCTCCTTTGAATTTGACTTCCTTCTCTTCTTTAAGGCTCCGTCGATGTTTAAAGATGATTTTTTTTTTTTTTTTTTTTTTTATTTGGCACGTTTTATTATTTTTGTAGTCCAGTCAGATTTTTTGTTTTTTAGCCATTTATTTCGGCATTTATGCTCTTTTGGCATATACACTGCACTCTATTTATGAGCTGATTTAATGCTATTAGAGCATTTATAAGGCACTGTTTTCAGGCACTTTTTATTTAATTTATGCTCTTATGGCATATACACTGCACTCTATTTATGAGCTGATTTAATGCTATTAGAGCATTTATAAGGCACTTTTGTTATGCACTTTTTAATTTCACAATTGCTGATGTATGGCCTCAAGCACGCCTTACCACAATTTATAATGGTACACAAAGCAACCTTTAGCTATAGACTATAAGGTGCTTGTTTTAAAACATAAAAGATTCTTTTGTATCTTTTTGCTTTTTATATTTATACTCTGTTCCTTACCTTTGGTAGGGGGAAACAAGAGTCACTTATTTTTGCTACCTTTAGCTGTAAGATGCTTAAAGGAGCTGGCCTTTCTCTGAGTTCCTTACCTTTGGTAGGGGGAAACTGCAGAGTCGATTAAAGGCTCGAAGGACCAAATGTAAAATCCCAAATAAGAAGACTTTACTCGTTGAGTTTTTGTAAGAAACTGATTTTATTTGGAAATATCTTCGGTTTAACTAGGTGACATGAGAATCGCATCTTAAAGTAAATGGCCTACGCAGAGGCCTAAGTAAATAGTCCCCGCCTTATCGAGGTCCCACGCTCGGGCACATCTGCCTATCTTGAGCGGCGAGGACCTTATCTGTGGTCTCCCACTAAGGGACTATTTTAGGAGGCGGGGAACGATCTCAAGTGACTGACTCATGTGGTGTGCACATGTTTTTGAGCAATGCACCCATGTCGCCTTAGATAACAAAATCCTAAATATAATTTATCGCTCTCGATTCATTTACATAAGATATGAACGGAGCCCAAAATTGTAAGTCTTTAAATATATTCGTGTTCATGTGTGAACAGTTTTAACGGACTAAAAATTAAGTAGTGCGGCATATTGGAAATGTGATGTTTTCAGACTTTTTTTCAACAGAATACGCAAAAAACTAACTACTGTTAGTAGGTAGACGTTGTAAAATGCTAGCACTTGAATATTTTTTTGAAAGTTTTAATGTAATTTTTGGGTGAATCAACAGTATTTAAAGGGCACATCAAACGCGCAAAGTTTTTTAATGATTTATGAAGCCACGGGTCCAGTTCTTGACAACAGGCCTAGTCTTGCTAGTTTTTTCCACCTCCTCGGCGTACATTAGCTCACCCAGCTTTCGCTGGTTTTCTCGGAACTGGGATAACGAGTCACTGAACTGATTGTAGTAGTGCAGTACATCTCGCACATCGTCGATCTCACTGGTTGCTAGAACACTAAGAAACGACGTAAGTTCAAAGAGGGTAGTGTCATTGTCGTTTCCATTCCACCGCGGGATCGAGAAGCAATTCGAGGGGTGAAACTTGGTGGCATTTCTATCCCAGTCTACGACAACCACTCGCTTTAGGTCTCGGTTGAGGTTGTCAAGATTCTTCACGTGGTGCCCTCCATCAAAGTGCGTAGAGTCGCGAACCAGGCGATACATAATACAGCCGTTCGTATCAAGTGCGTCGACCAGCGGGAACACAGTAACTCCTTGCTCCGCCGTGTAAACAACGATCTCAAAGTACTTAGCACATTCTTTCAAAAACAAGTCAACGCCAGGGCGCTTCTTGAAGCGCCATCCTGTTTCGTAGGTCCAATCGGGATGTACCAGCACATCCTTAATCTCAAGTACCAGAGTGTACGCCGGCTGCACGTAGGGGGGCTGAAGGGGATCAGGAAGCAGCTTTTTTCTCGACGGCTCTTTGAAAAACCGTTGAAAGCGGTTCACCGACTTCCATGTCCGCCACATAACCTGCTGCATCCGTGGCAGACCACTGAATTCGTCGATTACTTCATTTCCGTGCTCATCCAAGGACGGCCTTCCATAGAAATATATAGCCCAAAACGAGAACAACAAGCTTCCTATGCCGAAAAGCCCAAAGCCCAGTTTCATCCGCCTGAATGCCCGCTCCAATTCTTTCAGCTCCTCCTCCTCCTCAAGTTTCCGCCGCGCACGACTCTCCTCGTCGTTCTCCTCAGAGGTTTGTGGAAAGAGCTTCGTTAAAATTTGCGTAGACGTCTTCTCGTACGTCGAGTAGTGTCGGTGGCCAACGTAAACGACGGATGCATTGCTGAGGCTCACACGGAGTCCAAGGCACGAAAAGCGCCCAATATCCATTCCGGGTCTTCCAACATCTTCGCCTGTACGGGGCTGCTTGACCAGTGCGCGACGCAAGCCGGAGGTCAGTTTGCGGCAAAACTTGGGCCAGCCACATAACATCCGTTCAATGGCTATTAAAGACATTGGTAACTTGAAGATTTGTCTGGCTCTCGAAAGATCGATGAATTTAAAGGGGTCTTGCAGTTAAGTAAAGAAACACTGTTAAATTTAACATCTTTATGTTACCCAGCCGAGTTAGAGGTAACGTTTTCTTTTGTGTAATCTTAATTCAATTTTGTCGCAGACGGTTATTTTACTGTCGCGTCTAATATTAAATAAAAACTCAGAGCCAACTAACAGTTCTAACAGTTTGATTACTCAGCAACAGGTCTCATTTTGTGGAGATTTTCGCGGTATTGGGGTTTCTCAGAGCTTTGTTTCAAGAATTTCTAAAAAGTACTTTCATTTAGCCTTAAGAAGGCTCTGAATAAAACCAATTCTTTATTGTTGTTCTTGTAGTCCGTACGGGCTAGCGTTTGAAAATTGCTTATTTAATATTACAAATGTTGCTTCCGTATACGTATAAAATAAATAATTTTCATTATCAAGACGAAATGCGACCGGCTCCTGTAAAGAGAGAAAATTGGATCAAACTTTCCACAAAACGGTTAAATTCTCCACTTTTACCCTTATCCCTCTGCTTTTGCTCTTTTGTCCGACGACTCTGCCCGTGTTGTTTTCCTCCACTCGAATTGCCATTTACTTTACACTTCTTGCTGACGGTGCGCACAGGATTGCAGTTTTGATCACTTCCGCCAGTTGCCTCTGGTTCCAACTTATCCTCTCTGGTTATTTGTCCTCCGACGCATTGAGACCATTCACCCTTTTCATAGCGGCAGCCTACCAAAGGAAGTACGCAAAATTTCAAATTAATTTCGGAAAAGTATTTGCTGTAATGAAGAAGGATGCACTCGCTGCATTGTTAGGAACAGGAACTGCAGTATTTCCCAGAGAACGAAACGAGTCTGTGGCGGGGAGAACCCAAAGTGGGCCGAAGAGAGCACAATCCTCCCCAGAAGGAAGCATTCTTGTATATGGGTCAACAAGAGTGATTTTTGACTTTTGTGACCTTTGGGCCTAATAAGCCGGCAATGACACCCCCTGGCTCTTTTATGGGAATGCTCGATTCTACTACGTTTCCCTCTTGGGGAGGCGCTGTGGAGGATTATTATGTATATAGAAGTTAACGCGCGCACCTTTCTTGCACTTCTTTTGTATGGTCCGCGTGGACAAGCAGTTTTGCTCTCCTTTCCTTAGGGACAGGACTCGTGAACGCATGTTGGTCTTGTGATCGCAATCGGACCAAGCGCTCTTTGCGTATCGGCAAGTCGATCCTGTTAAAAAGCATAGATATGACTGTGCGTTTAAAAACTATCTGAATTCTGTCGTGGCAGTCCTAAGGCTTACCATTCTCTGGAGTCGCTGCCTTAGGCCCTTTCCTATTGCCTCCATGATGTTGGCCATGTCCTCGCTGCTGCTTGGATCCTCCTCCTCGTTGTTGCTTATCAGTGTTCTTGTGGCCTTGTTTGTGATTTGGTTGTGGTAGCTGTGATGACAGTGCCCCGCCATTTTCCGCAACCACTAGTTTTCTAGATCCCGACTTGTGGGCCCCAACCTGCTGAGAGTGCTCTTGCGGCTTGTTCGGCTTACGATTATTCCTGGTGCGGTGGGTGTCACTTTTTGTTGTAGATGTGGATGCGACTGTTTCGTCCTCCAGGGTGCCCCGAGCTGGACGAATGTGTACTACATCGCCCGACCTCTTTTCCATGACCAGACGAATGCCATCAGAAAGGCTTTCGCCACGAATTGACAACGGATTGTGCGCCAATACCACCAAAACTAGGTGCAGAGCCGTGGTTACAGCCAGTATAAGATTCATAACTATTTCGGAAACCTAAAAAACAATAAAAGCATGAAAATAAAACATAATTAAAAGTATATGCTTTAAAACCGAGCTGTAAAACAAACAAGATTGCATTGCTTTATTTTTCTTTGAGACTTTGGCTCAAAGCAGTAACCTATTCAGTATCTATACTTAACACATAAATACCCATACCGTCTGGTTTGTGCAAACATGAACACCATGAAGCCGGCGCTATACAAGTTTGATATATTTAAAATAGAAGATGGCCAAAATGGAGATCAGCAAACTTGGGACCACTCTTGGGGTTGGTTAGACGCGAGCTCAAAAAGTAAATATTCGAGTGATAACGTTAAAAGCGACTCCTATGGTGATGCGGACAGTGGGCTCTCGATCCTAACTGGCGAACGTCATAATTCTGAGAGGCCTAACAAGCTGCCCCTTGGATGGGAAGAGCGAATTGCTCACAGTACCAAGGAGTGCTACTTCTACGACACAATTACCAGGAAGGTATATTTCACACTGCCTCCAAGCCCCTACCGAGAAAAGAATAGGAATGCCTGGGGCGCCGTTCTTGGGGACTACCCTGAGTTCAATGACAAATGCACGCTCCGCTGCAGACACATCCTGGTGAAGCACAACGAATCGGACAGGTGTAGTTCATATCGTGAACGGGTGGTAAGGAGAACGAGGCAGGAAGCGCTAAATAAGATAATGCATGCGAGGGATCTAATTCAATCAGGCAAATGTGAGTTTGCTGAATTGGCAAAAATGATCTCCGACTGCTGCTCCGCCCGGCATGGCGGTGACTTGGGCCCCTTGAGCCTTACACAAACGTCTTTCGTCTTTGAGAGAAACATTTTGTTGCTGAATGATGGCGAACTATCTGAGATTTTTCAGACGAACGCAGGTTATCACATCTTGTTGCGCACCCCGATTAATTTCGATAATTACAGGACAAAGATGTCCAGAAGTCTTACAAAAATAGTTATTGCCAACGAAAAAGCGAAGTCAAAAGCCCACCTAAAGAAAAGCAAATATTTTTACAATTTGACCAAAAAACAAAAAGCCTTCCTATGCAAAAAACGGCAAACAGCAGATTTCGAAAGTATGTCTAGTTGTCCGGATAGTGTGTTTTTTAAAACTTCTCGTTTCTCAGCTTGTGTGTCTGAGCCACCGGAAGAGCAACTTAATATAAGAAATCGAATAGTTTACTCTCAATTGGATGGAACCACGCGTCTAGACCAATATGTAAAGTTTATAGAATCGAAAGATATAGGAAAGAATGTAATCAAACTTCAAAACTTTCTTATTAAAAAAGAAAAGGGAAAAAATTAAAAACAGAAAATCTGGGAGAGCCGAACATTGAGCAAATACACACAACAAATTATATTAAGGGAAAAAGTTCTGATTAAAACCTGCGCTAAAGCAGAAATAATAAATAATAAGAACGGAAATTTTAAGGAATCTGAAGTTTTTACTCAAGCTAAACATCTGGCGAGCATATGAGTTTTCGTCCAGATACATTTCGTATATCTTCCCCATTAATTTCCATATATTTTTAGAAATAACTTGCGATCCAGCCGCTGCTCTGCGTATCCCTTCACAAGGAGTCCTAACTTAAAGGCACAGCACCCACATTCCTTTAAATCCGCTAGCCCAACCACTCTTATACGGCTGTTCCACTCAACGCGAATACTCTCCGGACGACAGCAGGAAGGAAAGGGTGCCCTGCACACGCGCACTCGGCAAATCGCCATTGGAAACTCACTCTCGCAGAGATACGGGCATTAAAGACGGGTTCAAGTTATGGGCTGTTGTCCAACCAAATACAAATCGAGGAAGCGGCTTGAGAAAATGCACTTCACTGCAAGACAGGCGCCTTGCGATCGTTACGCTCGCATTCAGAGCTGTGGGCAAACTGAGTGGGCGAACCGCCGCAACTCGAACTCGGTGAACTCGAACTCGAGAGGCTCGAAAACTGCTCAACCGAGAGAGCGCACTGAGAGCGGGAATGGGAAGAGAACTGATACTGATATATGCTTCTTATACCATTTACAAATCCATATACAGAGCGATGAAAAATTTCTACGAGTATGTGCCTCCTTTTTTGCCGACTGCAGATATGTATGTATGGAGACTATGGATTTCATTAGAAGCACACTTGACCATTTAATTTGAAAAAAATAATGTTTTTCGCATTAGTGCATTTGAAAGAAGTAGGGAAGTAAGCGAAATAAATGAAATATAGAAAAGATTTCTCCAAATCAGGACAGGTCATAACGTCCGACTCTTCCGTCCGATTAGAGGGAGTGAGAGGGCAAAGTTATGCATTCCGTTTACCGTTTTCCTTTTCGACTACTTAATCGAAGCCAATGGACAAAGACAAACAGCATTCTTGCATGCTCCGCTGTTTCGTCAGTGATAAGATAAGCCATCCTTTATCTACACATGGGTGTGTATGGGTGCACATAAGCACACAAGTGAGCTAAATGTAAACAATGACCAGGCATTGTGTAACAGATTGGAGTTCTTCGAGCAGTTTTATTATTGTGTATATCAAAATACGAATAGATACAGTTTTGAGCCACTTTTGAGCATATATTTTTCCCGGAGTTCCATTTGGAATACGAGAGCTCAGGCAAACATGTTTTGAGTGACTTCCCTGAGTCAGATTTACTTTGGTTAAAAAACAAAGAGCGGACGCAGACGAGGAAAACGAAAAAAAAAACGAAATGTATGCATGTTGGTTAAAACCACTTTAAAGTGATAGTATGGCATAAAAAAGAACCGAGAAAGGTTTCGAATTACGAGTAAGAAATTAGCAACTTTTATTTGTATAACAATATGATGTTAGTTTCCTTGTTAAATGCCAATCGAAGTTCCTTAATGTTTTAAAGTAATTAATTAACACCCACGTACCTGTGTATATATGCGTAAGAACGGGGACCTAGTTTTAATTTTTTAGTTTCCATATTCACCGACTGGAGCCCGTACTGTGGGATGCCTATCTACATCATTTGGTAGCTTTAAGGAAAAGCCGGATTTACCATTTTTATCCCACGAAAGTCGAAGTGCGCATGGTCATTCCTCAGGAAAAGGGAACTGCTAGCACGCAGTTAAAAGCGAGGCATAACAAACAACCCGAAAGATATTCCAGCAATGGGAACGAAATTGATAATCATAAACCATAAAGCTTACTTGTATTAAAATGGTAGAGTGTTTTATTTCATAATATCTGTATTTATTAAAGTTCATTTACTTTTTCTTGTGTTGTATACGTACGTAAACAAATTTCACTTCACTTTGGGGGAGTCGGCTTCATGCTGTTCCTTGCGGAACTCAAAGAATTAAAGGAGATAACTGCCCCTAAGGATGATGTGTATGAAATTCATACTATGAATTTGAATGCTGTGACTGAGCTGTTGTTCTTCTTGACTTCGTCGTTCGTAGCTGTGAATGCACGGGTATGGTTGTAAAACTGCTTACAGATAGATACATTAATTCGTAGTTAACGCTCTAAGTTTATATATGTACGTGTTTATTAAAAAGATAAACCATGTCTTCGAAATGGTAAATTTTTGATCAGAATATATATGAATGTAAGTATGTAAGTATGTCTGCATTTCGACTTGTATATTAGTTTTGGGAATCATACTTCCAAATTTATATGTTAATTGTACCCGGTAAAAGTGAGTTGTAAACTACTTTAAAATGCCAATTGCCTACACTGCAACTACGATGGATCTGTGTTTAGACCGTCGCATCTCATTCTTCGTCTTTCAGAAATTTTTCCTCTACAGTATGTCTTTATTTTTACAATATTTACACTAAGTGTTTTATTTATTTGTTATCTGCGAATGAAAAAATGTTTTCAGTATTTCTTATTTATTTGGGTTTCATTCCGATTTTACGGTTAATATTATTTAAATTCCATTGAAGAAGAACTCTGCTAAATGTATGAAGGGGATCCAACAGCCATCCTTTATCCTTTATTTCAATACGGCAACTGCCCTTACAGATTTCATCATTTCAGATAAAATGGTACTAGGTGTTGGCTTGGATGTACATATGATTTTCATTGGGTAATAAACTAAATAAGTCGGTATTTATGTCGGTATGGTATTGTATGAATATATTTTATTCTGCATTGCATACATATGTTAGACTCCTCAAGGTTTCTATTACGTCGTACAGCTTTCGTTTATATTATGGTTATCGTTTCGTTTGCTTGTAAATCAAACTACAACATTAATTAATGTGTGCATTTTATTTAAATGCCTTTGGGTATACATAGCAGACAGTTAACGTCGTTACGATTTTTCAGTTTTGAATTAAAAAAATCAATTTTAGTTATTTGCATTGGAGTCAAACAAAATAACACTGGAATTTAAAATAATCGAGTTTGATATCACTTAAACGCGTCCTTTGCGAGCAGCTGCATGTAAATAGAAGAAATTTCGGTTTAGTGGTCTTTGCAATACATATAACATATTTATGTATGATAAAACCCCAAATCAATGCAGACCAATTCACCTTTGACCTTTCAATGTGCTATTCAAATTCACAACTAGCCAACTAACCTTTATCTTTGTTCTTTCGCTGCTCCTTGGCACTTTTGTCCTTGGATTTTCCAGGCTTGCAATTCTTCTTGATGACCCGCGTGGCTTCGCAGGACGGATCACTGCTCGCTTTCAACTTATCAGCTCTAGTCATTTGTCCGGTTGCACATTCCGACCAAGATCCCTTTTCATATCGACATGCTGTTGGAAGGGTTGAGGATGACAATTGGCATAAGTCCTTCTTATAGGCGAACACGAAGAGTCCTATCCTATCTTATTACCTTTTTTACATTTCTTCTGAATGGTTCGCGTTTGGTCGCATGCTGGATCGCCCTTCTTTAATGTCAATGTTCTCGAACGCGTATTGGTTTTGGTGTCACACTCAGTCCACGGATTCTTGCCATATCGACACGACAGACCTTGAGGAAAAATAGTAGCACAGTGTATTAAAGCAGCTCCTGGTCGTAGAGCAGACTCCCAATCTCCCAATATCTCTTAAAGGCCCAACCATCCCCCGACTCACCGTCGCTCTTGGTGCCACGTTCATTTCTTATAAGCACTTCGTGATCGTCCTCCTCCCATACTTCTCCTTGTATGGCTGTAGTGGGCTGCGTCTGCTCCGCCACAGGAAGGGCCAAAGGTGTTTCCTGGCCCTCTGTGGTGCCCAGCACCGTGCTGCACATCACCCCCGACCAAGTCACTAGCGATGCCAGGAAAAGCGCGTTGCAATTAATTCTCATGGTGCGACTTCTGCTGCTGCCCACTGCGAAAAAACAACCCATTCCTCAATGAAAAAATATGGTGGATACATTTACGGGAATTGTAGTTAGAAAAATGGCATGTAGCAGATCAATAATGTATCATTTTGAATTGAAAATAACATTTTTGCATTGTAACTGGCATGCCCGTTTGATACAACATACACACACACACGACACATTTGCACCAAGGAAATTCATCAATATTCATGAGTTTGGATTTTTTCTCAATTTTTCCCTTTCGGCACAGGTTGCTAGTTCACTATGGCGCAGTTTATCCTGCTGTTTTGCAAACTAATACTTTTATTCAAAACCCACTTGCACACAGCCCATAAAATTGGAGACCAACCGTAAGTTATACACACAGGAAAAACTCCAGACTCAGACACAGCGCAGAATTTGTTTTAAGGACAAATGTTATCAACTGCTCTCGTTGCACGACTCTTCGAAACTGAATGAAATGATATAAGAACAGCAGCATAAAAGGCCACGGCATGTATAATATCTTGCAGGATTTTATGCTCATGAGGAAGCCTGTTCTCTCGATTTTTCCCGTCCAGTTTCGCCTTCATGTCCTTTTTGGCCGTTTCTACTGAGAGAGTGCGCAGCGGCGCTTGGGCTTTTATCAATGAGCTGCGCAAGTTCTAAACATAAATATTTCACAATCTATTTTTATCCGGAATTATATGCTGCTCAACTGGATACAGTAGACCACAATCTAGGCAGAACCAAGTCTGCTTTGGGATAGCGAAAATGTTTATTTACAGAAAGTTATAGGAGAAACCCCACCATTTAGTTCACAATGTCCTGCAAGAAAATGTCGCACGTACATACGTGAAGTCGTTCACGTGATGTAATGAAATGCTAGTTCGGTCAAAATGTTCTATTTGCATTATCCACGTATGACGCACTGAAATATTTGCTAAAAGCAGACCCCTGCTCCTTAGGAGCTCTATGCCAGCCCCACCCTATTACGATTGGTCTTCGTTGGTCGTCGTGTGCTCCTCAGCGGGCACACCGATGCACCGCCCATGTCTTGACATCAACATACATACATAAATACATACCACATGTCAGGTGCAAGTTAAGAACTTCTTTTACCGAATACATATACAAGATTGTTCTTAATTTTTGAAACTAGGAATCACCTGTTGTTGAAGTTTCTGAGTATAATTTATAAAGGATTCAAATCTGTGCCTTCTATGCCACAAAATTCAAATGCTTCCATTCTGTTAAAGGTAGCGGGGATTTAATTGGGATTGCAACACCCCATAACCAGCGGCCTGGGGTCAGTACGTAGGCGTTATTGAGTCCAACAGCTGTCATAAAATTTAATAATGCAAATGTAATTAAGAGACCCGGCGTCACGTGTTCATACTGTCAGTCTGCTCTGCAGCCGCACCTCAAACCATGAAATTGATGACGCACCAAGGCAAATCCTTTATAAAGGAACATTTATGTACATCCGAAAATTAAATAGTTTGTAATTAATCCCCGTGAATGGTTTTTTGAACATTTTAAGTTACAGGCTTTGGCTTTATATAGTTAAACGTTACTTTCGCCACTGGCGAAGAAGAGGATTGCATCATAGGTCCTGCACAGACTACCTGTAGTAAAAGCCGGTGGTATCTTACCATACGGTCTGATCGCCACACGCAGCTGTGACGGCTTCAAGAATTTGACTCGAGCTTTAGCAATCCATCAAACATGCTCTCCAAACACCATTTCATCTGCAAAGTGCAACTAGTTGACAAACATATCGGAACCGGCCGGATTAAATGTACGCGAAACTACAAAGAACGCTGGGTTCCACTCAGTTGAGCAACCCCATTCATACCGAAGTCTGGGAGGAAACGAACAAAAGCTTCCGGTGAAAAATAGAGGTGAAGTTATCATTGATTCATTGGTCAGTGTTCCGAGCTCGTTTCCATGGTAACTTTGGGGTTCTGGAACATGAGCGAATTAGTATGCATCAGCGCGTAGGTTCCCCAATGCTTATCAGTTGTTAGATGGCAGTTCATGTCGGCAGCCCAATTCGGACTTACATTCTGTGACCGAGTGGAACGTAAAGAGGAACTTTAACGGATCACATTTCAAAATAAATAAATATATACATATAAAGATCGATCTGCGAAGAAATATTCGCTCCCAATCTGTTTGCTGCTATGAAATCATTTTTTGGTGACGATGTCATTTGAATACGCTAGTAAATGATAAATCTGCGAATTCGTCCAAAATGAATATTTATTTGGCTTGGTTCCTGATCTTCAACATTATAGTGTTCCTTGCGCTGTCTGTATCTCTGCCAGTATTGAGCAGCAGCTCGGGGTGTAGTACTATTACAAATTGTGATCCGTTTCTGCCTGTCTGCGCATCGTCGACAAATGAGCACCAATTCTTCTACAGCATTTGTGAAATGCATCGGGATGCCTGCCTTACGGGAAAGGGTAAGTTATCCGTTCAGAATTTGAATCATTCGAAAGCTAATTCTCTAACTCAGTAGATTGGAAACCGGATTACTTCAATCACTGCAACGTCAGTAGACTTTAGTCATTTGTATAATTTCAACTCTTAATTCAAACAATTAGTTTTGTGTATACATACATTTATAATAAAGATGCTTTTAAGTCTTACGTGAATTCTAAGCGACAAACTGCTTGCTAATCTACTAAATAAACAGGCGGCTGGTGAATAGAGCTAGTTAGTGAACTAACTCCGACAGTTTCTGACGCCTAAACTCCTTTCTCGCCTCGTCCAGAAGCACATTGTGCAGCAGATTCCGGTTCTGAGACTGATCCGCCGCCAGCGAAGGGTAGGGATTGCCCCGAAGCTCCAGCACAGACCGCCTGTAGTAGATGCCGGGATACTCCCGAGGGGCTTTGTACATGCGAGTGTAGGACACATTGTAGTTCTCATAGCGCGGTACCAGCACCTTGAACAGCTTATGAACCAGTTGCTTTTCCAGCAGCCAATAGTCCGCCAGTTCCATGGTCGCTTGGTGTCGGTCCCCATGGCGTATGGCATTGGAAATGAGCTGCGAGGAGACGAATTTGTAGTTGGACCTTTTGTGTATCACCGGTGGTCTCTTACCAGTTCGGCGTAGCCACGAGCTTCATCGGCACGGTTGTAGAACAGTTCAATACGCTCGTGCTTCACCAACGCAGTGACGGTCTTACGCAGCTTCAGCAGCCGACCTTCCGGGCCATCGGCATTCTTCAGGTGGCGCTTGTTGGGTCTAACCGCTATACGCAGCTGTGACATGAGCTTTGTTACATCGGCTTGATTCATTTTACTCGAGTTTTAGCAATGTTACAAATAAGAAATCACGTAACATTCGCCGAACAGCTGGCGACCTTTTATCGATAGCGATACTCTTTTGGCGCCTTGATCTATCGACACTATGGCATGCAATGTGAACATCTAAGGCTGCCATACAGATAAATTTGAATCAAAATTTGATAAGTTTTGAAATAAACAAAAAAGTTTAGAATTAGTGGGATCTGCTCTGTTAATTTACGAATAAATAAAATTAATACAAATATGAATATAATAAAAATTTCCCAATATAAACGATCACAGATCCCTCTCAATTTTACCATCTTTGATATTTTTCGTAAATAAAGTTGGCCATTAAGAAAAGGTATCAAATGTTTAGCACTAGCTATCGAATACAAGCACGTCACGAAAATATCGATGCTATCGCGCTGGCTTCCCAGCTCTAGCCAGCAGGGTCACTTCAGTGAAAATTTTTTAGATTTTGAGAGCGGTTCTTCTCTTGGTCGAACTTCATTAGGTTGAAAGCGGTGTTTAGGTCCGAAACGCAATCAACGCAATATTCCGCTATTGAAGCCTAGTGCCACGGCCCTCTGCTAGTATCTCCCCCGCATTCAATCGAAAAATGGCAACAGCAGCGAACAGCGCGACAGCTGCCGGAGCAGCCAAAGACGCCCCGCCAGCGCCTACGAAGTCGTTGTCCGGCATTGTGAAACAGGTAAGTCAGATTGGTCTGCGGCTCTGGGATGAAACTCGTGGTTAGGATTTCAGTGCGCAGACTCCTTAAAAAGAAAGTTCGTCGAAACTAAATGGTACTATCCTTCTATCGGCGTGGCAAACGCGGCAGCCGCCTGCCAAAGCAGCTCTAGTGCAACTCTGACAAGTGTGAGGGAGACGCGTATAGACTCTGTGCGTGTGTGACACGTTGCACACGCTCGTCCGATCCAAAGAAATGAAAGTTATCGTAGGTGCCAAGCTGGCAGATTTTCTTCGACGCGGTGTCTTTGGCGGTAGGTGTTCTGGCTGTTATTGTCACAGACGGACAGCTAACTAGTACGGCCCCATTTACCGGCATCCTAAACTATCTATTGCAAAGCTGTAGTTTTTTTCGCCCGCCCACACACTTGCTGAGAATTGATTTGTCTGGCGAACGGTTCGTTTCTAACCTCCTTGGCGAATACGGAGACCGTGTCGGCACCCAATGCTATTATTTATGAATGTAACTGTCCCTGGGTGTGGGTTCTCTGACCAGCGCCCGAAGTTGACCGGCCGTTTTCAGTCAGCACTTTAGCCAACGACTGTGAGAGCGGCTGTTGAGATTTACGGGCGTAATCTGATTTGGTGACGTTGGCACCCTGCAACCAAAGAATACATCCCGAAATTCATTCAGCCTTGCATTTGGATGACTCCCATTTTCAAAAAAAAACCTGTTGCTTTTACAGGTAATAGCTGACGCCCTTATCAGCAACACTTATTTGCATGTTACCCCTTAGACTTGGACATTTGGTATTTGCTCCAAATTACAAGACCATTATTTTCTTTTTATGTAGATTTTTTGTATCTAGTAGAGATTTGAGCTGCGCGCTTGCCCGATGCCTCCGTTTTGGGCACCCTAAACCGGTTTGGTAACAAGTTTGTTTGGATTAACGGAATGCATTTGCAGTATGAATAAATTCAATAAAATACTATTGCTCGCATTTTCCATAGGACAAACCAAAAAGGTTTGTGCGCAGGCACTGTCTATGGGGAACTGCTCATGTTATGTTAGTTTAATAGCACGTCCTTGCTCAGCAGACTTCATTTTTGTATTTAAAAAATATTAAAACAGCTAGAAAAGAATTGTCACTTTCACGTGAGCCGATTTAAAATATTATACATATCGATAGTGTTTTTGGTCGCTTAGGACCCAGATCCGATAGGGCGATCGATACCATTCCACCTCTAGTGACCCCACACGTGCATTTTATTTTAACCTCACTCCTCGCTCTGATTCAGGTTCTCTCCGGCGATACGGTTGTTATTCGCGCAACTAAGGGTGCCCCGCCTCCGGAGAAACAAATTACTTTCTCTCATGTCCTTGCCCCGAAGTTGGCCCGTCGTCCTGGCGCTGGCGGAGACGAGACCAAGGATGAGCCCTGGGCCTGGGAGTCGCGGGAGTTCTTGCGTAAAAAGTTGATTGGTGTGGAGGTGACTTTCACGTTTGACAAGCCAGCCAACTCGAACCGGGAGTACGGTTTTGTGTGGATCGGTAAGGACAAGGAGACCGGTGAAAATGTGGTCGAGTCGATTGTCCGAGAGGGCCTGGTGTCGGTCCGCCGAGAGGGACGACCCACAGCCGAGCAGCAAACACTCATCGAGTTGGAGGACCAGGCGCGTGCAGCAGGCCGCGGAAAATGGTCGTCCAACGCAAGTGCCGCCGACAAGGTTCGCAACATTAAGTGGTCCCATGAGAATCCCGCACACCTGGTCGACATCTACGGAGGAAACCCCGTCAAGGCGATCATCGAGCACGTGCGCGATGGATCCACCGTCCGAGCATTCTTGCTGCCGGACTTCCACTACATAACGCTAATGATTTCGGGCATCCGTTGTCCTGGAGTAAAGTTGGATGCTGATGGCAAGCCCGACCTGAGTGTAAAGGTGCCGTTTGCTGACGAAGCTCGCTACTATGTGGAAACCCGCCTGTTGCAACGCGATGTGGAAATCCGCCTAGAATCGGTTAACAACTCCAACTTCATTGGCACTATTCTGTATCCCAAGGGAAACATTGCAGAATCACTCCTGCGAGAGGGACTTGCCAAGTGTGTGGACTGGTCAATGGCTGTTATGAAGACAGGTAAGCGCAAAATCTATTAAAGTCAAGTTCGCAGCTCGTTTGCACAGCACAGCACCAAATTGGTAAATAACCTATCGTTGTGCTGTCTACTGTTTCCAATCGGCTGCTAGAAAAACGACGGATTCCAAGAACTTTGCGACTGATCATTGTCGCTGCGTTCATTTCACCCCGACGACATTGAATTCTATTAAGGAGTTTTTTGATTTCAGCTCTAACTAATTAGCGTTTTATTCTTCTTTTCAGGCACTGATAAACTGCGGGCTGCGGAGCGTTTTGCCAAAGAGAAGCGTCTTCGCCAATGGCAGGACTACCAAGCTAAAACTCCTGCTTTCAACTCAAAGGAGAAAGACTTCTCTGGAACAGTGGTGGAAGTCTTCAATGGCGATGCTATTAATGTACGTCTTTCCAATGGACAAGTAAAGAAGGTTTTCTTCTCGTCTATCAGGCCGCCGCGTGACCAACGCGCGGTTGTGGGCACCGATGGCGAGGAAATCGTCAAGGCACCACCTCGCGGAAAAAACTACAGACCACTTTACGAAATTCCACACATGTTCGATGCCCGCGAGTTTCTGCGTAAAAAACTAATTAACAAAAATGTTCAATGCACCCTGGACTACATCTCACCGCCGCGCGAAAACTTCCCTGAGAAATACTGCTATACTGTCTCGATCGGCGGTCAGAACGTGGCTGAGGCAATGGTAGCCAAAGGTTTGGCAACATGTGTTCGCTATCGCCAAGACGACGATCAGAGATCTTCCGCCTATGATCAATTGATCGCGGCCGAACAGCAAGCCATCAAGGGACTGAAGGGACTGCACGCAAAGAAGGATAACGCCACACTGCGAGTTAACGACCTGACTGTTGATCATTCCCGAATTAAAATTCAATACTTGCCATCGTGGCAGCGTGCTCTGCGTACTGAAGCCATTGTAGAGTTTGTCGCCAGCGGATCCCGCCTCCGAATCTTCGTGCAGAGGGACAGTTGCCTGGTCACATTCCTGCTTGCTGGGATTTCATGCCCGCGTTCCTCTCGTCCAGCGCTTAATGGCGTTCCAGCCCAAGAGGGAGAACCGTTTGGCGACGAGGCTTTGACCTTTACCAGGGAGCGTGTCTTGCAACGCGACGTTTCTGTGCATATCGATACCACCGACAAGGCAGGATCTTCAGTGATTGGTTGGCTCTGGACGGACAGCGGCGCCAACTTGTCAGTTGCTCTTGTAGAAGAGGGTCTTGCGGAAGTGCACTTTAGTGCTGAAAAATCTGAGTACTACCGCCAGTTGAAGAGTGCTGAAGACCGTGCCAAGGCCGCCAAAAAGAACATCTGGACAAACTACGTGGAAGAAGTGCCTAAAGAAAAAACTGTCACCGAGGAAGAGAAGGAGGACAAGGTAGTAGCGGATCGTAAAGTCAACTACGAGAACGTCATTGTCACTGAGATCACCGAAACTCTGACATTCTTCGCGCAATCCGTGGAGAGCGGATCCAAGCTAGAGTCGCTTATGAGCAAGCTTCACGCCGACTTCCAGTCCAACCCACCCATCGCTGGATCGTACACGCCAAAGCGTGGTGACCTGGTGGCCGCTCAGTTTACACTTGATAATCAGTGGTACCGTGCCAAGGTGGAACGCGTGCAGGGCAGCAATGCTACCGTCCTGTACATCGATTATGGAAATAAGGAGGTAAGTGTCGCTTTGACTAATATTTATATCTCTGCAAGTTCCTTAGATCCGTTTCCGGCTTGAAGTGAAACGCATGAGTCATAAGCTTGCCAAATTAAATAGGCTTCATCGAATGACTTTATACGATTCGTGATGGCGTAAGCAAACCCTACAGCTGCGTTAAATGTGTTCACCGTTTCAAGTCGTGTGGCATCCTCTTCAACGGTACAAAGGTAGTTCCATATTTTTTGGGTCAACCATTGTCCAAAGTAGCAGGACTAAAATACGCAAGAAACAAAAGCGCTAAGTAGCTGGGGGCGCCAGAACCACGCTTCAAAAGTATTCGAGTTGCGACACACTCACTCCTAAACCATTGTGATTTTTTCTCGCAATATTAACACTCGTTTCCATTTTTAGACACTTCCGACCAACCGTTTGGCAGCCCTGCCACCAGCCTTCAGCAGCGAAAAGCCCTACGCCACGGAGTATGCTTTGGCCTTAGTCGCCCTGCCAACTGACAACGAAGATAAGGAAGAAGCCTTGCGTGCCTTTTCCGAAGACGTTTTGAACCATAAGGTTCAACTCAATGTCGAGCTGAAGGTGACTGGGTCGCCGCACTTGGCCACTCTTCGCGATCCAACTACTAAAGTCGATTTTGGAAAGCAGCTTGTAGCCGAGGGCCTTGTTTTGGCTGAAAAGCGTGGGGAGCGGAAGCTCAAGGAACTAGTGGACCAGTACAAAGCCGCGCAGGAAGCAGCTCGGGTCGCACATCTGGCCATCTGGAAGTACGGTGACATAACGCAAGATGATGCGCCCGAGTTCCGCTAAAAGATGGCTGGAAACGTGGAGTAGGCCTGTGGCGTGGAGCGCGTTGCTAGCCGAAAAGATTGTCTGCCACATACCCGCCCTTTATATACATAACAACAAGCAACAACTTAAAGAATATGAAATTACTAATTCTATCTATACACCAATATATATGATACATATACCACATTGGAAATACACAAATACATACATATGAGCAATGGCATGGAAGAACACGGTACACTTTTTGTATGCTTTAAGCAGCTGTCAAATTATTATTTGGTCTTCTAGTTTTCCTATCATGATACTTTAAATAAATATTTGACATAACCTAGCGACAATTGGAACGTTTTTAAAATGCGTGCCCTTCATAAAATACAATAACCAAAAAGAGTGCACCCTCTGAAACCCTCCAAACTTGTAAACCTCAACATTCATCTTTTAAATTTGAAAATTTTATGTTTTTGTAAAGTGTTTTTGCATTACTGAGTAAATACAATTAAATAATTTTTTAAAAACGAAAGCAGTTCACTTCTTTAGCGCTGCTCCAGTGAATCTACCTTCTCGATGACACTTTCAATACTAAAATCCTTTGGGATCTTAAGGGTTTTTTGCCGGTCCAGTAAGGCCTGTTTTGTTGCAAGCTGTTGGCCGTTTCGCTGCATAACGACGATGTCCGGGATGAGCCGCTCTTCCGCAGCAGCTTTAAATCTGCAGAAGAAAGGTTTTGGTCAGGGATTCAACCCTTAACGGGATTGGTTCACCAATACCTCTCCAACATAACTACGTCCCTAGTCGCCTCTTCGATGGAAGACAGAATGCGCTGCAGCTCTACACGTTGCTGCACTGTGGTCTGCCGGTTTTCAATGCATTGCCTCTTCTTGGCACAATAGAAATCGCGCAAGTAGTTTAGATTGAAGTCGTGGATGTGCAAAAGTGAATAATATTGGGCGCATTTGTCAAGGAGCGCCAGGTCGTCGTCCGAGAAATCGCCCAACTCGACGCTTGCCAGCTTTAACTGGTCATCAAAGTGCTGGCCTAGACTCATCAATGAATTGACTTCCTCCTGGATCTTCAAGTTCTCTGCATCGTAAGAATAATTAGTTGTATGCCTAGTGTTTTTTAAATTAACTCACGCATTTTTACTGTTGATGACAAGCTATCGATGGCCCCGAAAAAGATACTACCGCTTTGCTCAAAACGCAAGCGTGTAGGCAGCCGGCTGAAAAACAATTTGGACTAAGTTGGCAGGACTTCGTTTTTCTTAGCCACTAATCGTGTACAGGTTTCCCTTGTTTTTGTGCTCGTAATCCGAGATATCGATAATTTCTACAGATATCGATAATTTCTACAGAATTTCAGGGCTAGCAAAATGCCCACCAATTGCTTTTGTTGAATTGAAATTTAAGATACGAGCGATTAAAGTAACAAGTATAGATATATTACATACAAATATAGAGTTTTTCTAATTATAACGGTTCTATGCCTAATATCATTAAAAATAACACTTAAATTCGTGGTTCGATTACTTGGGCAGTGTGGCCGCGTCTCGAAAAATGAAAAAGGTTGTTGCCTCAAGAGAATGAAGAAATAGTTATCAATTTTTCGCTAGTTCATAAAATCGATTTGTACTGCTATTTTTCTTTGTTTACTTTAATTGTGCAAATTCGTAGACATTCGTAATATCGTGTTTTCTAACTAACCAAAAGTACTGGTGCTGCGCAAGTACAAATGTATTTATTTGCGTCGGCAAAATGTGAAATACAATAAATGGCAAATCGATCGATTTTTGACAACGAAGTGGGAAAGTAGCGGTGTCTGGGTGTGTTTGTGTACTGCGACCAGCCAAAGTTTAGACGAATCCTCCAAGGAAGAGGATAGAACAAAAGCCTGAAGCCACTCTTATCATCTACCATGGAGCACACTGCCTCGCTGCCTGGCTACGTCCGCGAGAAGCTCGCCGAACTGGACCTAGAGCTGTCGGAAGGTATACCTATTTGAAATAGAGCCCGTTTGTAGTACACACAAAAATAAAATATTGTTGTGAATGTGCGGCGACTGAGTTGTAGAAAATCGCGTGAAAACTGTGGCAGACGTAGTCTGGTCTGATTCAAGTCGTTGGGTACTTTTCGGCCCCAATTGGGATTACAAGTGCTGTTCTCGGCCGACCAATGGGGGACCGACCAATTAAAAGAAAAGTGTGTGTGTTGTGTTGTGTGCAGTGGCTTTCAGCATGAGTACATGATTCAGTCGCTATTACACGCTTTTCCAATAACGACAAGTCCCAGCGGACATATTAATCGTTAAGAAAACATTCCCATCCGCTTTTCTAGGTGACATTACGCAGAAAGGCTACGAAAAGAAGAGGGCGAAGCTGTTGCAGCCGCTCCTTAAAAAGCCAGAAGGTATGTTTGAAAACTTTGGTATTTGGTCGTTTGGTCGTCACCAGCAAGCTTTTGATCCTTTTGTTGTGCACAGGCGACAAAGTGAAAAGTACGCCGCCACCGCCATACTACAACGTTAAAAATGCCAACAACAGCACCAACCACGGAAACATCAATAACGACGGCGTCATTGTGTCCAGCGAGGGCTACAGCTATGTGACTGAAGTGCCCTCCCTGTCCTCCTCGCAGCAAAGACATTCCAAAAAAATCGACTTCCATCAGCCAGCCGCCATGAGCTTGTCATCGACACCTCAGAGCGGAAATGCTGGGGCTCCCGGCTACGAAAATATGCGACCGCAGGGTGGAGCAGTCGGCGATCCCGGGTATCAGAACACTCGCGAACCAAGTGCTTTTCAGAACCAACAGTCAACTAATAATAGTCAGCATCGTCAACGACGCACACAGCGCAAAGTAACGCACAATGAGAAGCGTTATCATTCTGGTTAGTAGAACAAGTTACAGCAACAACATTTTACTCTGATCATCTGACCCCTAGAAGTACGACAAGAGGCTGTGCAACAGGCCCTTGCAGCTCTCAAGGGACGACCAAAACCCAGCCTTCCAATGCCATCGAAGCGCACATCTGTATTAAACCGAAGCCCTGGGTGCAATGATGAGCTGGACTCATCGACGGATGACGAATCCATACCCGAGGAGACAATTTCCCCCGACAAGGAGTACAATTATCCGCGGGATCATATAAGCAATACCATACTGCCACCAGAACCGATAATTAAACCTCCAATTCGTGAATCATCGATGGGTTCACAGCAGCATGCGAGGCCAGACGTAAAACAGAACCAAATTCCAAATCAGAAGTATACGGCACCGAATAGCGCTCCAGAAAGGCGACCACCGCAAAACTTACCTCCACTTGTGAGTAATATAATAATAATACATTTAAAGAAGAAAAAAAGCTAGCTTCGACAATATGTATATTGCAGTGTATATATATTGTTATACTGTTCCGACGAACAAATTAAAATCGAAATATATGTATTAAACGATTTATACCTTTAACTAATGTATAAAAAGTTAAAACTCATGATAAGAATCAACGAAACTATGATTTTGTTCTAATAGATTGCTTTGTAGAATTGAAGTTAGGGTATATAAACGTTGGCAGATTGCAGAAAGTTGTATTAATTAAATTAAATAATCATCACACAGCCAACTTCAGAACCTTTAAGTTCGGACTGTCCGCCGATTGCATACAAGCGAGAGCATGACTTTTCGGACAAAGCGTTTAAACAAAAACAATGTAAGTAATTTAAGAAACAGCGGAATTAAGTAAATTCCATTAAAGCGAAGTTTATGTGTTTTTTGTGTGATTTTCATAATGTAATTATCGTTTGTTTTTAGACAACGCTCCCGACATCACACAGTTTAATAATGCTCATCGTGCTGCGGATCGAGTGACACGATATGTTAATGTTTCTCAAAATGAACTGAACGAGACAGATGCCAATGGAAAGTGGAAAGTATCGGCTAAGATTCAGCAACTGCTTAACACCCTTAAAAGACCCAAGCGTCGCCCACTACCGGAGTTCTATGAGGATAACGACATTGAACTGGAGATTGCTGCCAATACGAAGGATCCCAATGCTCCCAAACCGGAGGGCAGCACAATGACTCCTGTGCAAGGCGAGCAGCTATCCATACCTGCAGGACTTCCAAGAACGCTCGAATGCGCACTCCAACGATATGGCACAAACTCGTTTAAAAGTCCAATGGCTACAGTGCTCGATCCGAATGGGAAGATAACAACTACCTTAACATATGGCAAGCTACTTTCGCGCGCACAAAAGATTGCCCATGCTTTGTCCACAAAAATATTTAGCAAGGGTCCTGAGCAAGTAACACTGAAGCCCGGCGATCGTGTTGCCCTGGTTTACCCTAATAATGACCCCTTAAGGTTAGTATGTGTTTTGGCATCCCTTGGAAATTCGTTCATTTCAAGTCTCTAAAGAGCAACACAAATCTTTGATGTATTTTAAGTTGTATCCAATATTAATAAGATAAATTACAGTTTCATTACAGCCTGGTATGGGTGCATGTTTCGGGGGTTAGTACCCCTTCCAATAGAATTGCCGCTGTCTAGCTCGGATACACCTCCGCAGCAAGTGGGATTCTTATTGAGTTCTTGTGGCATAACTGTAGCTCTTACCTCAGAAGCTTGCTTAAAAGGTCTTCCTAAATCAACCACCACGGGGGAAATAGCAAAATTAAAGGGCTGGCCACGCTTGCAGTGGTTTGTGACTGAGCATTTACCTAAGCCGCCCAAAGAATTCAACGTTGGCAATTTACGGGCCGATGATTCGGCTGCAGCTTATATAGAATACACGACAGATAAGGAAGGCAGTGTTATGGGTAAGTGCAACATATATCAGCATCTAAATATTAATAAATAATTATTTAATCTGTTTTACAGGAGTCACTGTTACTCGCGCAGCGATGATCAATCATTGCCGTGCTTTGACTATGGCCTGCCATTATACCGAAGGCGAAACAATTGTGTGTGTCTTGGACTTCAAGCGTGAAGTTGGACTATGGCATTCGGTCTTGACATCCGTTCTGAATGGCATGCACGTTATTTTCATACCCTACGCATTGATGAAATTGCGTCCGTCAAGCTGGATGCAATTAATAACAAAACACCGAGCTTCTTGTTGCTTGGTTAAGAGTCGTGATCTACATTGGGGACTACTCGCTACTAAAGATCATAAGGATATATCGCTTTCCTCTCTACGTATGTTGCTGGTAGCCGATGGAGCCAACCCCTGGTCGTTATCCTCATGTGACCAGTTCTTGAGTGTTTTTCAAGCTAAAGGATTACGCTCAGATGCAATTTGTCCATGTGCCAGTAGCTCTGAAGTATTTACTGTTTCCCTTCGGCGTCCTGGGCGAGGATCTTGTGGATTTAGTCCGTCAGCTACTGGACGTGGTGTGCTTTCAATGGCGGCACTATCACATGGAGTTGTACGCGTTGACAGTGAAGACTCATTAACATCACTCACTTTGCAGGACTGTGGTCAAGTTATGCCAGCAGCACAAATGGTGGTGGTTCGATCGGAAGGACCCCCTGTGCTGTGCAAAACCGATCAAGTCGGCGAAATATGCGTTACTAGCGGATCCACAAGCGCCAGCTATTTTGGTCTCGACGGAATGACAAATTCAACTTTCAAGGTTCAGCCTTTATTGGAAGAATTGGAACAACCAAAAGATGGAAATGGCACGGTGAACATTATTTCCAAACCAAGTGGCGAAGACTTTTTCGTTAGATCAGGCCTACTGGGCTTTCTTGGTCCGGGAGGGTTGGTCTTTGTGTGCGGGTCCCGCGATGGGCTAATGACCGTAACCGGTAGAAAGCACAATGCGGATGACATTATTGCCACAGTGTTAGCTGTGGAACCCATGCGGTTTATTTACCGAGGACGCATTGCTGTATTTAGCATTAAGGTTTTGCGTGACGAACGCGTGTGCGTCATTGCTGAGCAACGTCCGGACTGCTCCGAGGAAGAAAGTTTCCAATGGATGTCACGTGTTCTGCAAGCAGTAGACTCCATTCACCAAGTTGGAATTTACTGCCTGGCATTGGTTCCACCGAATCATTTGCCAAAGACTCCTCTTGGTGGCATACATTTATGCGAAGCACGACGAAGGTTCTTGGAGGGATCTCTCCACCCAGCGAATGTTTTAATGTGCCCACATACATGTGTTACCAATCTACCAAAGCCACGGGAGCTACATCAAGGTAAGTTCTTCGCATACTTGATTTTAAAGAATTGTTACAAATTGGCTTTTTGGACTTTCTGTGCTTTATTTACCTTAATAAAATACAAATATTGCTTTCCTCTATTTTTAACCACCAACCCTTCAACAATGCTGCGATTACTTCTATGACCACAACAACACTCACTGCAAAAACCAAATAACAACACTGTATTATATCGACAACAAACACAAATGCCAACATAACTAATGAAATCGCATAAATTAATCACTTCTGTAATGAATCCTTGTACAAAACCGATAAATCATTCTACTACTAACCATTCCTCAAACAAATAAGGTGTGCAAACTGCCGCAAAATTAAGCTCATCATCTGGATGTGGTATTACAGACACGGGTGTAGGACCAGCCTCTGTGATGGTTGGAAATTTAGTTCAGGGCAATCGCCTTGCTGAAGCCCATGGACGGGATGTTGGCCTAGCAGAAGATTGCGAAAGAAAGGTTGGTTAACATGTCTAATGTCAAAAATTGCGACTAAAAAACTATCAAACTTCAACAGCCACAACTGATAACAGGTGTGTTGCGTTGGCGAGCAAACACGTCCCCCGATCATATAATATTTACACTGCTAAACTCCAAGGGTAAGTTAGGTTCCTTTTTTATAGAAACGAATTCTAGACTTGCGCTTCAGGTGCCATCGCGAAAACACTGACATGCTCTGAGTTGCATAAGAGGGCAGAGAAAATAGCGGCATTGTTACAAGAACGAGGAAGAATTGAGCCAGGAGACCACGTTGGTAAGGTTTTCTATGTACACACTATAGGAATGATAATATAGTCCGATTTTCCCGCAGCGCTTATATTTCCTCCAGGTCTCGATTTGCTGTGCGCATTTTATGGATGCCTATATTTGGGTGCAATACCAATTACCATTCGGCCTCCACATCCACAAAATTTAAATACCACGTTACCCACTGTTCGGATGATTGTTGATGTCTCTAAAAGTGGCATTGTACTCTCCATACAGCCGATTATTAAGTTACTCAAATCTCGAGAGGCAGCAACCTCTATTGACCCAAAGACATGGCCTCCTATATTAGATATTGATGACAACCCGAAACGCAAATATGCGGGCATAGCCACGGTCTCCTTTGACTCTAGCGCCTATTTGGACTTTAGCGTATCAACTTGTGGACGTCTTAGCGGTGTAAACATCACGCATCGGTACATAGGTCGAATTGAGTTTTAACGAAATGTGTGTATTCAATTTTTGTCTATCTAACAGATCTCTCTCTAGTCTGTGCGCCAGTTTAAAATTGGCTTGTGAGCTGTATCCTTCTCGACATGTTGCTTTATGTTTGGATCCGTACTGCGGCCTTGGATTTGTTATGTGGACTCTTATCGGAGTATATAGTGGCCATCATTCTATACTTATCGCGCCCTACGAGGTCGAAGCAAATCCCAGTTTATGGCTGTCAACTCTATCTCAACACCGCGTTCGCGACACGTTCTGTTCATATGGTGTAATAGAGTTATGCACAAAAGCTCTCAGCAATTCTATACCTTCCTTAAAGCAACGAAACATAGATTTGAGATGCGTACGGACGTGTGTCGTGGTGGCAGAAGAGCGTCCCAGAGTGCAACTGACCCAGCAGTTCTGCAAGGTCTTTCAAGCCCTTGGTCTGAATACGCGCTGCGTGTCAACTTCGTTTGGGTGTCGTGTAAATCCTGCCATCTGTGTCCAAGGGGCTAGTTCTGCAGAGAGTGCTCAAGTGTACGTAGATATGAGAGCATTGCGAAATAATCGTGTCGCTTTGGTGGAGCGTGGAGCGCCAAATTCGTTGTGTGTAATTGAATCAGGTAAACTTTTACCAGGCGTAAAAGTGATAATAGCAAATCCTGAAACCAAGGGCCACTGTGGCGACTCGCATTTGGGAGAAATCTGGGTAACAATTTACAAACTGCATAATTATCCTATCAATACTAATTTATTAATTTTTCCTAAGGTTCAAGCTCCTCATAACGCAAATGGTTACTTTACAATTTATGGTGACGAAACTGACTACAATGATCACTTCAACGCGAAATTGGTAACTGGGGCCACCTCCGAGCTATATGCACGTACTGGATATTTAGGATTCTTACGCCGCACCGAATGCTCGCAATCAGCATCACTGCTTGACGAGACCACACCAAGTGTGGCAAGTCGCGATAGTGATACAGAATCTTTGAATTCGATAAGTCAATTGCAACTAAATTTTTCAAATGTTTCCTTGGGTGGAAATTCCGAGCATAGCCTGGTAGGCGGCGCAAGCAATGCTAATGATCAAGAACTACACGACGCAGTGTATGTAGTCGGAGCTGTTGATGAAGTGATCTCTTTACGTGGCATGAACTATCACCCAATTGATATCGAAAATTCGGTAATGCGCTGTCACAAAAAAATTGCTGAGTGGTAAGATTTAAAAGACGTGCTTTTTGAAAAAATCACACATTATTTTTTTTTTTAATCAGCGCCGTTTTCACCTGGACAAACCTATTAGTCGTTGTTGTCGAGTTGGACGGCAATGAATCAGAAGCTTTGGATTTGGTTCCCTTGGTCACAAACACAGTATTAGAAGATCATCAGCTTATAGTAGGCGTTGTAGTGGTTGTTGATCCAGGTTTGTGATACATTTTTTTATAATGATAATTATTCATTTTGGGAACTTTTGTTTCTAGGTGTGGTGCCTATTAATAGTCGGGGCGAAAAGCAACGGATGCATTTACGGGATGGTTTTCTAGCCGACCAACTGGATCCCATATACGTAGCATATAACATGTAAATACACAATTATTCTTATGATGAAATCGCCGTATTAAGAAACGTTAGAAAACGTTGTCTTCGTATCATAATTCAAAACAATCGCAATCGACAAGAAACAGAAATGGCTCATTTTGGTAACGCACGCATAATTACACATTTCCTTTTAGAGTATTAGCAAAGATGGTTTGGTAAACATTCTTACAATAAAATGACTATTTAACTTTATATGACCATATAAGTGACAGCAAACATTTAATATTTAATAGTATTTATATAAGTTTAAATAAACCACAATTTACACAAAGTTGAGTTTTCACAAATATGATTGGGAAATTGTTCGGTCATGTGGCCCGCAATAACATATATTCTATTAAAGGATTTCAGGTTCAGCCGATCAATTTTTGAATGTTTTTCTCTTCATCAATTTGATTTGGTTATAAGCACATCATTCTTTGCAGGTCAAATAAACCAGAATTTAATATAATTATAAAATTAATGTAATATTAACGGCGATCGTAGATTTGAAGTAATGTATTATAATTGTATATCTATGTGGGACTATTACTAAGAGCTTGCAGCTCTGTGCCTTCAATTTCGTGGGAACCACGATCATACCACCACCTTAATATTATTGTGCGACGCCTGCGCACGACTAGAAAAATTAGCAGTACCCAAACTCCCTGGAGTCCATTCACCATGTCGCAGAGTATCAGGTAATTCGAATTCGATCCCGAGTAAAACGTTATTATTTCGAGCAGCCAGCTTACGACCATTATTATTCCAAGTAAACTGACACATTTAGCGCTAATGGAAAAAAATTTAAATAATTTTTTGTGTTAGGACTGTAATAAATCTGCACTCACTCTTTTTTAATATCTTCATACTTTTGTTGGTCAAACAAACATTTTCGCTCCTGAATGTTTTTTTCAGCCTTGGCGTATCCGCTTATACGTTGAAATCCGAAGAACGATATTATATTAATCTAATAATCGTCCATTATTACAACATTAGCATAAAACAAAAAACTGGTACGAAAAGAAGTGCTTACCAAAAAACTTAGAAAAAGTATAGTAGACACTGGAGGAATAAAGTAACGTTGGGAATCTCGGATGGATTCAGTGAGGCCTTTAAATAATACACCTGTTATTACTTATGCTCTAAAGTATAATTGTTCTGTTAATTACTTGCCTTGCAGAAAGTAAGACGGCATTCCTGGGAGTCCCTTTTGAACAGTTAATGCAACTATTGTGGCCGGTCCAGAAAAAGCAAAAACAGCGTAACACCCAAAATTAAAGGTGGCCCAACTCTTTGAGCATTGAATGCAGCAGGGCAACTTGTACCACACATTTAAAAGAACATTGAAGCATATGCACAAGTACCAGAAGAAATAACTTAAAATACAAAACTGTATGACGTAGCCAATGAACCCTTGGTTCGGGATCCCATAGATGTGCACAACGGAGTGCACAAAGTATCCAGACGCCAAGCACAGGGACATCAAACTTAGCGAGAGACCATGCAAGTTGCGCAACAAGCGAAGTGTCATGTGCAAATAACTAACTAATAGCAGGCAGGGCATAGATATTAGCATAAGAACGGCAACAAAAACGACCTGAAATAATATTCATCCATTGGTAAATAGAAATTAATGTCACATCGACTTACTTTTGCGAAAGCAATTTGTTCTTCCACTTGGGTTACACATGTAAAGGCAAACAAGTGTCCCGACTTATCAATATCCAAGCAATAATGTTCTTTCACTGTGTACGATTCGTTGCCAAATTTGTCGATGATTAATAGCGAACCGTCTTGCAGAACGAAGAAAACGTCCTCTTCGTCGTCGTACAAAAGAGAACTAATTTGGCAGAAGAATGTGTACTTCGATTAAATTAAACATGGGAATGTCTCGTTTCGCTTACATACCTGTTGCACGGATTTCCTATGTCGTAGTCGAGCGTAGTCTCAATCTCCAAGTCTTCAATGCAGTTATCGAACAGAACTGCACTTATTATAGTCGGTTCGAAGCTTAAGAGTCCGTTGTCGCACATAGAATCGCTTTGATTTTCCCGATATATATTTAAGTTTTCTCCATGTGGGCAGCATTTTCTTAAACGCGACGATGGTGTTGCAACTGGTTGTTTTCTGTACTTTTCCCGTTGAGAACAGTCCGCTGGATCTAACGGGTTGTCTACAGGACTTTGAACAGGAACAGAGGTTGCGAACCTAGCACCTGATTGAATTGTTGCAGCTTCTGTCGAATATGTTTGAGATACATCCAGTGTTGAATGTATTGAGGCGTCCAGAACCTCGGTCGAAGTTCTATTGAATGTGTCTTCATAGGAAATACTAAGCAAAGCAAATTATATTATAGAAAATGCAAAGAATCCAAAATTAGTATTTTTCGAAAACAAATGTTTTGAGCATTTCTTACTTTGAGTTGTTTGATCCCTTCAAACTGTTATTTCCAGTGCTTATCTGTGCGGAGGCGTTGAAAAACGTTTGTAAACTGATTAAAGCTAGGAGAAAATTCCAGTGGCCTAGATTCATATTGCCTTTTCAACCAATCTACAAGAAATATATAACATAAAATTAATAAAACAAAATTGCCAAGCTCGTTTACACAAAAAGCATGTAAACAAACCAAATTTTGACATTAGTTAACTGGTGTGGGTAACTGGTAAGATATGGGATATCTTATCTTTGTAAGATACCAAAAGAGTGCGTTATCATAATATAACACATGACGTCAGACGAATGTGGTAGCACATTCCTTAGAATTGATCAATACTCGGAAAATTACACTCATCAACTTATACAAAAACCGCGTTAAATGTCAATTTTTAGGCACTGATGTTCTGGTTAGACCCTATTTTATTCCATTATTGTATTTTGAAAAATAAACTATTTATGGCGATCAGTGTTTACGTACATGTCAAATAATTTATTTTTGCTATTCAAAATGCAACCACTGAGGTTGATTAATAAAGTAATACTAGCGAAAAAGGAGCTTGTATTCTGCAATGGAATCAGTTTGTGCAGGTGATAAGATAACAATGTTTTCAGGGCTTCAAAACAAATTGTTTCCCACATTTTTATTCCTTAATGATTTAAATTATTATTAAAAATAACAAATTACTCATCAAGCAGAATTAAAATACTGTAATTTAGTATTTTTAGAATAATTTTTAAAATGTTTAAATAATAATAATATAAAAACCCTTACCAGTAAACAAAAAATCGTAGCGGCATCTTATTATCGATAACATTTTTAACGGATTTTCCGTGATCGGCAATCCGCGAAATAAATTTATTTTACCGCATCCAAATACTTTTTAAATTTTTAAGATAGTGAGCAAAGTTAATGTTGATTTTGATCACAAGCTAACGGTTTTTTTTAAACGCCCGCACAACACGTCGATAAAAATAAAAATACATCTGTCAGTGCGGTTCAGTGTAAATGCCAAAAGCAACCCTGTCTATATCGTTTGTGCAACCATAAAGAATTATTTCTCCAAGCCGACCGCAAGAGGACGCTTCTGGCCTCACGCAATAGAAGAGTCGCTGGGATTGGCCGACTGTACACCGTCTTTAGCTATGTTCAGAACTGTAATGTTAGGTAAAAGTGTCTTTCGCAGTGTGCTGAAGATTGTTAAAAATATTAGAATATATCGTGTTAAATCCTGTGCAATTATTCCGCAACATGCTGGGTAATTTGCGCAGTAAACCCATGTGTTAATTCTGAATGAAGAGTGACATTTAATCAGTCTCTAAAATTTTCACGGTTGCTTAAATGGCGGACAATGTGCGTTGGCTTCATTTCATCGCACTCGCACACATACAATCGAACTTGGTGGTGCTGTCCAGTGCCTTTGCCGTCCAACACTAGAAGCCAAGAATGTGTTTTGAATACATGTACTTAATGTATTTAATCGGGACCGTTATTGTGAACTAAACAAGCTCTTTTGGCGGTTTTTTTTTTAATTCCAAATTTGCGCAATACGAAGAAAGTAAACACCCAACGACAAACTTTTGACGATCTGATCGATTTTTCCCCCACATACGCTGTTGAGTAAATGTGTGTTTGAATGTGTCCCGTAAATACATAGCTAGCTGGGTGCGAGTGAGATGCGGTGTGCGTTCCCTGTGTCACCGTGTACTAATGGGTTCATTTTCGTTTCAGATCTAATGTGCAGCTTCGCAGCGTTAACTTGGAACAATATCTGAGGAGAGTATCCCCACGCACCCCAGCACACAGCCAGATAAATACGCAAGGTGGAAACAAACAAGATGAGCGGTCGCGGCAGCCGTAAACGTGGACGTCCGCCAAAGACGCCCAACGAACGCGCATCAGGACGCTTCAACTACCAGCTGCTCAAGAAGCCCAAGTATCTCAGCGAGGGAAAGTCGCAGCCCAGCACTCCGTCGGCATCCAGGGGCATTTCTCCACAGAGCGACGAGGGCAGCAGGAGCAGCCACAATAACCACACCAATCGCAGTCGCGGGAGCGCCGCTAAGAGGGGACGAGGCCGCAAATCCGCCGTGCAACCGAACACCAGCAGCTACTCTGGGAGAAAAGGTGGGTTAAAGGGGCACTTACACTCGAACATGGGAGTCAAGACTTACAGTTTCGCTCTGACCAGTTCAAAGACTAATGGGGAACATCATGTGCGATATATTTTCAGAGCGTTCATTGCAGCGGAGAAAACTTCGATTGTTTTGAATGCTACTTATACTTCATATGAGTTTTCCTGCACGTTAAAGAGCTTCCGCTTCATAAAAGATCAAATTTAATATTTTCGTTGCAAATAACCACCGTGCGAGTCAGTTTCAGTATCTGCTCCTTATAACAACGATTATTTTTGAAATCCTTCAACAAAAAATCTTTCAGTCTAGTTGGCTTGAGTTTATTAACAATTACTTAAATACGATTCAGTAGAAATTGGGTCTACAATAGCAGTGACAGTATGTCAGGTTTTATGCACTTAGGTGTTGGTCATATTGGTTCTAAGAGTTACTGTTCCTTTTTTCAGGGTACGAGTCGGAGTATCACTACGGGTCAGATTTTGGGGATTCCGAAGAAGATAAATCCGATAATGAGGATGATATGCTGCTTACTCCCAGCGACGACGAGAGCCTAGAAGTAGCCAACGAGAGCGAATCAGAATTTTCCGTGTGCAGCTTTAACCAAAATGGAGTTGGTCGGCCGCCACGTCCTCCTAGCCCAGAACCTGTGTGGCTGCAGGAAGGTCGACAGTATGCAGCGCTTGATTTGCCGGACTCGTCGGAAGATCTTTTCATCGCTAATACACACGTTTTGCGCGCGCTCAGTATCTATGAAGTACTGCGACGATTTCGCCATATGGTCCGGCTTTCACCATTCCGATTTGAAGACTTGTGTGCAGCGCTGGCTTGTGAGGAGCAAAGTGCATTATTGACGGAGGTACACATAATGTTACTTAAAGCGATTCTTCGAGAAGAGGACGCGCAGGGTACACATTTTGGTCCGCTGGATCAAAAAGATACGGTTAATATAAGTCTTTACCTGATTGACTCTATAACGTGGCCGGAAGTTTTGCGAAGCTATGTGGAAAGCGATAAGACGTTTGATCGCAACGTGTTTCAGATTTTAAGCCAAACTGAATACCCGTACACGGGCATTGACAATCGGCTTGAAGTGCTCCAGTTTCTGTCAGACCAATTTTTAACCTCCAATTCTATACGAGATGTAATGCTGCAGGAGGGGCCTATTCATTATGATGACCATTGCCGCGTATGCCATCGGCTCGGTGATTTATTATGCTGCGAGACGTGCCCTGCTGTCTATCATTTGGAATGTGTGGACCCGCCAATGAATGACGTACCTACTGAGGATTGGCAGTGCGGGCTTTGCCGCTCGCATAAGGTAAGTGGCGTAGTGGACTGCGTGTTGCCACAGGAAAAACAAGGCGTGCTAATCCGGCATGATAGCCTCGGTGTTGATCGTCATGGGCGCAAATATTGGTTTATTGCACGTCGCATTTTTATCGAGGATCAGGAGGACTTTACATGCTGGTATTACAGTACGACAAGTAAGTTAAAATTGCTGCTCAGCCGACTGGACGCCGAAGAACTGGAAACTCGTCTGCATAGCCAGATTACAGAACGGAGAGACGAAATCGAGCGCCAAATGAAACTGACTGAGACCTTAACCAATGAACACAAACACACGAAGCGTAGTGTTATCGAAATCGAACAAGAGGCTAAAAATGAACTTTTGGAGAAAGAGGTCCTTGACGAGGATGAAAAAGATGTTGATGCTAAATCTGAAGAGGGAACAAAAAAACCTGAAGAATGTAAAATGGTCACGCGTCAAAAATCCAATCAGCTGACTAATGGTACTTTGTATTTCAAACTTGGTATGGAGCAAGGATTTAAAAATTATGTCAACCAGTATTCAACAAATCCGATTGCACTCAATAAGCCGCAACGAAACGAGGAGCGAGATAAGCGACGCCATCTGTCCCATAAGTTCTCGTTAACGACGGCTTCTGACTTTAAATGGATCGGTATAACCATGGGAACTACTGACAATATGATAACTACTCTGAGGCAAACATTGATAAACTTCGAATCCAATATAGCAGCTTCCTTTTTAAATATTAACTGGGTAGTTAACAAAAAAATTTGGAATGCTGCGGTGATGAACGCCCGTCGACCTTCTGAATTTGCGGTCGTATTGTTACTTTTTCAAGCGTCCCTTAAGAGCGTTGTTTTTGCCAACGTCTGGCATGAGCAACTCGGGCACACAACCTTGCAACGCATAACTAGTGCCGAACGAGAAGAGCGAAAAAAGCTGGAAAAGCGAGAGAAGCGCGAGCGGGATGATGAGGAAGAACGTAATCGCTTAGCATTTAACTACATAAAGTATACCCTGGGTCTCAAACATCAAGTCTGGAAGCAAAAAGGAGAAGAATACCGGGTACACGGGCAATGGGGCTGGCTTTGGCTCTCAAGCAGTCGACGCTGTGGTGTTCGTGCACGGCGAGCCCAGCCACTAACACACAATAGAGTCTACGTACATCACACCATGGGAGAGGAAAACGACGTAAATGAAATTATTTTAGTCGACCCACGCACCCAACGGTTTATGCAACAATGTGAGTCAAGCAATGTGGATGGACAGGTGTGTCATTATTTACCGGACCAATATAAAAATGTGAAAGTTATAGAAGATGTTAGGGAGAAAGTCAAAGGGCACATCGACGTCAGCAAAGCGCTTAACGCTCCAGGTCGTACTTATTATTCGAAAGTGGCTCGCAAATCTAGGTTAGATGATCTATTGGATCGCCGTTTAAAGTTGGCCGAGGTCGAGGAGCAGATGGCTTCTAAAGTTCCTTCTGACACGAAGCCGCTTCTTGTTTCTTCTCAAAATGTTACAGACAACAGCAAACAAACGTTTCTGGAGAAGCGTTTACTTCGCCTTACTGAAGTCCAAGCAAAGGGGGGTCCTGCAAACGTAAACTTGGAACTTGTTAATTCGCTGGCTAAACAAATTCAAACCGTGCGCTTACAATTTAGTCAGCTTAATCGATTTGCTAAAGTTTTTCGTTGTTACACAAAGGAGTGTAACACCAATTCAAATGCTGTATCTCAAATAACCCAAAATACTTGCTACTCTCCATTATGTCTTCAAAAAGCTCGGGCCAAAAAGGAACTTCTTTTGCTGTTGCGAAAGGCGCATACTGCCGGTAATGGCTCAAAAGAGACAGTTGCCGCTATTTTGGGCGCTGTTAAAAAGCCATCTATTCTCGAGCAGAAGCTGACGGAGGGTAAAAGAGAATCATCTCAGGTGACCGTGGATGATCCCGAAGAGGGGAAGCCAGCTGAATCCGAAGCGCCGTTGGATTTACTTCAAGATTGGGAACATGCACGAGCGCACGCCGTTCCTTTTAGCGATTCTTTATTGACCGAGTGCCTGCTGGTTGACCAGGAGTGCGTAACCAACACGAGAATTAAACAAGAGGGGGATGCCAGTGGCGGAAGCAATACAACTCCTGACTCGAACACACAAGACTCCGATAAAATAGACTATATTGAGAGTATGGACGTTTGTAGTAATGTTGAAATTGAGAGTACCGAAGACTCCATTGTTACGGGCTTAAACTCTGGGAACGCTGAAGATGTCGATATGACACCTGGATGGCGGCGAAAGCGTAACCAGAAATCGAAAAAAAGCTACATCGGCACTAAGGATGTGTTGGATCAGACGTTAGACAAGGATATACCACTTAACAAACAGAACCGCAGATTTCCCATCACTGCACGTCCGGTTAAGCGCGAATGTGTGAAAAAATACGAACGAGAGACATTTGAGAATGGAACCGAGCGGGTCTATTCGACTAGTTCACCTCGGGGTCGTGTATACCTCCTTAATGACGCAGCCAAGTTGTATGAGCAAGCTGTAAAAACTGAGGATAAGTCAACGATATCCAAAAAGCCATCATACTCTCGATACCCACTTATATCAAATTTTTTTACTCATAAAAAAAAGCGTAGCCTTTTAGTGCTACCACGATTTGAGTTACTGAAACTGGCTCGTCTAGGTGGAAAAACATCGACAAATGGTTTTCATCACGCAGCGAAAAATAACACAATTTGGCAGTATCAGTGCTCGCGTCCCCTCTTCCGAACCTGTTGGTCCTATAGAACATCTAATGCCACGTCCTTATCCAGCCTAGCACTTCAGCTACGAATATTGTGGTCGTGTCTCCGCTGGGATGACATGATAGCAAAGCCACCATCCACGGATGGGAAGCATCAGGTTACTACGGATACTGAAATTGTAACATTGGAATTGCTCAAACTTCGGCATTCAGGACGCTATGGTGAGAAAACCAGCTATTTGCGACGAAAAGTTGTTATTCCACTTGAAATGCCCAAGACTGTAAGAGGTGAGAATTAATGTGGATTTCCGTAAAGGCATTCAAAATTAATTAATTTTTCGTTCCACAGAAGTAACATCCATACGATCTGGACTGCGAAAACGAAAGCGTGCTGAATCTCCTCAGCCAACCGAGCCACAAATAAGCGAGGAATGGGTCGACGAAGATAAATTGGAGCTATGGGAAATTAAATTTATGGGAGAAAAACAAGAAAAAGCACGCCTATCAGCTGTCACCCGATCTGTAGCATCCCGTCAATTGGACGCAAGTGGTAGTAGTGGTTCCAACACTTCAACTAATGGAGCTCTTGGCGTCGCCGGACGCGTCCAACTGGCACCTAAGTTGAGTGAAGATGTTAAAGAAAAAATGGAACAACAATTGAAATTACAGCGCGCTGTTCATCAGCAGAGAAAATTGGTTGCAACTGGCGAAGTAACCCGTTCTGTGACACCAGGTAAACTTTTTAAGTTTTATTCATAGGGAGGAACTGACCATTCTAATTGACCATTTCAGTTAAAGGCCAGGTTATCGGTAGCAGGCGTGTCATTGTTAAAAACCCTGATGGCACAACTCGAATTATTCAGCAAGCAGTTACGCAGGTTTCAAGAACAGGAGGAGCTAATACTGCAGCAGCAGCTGCTTCACCTACTGTAGGAGGCTCGACAAGCACGCAGTCAAATCCATCCACATCTACACCGCATAAAGTACAAATTATAAGGGGCCCAGATGGCAAAGTAAGCGTACGCGGGTTAAATCCTGGGCAGCAGCTGGTTCAAATGCCGGATGGTAAACTCCATGTGCTGACTACCACAACATCTTCAAATTCGGCGGGGCAAGGTGGGTCATATTTAAAAAAGCTCAAAACCAATATTACTAATGTAATATATTACCATTTCTAGGAAACAAAATAAAGGTTCCCATTAAGCCAGCTTCTGCTTCGTCGTCACCCGCCATCAGTTCAGCACAGACTACTACAAATCCAGTGACGCCAATGATAAAGCAAATTGCAGTTAAACATGTCACAAAAAATTCAGCGACCCAATCCATAGCATCATCCTCGCGAGTAGCATTGCCGCTTGCTCAAATTAAGAATAAGTTGTTACTGGCCCAACAGCAGCAGCAATCAACATCTTCATCACCAGCAACTTCATCATCCCCCGTGCAAAAGATAGTGTCAAAAGTGGTTAACGCTAGTACCTCTGGGCAAGCTCTACAGCAAGTACTTGTGCAGTCTGGGTCAAAACTTGTATTGGGCCAAAACGCACAAGGACAAAAGGTTATTATATCTACATCGGCGGCACAACAGCAAGGAACATCACCGGTTCAACAGCAGCAACTAGTACAATCGCAACCAATTCAGCAGTCACCACAACAGATCTCCATGACACAGGTCGGTAATCAACCAACGCAAAAAGTAATTCAGCAAATTGTTAATACCAGCAACGTGCAGCAGCAGATAGTAGTTGGCGGTCAACGGCTTATCTTAAGCCCCGGTCAAACTATTGTTACTCAGAGGAATGTGCCGCAGAGTCAAGCATTGCAGATGGTTCAGCAGCAGATTCAAACCCAGCAACAGCAGCAGCAACATCATGTCGTCCAGCCTCAGCAACAATTTGTGGTTCAATCAAACCAAATTGTACAATCTTCGCCAAGTGCACAAACCAAACTGGTTAAACAGCTTGTGGTTCAACAACAATCGCAGCAAACCATTGAAGAAAAAACACAAATCAGCACGACTGATAGCAATGAAACTGGCACACAACAAGTCTTGGTTCCAAATTCAACTTTAGCCCAGCAGTTAGCACAGGGCAAATTGCAGGTGGCAACAGTGAATGGGCAACAAGTAATCGTAAAACCGTTGGGAAATAATCAGGCTCAAATCGTGGCACATATTAAACACCAAGGTGATGGGAACGCTCACATCGTTACAAGTAATTCAGCCACTGCAGTACCTCAAGCTAACCCACAGAACTCACCAGTCAAGCAACAGGCTCTCCCACCACAAAGTCCACAACAAGTCGTTGTGCAGCAGCAACAGATACATCAACAGTCACCTACAAACTTCGAAAGTGGCGTTACCCCAATAACTCAACAGCCGGTTCTCACCCAGACTGTCCAGGCCCCAGCCCAACAGCAAGCCTTGAGTGTTGAGGAAAGTCTTCTGCAGAATCAGCCGCCTGGAACAGTAATTAAATGTGTCACCGCTCAAGTATTGCAAACCGAGCATGGTCCACGTATAGTATTGCAAGGCCTGGTGGGCAACGATTTCACTGCACAACAACTGCAATTGGTGCAAACGCAGGTGAAGCAGCAACTAATGAAGGGTGTGTAGTTCTATTGTATATTTTGTTGCCTTTTAATATCTCCCACTTATAATTTAGCTCAAGAGTCAAATGGCAAACTTGGTGTTCTAGGCCCAACAAAAATATACTTGGCGGTACAGCCGGAAAATGCAGTTCAATCACAGCCACCTCCTCTAACACCTGTTCACCAATCGGCTGCGCATCAGCAAGTGAGTAGTTTTTAGTTGTAATTATAATGTAAAAGTATAAATGAGAAATAGGAACAGGACTGTGAGGGTTGCATTTGCTGATTCTCGACCGAAATGCCAATTTGTTTTTTGTTCCATCCTACGTTTAAGTTTAGTTTCTTATTTATTGAACCCGAGCGGCATGTCGCTGCTTCACTTGCACTTTCTATACGTTTCGTTTGGTACACCTAATTTGTTTGTTTGTTGTATTTTAATGAACATAAATTAAATACATTGCGTTTCCTAATTTGTATACATTCCTAAGCTGTAAACAATAACTTATAGTTTCCCAGTACAGCAACAGACTTATTGAAATATGAACCAAGGCTTACTATTGCAAAATAATTATTCAACAAGGAATTCTCTACACAGGAGCTCGATATTTAAAAATACATGATACCGTTTAATTACTTGAATATGTCATATTTATTTTGTTTACCTAATTTAAATAATATAAAAATGTATTTAGCTTAAAATTGTGAATACCTTATTAAATATAAGTAAATATTACATAGTGAGTAGGAAGCACATTAAGCATATTAACTTAACAATAATCCAGACTGTCACCTAATGTTAAAGACCAAGGCAAAAGTATAAGAACAACTTTGCTCCGATTAGCTTTTCTTGCCTGAGGGGCATTTGGTTTCTAAGTAATACATAGAATATTTGTAAATTGTAAAGCGCTTTTTGCAATAAAACCTATTATGCAACTACACTAATTGTGACCAGCTCTGTTTCTTTTTTACGAATAATTTTCGAAATCAGTCATCCATAGCATAACTTAGCAAGCTCTCAATGTTTTAATCTTTGAAATACTTTTGCCCCCACTTAACTCTATAAAAATGCTATCTTCATTAAGATCGTTCAGCCATTGGCTGAAAAACAACTTTTCGTGGGTGTAAAAGGTTTCTTCTTTTGGAATTAATTTTAAACCAGCAACCACAAATGCAAAATTTTAATATTGCCTAACTACCGAATTTATCTTTGGAATACTGATATCATAAGTTTAGTGGAAATACTGTTAAAAGTGGCATTAACTACTATATTAACTAACTACATCCATTGAGCCGGGACGTGTATCAAAGAAGAGAAAGATTTAAATGAAACGTTTACAATGGATTTAGAAAGTGTCATGTCTAAACTTTTGCTATAATTATTTCAGCTCATATACATACACACTATAAAGCCTGCAAATGTAGGAATTTTTAGGCGTGTGTCTGATGTTATAAAATTGTGTATTCCTCCTTAATTCAATAGCCTATAAACCACAATGAAAATATGTTCAAAAGTTTGTGAATTTTTGTTTCTGAATTAGTTGGATGATTATTTGCAAATTGGCCTTTGTGTTGACAAAAAGCGCATGCTTCATATATAAGTAAGAAGAGAAGTCTGCAAACGTACCTTATAAATCTGTGCAAGAAAAGAATTTATACAGAGCTAATAGACTATAAATATAAATCAGATATCAGTTGAATTCACTTTAGGATTACAAAATCATTGGTCACAATTTCAATGGCCAAGTTAAATTTCCATTTTAATTCAAATCTGGTTTAAAATACGAACTGCTGAAGAGATTAACCCCACGCAGAGTTTTAGTTGACTGGCATATTTGAAGTTATACAAATTAAAGGCAAGTCTTGTTTTTTTAAATGGAAAATTAAGAAAAGTTTTCTCCATACAAAACGCATGTGCTTATGTCGCGACTGAACTAGATTTTCTGACATGTCCTTTATAATAAACACAAAGGCTTTACCATTTTTATAATCATCTCATCTAAATCGAAATGAAGTTTACACTTGTCCAAAATTAAATTTTGCAATAACACGGCCTAATACACCTTACATATCCTTACACCAGTTTCATAGCATTTTAATCTCTTTTACACAAGTTGCATTATAATTTTAAATCCATTTTAAATACTATCCTATCTCTGTAATAAAAGTGTCATATACCTTAAAATCAAATTCATGCTTCCACTGCTTAAAAACGTTTAACCATGCCATAATGTCACGTGTCAACAACTTCAACTCCTAACCACGTGTTAATCTCTTCGACAACTACAACAACTTCAATAAAACACATTAAAAGGTTGCCTGGAGTAAATTCTACAACTGATCTCTGATTAAAGTCAGGTAGGTGTGTTCGTAAATTTTGTTCTTTGAGCTCTTAGTACTCGTGCATATTAACGCAATCAAATTCTCAAATTTTGAAAATAACTTACATTTTTGGAAACGATTAGGTTGGTGGCGGCGTATCAATAGCTTATACTCGTATGATGAATTCGAATTATTTTGTGCGAGAAATTGAAGAAGAAGAAGATTATGATGATGAGATTATCGTCGTCTGCAGTCCGCCGAATCAAATTGTTCATTCACCCCCATGTGAAGTATTCGAAGGTAGAATTTTAGAAAGTGAATTGCCGTGCCGCACCAACAATAATTGTAAGCCAATTTTGCAAGCAAAAAAAATTAAAACTTTATAATCTAGTTCTAGTTGAAGATCAAGACAATATTGAGCAGCATCGCCTAAAATATGAAAGTGAAGACCTTAAACGATGTTCATTGCAGACCAACAACATCGAAATCGACGCCGATACGCTAGCAACAACTTACGAAGCCAATTCAACTATTAAAGATATAGCCATTAATAATGGCGATGATCAGGAAAACAGTAAATGTGCAGAAACAGAAAATTCTAATATTACAACTAATGAGTCCTTTGCCGGTACATCTTCCCTATTAGAGGGTTCAGAGCAAAAGGAACCAACTAATCTTGCCGTCTTCGATATATCAGAAACAGACTTAGAAAATAAACAAAACGAAAGCTTCGTTGTTACCAGAGGATACATACAGAAGTGTAAGTGTTAGAAAATGAATAAAAGTATAAATGTTTTTGAAATAATAAGTGCCATGAATTTCAGCTATTTCAAATGCTTTGAAACAAGGTAATTTAAGTCCGGAACTTGAAGAAAAACTTGTTTGTATGCAGAAGCAACAAGAAAATGCGAATTCGACGAATGAGTGGGAATCATGCTCAAGGAGCAGTGTGAATGAGGAAGCACTTACTTCAAGTCGCCAAACCGATGACACTGAATGGAAAATTCGTACTTCCTTAAAACGCCCAAATGCTATGACAACAAGCAGCCAATTTAATCGAATTTTAAAAAAAAATCGGAGCAAGAATGACGAAGTCGCTGAACTTGGAGAACAAAAGCAATCCCAGTTGGAACGTCATAAAGAATTGCTTAAAAAAAATATTTTGCGCAAGCGTTCCTTATTAGAGCGCAATTTACAAAGCGAAATACACGAAGATGTAAAAACTAAAGTCCAAAGACATGTACGCCCCTTAAGTAACGCTTCACCGGACGAACATAGCGAAAATGAAAGAAGTGGCGAACCAAATTTAGATTTTAAACGGTACGTATACGCGTGGACTTGTGTGAAATATGATATATCTAATAAAACCTAAATCAAATTGTAGGACAGAGGTGCAGAACCCCAGACATGGCGCCGGCCGACCAAAAAAGTTGACAAGAAAAAAGGAAAAGTTGTATTGCATTTGCCGTACTCCATATGATGACACAAAGTAATGCAGAAATGCATATTCTTAACGCACTGTTAATTAATATATTGTAATTGTGTCTATGTAGGTTTTACGTGGGGTGCGACTTGTGCAGCAATTGGTTCCATGGGGATTGCGTCAGTATTACCGAGGAAGCTTCTAAAAAACTATCGGAGTTCATTTGCATTGATTGCAAGAGGGCGAGAGAAACGCAACAGCTTTACTGTAGCTGTCGTCAACCATACGACGAGTCACAATTTTATATATGCTGTGATAAATGCCAGGATTGGTTTCATGGCCGTTGCGTTGGAATACTTCAGAGCGAAGCAGAGTTTATTGATGAATATGTTTGCCCTGAATGCCAACGCAAAAACGATGCTAACGCTGCAAATATGAAAAAACTGACTCCAAATGACGTTGAAGAGCTGAAAAACTTAATTAAGCAGATGCAGGTAATAACCTTAAATTTATAATTTTGTATTTATTATTAGGGACCCTACATACAAAATACAATTTTTGAATAAGTATAATTTAATCTGTGTTAGATAAACCAACAAATATTGATGGTATTAAGCATGTTAAAATACGGCCATATTTGTAGAATTTTTGAATCAATATTACAAAGTAACGAACAGAACGAAAGTATTATAGAATAGTTGGGCACAGAGAGTTAAGATCAAGACAAAGTGAATAATTCTTCATACTCTTTACCCAATTGACTCGTAAATATCACATTCATTTCTGGCTAACGGAAAAAGTAATGGAATAAATATTCAATCTCCCTACAGTTACACAAAAGTGCTTGGCCATTTATGGAACCGGTTGATCCGAAGGAAGCACCCGATTATTACAAAGTGATTAAAGAGCCAATGGGTATGTAACACAAAAATTAAATTTATCCGAAAACTAATAAAATAAGAAAATTTTCGTTCTATAGATCTCAAACGGATGGAAATTAAACTCGAATCAAACACCTATACGAAACTAGCTGAGTTCATAGGCGATATGACAAAAATTTTTGACAACTGCCGTTACTATAACCCAAAAGAATCATCCTTTTATAAGTGTGCTGAAGCACTAGAGTCATACTTTGTGCAAAAAATTAAACATTTTCGCGAAAATGTTTTTGGCCAAAGGACATAAGAAATAATAGCCCCTGAAAACTATAGAACAAACGATTATAGTTTATAAAGACACTTCTAACAATTTGAAAAACGTTATTCAGTTATGTATTCTTATTTTGAATCAAATGTTATATATACATATATTATCAATAATAAATACGTATAATTAATAATAATAAATAATGTACATATTGACCGTATTAGTAACGTATGAAAAAAATTTCATATTCACCAGACATTTTTAAGATTAAGTTAAATCGCCTTTGTACAAAACATTAAAGTGTAAATAAACAGCATGCATTTCATTTGATATCCTTACCATATGCTTTAGGTTTTAACTTAGGCGTATGTAACTTGTAAAAATGCAAGTTTATAATAAATGTTCAGCGTATTTTGAAAAAACTTGCATTTTCATTTTTAGTCTTTGGGCAGACGATGCGATATAACAAAGTCCGTCCGTCTGTTTCTACGCAATCCAGTCTCTCAGTTTTAAGGCTATATACATGGATATATAATATATATATCAGATGTGCTTTAGTTGAGTAGGCGTTACTAGAATGCGTAGTGGTTTTTTCTACGAGTAACGGGTATAAAAATACTAATTAACTAAAGACTGGTTGCCATGGCAAGCGTGCACAGAAAACGGGTTTATTGAACAAATTTATTGACTAGTTAAATACAATAAAACGATGGAACCTGCTAAAGTGATTGGAAAGCTGTAAGAGTTCAGCGCATCTTATTAAATATTGAATAGCATATATTAACAATTTTAGAAAGGAGCAAGTGCGCATGGAGCACAATTCACGTCGTAGTTTTCCAAAAGCTTGGAGCGGAATTTCGGGCAAGCAAACTAACAAGTTCTACCACCAATCTGAGATTAATTCTGAACTTAGTAACCAACTAAAATTAAAAGGTATATTTACATAGAGGTTTATAATTCTGTTTATAATTCTAATCACATAGATACTCTACCTTATAGACTTGTGCCCTTTTGTGCACAACAACCAAGGCGAATCGCAATTCGTATCTCCGGAGATGTACAAACCTTTACAGGCCGTCTGTCGTTGTGGTCGAACTAGGGAAAGCCTCCATATGGGAAAATGCTTACAAAGAGCCTTGAGTCCAGATTACAAACAAGCCATGGTACTGAATGGCACTGATGCATGGAATGGAGAACCATTGAATGTTCCTTCCACTTCAAGCTGTAAGTAGTGCACCTACATTTAACTGAATGGGTTTAACAATATACCGATATTTTCAGCTACAATTGGCTTCGTAGGTATTTCGAAAAACTACATAAAACTGGAGCGTTCTATGCAATATGTTTCTCCTGCGTTTTCCATGCCTGGCCCTCGAATTACAGCAGTCCCTTACTATAATATTATTATTGGATAAGTCATCACGAATTTTAAAGTTTCTTCTTGTTGATCATTTCCAACCCATATTTTCGATGAATCAAATCTGGGATTTCCCTAGATTATCGCAAATACAAGCACACGATAATAAACTTAAAATTAGTAGCGGCATCGTACAGAACTGGATTTTCCAGACGATTGTCTGCTTTAGAAACCTGTATTCAGTGGCGTTCCCCCATCTTATTTACTACTTTGTATTTTGATTCACTGAAGTAAAACTTTCCAGTATATGTGAAGTTCCTTATGTTTAGTGCAGCTGTTTCTTGTGTCCGTTCAGTTTCCCTCGATCAGCGAACGAAAGCACATACGAGTATAAGCTTCAGGATTCAGTTAAAGATGTGCATCAATTGGCATCCAATATTTATTTTGGCTGGTTTAAGTCAGTTGGGCGCAGCCCAAGAACCTCTAATTTTCGAAACATCTCGTAACCCATGGAATAATGTCGCATCAACGACGACAATACCAATTTCGCCCACCAGCACAACAAACTTAGTATTGGTTAACAATGTAAGAATACCAGGAGGTCTTACACCATTCGTACCCGCACCGCCCCCAACCCAGGAATTTCTGAACTGCTTTGGTAACTGTCCCACCACATCGCAATACAATCCCATTTGCGGCAGCAATATGCAGCTTTATATGAACGAGGAAAAATTTAATTGTGCCCGTTTCTGTGGAGCTGGTGAGTCCCATTTTTTATATCCCATTTTTTGAATCACAAATATATTTCACTATTCGTTTTTAGACATTCAAATAGTTCGAAGAGGGTCTTGTGAGGGTCTTTTTTCGATGACGCGAGGTTGATATGCTTCAACAACAGCAAACTAAAGTAATAGATTAATTTACTCCAACTAACATATTTTCAGTTTAAATATTATTATGGCACAGAGATAAGACGCCAAGTAGTACATAACGACGCAAAAATAATATAAATAAAATAAATAAATACTAATGCAAAACAATCAAGATAACCTGGCTTGACGCACTTGTAGACAATTTCGAAATGGATTCCCAAGACAGTTCCGTTCCGAATTTCAGAGAGAATACTTATAAATATGGAGGCGATTTATCAATTGGTCGTAATCTTAGGTACAATACTTACATCAATATACATATATTATTCTGTGTGAAAGCTCCTCCTAAAATACTCGTTTTCTACTCAGCTATTATTTTTGGGCCTCTGCAGTTCCAGTCCACGGTATTAGCTGACCCTGTTTTTCGTCGCCCAAATGCCTTAGCCATCGCGCCCGCCCGCACCTATACCGGTGGATACAACCACTCGACAATTCACAGAGCTGTCGAAAAGACCACTTGGACTGCGCCGGCGGTTCACCAACCTGTCCTCCAGGCGCCCGGATTTATAATACCATCTCAGAACCGTTCGTGGATTCACACCAATCAGGGATCTCATGGCGATTTACCAGGTAGCGTCCCAGCGCAAGCTTCAGGTTTTTCAAGCGGCCGGGTGGCCAGTAATAATCCCCAAACAGGAGTAACTGGCGTTTATCAACCAAACCCATCCCAAGGTAAAATCGTAAATCCAGCATTTGTCGTTGGCAAAAACAATGGAACGTTTTATTCAACCTATAATACAACAGTCCCTGTCAGGACTTATCCTTATGGGAACCTTTAAATTTGAGCAATTATAAAATGTTACCAAAACCCAATAAACCAAATTAAAATTAGCATTCTTTTCAAAAATCAATTTATTGTGCTCTTGAATTGTTGCATGTATTAGGATCATCGGCATAAGTATTGGGGTTGCTTTCCGGTATTCCAGAAGTGTAAATAAATGTATATTCAATGAAGATTTTCCATATAAGGGATAAGTCAGGGATGCGTATTTTTGGAGGCGTGATTACGCTGATCACGCCACCTAAGTATATCAGCTTTGAACTATCAATAAATGAAGTGACACGCATGTATATGAAATGCGATTGCTGACCAATTGCAGAAAAATTAAACCGATGATCTTTAACCGATGAGGATCCCTCGCAGCCGTCAAAATTCCCACGCTGCAGTCCTATACTCCCACGCTGCCGTCAAAAAATGATCCCACGCCGCCGTCCAATCTCATAAGAATCCCACGCCGCTGTCCAGGACCTCCATCCCTCGCTGCAGTCCCGATCTTTGTCTCCCACGCCGCAGTCATCTCCATTGATATAAATTCCAGTAGTCTTAAGAATATTGTTCCTAGCGCCCTGGCCTAAACGCCCTAATAGTCCCGCGTTGCAAAAACTTGACATCCCTCGCCGCAGTCTGAAGTATCCGTAAGTCCGTCATCTTTGAGAGCCGAAAATCCCACGCCGCTGTCAAAATGTACTCCTAGGCCGCTGTCGATGGATAAAGTAGCCTGAATCCCACGCCGCAGTCCAAGTTAGAGAATCATTCCTCAACAAATCTAATATCCTCACGAAGGGTCCTCACAGAGAAAAAGAATCGACCAGTGTGTAGCGAAGCAAAAGCAATCCAACTTTTATATTGGTTCGAAGGGGTACGGGTTGAAACAAGGATTGAAGTCGTCATCAGTGCCGAAACCCTCAAAGAATTAGGTGCTATCCCAAGCCAGTAGTGTAAATTCGATGGTGCTTAGCGAAGAAATGATACCTCCAGCCTACTTGTTGCTCCAAATGCAGATAATGAAGAATGATCCGAGGAGGATTTTAGGACTTCTCATAATATAAATGAGCAAAGCGTGTGGTGCTCCTACGCCGTGTAGTGTTCGTTCTTAATATGCTCCAAATAGACCCAGGATGCGAATTTGGTGATTGAATGACCAGTAAATATATGTAAAAGGTAGAGTGTTGAAACTCGAAGGTATTGAGTGTCAGCACTGCCGCCTCCGCCTGTGTATTTATGGTCTCCCTGCCTTGGTTCGGGGGTCAAATGGTCCTCTGCAGTTTGAAACGTCTATGTACGGTGCATCCACTTCATCTTACTGCCAGGAATCTTGTGCTAAGAGCGGTACTGATATTTAACTGACTCTTGCTGCTACTTCTAGACCGGACCGTCTATCCTAGGGTAATGCAGTCGCGATGCAATCGTCAGCGAAGTCGGATGTCCGCATAGACTCTTAGAGGAAAGGTTTACAAGTAATAAATTAAAGGTTTATACAAGCCTACAAGATAATGAAACGATTCGTTTAGAATACATAGATTTGAAAACAGGATATGACTTCTAAAATGCATGGTTAATAATGCATAACAAAATCTATTTGGTCTTCAGTTGGTTGTACCGCGGGGCGCGTGTCTCTTGGATTCCCTTTGAGACCAACATGACGAATATGATGTCGCGCCTGGCAGATTGCAGATAGCAGCCAGATTTAGACACGTGCAGATTAGTTTGTGAGAGGTTCTGAAAAGCGTAATTGCACGGACTAGAACCCTGCTCATATTCGTATACCTTTGTGTATTGGGTGACCCTGCCTGCCGCTGTCGCTGTACATCGCGTTGGATTCCCTTTACGATAATAACGCTGAAGCGAAGAACTCGACCAGGAGCTCAGTTGGGAGTTCGACTTAAACCAGGAGCTCAACGAGGAGCTCGACTGCTGTAGTACCACCTCGCATTTGATTCCCTTTTGCGGTACGATGATCGGCGAGCCAGGAGTTATGGGCTCAACTGGCTAATCTTGGTGCGACACATTGCACACCCAGGTTGGTCTTCAAACACTAATCGCATTTGTTTCCCTTTGCGATGGATATGGGTTTTCTCGAATTCTGGGCTACCTACGGAAGGAAAGTGCAAGTAAAACGACAACCCGCTGGTGATCGAAGTGCTTTGTCCTTCGTGCGCTCCATTCTGGAAGTCTGCGTCGATAGTCTTCATTCTTCAGATTTGAAATCGAATGCTTGAGCACCAATTGCTGGTTTCACAACTGCCGTAAATGACATGCCACTCCGGCCTCCGGACTTCAATGTTTGATGTACACTGCCGGCCGCTGAAATTGACAAATGATAGTTACCGACGCTAGGCGAGGATACCTGTGGCGCAGTTGCAGCAGCAGCCCTGTAACAACGACAACACATCAGCTCACTTCACAGCGAATACTGGTGATGGTGCGGTGTATCGGCTCTCGGTCCAAACGCATTTGATTCCCTTTAGCGTGGACCGAACGCACATATCTGTGCGGTGCAATGCAGTACGTGCATAGGTTCAGCTCAGCACATCATTGCGCGAGATAAGCGCTCCTATTCTGGCTCTGTCCCAATGTAGATCTTGCGGCCAGAGGCACCCAAGTCGGACTCGGTCAGGACCCGATGCGGTTATAACAATGCTTACTCCAGTCATTGAGAAGCTCTGTGCTGGTAGTTGAATATGCACTAAGAGGCTTCTTGGCTGCAATGTAAAGGCGTAAAGTTCATTGTCAGCAGAGGATGCCATTAACCTGGTTGTTTGCTTGCTTTCTGTGCTCGATGCTCATTTGACGTTGTGCTCGCTTGCAGAAGCAGGTGCGCTTGAATTGATTGTCGTTGTAGCGCAGGTGAGCTGTGCTTAGGAAGAGAAGGCTAACTGGATGGACTTGATGCATCGTTTTGGGTTCCCTTTAACGATTTGCAGCAGCACAGCAGTAGACTTAGCCAGCTCGGAGCGGCGCACATCTTCATCAACGGAACGTTCCACTGCCCTGCCCTTCGGATCAAATATTGCTTAATCGATGCCCACAGGCACACTCAACTGTGCGGCACCGCTGTAAGAATTGTAAAATAAATTTAAGGCTGCTTAGAATCTCACTTTTGGAAGGGTCAAACGGCCAATCTTAGCGATGCTCAAGACAAACGAAGTTTCTGTTAGAAATAATCCACATCCTGGCCAGAAAAATTGCTGAAAAACAGGTGTAAGCGGGTTCTAGTTGGGTTCAGACCTGACCAGCGGCATCAATTCGAATTCGACGTGTAGTATGGATGTTGGACTGCGACGACTTAGTGTTGGTGTTATTGCTTTCAAGTTGGCATTTGATTCCCATTGCCTCAAGAAATTTTGCTACATGTTCTCGGTTGGTTTCAATACAGGCAAATGTGCACAGGTGAGTCAACTATGTGATTGATAAGACTGGTTGCATGAAACCGAAGTCTTATTATAAAAACTGCAATGAATTCATAAATAAGTTTCTAGGTCAATGGGAAAGAAGATTAACTTTAGTATTAAATGAGCAATGTAAAGATCCAACCATTTCTCAAACGCGGTCCCAAGAATAGACGGTTCGCTGTTGGATTAACTCAGAAGCTATAGATGAGATGTGGGCAGGCACATTCAACGGCAACAGCTTGAAAACAGAAAAACGTTTTTCTCCATACTTAAATTAAATTTGTGTCGTGGTCCAACTACGTGGTATAATTCCATAGCATCTAAACTGTTCCACAACATGTATTTCTATAAAATACGAGAGAAAAGGATATCGATTGCACATTCCTTACAGAGGCCGATGTTCCCTGTTCGATGTTCAGAATGTTTTCCCTGTTGCGTTTTAGCATCAATTACTCTTGATATGCAGGCATTAATTATGGGCAGGTACATTCAACTGCAGCCATAATGCTACAAGACAAAAAATGTTTTTGAACATAAAAACATAAAATTACATGAATTGGGCGGGACCATAGCGGCGACGTGGTATTCCCTGTAGATTATCACTCCATGAAAATGTATTTCTACAAAATACGAAAGAAAAGATATCGGTTGCATTTATCTTAGCTTTTACGCTTGTTCAGTTGATTAGTTATGCTTCTTTGCACATATTCTAATTGAAGGCTTGCTGTCGCAGGAGCGTTGTTTGGGGTCATAGAATTAAAGAGCTCAAGCTTCCGCCTCGCTAGGTTCCATTTATACATGCCCGCAGGCACCGATCAACTGCGATGCAACGCTAAAAAAAAAAAAAAAACGAAAAGTGATGGTCGTGCCTAGTCTACACACTCTTTCACGCCGGCTTCCGTTTAAATTTGCTTGGAAGATCCTCGTCTGGTGCCCTCAAGACCGTGAATACTTGAAGACGGCAAAGTAATCCCATCAAACAAATGCACCCACAGGAACCGATCAACTGTGACATGCAGCTACAAAGATTTAAGCGGCCTTATCTAGCCTATTGATTAGGAATATGGGGAGTTTGAATGCAAAGGGTCCAATAATCGCTTGCCAAAATCATAAACGGTGAAAGAGAAGTCCAGGAAAGTGTACCGAGCGAATAAAGATAAAGATAAAAACTCGACGACTGCCATTCAATTGTTTATCACAATAACAATCCCACAAGGTGTTCACCCAAAAGGATTACAGCAGTTCCTCAGTGTCGTTTCGATGATAAATTTTCTGTTCCGCTGTTCTTTTCTCTGGAATTTTGTTTAAAAAGCAATATTTTGTTCGCAGCTGATATACCAAATACCGTGTATCTGTGCGGATGGGTGGGTGGTGATCAGCAGCTGCAAAGCGTTCAATGCAGAATAGGTGGTGATTGTCGGTGGTTGGCAACGAGAGCTTCAAACGCAGGTAAGCTGATGCGAGCTGGAGCTGCTGCCGCGCGCATTCCGCCTTGTCCCCAATGTTCTGTCCGCTGCGACTGAATTGCATGGGCATTGGCATGCAAAGGAGACTCGGTGGTGTTTGCTGCTGCTGCTCCCTGCTCCGGCGATCTGTGTAGAATCGGCCATCGGCTGGTTTGCGTAACTCAGTGCCTGGCGTTGGACGTAGGGGGACTCGGACAGACGTTGAGACTCACTCAGTAACTCTACAACGCAACGTCATCGTCACTGCGACGATCGGATTCGGGATTCTTCTTTACCAGTACCAGCCATAGTCGAACTATTGTTGCTACCGGGACGCGGATTCATTCAGTGACCCACTGCGACGTAGTTTCTTGTTTGTGTTCCGTTCCTCATCATCGTTGCCATTAACGTGCGAGGAGCAGGAAACTGCAAAACAAAATTCATTATAGGTGCGGGTTATGTCAAACTGGGAGAGGGTTGGTGCTTGCCTAGCAACAAATCTGAGACTGGTCTGGGTGAATAATAAATAAAGGCAACGTTGATTTTAACAGTTAATAATTATAATAGTTTTATTTTACGTTTTATCAAATATCAGTTCTGTATGCTTACTTTAAGTACATTTACAGTTAATAGTTGGGTTGTTTTCGACTTTCACTCGTTTACTTTGCAATATTGCCCGTTTTCTAGCGCTAGTGATTCAATATGAACCGTATGTAACTCGCAGAAGTGGCGATGACGAACGTTCGAATTGAATTCGAAATCGAATTTCTCGACACATCGGACCACAAAAGTAGCTCAACTTGGTGTACACAAAAATAGCACGAGCGTTCATGCTCACACACCATCGCGACATGTAGATGTGTAAGTGTGTATGCATTGTGTAAGTATATCGAGTTTTTTTTTGTCTTTGTCTGACCGATTTCGTGACGTTTGGAATGCCTGTAAGCGACCTCTTATTTCGCCACACTCATTAAGTTACGTTATTTAACTAAAAAAATATACTTATTTACAAACCGAGTGTGCTCCGTGACCAATGCCTGGTGGCTTTTCGCATGGATATCTGGTGGCAGCATGACTCACACCACTTTCGATTTGAAGGCCGTTTGCTCAGAGTCTCCTCACACTCTTCCAATCCTTCATTCTTTCTTTACAATCTACAACAGCCTTGCACATGTTTGCGACTGCAAATGAGAAATGGGTTGTCGTAATAAAACTATTTTAACAGAAGACAAATATGGCTAAAGCTACGTATTTGAACAATGGTATTTGAACAAACAACAGTTTGGAAAACCAAACTGTTCTTCCCATCCTGACGCCATTTTGTTTATATAGATGCGTGTGTCAGCCGTGCATACACATAAAGTGCGCACCATACGGTCGTCTCTGTCTAACTAACTGGCCACGGCAATGGCGCAGCTGTGCTGCTCATTGTTGCTGTTATGGTTATTGCTGGCGCCCGTATAACTGTTGCTCCCATTGTTATTGTTGTTGCTGGTGCTTTGGTTGCCATTGTTGCTGCTCAAGCTACGCATAAAACTGTCGAGGCTACTAAGCTCGCTACTCCATAAATTGCTTTCCGCCTCTGCTTCTGCGGCAGCCTTGGTGGTCGAGGTCGCCACTACAGAGTACGCGTCACTGGCGCAGTGTGTTCTGCCGTGGGGCACAAACCGTGTTTGAATATCCAGCCAGCGACTGAAGCGCTCCTGCTGCTTTCTACGCAGCTCGTGCTCCGCGTGGAGCAGGGCCGTCGACAAAATGGCGTTCACGCGTAGGTCGCTACCAGCGCCTCTCAACTTGCGACGCATTTTCTGGCGCTTAACGCGGAAGTTACGGACCCAGTCGGTCAGGGTCTTGGGATTCTCGGCTGCGTCGCACTCGTCGTAGTACGCCACCATTTCGATGATCTTACAAGGTTTTTATTTGCGACGACACGAAGAGAAATTTGAGAATATGGTATACACACACCTTCACTTCGTAGTTGCTACTAATCTCTTAGCGGACTGCTTATGACTGTTCTTTACAACGCACTCTTTTCAACTGGATAGAGCGCGTTGCCTGCGCGCCCTTTTATAGCTCTGCCCGCACAGCTGGGCGTTATTCTTGTCTCAGCCAGCAGAGACTGTTTTTTGGGGACGATTTCTTCCCGAATGCTGGCGTTACGGATCGTGATGAGCACACAGGAACACGCTCTCGTTTGTTGAAAAACGATGGCCGACATCATATTTTAGTGATCTTCAAGGGCATAGCAAAAAACTTAATTTTAAAGTAGTGGTTTTTCACTTCATATCGTCCATTTTGTATATACAAAAAATCCTAAAAAATACTGCAAAAGTATACTGACTCAGTATTGCTTGGGAAATTCTAACGAGGGGTAATTTATGTCTTCTATGAATTTGTAACTATAATCTGCACTCTACATGTTCTGTTGATCTGTTTTGGAAATAAAAGCAGAAGAGAACGATAAAGTCGCATAGTAGTTTCTCGACTATGAGACACCCGTTACCCAGGAAAAATAAATATAAAATAAAAAACATTTTGGACAGCTTGTGTGCATTAGATGGTATACCGTTTTTTGCAATTGGCAATGCGACTAATAAAATAATGACAAGAAAACAAACAAAACACTTTTCATAGGTGTGGGTGTTGCATTTTTGGGCGGTTTGGTAGATTGTAAAAATGGGCGTTGCCACATCTGCTGTCTAGGTACTAGGTACTTTTCAATGGATCTAGTACACACTTACTCTACGTCTAACGTGTATAATAACTGCAAAAATCCCTATAATTATGACAGGGCAGCGATATATGTCGAAGTATGAGACATTCTCAACGAAATACTACCCCTAACTTACATATAGTGTATTTCAAGTTGAATATGGCAATGTGCCAGGGCTGGCGTCTAGAGATTGTTTGGCGGGCTATTTAACAGTTTGTTTTATATTCACGCACTTTGCTAGCCGCTCACTCGTCCGTACGGCAAGTAGACTTGCAATGAACAAGTGCGAAGTGTTGGCACTGGAAGCAGAGATCTGGAACGATCGGTTCAGTTCGCCGTACAACTTAGCTGCCGTCGGTCGTGCACACAATTAAGGTATCCAGTGGCGGATCAGTGGCAACTGCGAAGGTGGAACGTGGGGGGAGCAGCTGCGAACGTGAAAAATTAGCACAGATTGCCATTGCCAGCGGTGCAAAGAATCTGCCAGACATGCAGATATTCCAACAAATATCGAAATAAACCGGTCGCACAAGTGAACGTCGCCACACATGCCGCAATACAGAAATTAGGGGCACAAGAGATTTTGAGTGTCCGCACATATTGGCCTGGGGTAATTATTTGCGTGCCATGACTTATTGGCGATCGCAGCCTATCTCCGCGAGTAAGTGTAAGTAGTCGACCCCTACAAGAAGGGGTGGGCCGACCCGAACAGCAGCCGGAGCCAGCTGAACAGCCGCCCGACTCGGCCGCAGCCAAAAGTTTATTGTTGTTTAGGCCACGGGAGTGTAAACAAATCGGCGCAGACAGAAGTGGCGGCGTTAAGATGGAGAACGTGCGCTTTTCAATTATTGTAAGTAAAACGACTTGGCCTACATGTCAGCCGCCTGCAATTCCTTTGTTTGTTTTGGAAGGAAAACGACTTGAAGTGGAACTCGGAAAGCGATCAGACGGCGGATGTAGACTTGCTCCTGGACAAGCGGAGCATCTCCAGTGAGGCCAACAGCGCCGGAGTTTTCAGCGACGAGGCGCACGAAATATTTGCGCGCCAACAGCAGAACCAGATCCTGTGGGACCTCGACGAGATTAAGGAAACCCTGAACGAGTCTCCAGGCGGAAAGCATGTCGTGGACATGGTTCAATCCGGCTGTTTCCTGGGTGAGTACCTCACAGCACGGTACCTAACATATCCCAGACTAACCTCCACATAGAACTAATGACCGACTCTGCTGACTGTAATCTGGCACTGATCTGCTGCTCGGTATTCGGGAGCGTTGAGAATACTCTCTTCTTACTAAAACATTACAACGCGGACCCGAATGTGGCGGACAGTCGAGGTCGGACCCCACTGCATTTCGCCTGCTGTCGGGCAAACGCTCCCATAGCGAAGGTTTTGCTCGACTTCGGCGCTGACCCCAATCGCTGGGATGCCAGGAAGGAGGTCACGTCGCTGCACTGTGCGGCCAGGTAAGAGGGCATTCATTTAATTGCGCTCCTCACATGTACACAGCACCAGACACGTAGTTTTAATCAAGGGACTCCCTATTAGCTCAAAAAGCGTTGAATGCATCCTGCTGTTGCTGCGGCGAAAAGCGAGCATCAACATTGGGATCGAAAAGCGTTCCGCTCTGCACTATGCCATCGATGTGAACGCCGTGGACTGCGTTGAGATCCTGCTGAAGTACGGAGCCGACCCAAACACACCGCAGGTGTACACCGAAACTCCCCTGCACACCGCCAGCGCCGCAGGATTCGCCAAATGCGTCCAGCTTCTTCTCAGTCACAACGCCGACGTGCGATCGCAGTTTGGCGAGGGAAAGGTTACGGCCCTGCACTTGGGTGAGTAGGGGCCAGGAGGTTACAAGTGCTTTGCATAATGGATTGGTAAATCCTCAAATTGCAGCTGCCGAAAACGACTACGTAGAATGTGCTCGCTTGCTCCTGGAACACCGTGCTGAGGTGGACTGCCGTAACGCCAGCCATCAGACGCCATTGCACCTCGCCTGCCTTTCGCAGTCAATCGGCACCGTGGATTTACTCATTTCCTACGGAGCCAATGTGAACGCCGTCTACCGAGATGGTAGAACCGCGTTGCACGCCGCCATCGTTAAGCAGTCGCGGAGTTTGGATTGCTGCAATGCCTTGCTAAAGGCGGGAGCGGATGTAAACAAGGTAGGCGGCAGATTCCTATGAATGCTGGTCACAAAACACTATCATTCAATATAATGTGTCTTTCCTACTAAAAAGTAAATGATAATGAAGATATTAGTATAAACAGCTTTCCTTTTCTTAATGAGGAAGGGTCAACGAAATCTTCAAAAACGTTGTTTCGGAATATTATTTTAATTAAATAAAGTTAGAGTATAAAACTATAACTATAACCAACTTGTGAGACAACGATAAGAATTTTATATAAAGGCTTATATTGATCCTTAATTGGCTACTTACCATTCGCTTATATGCTAGAATACATAAAATATAATTTTATAAGGAGGATCTCGAGATGAGTTCGATTCCTAGCATAGCATGTTAATATTCATCAAATGTTATAAATCAAATGATACAATCCAGTGACTTTAGTAAGAATACGTTGCATACGTGTAAGGTGTAAGGCACCAGTGGCTCTTTACGTCATTCTTAAAGTTAAACCCCTAAAATATTAACAAAAAGGCTCCATTAAATCGAAGAAACAAGCACTTACTTACGATTAGAATAATCTATGATTATTACTTACAGGCAGACAACTATGGATATACACCGCTGCACATTGCAGCACTGAATGAATTTAGCAGTTGTGTGTACACGTTCATAGGCAAGGACCCGTATCATCTTTTAAGCGATGTGTGCATTACTAAATGGTAATTTTTATTCGCAGAACACGGGGCGGATATTACCGCCAGGACGGACGGGCGTGTATCGGCACTATCATTTATAGTAAGGCGCACTCCTGAGATCATACCCAAACTAATGCAAAAGCTGGACTGTTCGATAAAGGCGAACGATCAGGAAATCGGTGACGTCGACTGTCAGATAAAGCTAGACTTCCGGCTTTTGGTACCCAGTTCTTCGATGGATCGGGGAGAAACCGAGCTACTGCTCTCCCTGATAGAAGTGGGACAGAAGCGCATTCTCATGCACCCGCTTTGCGAAACTTTCCTCTTTCTTAAGTGGCGTCGCATTCGGAAGTTCTTCCTTATGAGCCTCGCGTATCATACGCTTTTCGTGATCCTTTTCACTTTCTATGTAATTTGGGTGTATGTCCGCTGCTGCAAGAAGGAGGAGTTGTGCGTGGCTCCAGGTTACGTTTCAACTATTGGATATCTGGTGATCATACTAAACCTAATTCTGCTGGGGAAAGAGGTCTTTCAAATGGCACACGGACTTCGTGGCTACGCAAAATATTGGGAGAACTGGCTGCAATGGACTATTGGAACCGGTGTGCTCCTATGTGTAACCCCGGAGACGGTGCGAACTGACGATTTAACGGCAGTGCCGGTGTGGCAGCATCACGTGGCAGCTATAGTGATATTGCTCGTCTGGCTGGAGCTAATGATGTTGGTGGGAAGATTCCCCATATTTGGCGTATATGTTCAAATGTTTACAAAGGGTAAATATGCTAGATCATTGGTTTGAAGGTATTCTGTAAATTACTTGTGTACATATTTAGTGGCCGTTAACTTTGCGAAATTCCTGCTCGCCTACATATGCCTGCTGGTGGCTTTTGGCCTCAGCTTTGCCGTGCTCTTCAATGATTATCCTGCCTTTGAGAACATCACATGGTCCTTTTTGAAGTCTATCACGATGATGTCTGGAGAACTGGAGTTTGAAGACATCTTTTATGGGGACTATGCAGTCAAATTCCCCGTCACCGCTCACATCATATTTCTCTCCTTCGTGCTTCTTGTTACGGTAATTTTAACCAATCTAATGGTGGGATTGGCCGTAAGCGACATCCAAGGCTTGCAAGTGAGCGCCACGCTCGATCGTCTCGTGCGCCAAGCGGAGCTTGTGTCACGCTTGGAAAGCCTATTTTTCTCCCGCCTGCTGCGAAGTGCGCCTACCAATCTTATTCAGCTGTGTAAGAGGAGTGCTCTGCTGCGCACGTCCCGGGACAAACTTCAGTTCACTATAAGGCCCAACGACCCCCGGGACAATCAGTTGCCAGAGGACATTAAGTTAAATGTCTACAAGCTAGTGGCCGAACGGCGCGACAGAAACCAGAGCCTCCGACGCCGCCAGTTCGAAAACAACTACAACATTTTCAGCCGCAGTCTACAGCGTCAGCAGCAGCCGCTCCACACGGATTTCCTCAAGACAGAACCTGCCACGGGGACCACAAAGAAGGCTCCACAGAATTTATTTCACATGCACGAGCTTTTGCGCCCCCGATCCGCTACAAATGTGCCGCAGCAGTTCCGCCAGGAGGCGGAGGAAACAGTACAGATGAAGAATCAGGCTAATGTCCTAAGCGCAGTGCACGCCGAGGTGCAGGCGATCAAGACCCAACTGATGGACCTAGTGGCCAAGTTCGAGCGTTTCTCAGAAAACGCAACCCGAAAGCTGAACTACAGTACCGACGAGTTGTGCCGGCTGCGGCAGCAGGGTCAGTCTGTGGCCTCCAGTCACAATCGTCACCACCGCTAAGTCCTACACCGGGTCAGTGAATTAGTTATATTTATTTTAATATTAATACACAATGATTAAAGCAAAGCCATCGATGGTTGCATTGCTTAGCGAGTGAGCCATTTGTCATTGCTCTGGTTCCAGACGAGGGTGTCATTATTGGGCAGCGGATCGCCTGGCGCAATAAGGGTCCAGCTCTGCGTCATCGGACTATATGCGAAGTTTTTGGAATTTGGCGGTGGAGGAGGAGCTGTTTGCGTCACGACTGACGGCTGGGTGATGGGCACGATGTTGGGGTTGGCGAAGCCAGAATCAACTCTCTTGTCGTTGCTGATGTATTCCACCTGAGACTTAGGATGTGGGCCTTCCCATGGTGCACCCAACAACAAGACGGGAAAGATCAACACCACAAGAGCTGCGAGTGAGATGAACGCAAGGTACGTATATATGTAACATGTAAATATATATATGTACGTATGTATATATATATAAATGTGTGGCCTCGACTTACTGAATACGTAAACCATTTTTTTAAATTTACTGTTACAAAGCGTCAATAAATAAGTAATAGATGATGGAGACTTTAGCGCTACAGGCAAACAGACAAGCAACCCGACTGCGACTGATTGGAAGCAAGAGATTCTGAGTTTTTTGGGGTCATACACCGTGCATATACCAGTAACAGCGCTAAGTTTTTATTTATGTATGTATGTACTTAAGTATGCATGTATGTACATTCATATTTATATTCGCTGATGTCATCGATCAGACGATGAATAGAGTATTTGCAATACGTTCATGCTTACATACACAAATGAACTGAAGTCAAGCGATCTAGACTAAGTCTGACAAATTCCCTTGTGCACCTTCCGGATGTCTGTAATAAAGAAGGTGTTTTAGAAAGGAATCTGGGGAGCAGCCTATATACTCACTTAGGCCGCAGTTCAAGGCGCAGTTGAACTTGTTTTCATTGTAGTAGTTCACGTTATCACTGCCGCAGATTGGATTGTACTCGCTGGTGGCCGGGCATGAATGGAAACAGGCGAAATAGCGCGGGGACGGGGTGGTTGATGGAGCAGCGTTGGTCGGGGTGCTGCTCCCTGCATCCGGAGAAATCGTAGGTTCAGTCGGTTGACGAGGCCGCAACCACGGGTTTCCGCTATCGAACTGCGGGTGGCACTGCGCCATTCCAATCAATAGCAGGGCAAGACCTGAAATTAGAGTCTAAGTTGATGTCGCTGATCTCAGGTCGTCACAGCATCTACCAAATATTTTGATCCAATCCATTTCGGGAGAGTTTCTTGCTTCCGCTTCGCTTGAAATACGAGGCACTTCTGAGGTCCCCGAAAACCCAGTGACGCCTATTTATAGGCCGGTTGCCTACCAGATAAACGCAATTGATTCTTTGAGGATGTAAAGCACGTTTCGCTTTCCTGTAAATTCAGGAATTGGAATTTATAACCAGTATACGCATTATGTGAACAATGTTTTAAAAATCATATGCACATGTTTATCCATGCACATACATACATACATACATGTCTTTATTTTAAAATGTAGTGTGAATTATACCCTAGGTACTTACATGTTTGCATCATTCATTCGCTGACACTACCAGACTGACGCGGTAATGATTCTCTTGGCGGTGTTCGGCACTGTCCCGTGTATAGAATTTTAATGTTTGTGGAAGTAGTTTTACAAGGATGCGATCTGAAGACTTTTGTGCAGCTAGTGTGTACTTACTTAACCCGCATTTGATTGCGCACTTCAATTTGCTTTCATTGTCGTAGCTCACCATGTCAGTCCTGCAGACAGGATTGTACTCAGGGGTGGTCAGGCAGGATTGCGTGCATTGGAACCTAGACTGTAGTTTCCTTATATTATTGGATGATAATCACAGTGGCTGTGAATAATTCCAACTATAAGCAGGACGACGCCTAAAAAGAAACCGTCAGCTGCAATAGGTGATTCCACGACCTGGTCAACCTACCAAATATTCCGAAACTAGACATTTCAGACGATGTAGCTACTTCTGCGTCGATTGAAAATTTTATTTAAAAATCCTCATGCTTAAAACTTTTGCCGTTAACGTTATCGCTAGTGACCCCAAATGACCTTTATTTTGGATTAACATTGGTCAGCATGATCCAAAAAGGGGACTCTTCAATCTAAAATCATTAAAATATAAGCTTAGTGCGTTCATTTCCGGTTAACTTGATTGTTTTATTGATAAGCAGTTAAGCCTTGATTTTACATAGCACATATGTACATACATTTTTACAAGCTTATGATATGCAAACCGAAATTGTAGGCATCACAGAGTCAATTTTTGTCCAGCATAAAGCTCGGACCCACAATGTGGTTCAAAAGAGTGAGTTTGGTGTATTTTTCGATTTTGCATAACTCTTTCATTTAACGACGCTGAAACAGAAGGAATCTCTTAAACAAAACTGATGTCCCCTCTGTGTGTAAAGTTATAAACAGTTTTGGATATTGAAAAAATACGCTGCTGTTGCTTTGGGTTGTTCCTACGGGAAGAACTCTACATCTGCTCCTTTTTTGCCTAAATATGTTCTCCCATCTTTAAAAATCCAGTTAGTTTTTTATCCCAAATGATCAGACATATGGGGACCACGGAAAGCAGCTGCAACTTCCTAGGTGACTGCTTTAAGTTTCGCTCGGCAATAAGAATGTAATTGGGTGCGCCGTGTGTGTCTACGAGGACCTTTTGCATTTTGTAGTTAATGCTTATAACGTGGCCCGACTCTAAAGTAACTACGTTCATCATATGCTGAAATATTTCAATGACCACAGCACGCATGTATATGCCCTGCTTGTTGTGAACATAGCGTTTGAAGTACAAGTTAGCAGAGTCGTCTCCGGCCATTTTTGCATTGTACTTGCGCTCATTAGCTAATTTTGTTAAGGTGTGCAGATCATCTGGGGTACGTCTAGGCGGTGTACAATATTTAAGTCCCGCCGCCAAAAGTCTAGAGTGGAGGAAATTCTAAGTACGGGAGGCGAACTTAAAAAGTATGTGACAGTTACCGGTGCACCATAATATCAGGATACCGACGGATTGGGCTAGTAAAGTGAGTGTATATGGGTATGGACAAGGCGTAGTGCCACAGGTCGGCCGGTTCCGATTTACCCTCGCTGCAAAAATATCTAAAGGGGGAAAATTGTGAGAAGAGTAATTATTTGAAAACTGAGACACTTACGTTGCACGGGCCATTGGTTTCATCAAAAGCTGGCTGAGGCAGGCATTCATTGCGACAGGATTGGGCGCCTCATTGCACAAACGCACCATGCTCTCCTGGAGCGCCTTAGACGAGCTGTAGTCCAATTCGAAACCCAGAGCAAGAAACTTTTCCCGTAAAGCTTTAAGGGACTTAGTAAGTGGCGGAGGGTGGTTACGCAGTACAGCGATATCCGGAAAAGATTCGTGTATAAAGCGGGCGACTGCCTGATTGGCCAGGAGCATAAACTCTTCAATCAGGCGGTTAGCCTCTCGCTGTTTCTCCACTTCAAATGACAACGGTTCGCCACTAATTGGATCGAGGACGAAGCGTAGCTTGGCATTGTTAATTGTTAGTGCGCCGTTGTCTAAACGTGTCTTACGTATGGAGCTTGCAATATCGTGAAGCCACAGTACCCTATTTCTGATATCATCGGGATTAAATCCATTCAGGATGGTCGGGAAGTCGTTCTCGGTAAACCGCTCATTAGGGTTGTCGATGATCTTTTGAGCGTGTTCATAAGCAAATTGCGAGCAAGAGTTAATGACTGTGCGGCAAAATTCTGGCTCCTTTTGTAGCATGACTCCCTCCCCGTTCATTCGCCAGAAGACAGAAAAAGCGAACTTGTCTTCCCCAGGGAGCAGGGAACATCGCATGCATAGAGACTGAGGCAGCATGTGGATTACCTCGTTGGCTAAATAAATAGACGTAGAGCGTTCCTTCACTATGTTATCCAGTTCATTGTCCTCTATCAGAAAGTGCGAAACATCGGATATATGGACGCCAATCTCATATTCATTGTCGCCTAGCTTCTCTATAGAAACGGCGTCATCCAAATCGCGAGCAGTCATCGGATCTATAGTAAATATGCACATCTTTCTTAAGTCTTTTCGCTGATGGAGATCGTCTTGGCTTATCGGAGGAGACGGCTGGGAGAAAATGTCGTTAAATCGTTGCTCAAATGGCTTTATATCCCGGAGACCGTTATGAAACAGAATTGCCTTAAGTTCGTCGTCCAAATTACCGACGCGTCCAACCGGCTGGATCAGATCAGCGATGCAGTGCCCATTGCAATCTGTCTCGAGTATATTGGCTAGGTATAAGAGGCCGGACACGTCTGTTTGCTGTTTGTTTCCGATGTGGGCGGCACAGGCATCCTTCGGAACGTAGACCATGGGGACACGCAAATCGTACGGTCGGAATTTGTAGAATAGCTGGTCGTCACAAAGCTTGGTGGGGTTCGTAAACGATATGGTTCCCACGATCTGGCGGAGCTCAGTTTGTTTAGTTATTGCTATGACAAACGCTTTGGGGCAGTTGTCCGACGATATGACGACCACGTTGTCGGTATCGGACTCAGAGCCCTGGGACTCGGTATTGTCCGAAAGCTCCTCACCATCCGCTTGATAGGATATTATCATCATTCGAAAGTATTATAAGTTTGCCGATAAACTTACCAAGAGATAAAGACGGCTTCCCACCAGTGATTCCACCAGACGAGGGCTCAGCTGTCTTTGAACTGCCCTGGGTATCAGGGTTTAGCACGAATGCACGCACTTTGTCACCTTCGAAGGCATAGCGCCGGGCCACTGGCAAGAGCACGATGCCATCTCGTTCGAGTGCTTCTCGATCTGTGGACATGATAATAAAGGCCTGTCTGTTGTTCTTCCGGTTTACCCGGATTTCCTCTTCTACAATTCGCCCATAACCCGCAGCAACTAGTCTCTGCGCATGCGCTTCCAGGTCGGAGAAGTTACCTTTGAAAATCAGGTCTTCCGACAACTTGTGATCCATGCCCACGTAACGTTGGACAATCTTGTTTATGTACGACCGCATGGCCTCTAGTTCGGTTTTTTGCGATTGGGTCCCATTGCTACAGGATCCATCGTTTTTCTTGCGATTGCGTTGCCTTCGTGCTAGTTTCGGGTGCTGCTGTACATGACTTCCATTGTTTGTAGATGAGACCTCAGAATCGTGGCGATGCCGACCCTGGTACCCAACCTGTTGCGGTTGTGCTTCTGACCTGGTTTGACTCCACTCCAGCTGAGAAAGGATCTCGTTTTTACGTATCAGCTGGCAGGCATACGCGTTAACATCTGGGGAGATGTGTGAAAGATGTTTGACCATATCCTGAAGAGCCTCCACCTCATTTCGAAGCGTCCGCTTCGACTTCTTTTTCGCCATTAACCGATGGCTGGGACTAGACACGACGTGCATATGCGAAAGTGGTTGCACGCAGGGAATCTGCATGGTCGCCTGGTAGGTCGCGAATGCTACGTGATAGGGCAAGGGCATAGCTACCGGCGTTGGCGCGGATACTGGCACACCGTAAGGAATGGCCTGCCTGCTGTTGCTCCGCGCAGATGGTTGTGATTGTTTGGGATGTGGCCGTGCTTCCGCCCAGCAAATTTGTGGCTGCAGCGAATTAACGACCTGGTTGGCCGATAGGTCGTTGCTGGATGCATTAGACTCCATTTCCCTCTGCATCTGCTGGAGGCGGACAATGAGACGTTGCGAGCGCTGTCGGAGGCCCTCCCCAATCTTTTTGCCATCTCGGTCCGCATCCACGTCGACGCTTGACGTTTCCGACATTCTGCAAGAAGTGCACTTAGTTAATGGGATTCGCTGATGTCCGAAAGTTTACGGCACTACACTTGGCTATGGGCGGGATATAAAAGGGAAGGCATAATTCAATACTTTCTCCAAATTAAAATGATAGGACAAGTACAGTAGGACCGTACTGCGTGGTATGTCGGAGCAGTGTCAGCTTCGGCCACACTCCGATACGGTAGTTCGGAAATTAATGGAGATGAATGACGGTAAGTTGTTTTTGTTTATTTTCGCATTTGGGAATAGATATTTAAACTGATCTTCCAGAAGAAATCATAAAGCAGCGCCTGCTGATTGATGGGGATGGAACTGGGGAGGATCGGAGAATAGTAGTGTTGCTAAAACAGTTCCTGAAGTGGGCCAGTGACTCGCCGGACAGCAAGTAAGAAATTTGATATGTGTGATTCAAAACATGGTGTACATATCTCTTCTTTTCCGAATTTCAGTCCCATCATGTACGACCGACTGATGGCCCAATTCGCCCAGTGCAAGCTTACTGCGTTGAAGAACGTACAGACTCTGCAGATGATCGCCGGTGAGCGTGACAACTACACACAATTAGTTGAACACCACGAAGAAAGTATTGTTTTGGCTAAAGCGGAAATCGAATCCAGTAAAAAGGAGCTAATCACTGCCAAGCAGATTCGCAAGAACAAGATGGAGTACGACCTGCTGGCCTCGCTCATCCAGGACCAACCGGACCGCAGCGAAACACAACGACACATTGAGACCATTAGGAGGGAGATTGACGACTTGGTGCAAAAGAAGCTAAAGATGGAGCGCAAGTTTCAGAAACGACGCAATGACTTCACTTTGCTGATGTACACGATTCACGAGCTGGAACAGCAGCTGGACCAGGACAACAGCTCATCCTCGGCATCCTCCTCGTCAAGCGACTGCGATGCCCGCTCTGAGCCGGACCTAGACGACAATGGGATCATGGAGGTAAGCGATGAAGACGACGATCTCAACAATAGCACTCCCACAAAGTTCGAAGGAGCCCGCGGCGAGCCCAAATTTCACTCAGTCTCCACGGAGGATTCTAAAGCCATGTCCGTAGAAGAGGACACGGTGCTTGAGCTAAGCATCGACAAAGATGAGCACGACGTGGATGTAGCTGTTGCCAGTTAGGTTAGAAGAGCTAGCATGTACAATGAAAAACAAATAAAATGTCATGAACTATAATATAAAAATTCAACTGTTGTTTTGAAATTCCTTCGTTATTATTTCCAATTTAGACTTGCGCAAAAGACAATAATTTACGTTGGGGAGGGGGGTAAAAATTGATGTTACAAAATTAGATTTTAATCATTTTTTTTTTACTTACAAATATACTAGAAATTATTCCGAAATCCCAGGAGGTATTTTCAAAACGTATTTACTTTTGTCCGGCGTGCAGTCACACTAAAAAAGCTACTAAGAGGAAGAACACGATAAGAGGAAAATTATAAGTTTCATTAGCCATCTGCAAAGAATTACCGAACACCTTATGAACGCACTGTGTGCGCACATCTGCAGTTTACAGTGTTAAACAATCAAATAATGGCTGACGACAATAGGTAAGTTAATTTTACTAGGCCGACCGCATGTGGTGTGTATTGACTTGGGTTGCTCCCCTCCTGTACCGAATAGCTACGACTCCAGCAACAACAGCGAGACCGAGGAGCGTCGGACCAAGCACAAAAAAGCTAAAAAGCACAAAAAACATAAAAAATCCTCGACTGGCAAGACCGAAAAGGACAGGCATGTCCACAAGAAGCAGAAGAAAGCAAAAAAACGACCCCACAGAACTAGCGAATCCACAAACGAGTCTGACGCCCCGGAAAATGCAAAGTTAAAACTATCACAAAATTGCGGACTGAGCAGCAAGTTCACAGAAATCATGCAGAAGGCCAGCCGGAACGGAGCCGATTTCCGTGTCGGCAAACCCCTACTTCCGACGGATCCGAGCAGCCTTGTTGAAGAAATCACCAAAACTATTCAGAATAAGATGCTGCCCGTCCTGGAGGTGGCCAGTTCTAGCAGCGAAAGCGATGTGTAAGTATTGTGAAATGCCATGGGGGAGCGATTTCGTAATTCATATGGTGTTTGAACTTTTCATTCTTGATTTCAGGCCCGCCGATGCAGCCAGTCCTATTATTTTGTCTATTATTGAAGACGAGCTTAATTTGGAGGAATTGATGCGTCAGAAGGCCCTTCTGCAGGCGCGCCTGGGCGCCTATATGTCGGATCCAGAGGCGGAGGATAAAGGCGATCTCCTCCCAGACACACACTCGCAGCAGCTGGTTGTCCACACCAAATCAGTGCTCAAAGCTGTCACATCCGTACCGCAGCCCCAACCCAGCAAGTCTGCAGCGCCGTTGGCTACTGCAACCAGTAAACATGCTAATATTAAAAAGTCTACCACGCATAACTCAAATGAATCCGATGTTATATTGTTGGATGATTCTAGCGGAGGCCAGCGAACCCCCTCGCCTACGCCCGAGAAACGAAGGCGCCACGCATCTCCGCTCCCAGCAGCTCCGAGAAGCCGTTGCCGTAGGGATCGTCGTTCGAGGGATCGCGACCATTCACCCCCACGTCGCCGAGCATCAGATCAGCAGACGCAGGTCCGACCGCGGAGCCGCAACCGCAACATGGAGGACCTACGACAGGAAATAAACCGCGACAAGCAAAGGGAAAGACGAGACCATAGCCGAGACCGGGATCGGCGAGGATTGGATAGGCCGCCGCCACCCACTGATATGAGACCAGGTCGTGCACGGGAGCGAGACGTTCGGCCGAGTCGTATGCAGCGGTCGCACAGCCGCAGTAAGTTTGAGTCAGACAGGCGACGAGAGCGGGAGCGGCAAAAGGACCGGGATCGTGGTGGCGGGCGCGGAGGAGCCCGCAGCGGGACAGACAACGGGGATAGAGATCGGTACAAGGGTTCGCTGAGCGAGGGGCAAAATAAGCTAGACAAGGAGAGCAGTGATGAGGAGGTGAACGTAAACATTGACATTTTGGAGGAAGACGATGACGAAGAACGTATCATTGAGTTACGTAGAAAGAAGCGCGAGGAGCTACTCAAGGTAGGCAAACATTTTTTTTATTATTTATTACTGTAAACTTATTGTTTTTGTCTTATAACTGTAATCAGAAGCTGGGAACTGGGCAAGAATCGCCAGCTCCTCATAACTCGGTCTCGTACGAGTCTCGAAGTACTTCACAAGGGTCATCCCAACGCGAAAGACCTTTAAGAACGCCGTCGCCCACGTTGCCTTGCCCGAATCCCCTTATCTCGGAAATGCCAAAGGAACACGAAGATATGGATAACTCGACTAGCCAAAAGAATTGCTCCGCAAAGGAAAAACGAAACGAGTGGGATATGTTCGCCGACCAAGACGTGGATTCCAATTTCGATGTGAGTCGCAAAATTGTAAATTTCAAACTCAAATTCTTCATCCCATTTATTAATTCCGAGTTCAAATCCCACCAGTCACCCAACACAATAGTCCAAAATAAGCATCAACACGAAAATCCCGCTCTCACAGACAACTGGGACGACGCTGAAGGTTATTACCGAGTTCGTATCGGTGAAGTTTTGGACAATCGATACCTAGTGAATGGATACACAGGCCAGGGTGTCTTCAGCAACGTAGTGCGTGGCAGAGACCAAGCTCGTGGGCAAGCTAATGTAGCCATTAAGATCATACGAAACAACGAAATAATGTAAGTATTTTGTAATTTGTTGTTTGTTAGGTCTATTTATGCCGTTTGTTTCTTTTATTAGGCACAAAACTGGCTTGCGGGAACTAGAAATATTAAAAAAGCTGAACGACGCCGATCCAGAGGATCGTTTCCACTGCCTTCGACTGTATCGTCACTTCTTTCACAAGCAGGTAATTCATCGTTTGTACAACTTAGTGTCGACTGAATTGCACTCATTATATTTCCACTATAGCATCTTTGTATGGTGTTTGAGCCATTAGCAATGAATTTGCGGGAAGTACTTAAAAAGTATGGCAAGAATGTGGGACTCCACATCAAAGCAGTGCGTAGCTACACGCAGCAGCTATTCTTAGCACTCAAATTGTTAAAAAAGACGGGTATTTTGCATGCTGACATTAAGCCGGATAACATTTTGGTAAACGAAAATAATCTGATACTTAAATTGTGTGATTTTGGTTCTGCCTCGGCAATCAGCGACAACGAAATAACACCGTACTTGGTATCGCGGTTCTACCGCTCACCAGAGATCATTTTGGGTATTCCCTATGACTACGGAATCGACACCTGGTCTGCTGGCTGCACAATTTATGAGTTATACACAGGAAAGATTCTGTTTAGCGGGAAGAGTAACAATCAGATGCTAAAGTTTTTCATGGACGTAAAAGGAAAGATACCAAACCGAATTATCAGAAAAGGCCAATTTAGAGAACAGCATTTTGACCAAAGCTGCAACTTTCTCTACCATGAAATAGATAAGCTCACTGAGAGGGTAAGTGTTTTTGATATAAAGAGAGAATCTAATGCCAATTTTGTACATCCACAGGAAAAAATTGTTGTAATGCCTGTAGTCAAACCTTCGCGTAGCCTGCAGCAGGAACTAATTGCTGACCAAAACTTGCCAGACGATCAACATCGCAAGGTCACCCAGCTCAAGGATCTTCTAGAGAACATGTTTGCCTTGGATCCGGCTAAACGGATCTCCCTTAACCAGGCACTAGTTCATCCATTCATACAGGAGAAGATGTAAATCGACCGACGAAGGCAATGAAACGTAATTTAATTTGGCATAGTCCTAAGACAACAATTCCCCCAACTCAGCCGTTAGCTACTAGTTATCGTTTGTTATTTTAGATACATCTGCTCAACCAAAAATCACTAGATCATTACATCTACACAATCGATCTAAATATGTTCTGTGGTTTTAAGCTCTACGGCGCGTTTTGAGAACCGAATTATACAAAATATTGGTATTCAATTAATGTTTCCTGTGTGTATATAAATATTTTTATGCTATAGTATAAAATGCATGTGACGGATTTGCCAAACAAACACAATATATATATATATATATATATATATATATATATAAATATATGTATATGTATATGTATTTATGTATCTATATATAAATACACATAAGTACAGTTTCAACCTGTTTTGTGAAACGTATTAACACATGGCCTTGTGGCTGGCTGAACTGGTAATAATTTATAATCACGATTTTGCAAAGGATACCTTATACAATTCAAACGCTCTTTGTCCCTCCGATTTACCTAATATTACCAATAACTAAAACAATCGAATTAAAGATTTTTGAATATATATAGTTTTTTGCGTAAATTGGATGTCCTAAAAGTATTTTAATGATTATATTATGAATTTGTTAAGTAGTAGACAAAAATAATTAATTTGGTAAAATATAACATTTTATCGCTGCAACAAGTAGTGGTCTTCGGTTGCTCGAAGAAAGTATCAGGCATATAAGCTTAAATCTGAGTGACTAACTGTCAGATTCAGCTCACCTTTTTTAACCCACACTTCTTTAATAAATTTGTTTTCTTTAATCTTGCAGTTTGGGCTGTCAACAAATTTGTTCTACGCCTTGCAGTTTCAACTCGTGAGTATATTGATTAGAACATTCATAGAGCTAATTGATTACTGTAGTTCTGTCCAAGTAAGTATTCAGTACCTTTTGAAATTATACTTCATGTGGACGCGCTGATACATAACAGTCCGCTAGTTCAAGTCATCAGTGGATACTGGCAGCTCCAGAGCTGTGTGCAGAATTTCGCTCGAGCACAGATAGGGGGCTGGGGGCTGAGCTTCACTTTTAAGTAAGCACTTCACTTTTTTGGGTTTCCAGTTGTTGTCAGCCAAGGGGTCCCGCAGTAGCCCGAAGGCACATTCAAAGATTCCGACGCAGCTATCACGGGAGTGCAGAGTGCCGCAGCAGATCACTAAGAACTGCCCGTACGAGTCCATTCGACCCTGAATTCCGGCGTGCGTCAGGTTCGGATTAAAGTAAAAGTCAAACTGCTGCTTAGCGCTCGTTAGTGCCGATAACACCTCGGCAGCCGTCGTACACTCCAGCTCATTGATTCCATCACTGGCTCTGATCGTGAGATGTAGGGTCGCATCTACCCACAAATCCACCAGACTGAGGGCGTCTGCGTTGAAGCGTTCGAAGAACCACTCGCCGAACTTGCGCGCAATCTTGTGAATGGGATAATCCTCTTCGCTCTGATTATGAAGTGAGCTGGATGTCTGGTCTCCGGAAAGCTCTATGCTTGATTGATGCTTTTGCTTCCAATACTGTATAACCTTGGCTATGAGGTCTGCCTTGCTAAAGTCTGTGGCTGCGTCAGCGCGTCGATTGCTCAAATACGTAAAGAGGAGTTCCTTCGTTATAGCGCGCTTGGAAAGCAGTACGTAAATGTCTGGAATGTGTGTAGTGACCAGACGAAGGGCCTCTGCAAGTTAAATACATAATAATTATCGGTTGTGCAAATTCCAAAATTAAATCTTACCCTCCGGGTCTTCGGTTTTGCACACATTTTTGGTGGCGCATTTGGCCAACTGTAGCAGGACAGTTAAGTTATTGTCATTTAGAAGTAACTCCCGCAGTCCTTTCTTCTGACTGTCTGAAATCATCATGTCGAATATACTTGTTTACTTGGCGCTAACAATCTAGTGATTTTTGTTATTATCCAGTTTGGCCTTCCGATCAGCTGATACTTTCCAGCCTGCGTTCACATTTAAAAGTGTTACCCCACTCTACAGTGACATTATTTCAATATCGTTGTGAATGTTTGTTTATGCGCAACACAATTTATGTATTGGTGTATTATGTGAGAAATTACCTATAACTTAAATTTTATTATGTAAATATTAAATTATAAAGCACTTTATGATGAAATAAATAATTTTATAATTTTAAGGTTTCTTCTCAATAGCGAGAATCGCGTTCTTCTATGATGCATAAACGTTATGTCGCGCCCATTCACAGTAAATATTTACTATCCGACGGGTTTTTAGCTTGCACACACCGCTATCGTAACGATTTGCAAAGAGAAGGCTCGCTCACCTTATCTCTTATCGCATAATTTCCGTCGAATATGTCGACAAGATTCCAATAACTAATTTTAGTGTGAAACAAGCTCGCGAGAAAGCGTGCTGGCATTTATTGACTGTAAAGGTGAACTCTGGACACCAAAAAAAAAAAAAAAAATGGATTCTCCAACAACCGAGACGACCCCGCCTCCACCCACGCTATCTGGTCCATTCGTTGGGGCTATTGACGAGGGAACCACTTCCGCGCGATTTATTATATTTCGTGCGGGCACTGACGAAATTGTGTGCTTTCATCAGATTGAAGTGGAGTCTATTTTCCAGAAGGAGGGATGGTGCGAACAGGATCCCATGGCCATAGTGAATACGGTCAACGAGTGCATCGCCGGTGCCTGCAAGAAACTTGTGGCCGTGGGCGGGAAGGTTGAGGTACGTCACTTTCAGATGAATCGATTCCGAAATGGCCGATTGACAATCAATCTCTTTATTATATGTTCTTCATAAATCACATCGCAGGGGTGGGGTAAGAAGCTAGCTTATGTCCGTCAGAAATTTGCGATAAACTTGCGCCTCCTCGATCCTTTCCTCGATGGTGCGCGGAGGCTTTTCCTCGGCGCGCTCATCTAGTTTCACGTAGATCTGATCATTGTGCCCAAAGTCTCCCAGACGGCGGGGCATTATATGAAAGTGTACATGGGGAACAGTTTGTCCGGCCTGTGCACCATCTTGCACAGTGACGGTGGCGGAAGTTGTCTGGTAAATCTTCTCCAACAGTCTTTGCACCAAACACACAGTGATGAACATATCTGCCATTTCGGCACAGTCGAGGCCACAAAGGCGCGGAGTCACTCGCTTAGTGGACACTAGGACGTGTCCCTTCACAACACAGCGTAGGTTGGTGAATGCGAAGCAATGCTCAGACTCATAAAAAATTGTGCGCCTGTCCACGATATTAGTGGCAAATGGTCGATCCTGGATGGGTTCTTTGCTGCGAACGTTGTAGGCTGTTAGGGCGTAGATGTCGTTTCGCCGATGCTCGAAGCAGGGCATGGTCTGATACAGAGATTGAAGCACGGAAAGGTCCACCTCGGCCGTGCCTATATCAAGCTCCTGCTCGCCGCAGTCAGCCAGAACATTTCCCCAGGGGCTGACAATCATGCTGTGGCCCCAACTCTGTCGCTTCTGGTTGTGCCAACCTATCTGAGCCGCGGCGACCACAAAGCATTGAGTCTCTATGGCTCTGGCCCTCAGCAGGATTTCCCAGTGCGCCTTACCGGTTGCGTATGTGAATGCGGATGGGTATGTTAGCAAATTGGCACCCAGCTTCCTGAGCAGCACCGCCGTCTCAGCAAAACGCAGGTCGTAGCAAATCTGAAGCCCTATCTGGCCAACGGGAGTACTCACTGGGCGCTCAAGGCAGTATCCCGGCGTAACTGTGTCTGATTCGCGTAGGCGAACATCTGTGGTCGTGACATCAAACATGTGCAGCTTTCTGTATACTGCTGCCAGTTCCCCTTTCTCGTTAAGCAAAACATGAGCGTTGTAGATTTTTTGATCGTTCCGCTCGTGCACGCCACCCAGGGAAATCCAAATTTTGTTGCACTTCGCCAATTCCCGGTACTGCGCCATTAACTCGCCGTCCAAACCCTCGGAGATCTCTAAAGTTTGGGTCCGGCTCTCGCCCACAAAGTCACAGCACTCAGGCAGAAAGAGCATGCAGGCGTTCTGGGACTTGGCCCTATCCACTAGCTCTATCACTTGGCTAAGATTAGCCGCCTTGTCGCTGGTAGAGCTCATCTGTCCCACAGCAATGGTCGCACTTTGATCTTTCCTCTTTTGGACGGACATCCTGCGTAGCTGCTGATGAAAGGCGATCACAATGCTGCGTCTTGTGATATTAACTAGAGTTGACATTGAAACGGGGCGCCGGCTGTGGAAAATTTTTGAATCGTTACGTCGTAAGGTGTTATCAATTATTTTTACTAAGTTGTTTACTACCCTGCTCTCTTTACCATTCCCCTTGCTACGGCGTTTCCCAGAGAATGGCAAACAAGTGTGTACACACACAACCAAGGAAAGAATATACAAGAGTTGACCGTTTAAACTTAATTCGAATATTTGAAATTGAATGCTAAGCTTTCGGCTCGTTTCAGGAAATCGTCACGATTGGAATAACAAACCAACGCGAGTCCACAGTCGTCTGGGATAGAAACTCCGGCCAACCGCTGGTGAACGCTATAATCTGGCTGGACAATCGTACCACCAGCACGGTGGAGGAGCTTTTGGAGACTATTCCGAACAATGCCAGGAATATCAACTATTTGCGCCCATTGTGCGGACTTCCTCTGTCTCCGTACTTTTCGGGGGTGAAACTACGCTGGCTTCGGGACAACGTGCCGGTTGTCAGCCAGGCTATGGAGAAGGGCACGGCCATGTTTGGCACCATCGACACCTGGCTAATGTATAATCTTACGGGCGGGAAGGACTGTGGTGTCCACAAGACGGATGTGACCAACGCTTCGCGCACTATGCTCATGAACATCGAGACGCTTCAGTGGGATGCCAACTTGCTAAAGTTCTTTGGGCTGCCCAAGACCATTTTGCCGGAGATCTGCTCGAGCTCGGAGTTCTACGGCAGCATTGCGCAGGGCGTTCTGCAGGGCATAGGCATAACATCGGTTCTGGGCGACCAGCAAGCCGCTCTAGTGGGTCAACAATGCCTGGCCAAAGGTCAGGCTAAAGCCACTTATGGTACTGGATGTTTTCTGCTTTATAACACAGGACCTTCAATTGTTCACTCAACGCATGGGTTGCTAACGACTGTTGGATACCAACTAGGACGGAAGGCAGTCCCATTTTACGCCCTTGAGGGAAGCGTGTCTATTGCCGGTGCAGCATTCAACTGGCTGCGCGACAACATGAACCTTATTCAAAACTCGGGGCAGATCGAAACCATGGCTAGCACTGTGGACAACTCTCTTGACGTATACTTCGTGCCAGCTTTCAATGGACTCTACGCCCCCTACTGGAATCAGGACGCTCGCGGTGTCATTTGTGGATTGAGTGAAGAAACAACAAGTGAGCACATAGTACGAGCCACCCTGGAAGCAGTTTGTTTCCAGGTCCGTGATATTCTCGATTCGATGCACAAGGACTGCAAGATTCCACTGGCCAAGCTTATGGTAGACGGGGGCATGACTGTGAATAATCTGTTTCTGCAGCTACAATCCGACCTAGTAGGGATTCAAGTACTCCGGGCGAAGATCGCAGAGACAACAGCGTTGGTTAGTACTTTAACTTGTGATGTAAATGCAGCTTCAATAACCAAGCAAATGTTTTAGGGAGCTGCAATGGCAGCCTACAAAGCCGTTGAAAACCGATACCAAATGGAGGCTCCACTCTCGAAATCTGGCCCCCGAGAAGCCATAAAGCCATCAATCAGTGCCACCGATCGCAACCTGCGCTACCAAAAGTGGAAAATGGCTATCGATCGCTCACTGAACTGGGAGACTTCGACGCTTCCACAGGGCGAACGGGAGGCCTTTGACGGAGCGTGATCACAGCTAATGTCTGGTAACGTTCATGTTCTTCTATTCGTGGATCAATTGCTTGGTTTTTCGTGTTCGAAATTTCCATTTATTAAATATACTTATAAAAATGTTAATCAAAAACGTAGAGTTTTTCTGTGCGCGGTGTTGCTCTGGCAGTGTGTTCCGCCTACCAGCCGATCTACATATTTTCGTCAACTATGCCGACGGCTACAGCGATCGCTGCTTGGTCCAACTCGTTGAGCATTACAACGCCCCCGGCCGCCTCGTCGACGCCTACCACGACTGCTGGACCAGCCACGCCTATAGCTGCGGGTGCGACGGCCATACCGGCAGCGAGCTCAGCATTATTGGGATGCGGATTAGCCACTGCAATAGGGGGAATCGGATTTCCACCTAAAAACGAATTTGGGATTTTAGGGAGCTGTTACTCTTCGTTTCGAGCCTTACGCACTTGCGTCTAATTCCAGTGGCGGATCGGCATTTGCTTCCGCTAGATTCGTGACAGACTTGGATTTTACACACTGGAAATCAACATGGCGACTCTTTGCTTCCTCCTTCTCCCAGGACATGTGGATGAAAGGTCGTTGCACATAGCTGTAGATAACCTCAGCCCGTCCACCGGGCCGCCTTCGGATCTTCTCTTTGTGGGTGGGGTATCCCTCTATGCCGCAGCGTATCTTCTTAAGACCGCGATCCTTCATCACCTGTTTGGCCACATCGCGGTTCTCTATGTACTTGAAGAATCGGTGCATGGCAGTGCTGTGCACGGCTGCATTAGAAATGTTAGTGTTGCTTACACTTCCGTGACACTATTGCAACCACATTTTTTAAATACACTCACTCTGACAATACTCCTCGCCCATTTGAGGCGGAAATTCTTCGTCCCACTCGACCATATCGTCTTCAAGGAGCACCACAACGTGGCACTCTCGATCCCCGCGCTGCGCCGAGGCCACCATGAGGGGCAGAATTAGGTCCTCAAGAAAGAGTTCAAATTGTTGTCGCGCTCCTTCATTGCTAAGCTCGTGGAGAAGGCCTCCTTTATGTCAAACATAACAGAGGGCATGTTACAAGGAAAGAGACGGAAAACAAGCAGAGGTGGCCACAACTAAGGTTCGCCCTGGCAGGAATGGTTCACGTTATACTCACTTAGGTTCTGGCAGCGCACCGTGGTTGCGTCGAAGGGAATGAGCAGATAATCACAGGCTTCTTTTAGTTCCGGTACCGAAACAGTGGGCGGGCAGCGGATAACACCGCTTTTGTAGTACTCCAGAATGGCTCTGAACACTAAGTGCGAAATGCCGTCGGCAACGTCGTACTCGCCGCGCTCGTTGGTATGCGCGAACTGGAAGCCAGAGCCGAACATCGTGCCTAGCATTGTGGTGGGATGTGCTGTAAGCAGTGATTGCTCCACCGTGAAGCGCACGCCGTCCACAAGCATGGTGATCCTCTCGGGAGGGACCGGCAAGCGGCCCATTCCGGAACCCGTTGGCTGGCAGCTGGGAGATGCTCCGCATGGGGACTTTAAGTCGTGCTTGGGTACAGCCCCTTCGCCTGACATATTGTGCTGCGGACGGTTGAGCCGGCTGCGCTCCTTCAGGATGCGCCTCCTCCGCTCCTCGGCTGTTTCCAGAACTTCCTCGCTGCTGTCGCTACTGTACGTGTCCTGCTTCTGGGCAAGGGGCGCCTTGCTACTGATATTGTTACTACTACTGTTTAGACTTGGAGTGTTTGACATGTTTGTTGCGTTTGATGAGCCACTCTTCAAATATTCCAGTACCACAACGTTCCACCGACTTTTCGAGAAAGACAAAGACTATCTGGCAGAGGACGGTCAAATTAGCGAGGCTCCGTTGAAAAAAGCCTGCTTATCGCTGCATCAGAGGTCCGATTAAATAGTATTCACGTTGCCTTTGTGCGACGCGACTTTTTCCTTTTTACATATAGTTATAAATATACATATTTTTTCTTGTTGGTGCTGGAGGTGAGCTTCTGGGAGCGCTCAGTCGATAGTTTTCCTCTGTAATCACAATAAAACATTTTTAACCGATACTTATTTTCAGTCGCGATTTTTGTTTTCAGCTTATCGGGTTTTTTTTTTAAAAGAATAAAAAATTCCTCTCTAAAGATGTTAAAAGATTAAAAGAACTTTGTATATTCGTCCGGTTAAATTATTTCCGACATTAATTGTTACATAATTATTAACTTCTAGTATGTTAAGAAAGTCTAGAATATTTAGAGGTAATAATAAGAAAATTCTTCATTAACGTATTTTAGCTTAAAGTAAAAAACTTTTTTATTCGAATACAATTTAATATGAAAATGATGTGGAAATTAATTAAATGTTGTTAAAACAAAATACAGCGCTGGTCCGAATGCAACTCTGTATATACCCAAGCTGTGTATCGATAGCGACCACCGACTAAATGCACTCGATAGTTTAAATTTGCAACCGTTCATCATGGCGATCTGAGAAAAATAATTTTTGCTCAAAAATAAAATAAATAATCAAAAGAATTGTAATTCCTGCGAACGCAAATGCGATTTTGGGAAACGTGAGTTTGATACGGACGCTTCGCAAAATTCGAAGGCTGTGAGCGGTCTTCGATCAGTAACAAGTGCTTGTCTTGTGTGTCTGCGGCGGCAAAAAACCCAAATGTAAAATATATAACAAAATCCCAACTCCCCCAAGAATGGGCAGTGCTAAAGTGGCGCCCTGAGTGGGCGTGTCGCGTGCGAACGCGCTAGGGACGCGCAGAGTGGCTGCCTAGGTGTGCGGATAGCAATAACAAATAAGTTGTTATAATAAAAGTGTAAAAAAAAGTGCAAAAACTATGAATGCTTCTGAGAAGTGAAGTGGTGGAGGGGTATGCTGGGTGCCGTGTATAAGCTGGCTGATGCAACACGAACGCCACCTGCTTGCCTCCTGCTTGCACTCACGCGCATAGTAAGCGCGCCCTTAAACGAGCGTGCTGTGTGCGAGCGGGAGGGCGACTGTGGGTGTTGCACCAGTCACCTATTGGTAGATTGAGCGTTTTTCTATATTTTTTGTGTATTTTCGGAAAGCATAAAAAATGTGGACACTTACTGGGAACGATCCTAATATAAGAGAATAACCCACAAACATATGTCTTCTCTACCACCAGACTAGCAAATGCTCGTCGAGAATCCAAACCAGTGAGCCAAACGCCAAAGAAAAACTTGCAAAAGTCTGTGCATAAACAACGAACAATAACAAAAGGCAGCAAGCGGAAGGTGGCAGTGGAAGTGGATTAACTCGCCCGTGGAGAAGTGCGGAGCACACAGGACTGCAAAGTGGCGTCGCTACTGGATATTAGGGCTGGGGCAGCAGCGGCGTCCATGTCCACGGGGCACAAAGGGTGGACCTCCAAGAATCACGACCGCACCACAGCCAGGAGAGCGCAGCAGCAGCAGCCGGTGTGGTGTCGCCAACTGTGGCCTTAAGCATGTAGTAAGTAAATTTGGTTAGTAAATTAATCGCGTGAAATATGTATTGAAGCTGCTTTTGCCTGCTTACTTCTAGGTCTTGCAGCAAACAACCCGTTCTCTAACAAGCACAAGACACAAGAACAAGGTACCAATCGAAGCAAAAACACACAAATATCCAATCAACACCAATGAAAAATGTCACAAAGAGGTAAGCGCGGTAATCAGCATCATCACCAGTCGCACCATCCGCCGCCGCAACAGCATCAGCGCAAGGATGTTGAGCCGCAGCCGCCGCCCACCAAGCGGCGCAAAGGTAGGCCACCTAATGGAGCCACTACGGCAGCAGTAGCTGAAGTGACTGGAGCGGGTCCAGCTATAGGGTCAGAGCGTGTGCCAGTTTTGCCTTTGTGCAAAAGCAAACATGAAGAGCCAGAGACGGAAGCAGGGGGAGGAGGACAAGGAAGAGCTGCGGCAGGCGCTACCAGCACTAGCAAATCGAAGTCAACGAAACTGGCAAAGTCCGCAAGCAAGTGCAAGTCGCAGGGGGCGAGTTCTAGTAGCTCCTGGCAGGCGCGGTCTGTAGCGGACATCAAGATGTCGAGCATCTACAATCGAAGCTCAACGGAAGCCCCAGCTGAACTTTACCGGTATTAACAGACCAGCAAACCAATTAGACATGATTCAATAATATTGAAATTTAATTTGCAGCAAGGATCTCATTAGCGCAATGAAATTGCCAGACTCTGAGCCGTTGGCCAACTACGAGTATTTAATAGTAACGGACCCATGGAAGCAGGAATGGGAAAAGGGTGTGCAAGTTCCCGTTAACCCAGACTCCCTTCCTGAGCCATGCGTCTATGTTCTGCCCGAGCCTGTTGTGTCTCCAGCGCACGACTTTAAGCTGTAAGTTAATACCTAGCAAATCTTATCCCGTACTCGTGAATTTCTGTACTGAACCTATACATTGCCTTGCGGCTCTCGTTTACAGCCCGAAAAATCGCTATCTGCGCATTACCAAAGACGAGCACTACTCGCCGGATCTGCATTACCTGACGAATGTTGTTGCCTTGGCGGAGAACACATGTGCCTATGACATAGATCCTATTGACGAGGCCTGGTTGCGCCTCTACAACAGCGATCGTGCCCAATGCGGTGCTTTTCCCATAAACGCGACGCAGTTCGAGCGCGTCATTGAGGATCTAGAGGTAAGCTCGCTAAGCTCCTTGCTGGACCAATATATTAACTTTTGTGTTCTAGGTTCGTTGCTGGGAACAGATTCAAGTCATACTTAAACAGGAAGAAGGCTTGGGCATCGAATTCGATGAGAATGTCATCTGCGATGTTTGCCGATCGCCCGACTCCGAGGAGGCGAATGAAATGGTATTCTGTGATAATTGCAATATCTGTGTGCACCAGGCGTGTTATGGCATTACAGCAATTCCATCAGGTAAGCAGCACCTTGTGGTGTGGAAATGTTTGTGCTCATTTGAAATTTTGTTTCAGGACAATGGCTATGCCGCACTTGTTCGATGGGAATTAAGCCGGACTGTGTCCTCTGTCCAAACAAGGGCGGCGCTATGAAATCCAACAAGTCGGGTAAGCACTGGGCACACGTCTCTTGCGCTCTGTGGATACCCGAGGTCAGCATTGGGTGTGTGGATCGCATGGAACCCATCACGAAAATCTCTAGCATTCCTCAGTCGCGCTGGTCCCTGATCTGTGTACTCTGCCGCAAGCGCGTTGGCAGCTGCATCCAGTGCTCAGTAAAGCCCTGTAAAACAGCATACCACGTGACTTGCGCGTTTCAACATGGCTTGGAAATGCGTGCAATCATAGAGGAAGGCAATGCTGAGGACGGCGTAAAGCTTCGATCCTATTGCCAGAAACACAGTATGAGCAAGGGTAAGAAGGAAAATGCTGGTAGTCATGGGGGAGGCAGTGCCTCAGTCGCAAGCGCCATGCAGAAAGCAAACAGATACGGCAGTGGGGCTGGTGGAGGAGCCGACGATGGCAACAACGCGTGCGGGACAACTGGAGAGGATCCACGCAGGCGGAAAAATCATCGTAAAACCGAACTGACCTCCGAGGAACGTAACCAAGCCAGAGCTCAGCGTCTTCAGGTTAGTAGTTTCTTTTCCGTTGTGGTTTCTGCATGCATTCAGTTTCTAACTTTTCCCATTGACTTTCAGGAGGTGGAAGCTGAGTTCGATAAGCATGTTAACTTTAATGACATCAGTTGCCATCTGTTTGATGTCGACGACGATGCTATTGTTGCCATATACAATTATTGGAAGCTCAAGCGAAAGTCTCGACACAATCGCGAGCTTATCCCGCCCAAGTCCGAAGATGTGGAGATGATAGCCCGCAAGCAAGAGCAGCAGGACATGGAAAATCATAAGCTGGTGGTGCATTTGCGACAGGATTTGGAGCGAGTTCGTAATCTCTGCTATATGGTTAGTCGAAGGGAAAAGCTTTCCCGCTCTCTCTTTAAGCTACGTGAGCAGGTATTCTACAAGCAGCTTGGAGTTCTGGATGAGATGCGCTTGGAGAAGCAGCAGACCAAACAAGAGCAGCAACAACCTGTGATGGATCTGAACGCTGTAATCTACGCCAACGACGGACCTACTTTGTATGACCGTTTCTACAGCTCTGTGGGAGGACAAACTGTGCCGGCGCAGTACCAGGATTTGAAATACATCCTTGAACAGCTTATGGGGAAGCTGCAGAGTGGTAAACAGGGCCGTGGCCGTGCCTCGCTGTCTCCCAACAAACGCAAACAGCCTGCTAAAGCTTCGCCAAACAAGAAGCTTAATAATGGCATTCTTAGTTCACGCACATCCTCGCCTGAGAAGACTGCGGCAGGGAGTAAGGTGGGAACGACTGCATCCAAGGTACGGTCTCCGCCAGAGAAGCATCCTACAGGGAGGCGTGCCTCGAAGAGCAGCGCGGCGGCGGCGACGTCGACCCACAACAAAAGTCAATTCCACTCAAATATCCGCAGTAGCACGACCTCCCATTCGTCAAGCGGCACTTTATCATCAGGTAATTCCAGCTCGGCGAACGGTACCAGTAGCTCCGATAGTTCCTCAGGAAGTGATTCGGGTAGTGAAAGCGGTAGCTCTAGCGCGGGTAGCGGAGTCTCAAAGCGAAAGTCTTCCTCAGGAAGTCCCCTTAAAAAGCAAAGCTACGCTCGGTCCGTTGAGCAGCGGCAAAAACAGCGGCAGAGACGTCAAAGTGAAGCGGTTGCGGGTGCGTCTGCAGCGTATCCGGATTCCAGGTCTGCAAGCAGCTCCAGCGACGGTGAAGACGAGCGATGTAGAAACCGCCAGGAACCAGAGCGTGGTGCGAGAAGGGGGCCAATCCAAAGTAAATCAGTACCTAATAGGAGCCAGGCAACTAGGTCAAAACCTACCACGGAAACAGGCGTTGGAGAGGGAACTGGTGCCTCAGCAAGACGAAAGTTGTCTACAACAACACGAGGACTTGCCCAAATGGATAAAGATGCCGAGGAGAGCGTATCGAGCGACGAAAGTGAGGAATTGTTGCCACTAAGAGGCGAACCACAGCGTGAGAGCACAACGACTTCCGGACTAGCTAGGACTGGTTCGACCATTGGTAGAAATTTGGGACAGCATATCTACTCCGATTCCGAAAGCAGTTCCTCTGAACAAGAAAAAGACCAGGAGGAGCAGGCCACCGTGGAAAGCAATGTTAGTGACTCACAAAACCAACAGACGATTAGAACAAAGGCAGCTATGAAAGAGTTTGTGCCAGGAACAGCAGCCACAACATCTTCTACTTCCCAAGCAGCATCCTCAACTAGTAAAGCGAAGAACACGAGGGAAGGAAAGGAAGGGGCTACCAGTATCGGCAACAGTACAAAAACCAAACCGAACCCGAATGCCAAGTTGTATCCGGCAGATCTTTTGGTGGTGCCACAGCGCCAGGCAGCCAAGAAGGCTTCTGAGAACATGCGATCCACAAATCTCGCGACGACGCTACAGCCAGATGTGTCTGACAGAGTCAGAGAGCCAGACATAAATTCCATTTCAGTCCCTGCAAAGAGCAAGCTGAAGGATTCAAGCTCTCGTGTGTCGAATGAAACGGATAAATCAAGTGAAAAAGTACGACCAAAAGAACACTTACAGAAGACTGTTGGAAAAACGTCCGAAAGCGCACCTGCTGAACGTGGAAAGCGCGGAAGGCCACCAAAGGTCCCAAAGGATGCTCGTCCGCCATCTATTACGGAAAATGACAAGCCTGCCCTCCCAACGCATACTCAAAGCAAGCCACAATCTGTCGTCGCTACCCCAGCCTCAGCCAAGTCTAACTTTGCAGTCTCATTGGTTCCCCAACGACAAGCGGCTAAGAAGGCAGCCGAGCAATTAAAGAGTAGCAAACCCGTTCTAGAATCTTTCTCAACGGGGAACGACATTTCCGACAAAGAAACTGTGACGTCGGCAACGGGATCCGGATCAGGATCATCTGTTCCAGCGCCCACCACGCCAATTAAGCCTACCAGACGGACCTCAATTAAAGAAGCACCAATTACTCCAAAGGAACCCTTAAGCAGCAGAAGAAAATCAAAAGAAGATTTGCTGGCGACACCTATAAAAACAACTCCCCCGGTTAAGCGCCGCGTAGTTGTCCCCAATCTTTCAAGTTCTAGCTCTGGCGACAGTGAAAGTTCCAGCTCCTCTAGCAGCTCAGGAAGTAGTTCCAGCAGTGGTGGCAGCGACTCGGACAGCGAGTCTCAGGCCAGCAATTCGGAAAACCCATCTAACAGAGAGCCTCCTGTAGCCCCTGCGAAAGTGCCATCTGATTCCTCTCTTGTGCCAAAACGTTCACCCCGCAAATCTATGGATAAGCCTTCAGCATTAACTGTTGCGCCAGCATCGGTCAATATATTGAATATACCATCTACGCGGTCTCGCCAGAACTCTACAACAAAATCGCCAAAGGTAGCACTGCAGAAGGCAGTGGTATCCGTTGAGGATGACGTCAAAAGTACGCCGAAATCACAACGTCTCCAGGGCTCTTTGGACGAATGTGTAAAGCGGGTCCAGTTGGAACAGGCTACCAAAAGAGCGACTCGGGGCTCCAAGTCGCGACCGCCCTCGCCTACTGCTAAATCGTCTCCAGAAAAGACAGTATCCAGATGTAAATCTCGAGCGGAAGAATCTCCTAAGAAGGTTGCAAATTTAGAACAAGAAATTAGCCAGAGAAAAGTAGCTAGCGGGAAAGCGACTAGTTCGTTGGACAAGCTGTTAAATAAGAAACAGCAGCAGATAAACCATTCTGCTAAAGCTAAATCCCCATCAATGTCACCAACTCCACCTGCTTCTGAAACACTTATCGTAAAAGATCAATGTGATCTTAAACCCGAAGAGGTGTCCATCCAACAGACTAACTTGGAAGCAGATGCACAACCCGAACCCGATCTGGACCGAGAGTCTGCGACAGAAGCTGGTGAACTTCCAATGGATATTGATGAGGAGCTTACCACTGCTCCAACGCGAACCCAAGTATCTGCGAGCGCGAGTAAACTGGCAGACATAATCGACGATGAACGTCCACCGGCCGCTCCGCTACCCGCCTCGCCCACTCCTACCCCTACCTCTAATGACGAGATGTCTGACGCTGGAAGTGATCTTAGCGAACGGCGCCGTATGCGCTGGCGTTCCCGACGAAGAAGAAGGAGACGCAGTCACGAGCCCGACGAGGAACACACTCATCACACCCAACATCTCCTCAACGAGATGGAAATGGCTAGGGAGCTGGAAGAGGAACGTAAAAACGAGCTGCTTGCAAATGCGAGTAAGTACTCGGCGTCTACATCCTCTCCAGCAGTCACTGTTATTCCGCCCGATCCGCCGGAAATAATTGAACTGGACTCAAATTCTGCAGAGCAGCAACAGCAGCATCTGCATGACCAATCCCTGCCGCCTCCGCTTGTTGTGCAATCCCCTGCTGCCGATGTTGTACCAACAGTTATGCAGCAACAATTGCTACCCTCACAACGGCCCCTAATAGAGCAACTTCCTGTCGAGCACTTACCCATCGTTGAGACAATACTGGAGATGGAGGACAGTAAATTCGCTAACAACTTCGCGTCGAACTTAGCCAATGTGTTAAATCCTCCCAATCAGATGAGTCTAATCGGGTCTAGTATAGACAGGGGTAAGCAAATAAGTGAGGAGGATAGCATCCAAGCAACCCGAAATCTCTTAGAGAAACTGCGCAAGACGAAGCGCAAGGCACAGGATGACTGCAATAGCAAGGAGGCGGTCGATCTATTACCTCCAACTCCAGCCATCCCATCGGTTTTTCCTTTTCACAATGCTGCGGACCCAGAGGATATCATTCATGCTCAAAAAGAACAGCAGCAGCAGCACCAACAGCAACAGCAACAGCTGCAATCAGCACAAACATGTATTTATGGAAACTCATCAGGACCTAACTCTGTTGCATCATTGACTATCAAGGATTCGCCTATGACAGCCAACAGTGGAAGCTATGCAAACAGTCTCACCAACACTCCAAATGCTACACCCACCAACGCAACAATTAACAATCTTGGGTTTCAAGTAAATTTTCCGAACTCTCAGCAACATCCAACGTTAGGTCTCTTCCTGGAAAAATCACCCCACCAAAAAGGGGTTTGTCCCCTATCTAGCAACGGTGGAGCTAATGTAGGGCAACCTGGACCCACTCCTGACTTTGTAGACTTGGCAGCGGCAGCGGTGAAGAACACTCTCGGAAGCTTTCGCGGAGCTGCAACCGTTCCCACACAATCCGGAACGGGAGGAAATGCGAAGATCACCGACTACGATGAGAGCACACGAATGCAGTCGCCATTCGGGGGAATGCCGTGGAACGAAAGCGATCTCATTGCTGAGAGAAGAAGTAGCTCGCCTAGTTCAGTGTCCGAATCAAATGATCCTCCTCCGCCACCTCCAGTCGTTGCGGCAACAGCAACAACGGCTCGATCCCTCGCTCAGCTTGAGAGCTGTAAAAACTTTTTCAACAGCTATCCAAGCGGTAATGCCGGGCCTGGCACTGCAGCAAACGCTACAGCGCCCTTTAACCATCCTCCAATGGTGAACGGTATTGATTCCATACCAATGTTCAACAATACTAATACGACTCAGCAGCAACCGACGACGCCAACTCATCAACAGCAACAGCAGAGAACTCCAAACAATCAGTACAACGGAACTATCTACCCCCAACTAGCGGGTATCATGCATCCACAGACTACTCCTACAGAACCGCCTTCAAGCTTATACGGCAATGGGGGCGTTGTAGGTGCTGTGCAGTCCACTACACTACCTCCACCGACTCAGGTCAACCAGTACCCCGGAACACCTTATTCCGCGGCTAGTTTGGGCATGATTTCTGTACAACAGCCTGCGCTTTCAACAGTTCCTGTTCAGACTACAACAACACCCAATCATCCGTTTTCTCTGACTTCGCCGATTGATGGAAAAATGCCGACATATCCGGCTCAGCTTCTAAGCAGCTGTGCAGAAGCAGCCGTTGCGTCGATGATGCCACCAACCCCACCGGTTACAGTTACAGCCAAGGACTCGCCAAGCAAGAGAACAAGCGTCAGTGGTAGTAACATATCTAAAAAACAGACGCACAAATCACCCCAACTTCCGCAAGGAAAATCGCCCGGAAAGTCGCCAAGACAGCCTCTGCAGCCACCAACGCCTCCTGCACCAGTTCCCGTGGTGGCATTGCCGCCGACTAAATATGACCCCCAGACGCACACATTACAGGGCAAGCCGCGGCAGCGTGCTCCGCGCGGAAGCGGCGGCTCTGGAGCCCCAGGCAGGGGCAGGGGACGTGGAAGGGGTAGAGGACGTGGAGGAGGAGTTACCAGTGGGATGGCTATGGTACTGCCTCCGCCAATGTCAGATTACGGGAGCAATACTCATATAGTCAATAACTTGGTCGGAACTCCATTTGAATTCAACAACGAGTTTGACGACATGGCAGGACCTGGTGTGGAGAATCTGCAATCGCTAAGGGACCGGCGAAGAAGTTTTGAGCTTCGAGCTCCACGAGTTCAAAACAAGTCATCCACTACGCCAACAACTGCAACAACCACAAATCCTCTTCTCCATCCAGTGCTGCCGGGACCTGTAGACATGAGAACGTACAATCTAGGATTTGAGGCACCGCACAGTACAGCATCTCAAGAGGCCTACCAGAATAATCTTCTGGGTGCGTTTGACTCTGGAACCGCTGATCAGACACTCAGCGAGTTCAACGAGGAGGACGAACGCCAGTTCCAGTCGGCACTGCGAGCAACTGGAACTGGAACCTCGCCCAGCAAACAGCATTCAGGACCAACGGCACTGGTTGCACCTACAACTGGTCCCAATCCAACACCTGCACAAAATCTTCTTTTACATTGCACGGAAGCAAACCAAATGGCACCCAATGTGGCTGCCACAGGTGCTGCTACGCATTTGGTCGAAGGCTCGCTGGTTGAAGCATCTCTAGAGGCCACTTCAGAGGAGGTATCGATCGACTCAGACAGCACGATACCACACTCCAAGACCTCGATTTCAGATGCCAGAACTCAGATTAAACTTAAGATCAAGAGCCCACTGGCCTATCCAGAACACTATAACGCCATGACGAACAGTAACAGTCTGACTCTTACCAGCACTCTGGTGCAGTCGTCAAATGTAGTGCAAACCACCGTATCCACGTCGACTGTAGTCAGTGCGTCATCAGCCGTTAGCGGCAACTCTCGCCGCATGCGAAAGAAGGAACTTCTTAGTCTTTATGTGGTACAGAAAGATAACCACAATGACGATAGCTCATGCGGACTGCCAGCCGCATCCGACACTTTGCCCCTTGAGAATTTGCGAAAGTCGGAGGAGGAAGACGAACTTTCAGGTGGCAACGGTACGAAAAGGTTCAAAAAGAACTCTAGCAGCAGGGAATTGCGTGCTCTTGATGCGAACTTAGCCCTTGTGGAGGAACAGTTGCTTTCAAGTGGTGCAGGAGCTTGTGGAGGAGGATCATCGGGTGACGGCAGACGGCGTAGCGCTTGTAGCTCTGGTAGCAATAACGACAACAACGGAAAGACTGGAGCAGCTAGTAGTGCAGGGAAGAGGCGAGGACGCAGTAAGACTCTCGAAAGCAGTGAGGATGACCACCAGGCCCCCAAGCTGAAGATCAAAATCAGGGGGTTGACGGCCAACGAGACACCATCAGGTGTTTCAAGCGTCGACGAGGGCCAAAACTACAGTTATGAGATGACCCGAAGGGCTTGTCCACCTAAAAAGCGTTTGACCAGCAATTTTAGCACTCTTACACTAGAGGAGATCAAGAGGGACTCGATGAATTACCGCAAGAAAGTCATGCAGGACTTTGTCAAGGGCGAGGACAGCAACAAGAGAGGGGTAGTAGTCCAAGATGGCGAGTCGCTCATAATGCCCCAGCCTCCCACAAAACGACCTAAGTCTTCCAAGCCCAAAAAGGAGAAGAAGGAAAAGAAACGCCAAAAACAGCAACAGCTTATCTTAAGCAGCAGTACAACCACCATGACCACGACCTTAATTGAGAACACGGCCAGTGCGTCGCCAGGTGATAAGCCTAAGCTGATCCTCCGTTTTGGCAAACGAAGGGCGGAGACCACGACAAGAACCGTCAGTGTGGAGCAGCCTCCTACCTTGGAGGCTCCAGCACCCCTGCGATTTAAAATAGCCAGGAACTCATCTGGCGGCGGCTACATAATCGGTACGAAGGCGGACAAAAAGGATGAGCCTACGGCAGACAACACGTCTCCGATTACGGAGCTGCCACTTATATCACCACTCAGAGAGGCGTCACCACAGGGCAGACTGCTCAACAGCTTTACACCGCACTCCCAGAATGCTAATACGTCGCCAGCCCTGCTTGGTAAGGACACGGGTACCCCATCGCCGCCATGCTTGGTGATAGACTCTAGCAAAAGTGCAGACGTGCATGACTCCACATCCCTGCCCGAGAGTGGAGTGGCTGTGATGGGCGTTCAGTCGTCCCTTGTGGATGCGACCACACCTTTGTGTGTCAACGTGGGAAACTACGAGAATAGCAACAACTCATTGCCATCAGCCAGTGGCACCGGATCGGCTTCCAGCAACTCCTGCAATAGCAACTCGAACAACAACAACGGCAGTGGAGGAGGACGCGCCAGCGGGGAAGGCGCTTTACTTCCATTGAAAAAAGACTGTGAAGTTAGATGATAATCGGAGAACGCGAAAATGTCGCATGTAAGCGTATCCTGTAACTTCGTTCATTCAAGCTTTCGATAATCCCCTCCCTTTGTGATTTGGTTCCTTGCCCTCGCCCCCATTAGAGTGTTAGCTTTCATAGAAAATGAGCGAACTGCAGGTCCTTAATCGAACTTTAAATTGTACAGTTAGTATGTAAGCCCCTTAACCATTCTTTTATCTGTCTCTAACTGGTTTGTTGTAATCGCATCAGCGTAAAGAAGATATTATCTATACACACCTATATAATATTAATATGCATATAGCACATTATGCGAGAAACAAAAAATATAAATTGTACATTTTTAGAAGCAGATTGTACATTTAAGGCTTTGTAAATTATTGTATTAAAGATATAAACGAAACAAAAAAGCAGACACAGTCGTCTAGCCTAAAAAAATCCAAAAATGCTCTCGGTTTAGGTTTATAAAGTTTCCATTCACCTAAAAATCCTTCCACGCCTCCTACCCACTAAGCATGATTGATAAACCCCAGCATAATAATAATAAACACTATTTATTAATAATTATTTAATAAAATGTGTAAAATAATCGTAAAATATTAGCAAAAAGTGTTAAATGCGTGCAAAAAGTAACAACAATTTCAACAATTGTAGCTATAGTCATTAATTGTAGTTCTTAGCGAAAATCAAAGTCGGTTGACCCTGACCGCAATCTAAGTGCATATAATAGTCCCTGTTCCCAAACATGTGCGTAGAGAGAAAAACAAAAATTGAATAACAAAATTCCCTATCATTTCCGAAAGGGACTTGTTTGTATTTTAGCGTTTAAGAATGCAACGTATCGAAGAACTCCAGAGAAAAGTTAATGATTGTTTTGCGTTATATGATGTTAAAGCAATAGTAACGTAGGCAAAAGAACACTGGTTTTCTATAAGCAAAGGTGCCTGCAGCCTTGAGCGAAGTCACATACACAAAACAGGCCGAAGCAAGAAGCCATTGAAAACAGTACTGTTTGGTAGGTGTGATTGCATTCCAGATTCCGATTGCGGAACGATACACAACGCCCCAGTCCACCTAGCCTTTCTGTACTCTTTTGTCGCCAATAGTTCAAGAAGTTACTTCCCATTTAGTTTTCAATTAGCATGGGGCGTATCTCGATTAAAGGGGCAAAACAAAATTAACTAAAGAAATCATTTAAGTAACCCAGCAACAAATATTTATTCTAAAATAAACCCGCGAAAAGGCAAAAATAGAGAATAACTAATATAATTGTGTAAAGAACCAAGCAAGAAATAAATTTAGAAGTTAACGACACTTCTGTAATTGTAAATATTTGTGCGCAAAAAATGTTTTTAATTAATACCATTACGTTAACTCTAATTATTAATTAATGATTATGATTATTAATTTTAATTCTAGTTTTTAGCGAAAATTTAATAAAAGCAAAAAGCCTTATTTAAAAACAACATTGTTCAGAACTGCCCTGACCTTTGCTTTTCCTTTGTAGTCTGTAATTATTACAAACGTTCTTATACTCGACGCCTAGCTACTTATCAATTACTGCGGAAGCAAAGGACTCGAAAGGACGCATATTAAGGGGATTTATGTGGGGGTACAACTACAGGGTGCAAGGCAAATACTATTTCTAGAACCCTAGCTCGGTGATGTGAATTCGAAATGCTGTCGGATAGCAGACCATTTACATCGTAGATATAAATTATTTATTATAGTTAGCACAGGACTAAATTCGGAAACTCAAACTATTTTTAAGCTTATATTAGGCTGTAAAAATCGTGTAAAGATCAATCAACAATCAATCAGATAAATTGTATTATATACATAAAAATATAGCAGAAATTAAACCATAACTAAATAAAGATAGTCAATTGAATTTTTTATGGCTTCGGCAGGAAAATATTTTTTCAATACTATATAAAATGCGCGGCAAAACTAATCAAAGTAAAATCTAATTTAATTAAGTTGGGTTTAAATGAGACCCATATGTCTTACTTAACTCCTGATCTTTAATACGTGTTACCTAAAAATAAAATAAGATTACGATACATAAACAATCACAATTTTAAGAGCGGTAACAGTAGACCATTATTATTTTTAAAAAATGTATATGGAAAAGTTGTGCTTCCACTGGTAGGGCAAAACGATTTATTTCAAAAATTTTGCAGTAAACACAGTAACAACAAATATATCGGAGTCTGCACAAGATCGGGAAAGATTTTGGTCAACAATTTTTTCACGATTTCAGTTCGCGCAGGACTAACGGACCACGATGAAAATCCACTTTAATGTAGATCTAAACTTGTATTAACAGAATTATGGCTGGGCTTGGAGACAGTAGAAAAATGCAGTTGTCTTGGATTGAAGCTTGTTATTGCAGAAGACCCATTAAACACAACTAGGCAGTTATGTGTGGACTCCGGAACCCGTCCGTGGTCGTCCAGGCGCGTTGTTGACGTCTACTGGTAACGCGCCAGCTTAGGCAAGGGCGCGAATGAGGTGGCTATTACTGGAGAACTGATGGATTGTGACCTGGAAAGTCGAAGTTTTTTGTATTTACTAATTTAAGTATAAAGTTCACGGTAACACCCACCGCCAGAAAAGGGAGCTGCCGCGCTTAAGCTCTCCGCGAACCTGCAAATCATTCCAACAGTCTACCCAGCTCTTGTAGGCCGGCATAATTGGCGGTTGGGCAGCCATCAGGCGTGAACCACTTACCGCTGAGCAGGTGGATACCACCTGCAGTGGATACAGTAAACTAGATACGGCAAACTGTGTGAATCCGGAATTGTATTGCCTGCCCAACTTGTCCTTGATGATATATTTGTTAAGGATGTAAATCGTGGAGCTGCTGAGCACAAGGCAGGCCAAATCGCCCAACAGCTTTGGCACAAGACCGGCGAAAAATCCCGCTATTCCCTCAGACTTCCAAATCTCGGCCACGGAGCCCACTATAGAAGTGTACAAGGTCTCGCGGCCGACAAACTGCGCCATCATGCGCAACGAGATTACGTGAAAGGGATGCGAGGCCACGACTCCGCTCACCATCAAAACAATATCCCGCTTCAGACTTTTCTTGAACTGGCCGTACCTGAAAGAAAACAAATCAGGAGTTGTACGGAGGCACATGACAATCAAAGACTTGCAATTCCTCATCACTAAGCTGGGAGTCGTCCTTATTCTCATCTGGCTGCTCCAGGCCCAGTTGGTCGGCCACTCGGTCGCTTACCACCATGGCCACCAGAGAACCCACCAGTTTAGGAGCTAGACCGCGGTAGCAGCCGTAGAAGCCGTCGATCCGCCGAATGTGGCCAGCTGCAGGAGCCGCAGCGGAAATATTAGTTATGTTTCGGCAAAGAGGAACTTTGTACCTACCGTACTGAAAGATGTTCGGCAACTTCATGATCGGCTTGCCCAGTATCGACTTGCCGGGCAGAGGAGCGATCGGTTCGTAACCCAGCTGGATGAGGGTTTTGGAATATTCAAACGGATGAAGGACGGCGCTGACGCCCAGCCTAAGACCAAAGCGGATCCAGACATTAACCTCCGTATCCTCTGCGCGGGCGTGATCGGGAAAGCCGGCCATTCTAGTTACGTAGTGGGTGGAGTGACTGAGTGGTCTGGTGACTGCTTATGCCGAGGGCCCAACTCTGTAGCTATTAATTTGGAGGACTGCTGTGCAAAATACAGAAAAGTATTAGACCGTTGGCCGTCTCTTACAGGGTTGCAAAGGCTTTGGGAAGTTGCAAAATTATACTTTTTTTTTATTACAAAACAATATACTTCTGACAGCAATGTGGCCGGGTGCTTCGTTGTTGCTTAATGCCGTGAACCGATTCGTCATCGATTCATCGATATCTTCTCATTCTCTGGCGCAAAAAGAGCTCGGCTGTTGTATAACAAATAGTTGCTTTGTTGATTTACAGCTTTTTTATTTAGTTTAAATATTGCTTTTCTAATTGTTCAACACATAATTTACAATCCCACCTCTAGTAGCGTTGATCAACCAGCTGCCCAAGCCCACCTCTAGCGATATGTATGGTGGTTGTTGGTCGTGCTCTATATAACATGCATAGGTATTTGTTGAACATTTCTTACATCGGCACTACTTTTCGGTAAGTGCGTCGAATTGTGAGAATGAATTGTTGAAACAAAACTTACCACCCCTACAGTGGTATTCAGAAGACGGTGAACAAACTGGAGAGGTCGCGTCTGGACACAAACTCCATACAAGGCTGTTTGGAGCTTGCGTTACAGGTTTTTCACCCAACAAACGAAATACACACCGTGCTGTCCAGTCGGTTAGTGCAAGACAATATAGACCATATCTGTATAGTCTTTAGTCTTCGTTAACTTTCAGAACAGACGCCGGTGTACACGCCCTGCACTCCACGGTGCAGGTGGACCTGGAGCGGACTAATGGACAGCCCTATGATACAACCATATTAACTGGGGTGCTCAACCGAACCCTTAACAAACAGCGTCTTCCCATTCGAGTGCTTAGTAGTAAGTTGGTGGCCAACTCCTTCCACTGTCGCTACGACGCCACTGGACGGACCTATCTCTATCGCTTTGCCGTGGCAAAGGACCCACCCTTGGGAGACTGCAGTCTCCGGAATAGGTCGTTCGAGACCTTTATACCAATTGAAGAAATCGATCGCTGTTACTTTCTGCAGTAAGAAACTCCGGTATCCCTAAAATGATATTAGTAACCACTTGATCCACCATAGATCTTCTAGCTTCGATATCAAACGAGTCCAGGCTGCATCGCGAATGTTTATCGGCGTCCACGACTTTCGAACTTTTATGAGTGTCAGCCGCCAGAAAGTTAGTCGGGATCATCCAATGTTTACAGTGCGCAAAATCGACGAGATTAATATACGTCCTGGTGAAACACGTGCATTGTCTTCAAACGCTATTCTGGCCGCTGAAACATATAACTATTGGGACATCGAGATTAGGGCTAAATCGTTTCTATACAAACAAGTCAGGCGCATTGTCGGCGCACTAATCGCTTTGGGTAACGGACGTATAGACGAGAGGTGCCTATATCAGATGCTCACCATTCCCTCGAAGAATTCTTGGGATCACCGTGTGCTCCTGGCTCCAGCTTGTGGGCTTTACCTTTGCAGAGTGCACTACCGAGAAACGGACATTTAATACCGCTATGATACTGCTGTATGAGCTGCAAAGGCGAATGGGCAACCTGAGACCCACCGCCACGGTTGTGACCACCCCCACCGGTGTGCGCTACATTGAGCGAAGGACTTCATCCGTCTGCGTGGAGGACATTGCCCAATGCTCCCAGCAACTGGATCCGCATAAATACGGCTTTGTCGTGGATACCAAGCCGGACTCTCTGCCCGCCTGCATTCTGAGCGACTTTCTCTACCTAGGCTCGCAGGATGCAGTTAGCCCGGATAACATCATAAAATATAAGATAACTCACATCCTGAGTGTCGGCATACAGACGCCCGAAGTGGAGTGGCCCTTGCCCGTAAATTGTAAATTTTTGCCTTGCCTGGATCTGCCGGAAACAGACCTGATTACCTACATCTTGCCCGCGTCAATGGAGTTTATTGAAGATGCGCACAGGTCGCAGGGTTGCGTGCTGGTCCACTGCAATGCAGGCGTTTCGCGATCCCCCTCCGTGGTAATCGGTTATCTGATGCAGCGCCGTGACATGTGCTACGAAGATGCATACAATCTGGTAAAATCATGGAGACCATGTATTCAGCCCAATGCGGGATTCATACAACAGTTAAAGAGGTCTGATTAATAGTAAATAGGATAAGTAACTATGAATGTTGTTTTCTTGTTTGTGGTTTTTAGTGTACTAATCCACATTTGTTGTACAACACAACGATATTATCCACTAAACTCTCAAGATTTAAACATAACAAAAATTTATTCTCTATTTGGTTAGTTGACACAAATTTGGTACGGATGTTCAAAATACGTTACATGAGATACTTGTATAAAGTCAACCGCTTGTTCTTTTGCATTAAACAAGGGTGCCGAGGTGTTGAATATCCCCTTCTGAAGAAGGTGAAATTGCTTGTCTAGTACCCAATTCTTTTTTTTTTACGCTGGTTGAGGTAGAAGGATCTGGGGATCCTAGAACTTCGAACATTTGCTTGGATATTCCTTTGTCGGGTATTAGTCGATCCGTTAAGTTTTTTTCACTTAGTGCTTGCTGAGTTAATCGTCTATTAAGATGATCTGCCGCAAAGAGTTTCTTAACAACGTGCAGCCAGTTCCCAGCGTGTTGGCTTTGCTGAACCTTTGCACATTCCTTGCTGCCAGCGACAACATCACCTTCTTGAACGCCTCCAGATACCGTAGTCTCAAATTCACGACTCAAACATTCAAGCACAGCCAGTTTGGCTTTAAGCTGCTCATTGGCCGTGAAAAGTTTTCGTTCCACATGGTGAATATCCGCCACCTGAGCAGCCAACTCTGTGTCGAGTCTTTCGATTTGTAGTAGCACCTCGCTCTTCGTTTGGTACGCCCGCTTCACCTGGTATCTACGTACCTTGGAGTGCAGGCTGAGTAAAAGTTCCTCTTCACATTGCAGCTCTTTGTTTACCTCGTGAATCTTTTCCAGCCAGTAAAGCCGGATCTCGTCCTGCATAGTGTCACTATTTAATGCAGTTTGGAAGGTCCTATCTAGGATGACAAGTGTTGCAGTAGCAAATGGATAAGACTATCAGCTTTATCTTCATCCATACCTGACATTGTCCCAAAGTTTCGATCTGCGTTTATCTGAGTCTTTTCTGTAAAAAGTTCCAGGTCTTCGCCCTTTTCCTGGGGCTCATCCAAGTCCTTTAAGTACGTCTCAAGGAGGTAGTTTTTACCCAGCTCTCGCTCCCTCACCTGGTGCTTTTCCTCCTCGATTTTAAGAATCTGTCGATCCTTTTCGCTGCAGAATGGCGCCAATGAAAGTCGGAGATACTCGGACAGATAAAGGCAGATAAACTTACTGCAACATGGTCATTTGCTGTAGAATGGTTTCATCTTGGGCCAGGATAATGGTAAGCAGGCTCTCATTCGGCGTTAAGTGGTGATTTCTCTGCTGCAGCTTCCGGCTTCTCTTCGAGTGCTTAGTGTTGGTATTGTCTGTGGTCTTAGTGTAGAGAAGCTTGCCCCTCCGCCGGATGCGCATGCTCCGCGAACTGTCTACTGGACTGCCCATTCCACTGTCCTTATCGGTCGTCGGGACTTGCTTTCGACTTGAAGTGCCCAAGTGGCGAAGCTGTAGCTGGTACTGTGTGAAATAAGGTAATTTGAAATGATGAGAATCGTTTTTCTCGTGAAATTATTTACTTCCTCTTTCGGCATTGCGTGAAGGCTGGTTATAACATCAAGGAGCCTGGCACTACTATCCAAATACTCCTCGTAGTGACGCTGCTTTTGGACAATGGCGAACTGCTGTGGAGCGAGTACTTCTTCCTTGCTGAGCACATGATGCTGGTCAATTTGGTAGCTGATTAACGAGCAGATTAGATCTGCGCAGGTGGTGCTTGAGTCCGCGCCGGATATCCAGTGCTCCTCGCCGTTGACCCAAATGGAAAAGCTTTTTGACTGAGAAGGTATCACGCCTATGGCTCCATCTCCTGGCGGTGGTAGACTTTGCATCCCGAAGCCATTAGTGGTCATTGTGTCAGCTAGCGCTCTATGGAAGGAGCACAAAGGACAGGGTTAGCCAAAAGAGAACCATAGATATGCTAATACAGATGTTGTATAAGAATCGTGGCAAACAAAAAATTTGGTGTAATTTATGCAATCTAACCGTATGTAAGCAGAGCAGACAATTAGTTAACAGTTCTTCTTTAGAATTAGGCACTAGGTGACTCATGGAGCGCTGCTATGACTGCCTTTCTTGTTATAATTACAACTTTCTCGCGTTCCACTGGCCCGACCAAAGACAGTTTTACGTTTTCGTTGCGAGCTGTGTATTACCAGCGCGCTCGGTATCTTTGCCACAACTGAACCACTGCACCAAGTCGGACATGGAAGCAGCTCCATTTAAGGGAGAGCGAGCAAGAGAGGTGAAACAAGGCAAGAGCAACGAAAAATATGTCCAAAGCGCTCAGCCAGTGGGGCATGAGGAAGCTTTGCAGGTGTAGCTCTGCTACACCTCTTGTTTTTCTCTTTGAGACTTTACGGTATCGTTGGTAAGTTTATGGAGTGGACCAGGCACTCCCCCTTGGTGATTGATGCTACACCAAGATATTCTCTGCCTTCAGGTCTTGCTTTCGCTATTATTATAAAAGATGGAGATAGGCTTACTATAGTTCCTTCAGCGTCGGACTTTTAGAAAAACGATAAACAGAGCTGAGATGCGGAGATCGGTTTGGTGGTGCGCGGAGCAGATTTGAAACCACACTGACTCCAACTCAAGTATACTTAGTTGTTGGCTCCACGAAACTCCGAGCCCAAGCGATTATCATTTTGAACCAAACTAGTATGGACGTCTCTATTCGAAACAAACTACTTTTCAGATACTCTTTACGGTCGAGGCCACAAACGGGAAATCTTTGGAGCCTCGTTAAAATCTCTCTTCGCGGTAAAGACTTGGGTCATTATAAACAACAATTCTCAGCAATTAAGCCAGGAAACATTGAAATGGAAAACTCTAGCCATTACTACTAAATGTCACTATTGTAGTTGGGAGAAATCTGAAAAGCTTGGGCAAGTTAAATGCGGAAGTGATTTGTATTCTCTTATAACCATCATAGTCTTTAAAACGATATCGATTTGTATTCTCTTATAACCATCATAGTCTTTAAAACGATTAATTCCTTCAGTCCATATATAGTTTGACCATCGTTGCAACTCTACTCTTTCTAATATTATATACTTTTTCTCATACACCTACAGATTTATTTTAATAAAGGTTTCAAGGTATCTCACAGATTTGCCACACGACTAATTTTTTGACTAATTTTCAGGGTATAGCCATAGCTTGCCACAGGCTGCCGAGCCATTCACCTATGCGGTTTTCGCAGCCAGTGATAGTTTACTTGGCTTTTGGCCTTTCATTTTCATGAGCTACAGTTGAGGTTCTTCGATTTGGGTACCTTAAAACAACACATAACCGGTATGAAATGCATGCATAATGCATAAATGTGTGCCACTTAATGCATTTTAGTCTGCACACGATTTGTCGACTGTGGATACATACCTGTGAAATATGGGCTTGGTGTTGGAAATACAGATTTATTTTCTAGGTGCAACCGAGTAGCACAAGATACACCTGCTGCGCTAAAGCGGGGGAACTCTGCGAGCATTGCTAAATTATTAGCAAATTGCTCCTATAATCGATTCAGTTTAAACAGCTTAGCCAAATTGGTGGGTTAGCCGTTGAGGTGACAATTTTGTTCTCATGTTGGTTTGGTCTTTTGTTGTCTGTGGTGGCGTTCGGGTTTTTTCCGTTTGAATTTATTCAAAAAGTATCCGCGTTATGCATATCCTGTAAGCCCGCTGGAAAGGTAAATGTATTACATGAACGCAAAAGATAGTAAAAACAAAAGCGGGCATTATTATTGGCATTACGACATCAGCTGGCTCCGGCTGGGTCTCTCTCAAACGATACCTCGCAAAAACGCGCTCAAAACAAGTTTTTCTGTCGAGTTCTCGTCCGCAAACTGATGCATGACGACGACGACGACGGCGATCAGTTGCCAAACAAACGCTAGAGAGCGTGGACGAGATCTTGCCAAACGAATAGCGCTCAAAGGCAGTACGGGTTGAATCGGTTCGGTTTGGACTGGATTGGTGTTCCAATCTGGCCAAAAAACACCTTTGTGTGTACAGGTATTTGAAAAGCGATCATTATTTAAAGTGCGCCCACAGCGATGTTGAGAAAACAATTGATCTGTTGTGGATAAAAACAAAAATGTTGAACAATTTGAATGTGATTCTTCCAATGGCAGTGTACGGTTATCCGCTTTCTACTAGGAAATTACGGCAGTTTCCTCTTCGGTTTCTGTTTCCCAATCAGCAATCCTCAACATTGTCACCAGTGCACAAAACAGGCTTGCCGACAATGGCAGTTGCAGCTTACGCTTTTGGTAAAGATGTACATACTGGAGTCTGGCCCAAAGTTGTAGGCGCGGGCGTGACACGGCCGACATGCTTCATGAGCCGACCTTGCAGTAGATGCTTAAGTGTTCGGGGCTTTCGTGCTGCATAGTTGTGCACGCAGCCATCTCTTGGCCGTACGAAACTGGTTTTGCCTTCTTTGCCCGCCGAGATGCTACCCACATAAATATGCAAACAAGCGCCGTATGTATGTGAGGCCAGTCCGTAGTACATGGTCTCAGCAGACCTAGCCAGCTATGACGGATAAGTTGTCATTAACCATATCGTAATAACGCGTGCGGAGCGGGTCAAATATTTGGCAACCCTGTTCTAACGAATTTTGTTGGTTTTTCCTTAGGCACGATGCCGCGCAAGCTGCTTAAATTCCTTATCATCTTCGACAACACTTCCCTCCTGTACTTCCCGGGCCAGTTCCTCTCCGGACGGGTTCTAATCGAATTGCAGGACGAGACACCTGCTTTGGGACTTCATTTTCATGTGGTAGGCGAAGGGGTGGTGCGCAACGGGCGCCGACAGGAGAGGACATACGACAAGGAGAACTATATCGACTTTCGGATGCGACTTCTGGGGGACGTAGACCAAGGAGGTCCAGCCATACTCTCGCCAGGAATTCACAGCTTCCCTTTCAAACTCGGCTTGCCGCTGGGTCTGCCATCTACATTTCTCGGTCGGTATGGCTGGATTCAGTTCTACTGCAAGGCGGCGCTCCGCGAGAACAATGGTATTATCCACAAGAACCACCAGGTCTTTATTGTGATGAATCCCATCGACCTAAACCTTGAAAAGCCCATCTTAGCAGTAAGTAGCTTTTAAAATCCTGTTTATAAAAACTAACCTTTCGCCTGACTCAGCAACCGTTCACCTGCGAAGTGGATCACAAGCTAGGCGTCGTCTGCGTTGGCGGAGGTCAAATAAAATGCAGAGTGTCCCTTGATCGCGGAGGGTATGTGCCCGGCGAGAATATTCTGGTCACCGCATTCATATCCAACTACAGTAATGTGTCCATTAAACGGACAAAGGCATCCCTCACGGAGGTCGGTTTCACTTTCAATTGGCTAGTTAGAATTCATTCATCTTGAACTGATTTGAATTTTATTTAGACCATCGAGTATTTGGCGCGTGGGAAGGTGGTGCAAACGGAAAAGCGGGAGCTGGCTGTCTTAGTTCGTGGCAAGATCCGTCCGGGGGCCAAAGACGAGTGGCACAACGAGCTTTATGTTCCACCCCTGCCGCCGACCAATCTGCATGGCTGCCACCTCATCAAAATATCCTACGACGTCTTCTTCGTAATCGAACCCAAGTCCATGGAGAAGGAGATTAAGCTACAGCTTCCTATCGTGCTTGCGACGTACCCCTTTCGACACTCCGGCGATGCGGTCAATGCCAACACCTGGCCGGAATCGGTGCTTAAGCCGGACACGCACACCCACTATCCGTCCACCCTACCCATATTCCGGCCCTGGCTGCACGAGAAGCCTAGCGAGGCATAGTCCCAGCTTTTAGGATTGCTGTGTATCATAACTTGTTAAGACCGATTTGCGCCATACAACAATTTAAACTTATTTAACTCATACTTAACTTTTTTAATGTTTCTGGTCCTTGCCAGAATTTACTTCTGTCCCCAAAAATTTGTTTCATGATTGAAGAATATCATTTATTTATGTTTTCTATAACAAATACAAACGAAAATTAACATAAAGAACAGACTTTGATAAATTGTAAGTAGCTCATATACATAACTCTTTATAAAGCCAAAATATTGTGGGTTACATATTATTAATTTGATAACACTACCCTCATTAAACGTCTAACTACTGTTAAATGGTTATTATCTTTAATAACATATTTATTAAAAAGTTAGATTTGTAAAAAGTGGTAATAATAATACTTCTATGAAACTAGGCCACAGACATGAAGCATACTGTTCAAAGAATGTGGATGCCTTTTGAGTTTTCTGTTCGGTGGTACTTCTAAATCACAAACTTAAAAAATATTTAGAGATCCACAAGATTTTTATTATGGCGATTAGCTTTTTTTGTAATTTTTTTCTTGTATTCCCCAAAGTATGGTGCAAATGCTGAAAACGCTACAGCCTAAATTATGCTATACAAATTCGCGGAATTGAGTATTGATTCTAAAACTAAAAATGGCCACACTGCTCGTTAAGATGACAACAATTACAATAGTCCTCTTTATTTTGATAATTTTATTTTATTCCAACGTTACCAGCGACTGTGGCTGCCAAAAGTTCGACCGGAAGACCACGGATACGCCGTCCATTTCCGGACAAGTGTGCCAGCAACGAGCAAAGGGTGCACACAGCCACTACCGGGATTACTATGGCGAACTGGAGCCAAAGATTGCGGACATGTCACTTCTTCCGGGAGGCAGGGTTTACATGGGCACCGACAAACCGCATTTTCCAGCCGACCGCGAGGGTCCGGAACGGCAGGTCAAGCTGAAAGACTTCTACATCGACAAGTACGAGGTTTCCAACGAAGCTTTTGCGAAGTTTGTTCTGCACACCAACTACACCACGGAGGCTGAGCGATATGGCGACAGTTTTCTGTTCAAGAGCCTTTTGAGCCCATCCGAGCAGAAGAACCTAGAGGACTTCCGAGTGGCGAGCGCTGTCTGGTGGTACAAAGTGGCCGGCGTGAACTGGCGACGTCCAAATGGCGTGGACAGCAATATAGACCACTTAGGCCGACACCCGGTAGTGCACGTATCGTGGCGCGACGCTGTGGAGTACTGTAAGTGGGCCGGCAAGCGGTTGCCCAGCGAGGCGGAGTGGGAGGCGGCTTGCAGGGGCGGCAAGGAGCACAAACTGTTTCCCTGGGGCAACAAGCTGATGCCAAGGAACGAGCATTGGCTGAACATCTGGCAGGGAGACTTTCCCGATGGCAACCTGGCTGAAGATGGGTTTGAGTACACCAGCCCGGTGGATGCCTTCCGACAGAATATGTACGACCTGCACAACATGGTGGGCAACGTGTGGGAGTGGACGGCAGATCTGTGGGACGTAAATGACGTTAGCGATAATCCAAATCGGGTCAAGAAGGGCGGTTCTTATCTGTGTCACAAGTCTTACTGCTACAGGTACAGGTGCGCTGCACGCTCACAGAACACAGAAGACAGCTCGGCCGGTAACCTGGGTTTTCGGTGCGCCAAGAATGCGTGAGTTGTCATCGTGTCATTCCGCACAGCTCTTTCTCCTTTTATAATATATTTATTACAAATACATCAAATTAGCCGAATATAAAGACTTTCATTCACTTAATATTAGGGAAAGACCTCCAACAACCACCTTCTGGTACTTAAAAAATAAACTGAAGACGAGAGAAGTCGTCGTTTCTCTAGTAGGCGGAACCGGCTGTCATCTACTGGGAAGTTTATATGAACATTTAATAGAAATCAGTTTTATGTTCGTTCAGCCATGGGACTTTTTTTTTTTTGACGAGTAACTAATTCTATTTATTAAGATTTCAAAAGGAATCGTTCAGTAATTCCTCTGAACTTAACCTAATGTGTGATAAATATAAATGAGACCAAGTGGTATCTTAATTATAAAGTACAAAAGAAAATGTAATATGTTATGTTATCCTCCGGGTAAGGAGATCGCTGGGGTGTACCCTCTTCAGTCTTCGGAGAGAGATGGGATCAGCTAGGATAGTTGCTAGTCGGTTCGGGTGGGCCATAAGCCTGTCGGCATAACGGCTGCTGTGGAAATTAATCTGATCCCCAAGAAGGGTAACTTTCAGATCTCTTTCGATGACTATGTTCGTCACGTACCAGGGGAGCCCAGATGCGTGACGTGCAGCTCTTGACTGGACCACACGGAGCCTATTAAGCTGGGATTTGGCGGCAGTTCCCCACACCTGGATGGCATAACTCCACGTTGGAGCGAGAATGGCTTTGATTAAAAGAGCCTTAGAGCTCATTTGAAGTTTGCTGGAGTGGAAGAGCCAGTCGAGCTTTTTTAGCTTCGCCAGTGACTTTGATTTGACCGACGTGATGTGGGCCCCCCAGGTCAGTCTCCGATCTAGATGAACTCCTAGGTAGCAGTGCGATCTAGCATTGGTGATAGGGCTTCCATTGAAGGTCAGATCTGTGCAGGTTCCGGGTCGCAGGGAAAAAGTTACACAGGCTGACTTTGAGGAGTTAATGGCCACATTCCATTTGGCAGTCCATTTTTCGATTGCGTGCAGCCAATCCTGGACCGCGTTGGAGGCAGTTTGCAGTGAAGGATGAGACGCCAGCATGGCAGTGTCATCGGCGTAAGTGGCCAGGAGCAGCTGAGCCGGGGGGACTTCGGCGTTGTTTGCGGGAGATGGCATGTCAGCAGTGTACAGGGTGTATAGGAAGGGCCCAAGAACACTTCCCTGTGGAACTCCTGCATGAATCTCCTCCAGGCTGGATCGAGCATCACGCACTGCAACGTCGAACGTCCGATTAGAGATGAACGATCTCAGGATGGCATAGTAGGGAGCAGGAAGGAGAGTTTTCATCTTGTATAGAAGGCCCTCATGCCACACCTTGTCAAACGCTTGCTTCACGTCTAGAAAGACTCCGACCGTGTAGAGTTTGTGCTCGAAGCCATGCGTCACCTGGTTTACCAGTCGATGTATTTGTTCAGGGCAGCCGTGGGACTTCCTGAAACCAAATTGGTGTGGAGGTATATGGTTCACTACTTGCGGCAGTTCCATCAGGCGGGCTAAGAGTATTCTCTCAAAAATCTTAGAAAATGTTGATAGCAGGCTGATTGGGCGATATGCATCGATTTGCGTTGGCGGCTTTCCGGCTTTAGGTATCATAATGATACGTGCTCGCTTCCATTGCCTTGGAAAGTGCCCTAGCCTTAGCATGGCATTAAAAATTTTTACTAAGGCTAGGACTCCTTTGCGTGGCAGAGACTTCGCAGCACGGTTGTCGATGCTATCGTAACCAGGGGTTTTCTTGATGTGTAGCGCCTTCAGCTGCATCATGACTTCCTGCGGAGTGGTATGCCTAATGGGGCGAGCCGGTACAGTCGGAGCGTCCAGAAAATTATTGATTTCTACGCGGTTTGAGTCGTCTGTTAGGTTGAAGGGCAAGAAGGTGGAGGTCAGGTGCAAAGCAAATGCCCTCGCTTTTTCATCGTCCGTCTTGAGCCAGAGGCCACTTTGACTCAGGATGGGAGATTGAAACATCGGCTGCCTCTTGATATTTCTTGTGAGCCTCCATAACGAGAAGTTGCTGTTGTTATCTGGGCCAATACCCTCAAGCAGGGTATCCAGATTATCTCGTCGGGTCCTGGCTAGCAAACGATGCAGTCTGTTTGTGGTACTAGAGTATAGCTGCTTGATGTTCGGATCTCCTGTGGCGATATACCGTCTCCTGAGGCTCCTTTTGTGGGAGAGCAGCTCCCTAGCCTCCAAGCTCAAGATGGGAGCCCTCCTTGCGGTCGTGTGACGAGCTTGATGTGGGGGAGGTGTGGCCCTCCGTGCTGCTTCCGCGATTGTAGCTACGAGGTAATCTACATAAGCTTCCAGACTACTGCATGTGTCAATGGGGATGTTGAGATCAACTGTGGCCTCGATGTGCTCCTTGAAGGCCACAGTATTTGCAGTAGGTGACAGCATTTTAGTGACACCTTTGAAAAGCTGAGCGTCTTCATCCAGTACAAACAGCAGGGGGAGATGGTCAGACGACAGTTCTGTCAGGGTTTGCACGTTGATTTCTTGCTGTCTGAATCCTTTGGAGATCCCGAAATCAATTGCACTTGGAGTGACACTTGTTCGAAAGGGATAGCAAGTAGCTTCTCCAGTTGCAACAATGTCAATACCTTTGCCCGCCAGAGCGGAGAGCAGCACCCTGCCTCTAGTGCACATCCTGTAGTTTCCCCACCATCTGTGCTTTGCGTTCCAATCACCTGCCGCTAGGAACTTTGTGCCAAATTGAGAGATGATAAGCTCAACGTCAGCCTCCGTCCACCTGAGGTTAGGAGGACAGTATACTGAGGCAATGTTAAAAGTACCCCTGCTAGCCGTCAGCTGGATAACTGCTGCCTGGATGTGATTTTCCGACAGGGTGGAGAAGAGTTGATGGGAGATGAGTGATCTAATAAGGATCGCCGCACCTCCGCGACGGCTGTCATCCGGGTGGTTGGCAGTGTGGAGGGTAAAGCCAGGAATTCTAAAAGTGGACCGGGAAACGAAGTGGGTTTCCGACAGCAGGAGGATGTCGATTTCGTGAAGTTCGATGAAGGCGAGGATCTCATTGGTCTTCGAGGAGGCCCCATTGGCATTCCAAGCTGCTATCTTAAGAGGACCCATTTTGAGCAGCAGAAGGGAAGGTGCGATTTTGCATGAGCAGTTGCATTAGTGTTTCAACTAGTGACAACATCCTGTCAAGCCTAGAAAACAGTTGTTCCAGCTTAGACTCAAGGTTGGCGCTTGCAGGGGGGACAGTAACGGCAGGCTTGGCGACGGGCTGACTTCCTCTGACTATACTAGCAAAGGAAGGCTTACCAGACATAAGGACTGGTGGACTGGGTTGGTGTACTCCTCTTGCAGGACCAGAAACAGAGGGTTCATTGACTTTCCGTTGATGTTTGCGGTTAGAAGCCTCTAGCAGGTATTTTTTGCAACCTTTAAAGTTTGCTGCATGGGGGCCGCCACAGTGAAAACAGAATCTGGCCTCGTCCTGTTCCAGCTTGCACTCTGCAGTGGGGTGATTTTCTCCGCATTCTCTGCATATATAGTGCCGAGAACAATATGCCTTGGTATGACCATAGCCTTGGCACCTGTGGCATTGAATCGGTTCCGATTGTTTACGGGGTTTCTCCCAAGTTACCCTGTGCCTACAGACAACCGGTATGCCCTTTACTTGATTGTTGTTCTCAGCTTTTTTGAGGTCAATGAACCTCATATTAAGAGGAAGAGAGGTAGCCTTGTTGCGCGGAGTATAAATCCGTACAACGTTATGTCCTTCGTTCTGGAGGGCTGCGATGATATCCACCGATGGGACTCCGTGGTGAATATTGCGCATGACAATCTTGTAGGGTCGGTCCTCCGGTAGCTGATGGTGATGGAAAAGGGATCCTTTGTCGAGAAAGTGACGGGCCACCAGCCTGTAGCTTTCTGGGGAGTTGCACTGAACAGCGCAATCTCCCGAATTCAGGGCCTTTATTGTATAGGAGTCTCCCACAAGAGCGTCCAGCTCGTCGCGAAATGATGTGAAGTTCACCACATTGGGAAACATCATTCTAGGTACCTTAGAGTGACGGCTTGATTTCGGGGCTGGTACAGTTTGGTGAGCACCTTTCAGCTGTTGTTTTTGTCCTGCTTTCCTTGCGGCACGGTTGAGGGCGGTATTCGAGGAGCATGGCTCGTCGTTGTCACTCGAAGATTCCACGCCCAGGACCATATCTTCCTTGTCGCTAAGGGCTTGGAAGCGATTGGCAGTGATTATAGCCGGGTTGTCAGACGCCACCTTTTTTACCATTTTAGGGGAGAGGACCGCACCTGCTCTCTTTATATTTCCTCTATTCCTAGATTTAAAGGAGACATCCTGCCAGCCGGAGGCAGATTGTGGCTTCGCAATTGAGCTGACAGATGCACTGTTGTGAGTTGTACTGGCAGTAGTAGAGCATACGTTGCCGCTCAAGGAGGAGGTGAATATGTACGCAGACGAGATAGTCGAGCTGGTGGTGGTCAGTGTGAAGGTCGAGCTGCAGTAGGTATTAGAAATACTGGTAGTAGCGAAGGCTGGATCTTCACTCAGCCAGCTCTTTGTCAATTCCTTCCGAATCTCTTTAGGGCCAGCGCCAGCAATTAGCTTCATCGACTCATAATCGATAGATTTTTGCTGTGGATCGTTATCCATAATCAAAATCTGCCAGCTAAAAGCTTACAGTTCAAGCAGCAGAGTGTCTAAGACACAAGCGACCGCGTGGCCGCTGGGCAGCGGAGCCCCACTTCGTGCAAACAAATTCACGTTGAGTTCCACTACAATATCCATGGGACACACACCTTGTAACATAAATTTAAATAGGGCAAATAAGGCTTCATTTGAATAACTTAAAGTTCATACATATTTAATAATGATTTTTTTATTAAAATTGTTTCACTAAAAACTTCACGAATAAATTTGTATCTCAAGTGTAACAAACAAGGATTTATTTACATTTTTTAAATACGAGTCTATGCCAATTTTCTACGCACAAATTTTTGCACATGTCGCAGAAACCGATAGCCGGCTTACTGCGTTTTCCCCACAGTCTGTCCTTGACCAGATAGTTGCACCATCCCTTCGAGTGACGGTATGTCGGTATATTTATCGAGAGCTTCCTTAATTGGAAGTGTTGGAGTATGGCGGGAGGAATTGGGAATGTCAAATATTGTTGTGTAAATCAGTGTGATCAGTTGTGATCAGTAGTCCCAAGAATAAAGTCAGGTATGTATACCCATTTATTGGAAAAATATAACCAAACTGTTGAGTTCAGATTTCAATATTTTAAGGTTTATTGTTATTTTATTCGAAGTCTTTAGTTTATTGTTCATATTACATACTAATTTCTTGGTTGTTTACGATTTATATGTGTATGCTTGTATATCGCTGACTGTAGTTGCCTTGGAGCAATTCAAAATGTTGAGGGTAAATCTTTCAGATTCTGACTATGCAAGTATAATAATGCGTGCTTATCTTAGGCAGATGTTTATGTGGTGGTACGGCTAAGTTTATGCTCTAGAGTATACAATACTCTACTATACTATACTATGCTGAAATGCTTCACTGATACAACATTGCTAGTGGACATGACGGGGGCTTGGGAATACGCTAATTTACATCTTCCTATGTACAATATCGTAACTTATACTTGCTAGAACCTGAGTTCTGGCAGGGATGGCGATCGGGCGATTGTGGCTGTGGTGCTGTGCATTTTCAGATGTTTTGCTCAAAATATCACAATGCAAAATATAAGCGGCAATTGGCGCTTGGTTGCTGATGCCAGGATATGTCGATGTCAGATACACATGCAATGCATATGCTACATCTACCAAACCGCGGACAATGCTGGAAGACCTGGCTACACGACTCTCAACTAATACTGGTTGGCTGAAATCCATTCATGCTCCCACTCCCGCCGCCGTCGACAGATGAACTGCCTGCAGCATGACCGCCTTGAGTTCCCGGGCTAGGTTGTTGATGTGGACCACCGAATCGACCATCTCCTGGACTGCACTACCGCTGGGGAAGTGGGCTGCCGCCTTCTTCGACTTCAAGACGCAGGTTTTTAGGGCTTCCGAGAGGGCGTTGGTGCAGCGCAGGATTTTCTCTCGTAGCGCCTCCTTCGAAATATTTCGGTAAACGTTGTCGCCTATGGTCACCAAGTTGTGGGCGCTCACGACCACAAACTTTCCGTATGCAATGAAGAACTTGGGCGGCTGGTTCTTTTCTACTGTCTCCAGGAAGGAATCAATGGCCTGCATCAAGTTTCCCATATGAGTAGAGATCTGTTGGGCGTAGTAGCGCACCAGCTTCTTGTCTTTGTCGGTCATCTCTGGCGACTTGCAGGGCGTACTAGGTGTCGTGCGCGCCGTGGGCGTGGTTGGAATTGATCCAGACCCAGCGCCCATGGCTGAACTCTCAGCAGTCCGGATAACCGTATCGAACTGCGTTTTCAGGTCGGCGGGAATAGCCTCACGCAGCACCTCGTTTTTCCTGGCAGCTGCATCCTTGGACTCAAAGGCCACATAGTCGTAGTCCTCTAACCATTCAGCGCTGCCCCGACTGCCCTCTAATACTCCGGTTCCTGAGCCTCCGTTGTGACCCACCGTCAACTGCCGCTTAAAAAGTAGCGAGGCGTTGCCCTGGATGAAACTGGTGGTTGAGCGCACGTCCTCAGTGAGCGTCTGGGCACAAACCATCAGTTGGTCCAGTGCGTCCGGGGGTCGGCAGCCGTGCTTCTCGTCGTTTCTGGCCAGCTGATCTACGGACCACGCTCCCTGTGCATCGAGGGATTCGGAAGAGTCGTGAATCAGCTTGTTGGCATCTCGCAAAGCCCGCACCAAGGGTCGCAGCTTGAGGGCCAGGTTTCGGTCCTCCGAACGCGTGGCGTTTCCCAGGGCTCCCTCCCCGAACTCTGCCAGGTCGTGGAGTGTTGTGCGCAGACGCAGAGCGGCCAGCTTCAGATCCATGATGGCCGGCTCGAGTTGAGTGCGGGTGCGCCAATTGGGTACTACGAAACTTAGCAATCGATTTATGGCGGCAGTAGTCTGCAGTTGCAGCTTTGCGAGTGTTTCTAGTGCGGAGGAGAGCTCTAGAGGCAGTTCTTTGGTAGTGCTGACGGTAGGGGGTGTGCACAGCACCCGCGGAACCTGCTCCTGCAACGGAGGCAGCGGAAAGTCGTAGGTCAGCCCACTTTGTTGACGTCGCACAGGAAGCGGATTTCGGCGAGGGATGTCGTAATCCGGCATGTTGGCCAGCGAGGAACGGTTCGAGCTGGAGAAGCTCAGAGAGAGGCTGTCGCTGGTCAGCAGTGAGGAGGCGGAGCTGCTTGGCGTCATCTGTGACATTTGCTGCTGGAGCTGGTTGCTGCCTAGGATCAGGGGTCGTGGCACATCGTAAGACTCCTCCGCAATAGATGCGGCCACGCTCTTGAGTGTCTCAAAGCGGGCGCCTAGGCTGGAGCTGGAGGTCGTTGTGGAGCTAGAAGACTTCGGAAGACCGCTTCTGGGACTGTCGTAGTTCAGCGGAACGGGTGTAGCTGGCTTGGGTATGTCATAGGTTTCGAACTCGCTGCCACTTCCGTTCTGGCGAGGACTAGGCATTATTGCAAAGTTCTGGTAGATGCTTTGGTTGCTATAGATCTGCTGCTGCGGCGTGCTGGGCGCGGCTCTTGCTCCAGATCCAGTCGCTGATCCTGGCGAGTAATTGTAGATGTATACATCACCGTGTCGCTGTGGTGTGATTACCTGCAAGTGAAGAGCATTAGAATAATTTGGTTTAACTCCCTTTACGTGGTTTAATTCAGTTATTCGACTGTAAGTACACCGCCCTACACACCCCACACTGCCAGCTAAGTGGCTTATTGATTTTCCTCTACTATGCATCTGGCAATTTAAAAAAAAAGTACTGAGGCAGTCGTAGAACATGGAATACATTCGGGTGTGGCACTCACTATTTTGGGCCCTTCCTCCGCCTCTTCTGCTTTCACATCTTACTTAAATGTACTATAAAAATGGTCTATACAATTGAAAATTCCAGCTTGGAAAACCTTGTCGTCGGAAGGCGAAAATTTGACTGCGATTGCGAACCAAAGATGACTGAGTAGGGTTGTGGAAGTCGGGAAAATGACAGGGAAATTGTATCGGGCATGCGCAATGACCGTTTAGGATATACAGGGAAATTCAAGCTGTTTAGTGTCAAGGCAATGGACGGTAAGTCCAAAATGTCCAATGTAAAATAAATCAATTCCTCATACAACTTCGTTTTATTTTACTTTATTAATTTTCATAACTTTGATGAGGCAGGATCAGTCCTACGTCCTTAACGCGATTCGATTCGGTTGAACCTATAGTTCAACAAAATGTCTTCTTACATGACCAAATAAATTCAAAGAGCAGCTGCAGTCCAGGATAAGGATCCGAAAGGATATCCCTATCTAATCAGCGGGTAACGGTCAGGGCAGCTGAGACCAGGCTAGTCGTCTAGCGGAATTTGGAAAGACAACTAGACCACCTATAAGTAGGCCTACCTCAAAAACTGAAATGGAACGTGGCTCAGCAGGAGCTGTGTATTGTCTTTATATGACCAACGTTTGGGGAATCTTTTCCCCTTCCTTTTGAGTGCCTTTTCCTGCTGATAATTTCCTCTTTGTTGTGCCTAAGTGAATGTTGTGCCAAATGAACAACTTTGCCAAGGCAAACATCAGAGTTTTCAATATAATTAGCGCATGTGGGTAGCCGATTGGGTTGGGCTGTCCAACAAAGACATAGCATTAAAATCCGGCCACCAGGCGGTCTTCTTTCCGTCTGTCGTTCAACTTTTCCTAATTGCATCTTGATGGCCTGCACTTCGAATACCCCGCGTGCTATGCGTAATTCCAGATACTGGGAGTGTAAAAAGTGTCATGTAGCGAGCCCGAGATTATCATCTCCACGGTTTCTCAGCTCGTTCCTTGCATTTCAATGTTCCCTTAGTATGTTTTGAGTTCTCCGCGGATCATCCCATTTCTTCCTGCCCCCGTCGCGGTTCAATCAAAATCGTATCATTTTGTCACGTACGAAACGAAACAAAGAATCAACATTTCTTTATCGAATGACAATTAGACAGCGAGTTATCTTTTCCGAAGGGATACGCAGGGAAAACTACACCGTCCGTCTCAGGTGAGAATCGACCTTGTTTGGATGCTAACCGGTGGAGGTTATTTTTCCGCTTTTGCAATGAATCCGGTTTGCTGTACCAATCGAAGCGATCGGTAGTCTTCGAGTTTCCCCGACTTTGGTCACGCACAAATCTCCTCAGAATTGAATGAAATAAAAAAGAGTTTTTGTTGTCGCTTTGACTGCATTTTTAACCATTTTTGGGCAGTAAAACAAAAACGACATATTTTGCTCAAAGGTAAAGTCTCTTTTGTGCTTGTTTTGGATCTGACCATAAATCTTCATTGGCCATTGCCCGAACCAGTGCATTTGGCAACCTGACTCGGCTTCGTTTGGCTTTATGCTCGGTGCGTGACAGAGGTGGATAAAGTTTTAGGGGATAGACGGAGCGATGGAGCTTTGGACCGGCAGAGCTGGCGGTATGTGGGCTCAAGGAACTCGAAATTGTCACACAGTCTGACGACGGCTGCCATCTAACGGTTCGAGCGAGTTTCCATGCCAGCCATAAAGTGTAAATACGAGTATGTGGGATGTCCGCAATAGAAGAATCTGAGAAACACTGCCCAACGATTGTGCAACGCTGTGCTCGAGACATTTCCGTTCTCGATTGACTCGAGGAATGTCGCTAAAGTTTTGTTTGCGTAATTTACACTTTACAAATTTACCTTTATCGATGTTTGTTTATGACTAAAGTCTTGTCAAACCTCTTCAGTTGTCGGAGCATTTCAATACAGCGATTCTGAAACACGCCAATGATACATCACACCAAATAGGAATGTCTGCCCCTACAGCAACCGCATTATCGGTCAAGTGCATGTTTGGAGCCATCCTCCACATGCCTCTCGACGCCTTCAAGTGAAAAATTCGCGTGATGAGATTTTTTGAACTCAATAAAATTGAACACAACTCGAACAATAGGGGCTTTGGGTATTTAGTGCAAGCCTTTTATGGGCAAAAGGTTTCTCCAAATCTATGCATCCGCCAGCAAATCTACCGGCGCAATGTACAGTGGGCCGGTCAAATCGCTGGCTCTCCTTCTCACCGACTTTGAATTTATGGTTTCACTTGCTTCCAGTTAAGATTGATAGCTGCCGATAATACGAGAAAATGTTTACGACTCTGTAATTTTAGTTTCATTTTATTTGATTTGCCTACGAGTCGATCATTCAGCGAGTATGCTGAGAAAGCGAAAGTTTCTCCAAGAGTATTATCGCCCATGGATGTGGGCGTCGTTCGAGGTTTCCAAAGGTCATGAAGCTCTATGGATGCTATTGGTCACGTCGGCCAATTAGTTCATTATGCCCATTTAATAGATAATCACTTCCTGTACTGAGATCTTCATGGACAACACTAAACACCTCAAGTCTGTAGTCGTGCTTCTTCTATGCTAAAATGTTTGTTTCCTTCAATTTGCTAATCAAATGGAATCAAAGTGAAAGAAATGCAAATAAAATGCATGTCCAGCTTACAAATTGTCAAATTTCGAGTCGATTGCAAAGAGGAAACCAGTTGGACAGCTGCAGACCCCTGCGGAACCAAGGATCAGCTCTCGCAACTCTTATTAATTGCACAATTACGACACGCAGTTGTCGTGGAAAAAGCAGGGCATTGCACTCCTGGAGATGCAGATGGATGAGCGATGGAGCCGCAGGAGCCGAGAAATTACTTTCATTTACTTTCCTGACAAATAACATAATTCAGTAGCCGCAAGAGGACGTAAAATTTGCAATGAAACGAAATCAATTAAGATGCACTTCCTCCCGATTGCTTTCCATCAAAAAGGCTAACGGAGCGGTAAATGGATAAGTCATGAGGACGTATGAGGACGAGCAACATACCTTTGTCGGCGAGGCGTGCCACGATCTCCTCGAGACGCGAGACGCCGACTCCGCTCCGAGTCCACTACTAGCTCCTCCCGAATTGGAGTTTGAGGGCGACACCGCGCTGATGATGGAACCGTTCTCGTATATCTCCGCCGAACAGATGGAGCTGTCCAGCGTGGCCGTGCTGGCAGCCAGGGACGGAATTGGAGAACTGGCCGGCGAGGGAGAGAAGCATCCCGAGTCGTACGAGTTCAAGACGCGCAACCGGTTGCCCGGGCATAGACCCTGAAATATATTTAGAGCAAAGAGAATATGTTTATTTGAATTATTATTTAGTTTAAGTGTTAAATAAAAAGTTTCCTATAACCACAAGATAGTCTTTTTTTTAACAAACCTTATGAAATATTAATTTATATGCATAAAAATAATGGACACAATGTGTTTAAAAAAATGTAGTAAAAAGAATGTCGTGCGTGCTTTTAATTGGACGGCTAAATTTTTATACTCGCCCGACTCACATTCTCAATGCAAGTTTTGACAGAAATTCGTGCGATTCTCCTAAAACTCGAAGTCAACAGAAAATCTTGCCAACATCTGTTTTAGCTAAAAGTGTGTGCCGAAAGTTGATTTCGCTTTTTGACACAGTTATTTATGTTGCTGTTAATATTTATGCCACACGTTGTTGCTCTTGTCGGCACTCAATTGACCATTTTTGGGTTAATTGTTTCCATTAAAAGGCTCGGCTACTTTTTAATTAGCGACAATTGCCCGACATATGTATAACGTACCGCTATCGCGTTCATGTTCCCATATCTCACCCAGCACTTCTGATTTCCACTTTGATATATGTTTTGACACCATCGCCGGCCGGCCCCCACACAAACGAGATTTTTAAAGTGGCGCCAATTCAGTTGTTAATTAAAAATTGCTGTCGATAGACGTGCAGAAAATGTAAAATTTTCCACAACTTTGAAATGTAATCGCAATCCGCAGAAAAAGCTAAAAGGCTTCTATCTCTTTAACCAGCTCATAATGTTGTGTACACCTGGCAATGCCAATGGCCCAGTTCGTGTGAGATATGTGGCCAACTGATGATTGCTATTGCGAGTGCCATTACCTGGGCTCGTGTAGACCCAAACTAATAACAAATCATGAAATTTAGGCAGTGGAATGAGAAACAAAAGCACGGCATTTATTAACTCAATGCACCTACATATATGCCACCTATATGTATATGCCTTCTAGCCTCTAAGGAGAAGTGAAATTAGAGGACCCAACTCACCTGTCGGTTGCGCAGAGAGCAGAGCCACCAGCCTTGGAAGCCCTCCGTGTCCTGCTCAAGGACTGTGAGGATGTCTCCCTTCTTGAAGGGCAGCTCGTCCGACGTGTCCGCATAATTATCGTAAATGGCCTTGGCGTAAAGTTTCTGCAAATAAATCAGCGGAACATTAAATATTTAAGAAGGTTACTAATGGGGGCACAATTCGCAGGATTTTGTTCTGCGTGCTATCTAAATAAAGCCGTTGTTATGCAAGCCAAACACTTTTGACGGAATTTCAAAGACGCTGAATCGTCTCACCAGCCACTGACCCTTTCAGCAGACCGAACTTGACGCTGGCTGTCATTGTTCATAAGAAACTTCTCTCCTGATCGCTGTTTTTAGCATGATTTTCGTGTTTCTTTTGCCATAAAATTTGCAAATGTTTTGCTGCTACCACGTTTAAAATGAACGCCAAAAGTACGGAGAAACCGCAAAAGAAAAGGCAGAAACAATGCGATTTGGTTTTTTTTTATTTTGGGATTCGGCTTAGTTGGAATTTCAGGTCAACTTTTTGCTGGTTCGCATTTGTGCGATTTTGGGGTTGCGATTTAACAGCCGTGGCTGAGGAAGAATCAAGGTAAATCGTAAAAAGATAATACTAGCCTCCCAGAATCACAAGATATCCGATTCGATTAGACTCTAGATGAAAGATTTTGCAACCCCATACAAATTAAACAGCCAAAGCGGAACCCCAATTGTTTCCTGTGTAGAAGAAGTGAAAGAGGGCGAGGAAGCCAGCAATTACAATATCGAGCGTTCAATAGCCGCTGAACTTTCAACCCGCTGCTCAGGTACGATATGAATGCTTGTCCGTGTGTGCCGCCACAACTTCTGTTTACGTACATATGTATGTGGTTAGGTAGTTTTAAAACCCGTTTTACCAGGCGACGGATATTCTACTTTTCTATTTCGAAAGCGCTATGGATGCGTTCAAATGTCAAAAGGAAAATGAGCGCACCGACGAAGTGACACTGGAACGCAATGTCTTGGCCAAGCAATTCAAAACCAGGTACAATGCTTTCTGGGCTGGAGCAGATAGCTCCACATTTACAAAGCCGTAGATCACTAAATGTTAGGATCGAAAACGGCTTAGAGCTCTCTTCGCTACCATATCGCCATTTTACTCGACATTTGACACAGCGCTAATTGAAGAGGAAAATAGTTAGAGTACACAATTGAAAGATTCAAGTTCCGCCTGCAAATAAAGCCCATTTCTGTTTTGTGGCTTGAGGGTAATAAGAATTATGGCCTTTTCAGTTGTTCGTCTAGCACCTTTAATTGTTTGTGGAATTTCTCGGCAATTGAAATGAAACAAATCCATTCCCTAGACATGTTCAAAATCACTGCTCTCGCGGCGGCCTTTTCGACACATTTCGTCAGCTCGTTCTGCGCCAAAAAATAAAAATAATTAAAAAAAAAACTGAAAATTAAAGCAAAACTATAAAAAAAACAGCATGAAGTGCGGTGTGATAATAAAAACTCACAGTCGGCCAACATGGGCAGGGAAACACGTTCCGGATGGAGATTGGGTCGAAATCGGTGTGCCATTGACGGAGAGTTGCATTGACAAGTGCAGATGGGCGACTCAATGTAGCCCACCCGCCACATGTCACTTTGGTTTAGCAGATTGGTCAATTGCAGTTCGCACTATGAGTAACTCGAGTTCGATTTGAGCATTATGTCCGCAACTTGAGCAAATTTATGGTGCTGCACTACAGTTTAGTCGGTGATATAGTGCAAGAGTTATGTCAATTGAGAAACTAAACGACTTTTAGAGACTAAAAAAGATGGACTTTCGGTATTTGTAACAGTGGGTACAAAACATAAGCAAATTCATCAAATTCGACAGCGAAATATGAGTCACAACTTAGGTGGAAAGGCAAATTTCCGACTTAAGATTATTTTTAAGCAACGACTGTAGGTAAAATGAATGCCGAATATAAAGCGATATAACGCAACAAAGAAAAATGTGTTAAAACAAAATATGAACTGTTGACTTTATATATTAAAGAACAAATAAAACGGAATCCACACAAATTATTGTCGACCTTCGCGGCAATTAAAGTAGAATACGAAAAAACGTTGCAAAATTACTTACACAGGGAAAGATAAAAAGCCCGAGCAGTTAGCATTCAATTGCGCCAAATGAATCAGCCGAACAAACATAAGGTTACTGTTGTAGTTTTGTACATATATTTTAACGGCTCAGAATTTGTATTTAATGAATTGTTTTCGATGTACACTTATAAAAAAGGAAAAGAAAAACATAACTCAGTCATTAAATTTTTTAATGCTAATCAGAAAAATGATTAATCATTAATCGGCTCAGAATTTGTATTTAATGAATTGTTTTCGATGTACACTTATAAAAAAGGAAAAGAAAAACATCATTTGATAAAGTAAATATAAGCCAAACATTATATTATAAGAAATAATCATAAGGTTTAAGGGCAAATCTCAATAATAAACGGACGGACAGACGGACGGGTCCAGGTCAATATAATATATGGAAAAAATGTAATTTATTTGTTTATGCACTAATTAAATTCCAGTCGCCTCTCAACAAATTTCCAAGATGTATTTTAGGAACTTCCCACATTAACTGACAATCAGGTCGGAGAAATACCCCGGACGTGACTCATGCTCGAGGAATTCAGTTCGGTGTCTGGCGGCTATTGCTAAATTGCACTTTTCTTCTAACCAGTTTCAAGAGGGGCATCCGCTCGAGAACTTTTGTTAGTGCCTTGAACTTATCGTGTCGGCTTTTAAAAGTGTATCGTATACATTAGTGTCTATAATAGTTTTTAAACCGATTCATGATGGATTACGTTCTGGATTAATGCTAGGCCTTGTTCTGTGCATGTGGCGCGCGCGGTCCAACGATCGAAAGTGAGAAGAGGGATGACATTTCGGAATGGTAACATAATAATAGTCTGCGTAAACTAAACTGAACGTAACTCAACGCGAAGCAAAAAAATAAAATGCTCAACAGCGAAAGTTTTCTTTTCTGCTGGCTGTGTATTTTCAGTCGATATGATATGACATAGAATGCACTGTGTCAAGTGAGGAAATTTTACATGGTATATTCCTCTGCCATACTGTTCTTCTTGAAGTTTTCCCTATGAAAACTCTTTAAGCTTTTTCCAATCAGTCACCTTCAGTCGACCTCTACGGCCTTAAACTTGCCACATTCGTCAACATTCATCGGAACCTGTTGGACAAATTTGAATTCAAAAATGTTTGCACAAGCTGAGCGGTAAAGTTAATAAGCTGGTTTACGAACTAGCGAGTCATACACTGCGGTGTAAGTGTCTGGCGAATAGAGGTCACATCTCACATAGAGCTCACATAGAATAGAGCTCACAAAACACTCAACGCTTCTACCCCAACACCCCCCCTCCCATCATGACACTTAGTGTTCTGGTGCTGTAATTGTAATTAAGCTTAAAATTAAACAAACAACAACTGCTAATTACAAGAGTCGTGTCTCAGACATGGTCACTGGCACTATAATAGGCAGATCCTACGCCCCGAAGGCAAAGGATACTCGTTCTTGTCTTTACAGTCGCTGACACAAAGTATCACGTAATTGATGGAGTGCCGCGAGGCAGGTGAACCATCTGCATCCATCACGTGCACAGACTCACAGCAAAAGAGGCAGAGGTGAGATTAAAATAAATGTGCTCCAAATGCGCACAAATGCGACAAGTAATTGACGCTCGCCTAGACTGGCTCTGGGGATCTGGAGGAGGCCTATGGTCCCACGAGCTTCTCAGCTTACATTTCAAAATGCAAACAGCGAAAAACATCCGCAGATTTTATTTATGCGTTATTTGGCCTTGCATCAGAATTCTGTGAAAGACTTCGCAGTAGAGATGGGTTAGTATATGAGGCTGGGACTAAAAGGCGAAGACTAAGGAATCTTCTTCCGGAGACCCTTAACGCAATTTCATGGATTTGTGATTAGTTCAATCCATAGCCCAATCAATCTTAAGCGTGTCACGATGTCATCTCTAGAATTGGAACACAAAGGGTTTTTCAGCACACCGAAGACTGATGGAAATTAATACTAGTTCCTCCAGACTCCTTCGCATCCTCAGGGCCGCCAATTAAAGGGGGACTAATTGAGGGGCAGGATGATAGCCCCACCGGGGCTTAGTGCGTAGCAAATGAAATCAGTTATTAATAGTGGTGACCAGTGGTGCCTGGGTGGTAGGTAATTATCGGACAGCAGAAATAAACAAAACCGAAAGAGAGGCAATTCAATAGAGCAAGTGCATTGCATTTATCGCCGAAACAATTCCACTTCCAAATCTAATCAGACTTTATTGAGCAGCAAAACTAAAAACTTTAAATTGTCAGGAAAATTAAAAGAAAACCTGATAACTAACCGAAAAACCAAGCATAGTTTTTCAAAAACGGCCCGTATTATTAATTGAGATTGTGTCAGGGGAGGTCTGGCTCAATGACAATCTTCGAGGATAACCGCAGTACAGATTCCCTAAGGGACTCGGATCTATCGCTCATCGCACGCTGATTAAGTGGGCGCCCCACCGTTCCAGTCTAGACAGAACATATTTCTGCTTCGACACAATAATTTTAAGTGCCACTTCTGGCTCCGGTCTGGATCGTAGGGAAATTGATGAGAAATAATGTCCGCGTGTGGTTACTCAATTGGATATGAATTGATAGTTCATTCTGATAAAAGCATTACATTTTTATTCAAAATTTAATCAGAAGGTCTGTAAGCTAAGAACTGAAAATATCTGGAGGTTATAACTTATAGATTGTTTATTTTGGGGAGTTCCTATTGTTTTCGATCAAAGACTAGAAGCTTTAAACACTGTCAGCCTTCAAATGAGCTACGAGTACCACAACATTGCGATATCTCACCTGCATCACAAACTGGCACATCAAACGGTTTACCTGAGAGGTGATAACAAAGCCTAAAATCGTAGACACTTTTTCGCCTGAGAGCTGCCAAAGATACACGTTGAGAAAGCCGATCCGGTTTCCTTGCAGCAGAAATCTCAGAACAGTAGATGAACGTGAAGATAGTTGCATTATATGCAGGATAGTCCAATCTCCGTAGCATAATGTGCGGCGGTTTATGATAGGGCTTTTTCGCTAGGTTCTACTAACCGATTTGATGAGAATGCGGCGGGAGACGGGCACATCATAGTCCAGGTCCGCATTGGTGGCATTCGAACTGCAGCAGGAGGTGGACACTGACACGGATGAGCTGGTCGTCTTGTCCAGCATCTTTGGTTTGTAGGTCTGATAGGTGATTTGCGATCTAGGTTCAGCTGAGCAGTCGCAGCTTAGCACGACATGTTGACGTCCACAATCGAGATGCCTTTAGATATATTTAATCCAGGACAATATAAATAAAGTTTTTCGACGTGTATTTGGCCACTCTTATCTCATTTCACTGTTGTCTATCTGCAGCTCTGAGCACTGAGCTCGCATCTGCATATGTATCTTGTATCTGGCTTTGCTGAGTCAGCTTAATTTCAAGTTTAGCCGCGGGCAACCGAAAAAACCGAATTCAAAACAAAAGACGCTAAACCACAAATGTAGCAAATCGCCGCTTTCCGTATATCTCTCGTGTGTATTTTTAGTTAGGTTGTCACGAATCGGATTTCGTATTTTATGTACGAAGCGCTTAAATCCCGAACGAGGTCTGCACCGCAGCAAGCAACTCTGTAGACTGAATCGACACCAAACGAGGCGTAGCGGCTGTTACTGTTAGAAACATTTCGAATGTCGTAAATGTTAGCCGCCCTGTTAACGGCCTATATTGCCGTCTATATCGTAGATGTAGATGTTGGTAACAAAACTGAACTTGTTCTTAATTTTATTAAATTTTATGCGAAAACAAATAGTAGGTCGGGCTAAAAATTATTTCGTTATCTCGAAAACACAGAAAAATATTGGGCTATGACACACAATCGTTATGCGAGACAGCCAATTCAACCCGATTCGATTATATTTGATGCATTCCTCCCTAGCACGAATCAAGTGCAGATGTTCTCGATAGAGCGGGGTGTTCACCCCCGAAAGCTCAATTAAACAGGAGATGCGAACCCGTACAAGCTCAAGTTACCCTTGAAAGAGACAGTTTAATACAGTAGCCGCCTCCTCCTACAAAGCTTAAACAACGACGCGGCAGCTGTCCAAACACATTTTATACACCTTGGAGGCGTGAGGAATTGTGGGCACCGAAAAGGGCAGGAACATAACGTACTCCTTAATAAGTCAGTGCTGAAGGTCAGACACCCGTTCCGCACAAAAAGGAAGTTGTTACCCACTCCAAGTACATACGCGTACAGACAACCGGGCCGGGAAGCCCCCGACGTGTGTGCAGCTGCAGTTCCGAACAGAACTGATCTGAGCTGAGCAGAGTGCGACATTTGACATGATGCCTGCCGAGTGCCACGCCCACTTCAGTCACGTCAAGACCGAAGTCGGGGTAAAGACAGGCCAAGGAAACACAAAAAGTGGAGAACCGAACCCCCATTCCGTTGGAAATATAAAAAACTCCGACACTCGTTGAGTTTTACTGTCACTTTCGTTGTCGTTGATTTAATTTAGTTTGCTCGATTTGATGAGAATTTCAACACTAGAGGGGAGTGGCAAATTAAAAGCGACTTTCCATCAATATGTGTTCTTATCAAAACTGAGGAGTCGTAAAAAGATTTAAACAACAACGTGGGCTTATCAAATTTCATATCGGTCGGTCGTTTGTCCATTACCCCTGCGTATGAGTTTTTGAAAACGGAGTCTCGTCCTCAGTGAATCTTTCTTGTTGTCACGCTTGGCATTCATTTCATTAGCAACCGGTTTCTGGCTACACAAACAATTCGATGTGAAATAAGATGAATTGGGAAACCCACCCGCATTCCAGAGAATAAGTCGGCAATTTCGGACATATGTATGTGTGCTTAGGGTTGGAAAAATATGCAATCCAAACAAAATGACCGATAGGGAGGGCACATCCATATGTAAGCCCACTAATTGGCTCGTTAGGGGTCCGTGGTTTCTTGGACAGCAGTACAGCACTTTAGTTGAGCTTGAAATTTGCGAAAATTTTTTGTTTATTTTGCGTAAATTGTATAAATTTTGGGCGTCATTGGTTTTATATGTGCAAGAAATGTAATATGTATTCGGAATTATGGCACATGGCTGAACATTTAAATATAAATAATATAAAAAATTTAATTTTAGGTATAGCGGATATGACCTAACATATACAAAAGCCATTCCAGGGCCAGCATCGGCAAAAAAAGAACCGCAAAAATTGCTGCACATATGGCAGTGGCATCCGTGAGATACAAATCAGCTTTGATCACCATAAAATAATGTAAGCCAGAATCAAGAAAGTGAAGAGGGGAAGTGGCTAAGTGTACATATAACCGTGGTTGTCACTTGAAGTGCTTAGCTCAATAAACCATGTTTTCAGCTTTTTCTCAACAATTCCGATTGGTGGCTGAGCGGCAAAACACTAAAATCAACTTTCGACGGTAGGTAAATTTCCAACGACGGCTGACTATAATGCTGTGATGATATAATGAATTTGCATAACAGTAGCCGTATCATTTGGTTCTTACGCGAGGATCTCGAAGTGCGGAATGAGACCTCCTGCGGAGTAGTTGGTCCCAAGAATGCCCAACACAATTACCGCAAGAACCTACCTCGGCATGTAATAAAATCCGTGCCGTCTGTGATTTACTTCGGGATGAAGGCAGTGTGAGGATGTCTCATAAACACTCATTGAGGGCCAGGGGCCAAGTGGATGAAGCGCACACACATTGCAACCTTATGCTGACTTCCTCCGTTTGTACTTTCCGCTGATGTGGCACTTAATGCTAACCCAATTCCGATTCACTTTGCGAAATAAACAAGAGAAAGAAGAATTTTATGGCTTGCATGTAAGAGTGTTTACTGGGGATTCATTTCGGGTTACCCGGCACCCAGTCAAGTGATTCTCAGAAAGCTTAGGCAGACAGATACTTTGCCTGCCCCGGCACAAGAATAACAAATCAAAGGTAGATGATATACATAGACTTTTCTCTCCGGTTTCCATTCGATACACTCTGTCTCATTTTCAGATCTTGTGAAACAAAGAAGAAAATTTTCGCTTTTGTCGTTAGGCCGAAAGAATTTGTTGCTATAAAATGGTAATTAAAGCAGCAAGCGGAGATAATGTTTGGTCTGCGATTTAACCAAGCTAACGAGGCACAACGTTTACATATAAATAACAAAGCTTTTAAAGAAAAAAGAGCAAAGAGACCCTATTATAATTGTTTTATTTATCCAACTTATAAGAAAATAGTTAAGATTCCAGGATTTGGTGCTACACCTTGCGTATTGATTCATCGATTTTGATGATCAACGACCATTTTCAATATTTAGCATTGGTATCGAACGCACAGTTGATTTGGGAATCAAATTTAAGGTACAATTGAAAGTACAATATCAAGGCATTGACGTCAAAGTATATGGCGGAAGTTCTGGAATAACGTATGTCGGAGTGAATGTCCCCCTCTTTTCAACTTATCAGTCTGGTGAAAATCGGATTACTGAGACACACTGGGCCAATGATTGTTGCCAGTTTTTGGTTTCGTAAGCTAATGACTTATGTGTCAGTCACAGAAAAAGAACTCTTGTCTTGCAAGGTCGATAAAGGGGCACCATCATCAGCGTGTAAATAAATCAATCACCATGCTATTGCCACCATTATCCATTAGCATTCTCCTAGTAGATTTTTTCGTGAAATTCATTTCTGATTTCGGTACTACTTTGCTCTTATTAAACAATCCGCAATCTAAATATAGCCGATTGCACAATTTTCTGCGAATATTTCCACGGAAAAAACGCTAAAAACAAAGACTGTAGGAGGAATAGCTTGAAGGCTTTATCTTATCGAGTGTGCTCGGCATGTTGACATTTTATTTGCAAATATCTAGGGAAGGAGGTAGGAGGGAGGGGAAATCCAGCAAAATACGTCTAAAAGCGATAAGATTAGATAAGATTAAATTTTATTTCGGTCACCTCAACACTGAATATACTTGTACTCAACTTCCAATTGAGTTGCCTGACAACAACTTGCTGTTGCGATTTTTCGAACAATATATCAATAAATGTTGTCAGGGCATTTATTAACTATATATTTGCGAAAATGCACATGTGCACATAGGTCATCAGACGAGAAGAGAATCAAACATGGAAGTAATTTGAGAACGGTTTAACCCACTTCACCAGAACACCCGAAGAATTTTAGCGCCCGAGACCTAATTTCCATTTGTCGAGATCAAATTAGTCTTATAAATCTACGAATTATTTCCGCAGTCTACCACCCAGCGTTGCCCAATTCAAAACAGTGTATTTAGGTTTTTGGAAAATTTATGAATCCAACATATTTGGTGTGTTCTCCTTGTCCATCATCTTTCTCGAGCGGCCCCTGCTCCTCCAGTTTATAAGGTCAATGCGTGATCTAAGACAATGCAGTTACCAAACCCGAAGAGACGTCAAATTGAAATACGGGCCAAAACGTGGGCGACCCCGATACCCAAAAGATTTCGACCAAATAGCCCAATTGATCTGCAATGCGATATAAACGACGCCATCTAATAAATTTGGATTAATGGGTCAGCAATAAAGGCCGAATTTGGGATGTGATATATGCATAGTATTCATAGATCGATGATAATCTCAAAATGATGATGTTTTCGGTTTAAGATATACACATTAAGCTTATCGGAATTTACTCAATACGTATATACTATCCAAAAATACACATTTTCCCCACCTCCAGAAACTTCTTAATAAATCTCGGCTGCTCTGCATTTCCATAATTTAAGAGCAATTTATTAAATGCCGCAACGCTTTAGACTGCACAGGAAAAGCTGTCCCCAAACTGCATAAATTATTTTAAGTTCAAAGGAGTGGGAAACCGGGCGACTAGAATGAGCTGATATATCTTTTCGAGACACCAATAATCAGATATACACATATATTTGCCATGTGCATCCCGAATGTTGCAGAAGTACATATATTCTCTATGTGCCTCGTAGAGGTTGACAGCGCTGATTAGCATGGTCTCTGGGTGCTGGGAACTGAAAAAATATTTACGGCAACTAGGTTAAATGATTTTTGAAACCGCGTGTGATCTTATGATTTTTCTTGGTCTTCCCATCAATTGCCTATTAAACTTAAGGAAATATTTCTTAATTCTTAACAGAGGGGATGCGAAGTGTTATTTTCGGGTACTTATAAAAGATAGCTTAGCTGTCTTCACGTCACGTTACCGGGGAATATGTCTAGGCAGGGAAAGGAAAGAGGTGAATAGAGCCACCGCTGGCAAACACACAAATAATTATACTCATTCTCAGACAACAAATTGAGGAATTTTCAACACGTACACTTAAATTCTTCACTTTTCAGCGCACGTTTTCCCGGCTTTCCACTTTCTTCGTTGTTGTTTATTCTGTATTGGTGTTAGATACTGGCTTTTTCGTGCTGCTTTTAACCGCCGTTGGCTTAACGATTGATGCATAATGTCAGAGCTCATAATTTAAATGCGAGAACAAAATATGTTGGCGCCTTCGTCGGCCACCAGTGAACTAACTGTGAACTACTGCGAACTCAAAGTTTTCCTCTGTGCATTTCAATTCCTAGCCACGGATGAAGTGGCTTCGAGGCTCAATGAACGGTCCGCTTCAAAGCGGTCCGCCGGTCCGCCAGCTAAAAGCACTTTGGCTCGACTTGCCAATTGCCATTGAATAAATTCATAAATCACTAGAGCGCCGCTTACAAAATCCATGGTACACAATTCTCCAAAGTGCACTTTGTAATAATAAAAGTACCAGCAAAAATTTAAAAATTTGTACAGTGCAATAAAGCTTAGATATACATAGGATATACATATACATAAAAGACATCAAAACGTTAATTAGGGGCTTTTTGCAATATATATATATTGATATCTATCAATATCGTTAGAAAATAAACTCCTGCTTTAACATTTTTCTTGGGCCCATTTTCAATGCATCGCAGCATCATGACATATCAGATCACAAATAATCTTCCCTTCACATCGACAACACATCGTTCGCTACTCGGCAGGACACCAAAGGTTGATTAACCCTTCCAGATGTTTCCGCGCAACTTGCTTTTGGAGCTTTGGCTCTCGGAAAAATGCAGCAAAAAGTGCTCTCAGTAACCAAACATGTTGCTTAAGGAAAAGAACGAAGCGTGGTTCAGTGGCGGGAAAAGGAACAGAGAACAACCACCTCTGAGGTTTAATTGCAGAAAGTTCATAATCCGGCAAGGACGATAGCAGTTCTCACATTGGCATTGAAAAATCATATAGCAAATTTCGCGAGTAAACAAAATTGAAAGCATAAATACACAAGGGTAGAACTGACAGCGAAGTCAATAGATACATTTCTGAATAGGTAGCTGTTCAAGTACCACATCATTGATTGTTAATTGGCAATCAAGCATCATCATAGTTTGCAGCACAACTTTGGCACCTCACTAAAACATCCAATGCTGGGACGCAAATTTGTTTCACATCATGGAGCGTCTGATGAATGACGCGACGCACAGAAGCCACCACCACCTGACGCCCCTTGCTCTCCACGGGAATCAGGCAGCCAGCAGCCGTAGCCAGAACCCTCACTTTTGCTTCGTCACGACTCGAGGTCCACCCTGCCCTATCGTCCTGCCGAATGTGTTTACATAACATGGGCACATCGCCCGATTCTCTCTGCACGCATGCGGCCTCCATGAAGCTGCATTTAGACCCGATGGTTGTGTAGTCATTTAGCCACTTAGCCGCCCCAGCTTGGTTAGCCGGCAGAAACAGTAATACAGCGTTAGTTTACGTTACGCACCCTGCGTATCTATAATCTGTATGTATCTGTAGCTTTGCTGAGTAAAATTTGTTTTTGCACTCGCGTCGAACCATGCAAGGGCGTGTGGAAGAGGGTCGTTTGAGGAATTTGTCTGTAACAGATTTTACTTGCCGAAATGTACTAAATGTAAAAAAATAGTAAGAGACTATTAGGTTTATGTTCAATCACATAAAGCAATTTTGTATATAGTATCTGTATCGAGCACAAAAATGGAACGATTTGAGGTACTTAAAAAAAATATGAATGATTTTAATTATCCATGGACATATACATTCATATGTATATGAAAACCAGTTTCCCCACGCACCTAGTTAATATCAATTCCTATACGCTGGGTTTACCTCCAATAAGCATCGCGATCACATCGCTTTACTTCGATCCACTTCCTCGGATACTATCCATCTAATAAATACCATTCTGGACGTACCTGCGCACTTTTTGCCCGATGCAGTGTGCCGCCCGTGATGGAGTTCGCCGTGGTCGCCTTGGCGTGCATTGCCACTGAATTTATAACGTACTGCGGCGGCTGCTGCGGTTGTTTCAGCTGCCGCTGCTGATGCTTGGCCAAAACTGATGAGGTTTGGGATTCGGGCAGTATGGACAGAGTATGGTCTGTTGCAACATTACTAATTGAGTTTTCTGGTACTCGGTTTTCACTTTGACACTCCATTAATGGCTCTTTTTAGGATAGATGCGTTTTAGATTTTGATGCTGCCACAAGTTTTTTCATATCAGGAGCGTTCTAAAAAACAAGCAGACCTACATTGAGAAATCGAATCTCTACGTATCGGAATACATTCCAAACAAAAGCACGAATAAGGACGCGAGTGTAAACCAGGTTTGCATGGCTGGCGACTCCGAATCTAACTAACTCAACCATATGCAACCTCAAAAGGCAGCCGGTCGTCCTTCGCCCACAGAGGGTGGCTTGGTTGACAACTTTATCTCGGCATTATCTAACGAGCAGGCGCAGGGGGAGCTCGGTAAAGAACGCTCACGGAAACGGAGAGTAAGAGAGTGCTCCTGATAAGTAGTACAGAGCCATTTTGTTACCGTTCGGTAAAAATTTCGTGGTATTTGAAGTTTTCAAACTTTAAATATTTCACGATATTCATTTTTTAAATTGATTTCCAAGCATTTCAGTTTTGTTAACATTTCAAATCTTAAAAGAAAGATAAGTACACCATGAAACTAATGTTTGGTAAAAAAAAGTTATATCAGCAGTTAGAACATATGTATTACAGGAAACCAGTCCCCCCAAAATAATAAAATAACAAAATACTCTTTAAAAATTTGGACGAAATTAAGAGGAGTATATAACAAAAAAGGCATGTCCGCGTCAGTAAGAAATACAGTAACTAGCCAAGAAAATGGGAGTATCTTTAAAGTAAGTAAATGCTGGAAGATCTAAATTACACTTCTTACATAGAACACCCTTTCCCATTCGATCAAAAAGCGGTCCAGTAACTTGGACAACGAACTCAAAAAGAAGTCCGTGGTGGTTAATCAGGCACAAGCCGAAGAGTCTAAGGCTAAGAAGAAAGATACTACGCACTATTACAGTGTGGAAACACTTGCCGATCTGCAGTATCGATCTCAGATAAAGGTGAATCCAAAAGGTCTTACAAACTCACCACTACTAATGGCAAACTTCCCTTAGGTTTTGGAAAAGGTCTATGGCGAGGAGGTTGATATGACACCTAAGCCGATCCAAGATGACACTTATGTGGAGCAGTTCATGAAGTACAACCTAAATGTCATGCACCAAATGACGAACTTCACTACAATGGTAACCAAGAGCACGACCAGATCCCGCACGCGGTCCAGTGTTCGGGCCGGAATAGGCGGCAATAAGCAGTCCATTGACGATCTGATGAACGGTGTAAGTTTATACAAATTTTTTTGTATCATCCCAGCAGGAATCTTCATTCTCCACTAGATACTTTACGAAACTATTAACTGGGAACCGTACAGCACTGTTGAGGCTCTCGAAGAGGCGTACGAGCCCAAGCCGTATACCAAGTCCTTTTTAAAGATCACCTTACGCAAGTCTGACTTCTTCGAAATTCACAGCCAGACGCAGACGACGGTGGCCAAGGGAACACCCGAGGGCGACGATGCGGAACGCGACAACCGAAACTACGAGTATCTGACAGTAGGCAAAGGCAAAATTCGCCGGCGCTCAGACAATGATGCTCAGACAGATACTCTGCTCTTCACCACTCGGGCAGTCAACACCATCCTCATAACCAAGGCCACCGTCAGCTCGTACGTTTCCAACTTTGAGATGTACGACACGCTGAACAATATCACCAAGGAGTTCGCAACAGCCACTATGAGTTCGGTAAAGGACCTGACCTCGGCTCTAGCGCAGACGGAGGAGGCGGATACCTTTGAGGACGACGAGGCCGTTGCCGAAAAAGACAAGGTCACCAGCCAGATAGAACGCCTGTTCCGGAGCCCCGAGTTTCGCAACGCCATCATGTACATGGGCCGCACGCTCTCGAGCAACACAAACGAGGCGGGGTTACGACGCTTCCGTAACTTTGACCAGGTGGAACGCTGGAATGCGGAGGCCGAGTACGTCTACTCGATGAACTTGCTCTTCCGGCTGGTACCGGAGCCCAGCAAAGACGAGCGCAAGGCCGTAAGCGACATTGATTTCTGCCGCAGCAATGGTGACATCCTGGCTGTAGCCTACGGACTTTACTCATTTTCCTCACAACACGTACCGACCTCCGGCAGCGTTTTCCTGTGGAGCATTAAGAACCCAGGTGAGCCGGAGCGCGCATACTACTACGATGTGCCAGTAACGGCAATAAGCTTCTCGCCATTCTTGCCATCCTTGCTCGCCATTGGTCTGTACGACGGCAGCGTGGAAGTGCGAGATGTGAGCAGTTTGCAGGACACACCCGTTGCGGTCTCGCAGCGCAGCACTTCACCAGGCTCCTCGCCGGTGGTTGCCATCCGCTGGATCAAGCAAGTTTCAGACGACGATCATGAAACAGACATCGATCCATTCCTGAGCCTCTCCCAGGATGGCTCGGTCACCCGCTTCCGGATTATCAAAAGCCCCTTCCTGCTTGGTTTTACCCAAATGATTTTGGAGCGAGTCGAGGGGCATCCTGAGGGCATTTTCGTTCACCCGTCGTCGCGTATCCCCTGCGAGTCTAACCGCCACCCGCAAGGCTTAAGCATCACTACGCATCCACTGCACAAGGACATTTACTACGTGCTGACCGATGAGGGCTGCATCCACAAATGCTCAATCAACTATCAGCACCAGTACTTGGAAGTCCTGCGTTGTCACGACGGGGGTGTCACCGTAATGGAGTTCTCGCCTTGGTCTCCCAAACTTTTCCTCACCTGCGGCAACGATTGGTAGGAATTTGCCCTCTATTAAGGGTCGCTAAATACAGTATCTATTCTGCAGGTTCGTGCGCATTTGGATCGATGGCATCACGCGACCTCTCCTCGAACTGCTGGACGAGATGACCCCAGTGCACTGGGCCAAGTGGAGCCCCACCCACTCTACGATTATTGTGACGGTGAACCGGGAAACCGCTAACGTCTGGGACTTTCGTCGTAATTTGCTAAGACCCATGTCCAAACACAAGATGGACTCTTCTTTCAATACTGTGGCCCGGTAAGCTTTTATTGTTTTCAACAAAAATGGTCAACTGAATAGGAATTTCCTTCACCAATTTCAAGGTTTTCCCACTGTGGTCGCACTTTGGTTATTGGCAATGAGCGCGGGAACACGCTCTTCAACGCGCTAAACGACATGCCCTTTTCGCCCCACTTTCAATACGACGAGTTAGAGAAAGCCATCTTCAAGGCAATTGGCAACGACCACGAGCTTCTTATGGAGCTTAAAAGCATTGGTTTCTTTGGCTACCCAAACAAAAAAGCAGTTTTTTAGATATGAAAAAAGGTTTTCTCAATAAAATAATGAAGTGCAAAATAATTCGTCAGCCCGAAAGCGAATCTGGATGTGGATGGAAACGTCCACGCTTCAGCTATCTAAGAGACACAACGGCGATCGATCGAGTGTCAAACAAAACTACCCAATAGTAACCTGATATCATCCGAACGGACCGGGTATTACCTGCACAAGCACAAAAATCCGTTCGAAAAGATGAGCTCCATTGTTCTTCAAGTGTGTGTGGTTGACTGTCAACGATGGTGGTCAAGTGGATAGGGGTCGATAGAGGGTCTAGGGGATCGGCGCAGATCGACGGGTGTTATATAATAAACACTTGTTCTCGTATAAGCTTGGTAAATGGAAGCCGCATGTGCGGGAAGAGCAGAATTTATTAAAGAGTCCAAGAGAAAAAAAATAGTAGATCAAGAACGGGATCATCAAGCAAACAAGCTTCGATATAAAAGGAAAAAATTGAAAACAGGTGTTTGAACACTAAAGCACTGATGAATGTAATCGTCAATCCTTGGGGGCAAGGTAATTTTCTTAATTGCTGGGTAACCATTTGTGACCCGTCGTCGCTGTAGTATTTAAATAAAAATTAATTGCAGTCCAGAAGGTCGCCAAACAATGTAGTCCCTGTATTGGGACTCCCAAGGGCGGCGAAGGGCAGGAATTGCACTGAAATCAAATCAGCAATAACAACAGTAACACACCAAATTTTTCCTTTAAGTTATAGCTAAAATTACTTGGTGTATTACGTATTTACGTTACTGCTATGGGACCCACAAACTTATTTTCTTTGTATAACTCACCTAAAACCATATATTTGGAATTGATGTAATATCAGGTATTTAATAGGTGGAAATATTCCTGAGCTATCCGGATAACGTGTATGCTCACAACCGATGACCTCTATGGTTAACTGTTTTTCTCTCGTTGTTAGCGTTGTCCTCCACAGGTCTTCCTGTACTGCCTTTCGCTAAAAGACTCTTTTTCAGAATAGTCCGAAGAGTCGCTGCACAAAGAAAAACCTTAAGAATAGTCGATTAAGACCTGGTTCTTACTCACTCTACTTCAGTAACGTCGGAAAAATCACCATAATCAACTGGTCGATTGCACAGACAACACTTATTGTGTGACTTTTCAAAGCATTTACCGCAATAAGCCCCCTTGCATCCAGGAGTGTCGCAGGGGTTACGATTTGAACTAAAAAGTGGACACCCAACTGTAACCCGGAGTGTGTTTTACGATTGGAGCTACTCACAGAGTCAGAGATCGCCCACATATGGTGCACCTCTCAGTGCTCTGGCAGCAGGAGCAGCAGGAGCACATGTATATTAAACAGGAGAATCTATTGTTCAGCCAAGAAAAATTTCTGGTGTGCTTAACATTTCGTTTGTGGTTAAACTCATTACGCTTTCTGCGGCGTACAAACTTAAAAATACTTGCTGGAGAGAATACATTAGAACAACTTTAAAAGGTATGTACTTTCTTACTTCTATCTTCGGAAATCATGTTGTACAGAAACATGCCTCTTTCCTTGGCGCGTTTTGGATAAAAGTAGGCCATTATAAGATGGCGAGTGCGCAATATATACGGCTCGGCCAAAAGGATCAGCCAAGCGAGCAGACAGAGTAGTAATATAATTAGATATTCCGCATAATCAGGTTTCACGGGCAGCGGGAGGCAGGGATTGACGTCTAAAATGCTTTTTTGCGTCAAGGGTCGAAAGGCATTAGCAATTCCTCGCATGACATCCGCCACAAAGCCCCCACCCTTAATCTCTAGATCGACGTAAGCGGGCACCTCCAGCCCAGTTTCTTGGTGGCCATGGAAGGACATAGTTTCCAGCAGCCAGAACAGTCCGTAATCCAGAAAGCAAATCGCAAACAACTGCAAGCAGGTTGTGGCCATGAAACAGGCGTTCTCAACAATGGACACGAACTCAAACAAAGTCAAGCGCAAACTAGTAAGCTGCAATGAAATCATTAAAATATTAGGTCAATGAAACGTAGGGAAACCTTACCTTCATATACTTTGCCCTTTCAAGTTGATGAAGGGGTAGCAGTGGATCGTAACCGTGCTTTTCGTGCCGCCGGTCGATATCACTTAGTATCTTTGTCAAAAACACATTCTGAAATTGCCGGCTGTGCATGTATCGAAGGTAGAAGATGGTGGCTCTGATGGGAACAATTGAGGCATCACCAACACTAAATTAGTAAGATGGTTAAGCTCTTGCCTACTTAAAAAATACAGTAACCACCATGACCCAGCAGAGAATATCCACAAAGCTGCTCAAGAAGATAAACGACGACAGACGCTTGTTGATATCCTGTATAATTTCCTCTCCCACGTCCGCCAGGCTCTTTGAAGAGTTTGTATCAAAGAAAAATTCGTGCTCAAAGGTGATATTGGCATCAAACATTTCCTCGATGTGCCGCACAAATTCGCGGTAGCCTACGAGATCGTTCAATGAATAACCAAAATACCGATCGTGCTTTACACTCTTACGTTCTGAGATTTTATCAAGGAGACCCCAGCTGAGATCCCAGTAACCGCTACAAAACACATCGATGATCTTGGCGGGGTAGCAGAGGGCCAGAAACAGCTTTGTAGCATGGCATAGCGCCTTGAATACGCCCATTTTTGCCTGGCACCTGATCATAGCGTGATGTGCCGTCTTTTTGCAACGTGCCCAGGGAGTGCCCATTTCTGTGTTGCACAGGTCTACGATTGATTTCAGCCAAGCGGCGCAGTTCTTCAGGGTTTTAACTACAAAAATGAATCAGCAGAGAAAACTGCAGCATTTTTAAGGCAAGAATACTCACTAATTGCGATCAAATGGTCCTGAATGCGTAACAGCACTACCATGGCCAAATTGAGCACCCGACGCACTTCCCGCATCAACAGATCCACCGCTAGCTGGATGGCATTCACCGGCTCCAGTATTACGTCCAACATCTGGCCAAGCGCCTGACGCAATAGCTCCTGTCCGCAAGCGAGGCTGCGGAGCATCACCTTCAAATTGGCTAGAATGTTCGCCGTAGGCCCAACTGCGGCAATGACAAAGGCGAGGCTGATGAGGAACGCCCTTCCCCGGGAGCTGCACAGCGAGGGAACGGCCAACGTCACAATGCACCTGCCAACCAGGGGGTGAAACTGTTACCCACAAATCGTTTCGTGCGTTTTCCGGTAGTTCTTACCTTACGGGTCTGCTGTAAAAGACCGCCAGAACAAGCGCCACCGGAATCGCGAAGGTGAGATTAAGACCCAGAACCAAGTGGCCCAGCTGCCACCAGTTCCATGCGAGCGTCACCGCGAGGCCGCACAGGTAGCCGCCAATTACGTATGGTACCACCAGCTTGAATGTCCACATAGCGCCATACCTGGGCTCACTTTCTTCCATGATTTTCTTTCGTTCGCTTTTTTGTAATTTATTTGTAAAGTTTAACACAACAGTCGGAATCGATATCGATATCTTGGCGCCCCACTAAGTGTGACCATTTGAAATGTGAGTTTTCATTGTTATCGGAAATGTGACCCTTCTCAAAATCGAAAAGCATATTTGTTGTTGTTTTTGGCTTATCCGATTCATTTTTGGCGCCCAACAAGAATTTAAAACTTTACCGATTGCTATTTTTTTTGTCTTTTGCTTTTTCGTTCCTTTATTTTAAACAACATACTTTTTCCCCTTCAAAATAACAAATAGTTATTTTTGATTTATATATTTTATTAAGTTACGTCATATCATCTAAGTGATTTTCGGATTTGAAATGCAGAAAAACGAATCGTTACATTCAAATCCAATATTAATACTATTCAACGAATCTATTTATTATAAATATAATGAATATATAATAAATGTTATAAAAAAAATAATTTAATATAAAATAAAAAAATAATATAATATATATAAACTGTGAACTAAATAATAAGAATATAAACAAAAATCTGATTTTTAATTATATTTTTCTCAAAATCGGAAAGATATTTTGGAGCTTCAGGTTTTTGATACACTTATGATAATAATAAATGTATTAAATACTCGTACTGAAAGAATTCGTATACACAATATTTATTTAGCATGTAATGATTTTAATATTCCTCTAATCGTCCTACAGGTTTACCTAGGCACTTTTCGATTTTATGGGTCTTTCCGTTATCTCCTATTTTTTTCTTTTTTCCTGTAGGCTATAAAATGTTAAGTACTTGAGCAGATAACCAAACCCAGACGGAATAAATAAAAATAAAAGTATATTCTTTTTAGTTAATATAACTACAAACTTTTAAATTTTAAATTTATAACTTAAAAATTGTTTTATCTCTAACGTTTAGATTCCCTAAAGTAAAAACTACATATAGTTGATAAAAACCCTGGCAATCGCTTCGGGATTTGAGGCGCAATGCATTTGCTAATTTTTAAATTAAGGCAAGCCCTTTTTGGATTTGCAGAAATAGAGATGTCTTTCTATATCTTAGCCTTGTTTACTGTACTCTTTCTTCGATTTTAGGTACTGCAGCACAAGCGTAGGGTAGATCAAAGTAGTCAGGTCGTTTTATGTGGTAGTATCTTACGTAGATTTTGAAACCTATTGAAATGTTGTATCATTTTGCAACGTTGGATACTGGGATACGCGCACTTATTACCCAATCATTATGTGCCAATTCTAATAACCAAACAAACCAAAATAAAAACAAATTTGATCGTAATTTTGTTACTTTGAAATGTTTTTGTATTTTTCTTTAATATTTCCTGTTAATGATACGTTCCTTTCGCTGGATTATCTTTTTTTGTTGCGATTTTACTCGTAATATATTTTTTATTTTTACATGCTTCTCTTTTTTGACATTCTTGTTCTGGTACTCATATATAGATAATATATAATTTGTTTAAATATTTATTTTACCGATTTCTCTCACTATCAGTGGCTCTCCGCTTTATGACATCGTTTAATAAATCGTAATTTTCGTTTAATTTAATTAATTGTATACTTATGTGTGTTGTTGCATATTGCGTTAATTTTAATTTACTTAGGTTAGCGAAAATAATTTACTTAAATGTAACAAAAAATTAAATTATGTTTAGATGTATATCGACCAACGGCGATATGTATGTACAAAATGTATTTTTTGCTTTCTTTCAACATCGATTCCTTACTCTACGCCTCTGCTCATCACTTAATTGCTGTATCTTAAATGTAAATATGGGAGGGGATGGGCGCGTTCTAGTAGTAATAGTGGTAGCAACTTAGACGTTTACAACATTTAACTAAATTGTTTCAAGAAACTTTGCAGTCTGTCTTACATCTATTACATATTTCTTTGTATAAGACTTGCTTTACACACTCAATTGGAGTCAGTTGGAGAGGCAACGACCGCCATATCTTGACAATCTTCTCACGACTGTTGAGTTTTTAGTGGTAGCCCTTACAAAAAAAAAAAAAAATATAATTTAAAATTCGTTCTTTTATTAGGGTAGCTCAAGTCTTATACATTTCTTTATAGGGCAAATAGGTAAACGAAAAGCATAATGAGAATGATAAATAGTGATAATTAGCGTTCAACTGTATATTAGAATTACCTAGAAAGTTGAGCGTGAAGCTGAAAAAACACCGATTTTTATTTATGTGGCATCGATGGTTTTCCGGCTTATTCCCATCTCCTTCCCCACGCCTTAGGGTCTTTTTGCCGTGTGCATATAGCTCACATAGTTCTTTACATAGTTACACTGTTTACAAAATTTACATTAACATATATGTGATCTTGCCACGATAACAGAAACAAAAATCCATTTCTCCGACGTACATACACATATTATGTATATTACAGTTTCCAGACAATTTTCTAGTATTTCACAATTTAAATACGACTTTTAGTTCTTCTTCACGAAATTACTTTTAATTTAAGCCTACAATGCCACCTTGCATCCGTGTGTAATTCATTTCAATTGTGACTAACTACGCGCTAAATACGAATATATTTGTATTTATGTATGCTGTATATAAATATTTAATTTAAATTTTAAATTGAATTTACTTAGTCGTTATAGATGTATTTTACTTTAGTTTATTCTAGTGTTATAATTTTTGCCCTAAGCACAATATAAATCGAAAAACAGAAATTGGGTTCTAATTAGCACTAGAGACATGATCGTTATTTTCCCATCGCTTACTTTTACTTCTAAGCTTACTTCTATTTCCGCCCTCTTCTACGCCATCGCTTCGTTTGCACTAAATTTCAACTAAATTATTTCACATTGCTACAAATAGGACTACGTTTACTTGGACGCCGTCTTCTTGCTCGGTGACGTCCCCGTTCTGGTGCTACCCAACGTCCGGTTGTCGGACGCCGTCGAAGCTTGAGGAGCGTTTACAGGTGAACTGCGTCTCACCGTGGGCGAGTTGCTTGAGGAGGCGGCGAATGAATTTGAGATGACAGCCAGGCTATTACTGCTGCCGCTGGAGCAAGACACTGCAGACGTGGAGGAGGGATCTCCGTAGGTCAACTTGCGCATGCTCTCAATGGCTTCCGACCAGTGGATAGCATAGCCTTCGGGATCATCCAGGTAATAGGTTCGATTTGGCTGCAATGAAACCAAAAGAGTAAAATTAGTTGAGCGGAACGCTAATTTTAACCCCATTCACCAGACAAGTTTGAGTTTTTATCTGCCTTGCGTGTGCAGTTTTCAATGCCGCATTTAATTTGTTTTCATAGCCAACACGTGCCCGGGACATAAACTGACGCTCAAATTGCTTTTCAGTGGGCGTGCGACAGGCTACAAACAAGCTGTGATGTCATCGGTTCAACAAACTTATGCTTTCTCGGTTTTCCTAGTTGCGCCTCGTGCATCCTTAACCCACCATAGGTAAGCAAACACTTACCGTATGGACAAAAAATATTTTGAAGTTTTTGTACTCCGCTCGCAGATCTGGGCTCCACGGAATTTCGCCTTTTTTGATCATCTGCACGGGATCGATATAGATGAGTCTCGGTCCCGTGGTCAGCAGGAGCATTCGCTTGCGAGCAAACAGACCCTTGCGCTTGTTGACAAACCCCTTCTTGAGGATCACTTCGCCGTCAGCAAAAACGTGCCACTTGTCAGTCTTTTGTTGCTCGAGACGCTGCAGCTTCTCGGCATCGTTCAGGTCGAAAGAGTCTGAAGAAAAACAAAACATTTATTAGCCCACGTCTTTGTCTGGGGCACCACGTGGTCACTTACTCTTTGCGGTCGATCGCTTGACGGGCATGGCCACGCTGCTGCCAACGCCTAATTCCGCACTAAGCAATCGCGATATCTGCCGTTCGTCAAGGCCAGGCTCCAAGTCCCCGGGCACAGTATAGCTGGACCTGAAGTCCTCATCCTGACTTACGCCCGGTAAGTAGGGGTAGATAGGGGGAGGGGTTTGTTTACGAAGCGTCTGCCAGTCGATGCCGGCGAAGAACGGGTGCGCCCGAATGGTTTCGTAATATCCAAACTCGTCCTGAGCACCCAGGCGGTCTCGCGGATCGACACGGAGCAGCTTACGCACCAGGTCCTCGGCGTCCTTATCAAAGCCTTGCGGGAAGTCCACGGCGCAGTCAAGGATCTCTTTAAAAATGACATAATCGTTGCTGCCACGGAATGGCGGTAAGCCGGCGATCATCTGGTAAACTATACATCCCAGTGCCCACAGGTCCGCCGCCGGAGTTATAGGTCCGTTTTGGAGCACTTCCGGTGAAACGTATTGGGCAGTGCCCACAAAGCTTGCCTTTCGGTGACGGTTGTAACGACTTTGACGATGGCGCGGGGAGTCCATTTCTTCCTGCTGCTGTTCGTCGTCGCCGTCGTCCAACTCCTCTGAGTCGCGATCGTATAAGTCTTCGTCTTCGTTGTCCAGGCGGTCGCTGTCTTCGTCGTCTTCATCGGAGTGGCTGCGCCGTTGCTCCGAACAGTGCTCCGTGGCCAGAGCTCTTTCGTGGGCCGTCATCACCTTGGCGGACCCGAAGTCGGCGATCAGCGTGTGCATGTCCTCGTCGAGCAGAATGTTCTCGGGCTTGAGGTCGCGGTGCACCACATTGCGGCGGTGCATGTGCTCACAGGCCAGCAGAAGCTCGGCGGCGTAGTGGCGCGTGCAGGCCACGTCGAAGCTGCCCACGCGGTTGATGTATGGCAACATGTCTCCCTTTCGTGCGTACGTCATAACAAAGTAAAGGGAACGTTGGTCCTGGAAGGTGCACGATAGGTTTACGAAGCCGGGAACGTTGGTCATCTGGTGCATCACCTCGCGTTCACGCTTGATGTAGTCCTGCTTTCGTTCGCGCAGGATCAGCCGCTTCTCGCATACTTTAACTGCAAGGAGAAGATCGAAAGACGATAAGGTTAGATTGGAGTTAATAATATGGTATCTACAAGTGTAGATCGAATTACTACACATGTAAATGTAGAATTAATGTTCCTGGAATCTAGTATCCACAATATTTTTACTCAGTGCAGGCAACTATCGGTAAGTCAGAGTTGGCAGGCAACCCACATTTTGCTGGCGGAAACCGCTCTTGGCAACAGCAAAGGCTCATAGACATATGCAAGTGATTTATATATGTATGTATAAGCACACAAAGTGTACGCGTGAGAATAATAAAACAGCACACAAACCAGCAAAACAGGCGACCAAATTTTCACAGTCTGATGGACTTCCCCCTAAATTTTTGTGGTCCAATCAGACATTTCTTGGGACACTTTTGTGACCTGTTGAAATAGAGAGGTTTCAATGGGGAGAGACTTCTATTAGGAAGGAAAGATGGAGAAACAAAAAAGAGGCGAGAGGGGAATTTTGATGACAGAACTCAGATCAAATTGTTTAATTAACAGCGAGACAAATGAAAGCGAGCGCCCTTAGAGAAACTTGTTTTTGACTTCCGCCCCTTTTCCGCTTTCCGGTCCCCAGAAAAACACAGCAAGCACAGAACTTACGAACGAGATGAGAACGCAGAGCTAAAATAAATTTAAAACTGGTTATTGAACTGGAATTCGCGAAAAGAGAGAGAGGGGGAGAGAGAGATAGTAAGAGAGGGAGAGTTAGTAAGAGAGAGACGGAGAGTGGGAGATCAGAAGGGGCAAGAGGAACTACACAGTGCGGCTGTATGAAACGGTGTTTCAAACTTGCATCCCACTCCCGCGCGGGGTTAACGGTTATTATGATTGTGAGAGAGTTTTGACCGCTTATCAGTAGTTTCCCTTTTTTTTCTGTTCGCCCTTATTTTGTTTTCCTTTGGCTGACAATCGCAACGGAAAATCACTAATCTGTTGAAAATAATGCTAAAAACAATAAATTTGCCCAACCATATCTGCCAACTTTTCATACTTCTCATTATAAGTCTATTGGCCAAAATAAATTCCAAGATAAATTTGTATTTATTTTTGCAGGTCCCTCTATCAAGATTAAAACAAAACGTCTGCCAACTATTTGCGGCGAAAGAGGGTGAACAGAAAAGAGAAAAATCAACTAGAATTCGAAATGGAAACGAAATCCTGTCTATAAAACATTGGGGCGATAAGTCGTCGGTCGAGTAGCAACAACATAAACACAAAGAGGAAAAACAAAATAAAGCAATTAAAAGATTAACAAAGCACAGCGGTAGCAAAAACAATCAATAATCGAGAAATCAAAAAGAACAGAACGAAAATGTTTTTTTACGCATTTTAAATTTCCCAAGCGATAGAGCAGCACAAATAGGTGCGTAAAAACAGAATTGACCTTCAGAAATTTGTTGCGCAGCAAAATGTAAAAAAATGATTATCATTCCGATCCTATGCAATAAAAACTTTACCTATTTCACATTCCCGTTATTTTTTCCGAATGTTTGCGCATGCTTGGCCTTTTTCTTCACCTTAATTAAAAAAAAGTCACATTATTAATTCACTTGGCGGCTCTACTCTGATATTCTTGGTGCTTTTTTCTCGATTTTGGTTAGGTTTAATGACCTCCTGATAATCTTAGCCTTGAACTTGCTGCCGTTCTCCGTTTCTCTTTCCCGCTGCCGTGCAGCATATGCAACAACAACACAAACATCACCGAAAGTAAACACATAAGTAAAAACTCAACAAACAGCTGCAGAGCAGTAAAAAAAAAACGGTCCAATTCGCCGTCTAAGCATAAATATTTGCCCGAAGCTTGCTCTTGAGGTTTTAGAGTTGCCACCTCGGTTTTCCCGCTAAATCAGAAGTATGTTTTTTAACATTTAACCATCATCCTCCTCTTCGCTCCATGTTTTGGGTTTTTGATCACAGTGCCAAATTTTCTACTGCCTCATTTTCGGCACAACGCGAATACACATATAGCACAAAAATCGTATCATGGGCTGGATAATCAAGTCACAAATAAAATGCAGAAATACAAAAACTGGCGAACGGAGCAAAAAACAATGAAAACACCAAGACTGCAACTTGTTGCTGCACGGAATGCAATCCAACGAGTTTTAGAATGGCAGAACGAGATAGAGCTACACAGATTGACCACACCGACCATAAAGCTAGTGTGAACGCATCGATAAAGCAGTGCTGCGCGTGAGCAGGACACGAATACATATTCTATAAATAAATCAAAATAAAGATTGAGCAACCTTCTTGTGGTTGCAAGTTGTTTTTGCTGCTGGAAGACAACATCTAAAATCCGGCTTTCCAAAGGACGGAACACGAGGAGTTTGACCTTTGAGGATGGGAAATTTGCAGCGCCCGCCAACACTAAGCATATAAAAGTGGAAATGGCCAGGTCACTCTTTATCATTCTGTTTCGCCAACGTAGATATAAATCCTTTTCTTTTTGCCAATTTCTCCCATACCCAGCCACTTCAGCTTTATTCGCAATCAGCTAGCACGGTGACGTAGCATGCGGAGGCTCAACTTCTGTAGTCCTTAAAAAGGAAAAAAGTGGGTGAACTAAGAATATACAAAATTGACACAACAATAGAGACGACAAATAGACAGCGTTAAACAGGATTAAGAGGACACTCGATAGTCGGAGCTTAGAGCCTGCAAATTCGGTTGTCCCTTGCTTTGGTGTTGTATGATTGGACCACTACTCTCCATTCTTAAGGAACTTACCTACAGTTAGCATAATGTTCTTGTCATTCCCTAAGTGCACCTCACATCGAAATTGTAAAACTCCCCTGCCGCGTTTTAATTTAGCAGCTTTCACAATAATCCGGGTGTGGAGTTTTCGAGATGACTTTTTATGTGTGTTCGTGCATATTTTTGTATTGTTATTATTGTTGTGTGTTGCTTCTCTCGCTCCAGCCTGACAAAAGTGAATTGCCCCTTTAGAGTTGCGGCATTACTTTATATTCATACATACATATAAATATGCATACATGCATATACTTATTGTTGTAAGGATTTGTCGATATACCGACGAGAGACAACGAGAAGCGTGTGTGTGGGTGTGCAATAAAAAAAAGGAAGTGCGGAGGAGATGTATGCCTTCCTTGCGCTATTTAATTTTGGCCCTAAAGCGTCGGGAGGACCAACGGCCCACCAAATGTCCTTGGCACGTGCAGGATACACCTATAACCACACAGACCCCTTTACCTTCTACCGACGACGGCAGATGTCGCAACCATATAAAAAATAAAGAAAAGGCAAGGTGTAAAACATAATATTATTAATAAGCCTGATAGTAAGCTGGAAAGAATTCCGCCGACAGCAGTTGAGTCATGGGTTGAATGACCCAGTTCTCCGATCCAATATCTCAATACGGAGCCAAAACAGAACCCCCTAGGCAGCCAAGCAAGCAACTATTTCAGTTGAATACCCCCGTCCTCAGCCAGCTGCGGCTGCGCAGCACCAGCTGCTGTCCAAAAATAAAAGTGTAATTAAAAATAACATCGTGGAGCGAGCACAAAGGTGACTGCTAAGAAAGTACCAGACAGCAACCCAAAATAAAGAATATGGAGTCTTGGAGATGGAAAACTTAATGGTAAATCCGAACGTTGCCCGATATGGCAGGCAAACGGGTTCGGGGAAAGGATTGCGCGTGCGAGTTTAATGGTCAAAAACAGAGGCGGAGAAAGTAGAGTGAGTACTTTGAAAATGTTTATAAGTATATGTATATCCGACTAGCAGACCAGTATTTTGCAAGTTCTCAGCTTTCCCGACTAAAACTGGCTTATATAACTGTACATGGCTGCATGGTAAGTGCAATGAAAAATAACTTTTATAATGCTTGGCATTTAAGCGCAACTCAGGAAACCAACAGCTGGTGCTGACTCTCTCTCTCCGCCTCTCCTTTCCCTTGCTCGAATCAGGATTATCTGCACAAGCACGCATTGTTAAAACAATCTTCCATCGCAAAAATATAAAAATTCGAAATTCAGGTAAGCGAGCGGAAAATAAAGAAACCCCGAAGAATGTGGAATATGTTGTTGCCAAAGATGGTGAAATACATACATACACACATAGCTGCGCAGGAAATGTGAAAAGCCTAAACCGAATTTCGTATGGCGTCAAATAGACGCCGTTGTCGTCATTGAACAGGGAAAACAACAACAATGACGCCGGTAAAGTGCGTAGGCAAGAAAGAGATGGACGCATGAAAACGAAAACTGCTGCGTTCATGGTGAATCTGCGTGCGTGTTCATTTATGTATGTTCGTGTGAGTTCTCGTGCGTGGGAGGCGTCTGCACTAGTGTGTGCTGTGATGTGAACGTGGTTGGGGGAAAATTGTTGCTGACTTGAAACCCATTAGGTTGGAGGAGAGAGAGAGCAAGAAAGAGATCCTCACTTCAACAAAAGAAATTCCAGTTATTTAGTTTCATCAAATTCCCCCAAAGTCTCCGCCCCTCTCTGCAAATGCGTTCTGATGACCACGTGCCGTTGTGCTCCTTCTCAGCTCCCATTGCTCGCATGCTTGTTTGTGTGCGTCATTGTGTTTGCATTTGCATTTATGCAACACGTGCCTCCCTCCTCTTGTGACTGTATTGATTTGCTGCTGGCGAGGCAAAAATATTCTGCCACTCACGGCGTACACGCCCACTGAAAAGCACAGGAACAACTGAAAATCTTTAAGCAAATTGGCTTAGCACAAATAAACACAAGGTGGAAAAATATGTCAGCATAAATACACACTAGTGGTGTGTGGCAATGTATAGCCTCTTAAAACAATGGCTCTAGAAATCTAGAATAACACATAAAAGCTGCTTTCCAGCTCGTTTTCAGCCTGGTTTATTTACCGTTAATTTAAATTGCATTATAAAATGGGAAACGGCTAAACAGATGATGGTGCGCGCGTGTCCGACGCCAGATAGTCGCCAAAGTCAGCTTTTGCTTTAATCGATAAACAAGCAAAACAAAAGCAAGAAGCTACAGAACGACATTCGGCTTATCACTCTGATAACAGCCCGGGTCGTTTCCGAGCAAGTTTGATAGACGGACTGGTGAAATTACCAATAACAAAAGGGTCACGTGCGCGTCCGCCAAATGTATTCCTAATTTTGTGCCCGGCAGGTAGGAAATGCTGTTTGAAAGCAGGAAGCGTAAGAAATCATATGCCCATTTTAACCAGTTTGAATATGACATAATCGTTCAAACAGTCCCAAGGGAAGACGCACCATCTCGGTCGAAGACGCAGCGCCCCGTGCGTGTATTAAAAAATTATTAAAAATAAGCGATGTAGGCAAATGTTGGCAAGCCAAGCAGGTGACAGACTAAGCGGAGTGGCAACAAAAGCGCCGCGTCTACATTGCGACCGCATTCTCGCGCTGGCGCCAAGCAGAGGCCATACAAATGCCGTTCAAATGCCGTGGGCGGCCGTCGGTCGAGTGGCACACTGCTCGAAATGATGTGCCGACTTACTAACTAGTAATCGGACCCACTGAAAACTAAAAAGTACTTACTTGCATACTCGCGGCGAGAGTGTATGTCCACGGCCAGATAAACTACGCTATAGCTGCCCTCGCCTATGTAACGACCGAAAATGAAATCATTCGGAGACCTCCTGGGCGCAGGATTCTGTAGCTGTTGCTGCTGCTGCGGTTGCTCCTGCTGCTGCGGTTGTTGTTGCTGCTGCTGCTGCTGCGGCTGTTGTTGCTGTTGCTGCGTCTGGTAGCCCTGCTGATGCTGCTGCCGCAACATTTCCAATATCTCCGTCTGCTGTCTTATGTCATTCTGGTACTGCTGCAGACTGCAGTTGTGCAACATTCTGCAATGCGGTGTCGTGGCCACCGACGAACTGTTGCTAGCAACCGCTGCCGCCAAAGGCGACGTATGGCCTGCCAGAGAAAAGCAGAGATTGTATTAGCGTCGCAGCAAAAACATGTTGCCAACGGGCAATGGGTAGTGTTTTAAGAACAACTTGAAACACACTCTATTTTCGTTACTCTGTCACTGTGACCGAAACGGTAATATCTTGAGTAACTCAGAATTAAGCTTACCGTTTGTCAGATACTTGCTGCTGCCGTAGCGACTGTTGTTGTTGTTTTCAGTGGCCGATACCGCTCCGCAGCCGCATACGTTTTGCTGGTGGTGCAGCCGCGACGCCGCTTCGACGACCACGGCCAAGTCTTTTAGGTTGATATCTCTGAAATTCGACTCGCCCAAGGACACTGTTGCTGATGCTTTTTCCTTGGCCATAGCCGGCATTGTTGCCGCTGTCGCCGAAGTTGCTGTGGTGGTAGCAATGTTGAAGTGCTGCTGATGCTCGGTGCCGTTACTGCTGCAGTTACTGCCGCAATCCGATGCTACCGAGATTACGGCTGCCGCTGCGATTCCGCTGGCGCCGCTGCCTGGCAATGGGAGCTGCTGCTGTGTACCGTTAATCTGGAAAAATATATGCAAAGTATTTGCGATTAAAACAATGTTTAACTTAAAATAGTATACAATTGGCTTCATTTTCTTGTTTCGATTAAATGTTTGGATATTTTGCTCAGTTTACTGATTGAATTATAAATGGTCGTAAATCCCACTGAAACTCACTAACTTTTCATGTTTTTCCAGAATTAAACGAGAAATTGGACATGCTGTAAATTAATTTTCTGCTGAACAGCCGCAAAGCCTTGAGTCGATGCTCCAAAGCGGAACTCAAGAACAGGTCCACAAAAGGCAGAACGACAACAGTCGGCCCAATGGTCCGCCATTGACGTCAATTTCATTGCCGTGTTGTTTTTGGTCTGCGTTTTACTTTGTGTGACTTTGATTTTGGCGGGTTCAAGGACTTGGAGCATAAAAATATAATAAGTTCATTGCCACCTGTTTACATTTCTATTAGAAGTTTATGCTGCTGGACTTTGGCTTTGTTTTCGTTCGCTTCTCGTTTATTGGTTCGTTTGTGTTTCTTTGTTCGCCAGTTCACCATAAGCGAAAACAATCTGTGGCGTGATTTCTTAAGGAATTAAAAGCACGAGGGAAGCCTTTAGCTTCTAAATCAGCACCCACAGACTAAAGTGATGACCACATAAATAAATCACGTGTGCGCAACTATAGCGTACAGTTTTTACCACATCATTCTTCAAAAGCCCAACTCAGATAAGAAAGAAGTTTCAGCCCAGATTATGTATTATGCAACCACACCATAAACTCAGGCACACAAACTCGGAATGTGAATAAAAATCAAAAAACCATAAAAACAAGGTGAGCAAATGCGTCAATGAAAGTTTCAGCTGGTGGCTAATTTTAGAGCAACAACGAGCCAAAGATTAAGATACGAATGGAACTAGGCTTTGGTATTGGGGATTTGGGCCCTGACATGGGAACCCAGACGAACAAAACACAAAAAAAAAAAGAAGCTTCATTTCGAACCAATCCTATCGATTTTAAAAATGATCTTTTCGTCTGGGAAGGCCCCAAGGGGCCCCGTCTCTAAAACAGGTGTATTATCTACGGCCAACAAGAAGCCCTCAATAGTAATCGTTGTCATGAGTGGTCCGATGTGCGTCACTCGGATTGGAATGCGGTTGGTTTACTTTTCATACACGCAGCTCTCGCAACAATATTGGAAATCAGAAAAAGCTGTCTCTTTTCTTTCTATGTTAAAACATGACCTCAACAGCGCGCTGTGATACACCCACTAGTCAATCCAAACAAAATAAACATAAAATTTTCAGATATTTGAACTGTGCCGCTTGAACTTATTAAATGCAAAAAAAGAAACATTTGAAAAAAAGTTGCCAACCCACTTTTTTGAGATTTTTGGCGTCTGCGACGCTAACTAGTCAACCAATTGGTGAATGGCACTGACAGCGATAAGAAAACAGGAAATACCCAAAATTCCGAATTGTATTGTTGTCCATTACATGGCTTTAACCAGATTTCCACCTCACCCAAAACCCGAAAAACTTATTTGCATCGAAACGAGCATTGAAATGGCGATATGAAAGAGAAAGATGAAAGATGAAAAAATCCATAAAGATGCTGTGGAAAAATTTCGAGGAATCGAGAAAGTCTACCCAGAGTGGGCGTGTATTGGGGGGCAAGATATGCAGAAAAAAAAAAAGAAAACTGAAGATCCGCTATATCACGTGGGGGATGCGAATTGGGATGGGGATGTCGGGGATATATGTAACCGATCTATAAACATAGAGCAGAGCAGCTCGACGTCTCGTTGTTGGCGTCGTCTGCGGCGTCTAGACAAAAATGACATTTAAATTAATCTATTTTATTGCCAGGCCAACGACGTTGGACGTTTTTCAGCCACCCAACCGATCCCCCTTCTGCACGCCCCTTTCTTGACACGTCCATGTTCAATTTATATTTATAAATAAGATTTTCGTCTACAGAATGCAGCCAATTGAAAGCAAAAAATGCAGCACAAAGAGGACGTTTGATTAGAAATAGCCAGAAAACGGTGGGAGGCGATGTCTATCTCAAGGTATGTGACCAAAGTTTATTACGAAAGAAACACCAAAACCGTACACGCTAAAATGTTTTTTGTTTTGACACATTGAAATTATAAAAATCATTTGCCTAGGCCACACAAAAAAGAAAAAAAAGGTTAAACTATCATTAGCGTTTTTTCTAGCTTGCCTACTAAATGGCAAACGAGCCTCTAAGACTAATTCAAGAACTATTGTATATAACAAAAATATTTTGTTGAAATGTGTATGTGCGTATACTTATTTGATTGCTATAATATCTTTATCGGTGCTTTCCAACAACTTTTGGTCGAAAAGTTTCTAATACTACTAGACAGCAGTGCGCAAATTTTGGATGCGACAATACCGAGTTCCCTGGCATCACCAAGCATACAACTCACAGTTATACAAAATTCGCGAAATTTGTTTAGTCTTTTTTATCATTTATTTGTTTTTTACCCGACTCTTTTGTCTTTGTATTTTTAGCCAACGCCTTGCCGTGAATTTTTATTGGACAGACCACACAGATCGGACGATTATCGTTTTTAGAATGAAAGTTCTTCATATTTGATGACACAGTACCTGAATTAGGTTCATTTCAAAATTCTGGTCTAAAATTTAACGAGTAATTTTGAACTTGTGTTAATCTCGACTTTTTGCGATTACTTTGATGGAAAAAGCAAGGCCTGTTTTCATCTACATTGGATTTTCGCAGTATTTTTGTTTGTCCTCCAGCTTAGTTTAAAAAATTGCAGTACCATATAGTAAAAATGTGCTTATGAATGAAATCGCACGAAGAGAGAGTGGGAGTGCGCTAATCAAGAATGCAAATGAAACGACTCTCGCACGCACACACTTACGTTTAGGTGCTGGGGCAGACGGGCGCTCTCTGTTTGTGTATGTTGTAATTTCGATTTGGGGTACAAATTCCAATGGGCACACGAATGAAGAAGAAGAGGCAGCCACCGCGTACACGCACACACTGTACAGAGCGCGCGTATTTTTTCGTCTCTGCGCGTGCCTTTGTATATGTATATGTGCGGTTTTAATTTTATTTAATTGTTAGCTTTGATTCTTAACATTCCTATTGTGCTTCCCTTGATATGCACAATTATTAATACGCCGCAGTATGTTTCTTGAAACAAATCACAAAAGTTCGCCAGAAACAACAATAATCAAGACAATAATTCCGACGCAGTAGGAAAATTAATAGGAAACGAGACGCTGTATGTGTCCGTTATTTTTTTATGCCCTCTTATTTTTCTAGGAACTGGCTCACACTTATACGTTGTACTACATTAATTTGACTAATGAAAACAATCGGTTAAATACTTTGAACACAACACGGAGAATACACTTATTTTTATTCCGATTTATATTTTATGTAATTTGTTTGGCCTTTTGTGGAGTATTATTTAATCGCACCACCACAGCACAATATCACACGAACTTGGGGCGTCGTGTATTTGCCTGTGTATGTATATCAATGCCAGCGCGCTGTGAGTGTGTGTGTGCGTAGTCGAACGCCGCGTGCACGAAGCGACTGGTTTGAAATCCAATAAGAAACTATGGTCGGACGAGACTTTGACTTCCAAGCATTTGGCTCGAGCAGCGAAACCGATGGGAGACGAGCGCCAGCCGAGAGAACGCTCTTCGGCGTTGCCGCCCCCGCCAAGCTAACCCTCGGCGCTCTCTCAGTTAAATGGGGCCAAAGCAGCGCAGTCGTGTCGCCGCTGGCGTCACAATTTTTTTTTTACAAGGCGAACAAGTTGCGCGTCACTTTTGAGAGCGTAATTGTTGCACTGTAATTGTTTGCCAGTGACTTTTTATAAATAAACACGACGAGGCAAGGCGAAAACAAGTTTCAATCGAAATCCACACAACTACATAGGTCCAAAGAGAGCTCACGCTCTTTTTGTAAGAGAGAGAGAGAGAGCGAGAGAGGAGACGGCCGCATTCCTAACTGTAAACAAGCTAGAAGCGGAGACACTATAATAGTGGGAAAGAGACAAGGCGACAGGCTAAGAATGCGGCGCTGATGGAAAAACTCGTTTTTCCCGCTGGAAAAGGAAAATGTGGACAAAAAAGAATTTGAGGAATTTTCGGGCGAGAGAGAAAGAGAAGTGGTGTAAAAATAAACAAGAATCCGAACCCGATTACGAATACATACACAGGGCAACGAAGGAAGAGAATTGGAATAGCTGAAAAACAGAGCGGACAAAACAAAATGCTTGAAAAGCGAAGGGGCAACTCAAAGCGGAAAAGCTGATACGTAGTAAGACAAAGCAATGACGGCAACTTAAAATGTAAATAAATATATAAACGATGTATGTAAGCGGATGAGTGTGTGCAACAACAACATAATGACAACAAACCGAGCAACAAACATGCAAGTGAAAGGCGTTTGCGTTGTTTTCCCTCCACTACTCAAGTTATTTGCAAAATAAAAATGGCTAAAAGAAGACAAAGTCGGATGAGGAGAGAAAGAGAGGGGCACAATTTTACATTTGGCTGCTTGCAAGAGAAAATAAAATAAATAATTCATTTATTGGCTGCTGCTAATAGATAGAAATTAAAAGTGAAAAACCACAATAAAATGTTGTTTAGAAACCAGCTGGAAGCATTGTGTTTTTTGCTGTGAATGTTTATTGTTTTTAAAGTAGTAAGCAACTCGCGAGGCAATGAACTGCAGTTGTTAAATAAATTTAGTCAACTCCTGCGGCTTCATGAAACTTTTTTTACGCATTTTATTTTCGTTGTCAGGGTGCCTACAAAATAATTATACACATCCACTGGCTATTTATATCAAGTAATATAAGTATCTGAAAATGTATTCATAATGAACTCCATCTAGATAGCTTTTAAAGTGATTGTTATACAGACAGGCATTGAATTACCTTATTTTATTGCCCACTTAGTGGGGAGTTTATGGCTTTGATCTTTAAATGTTATACCAGCATGTGTTTTCAATTGAAATTTTTTAGATGAAATTATTTTGCAAGCAAAAATTTGTACAACCAATTCATTTTTTTCCAAAAAATTTTATGTAATGTAACGATAAAGTTGATAGGAGGTATATTTTCGAAAGCATTACTTGTAGTTTGTAAAAATGTAAAACAATTATTTAAAACGTATTGCACTCATTATCCCAAATCTATTCTTTAAACTTAAATTTGTAACACCTTAACAAGTTTAAATAGGCTTGCCTCATAAGATATATTGATTTAATCAAAATTTAAGTAAATATTTTTAACTCATGCATCAAACACCACACCTTTTTAAAACTCTATTTACCTTGATAGACTTTATTTTGCGCACAACGTAGTTGTTAATTTTGTTGGACCAGCTTTTACATTTCATGATATTTTTCGCGTTCTCCACCGTTCTCGGGAAGGATGAAGAGGCAAAGACAACGGTAAACGGAATGCTTTCGTCACTTGAAGTTGCTACACTCACTCATTTCAGTTTCATTTCTTTTCACTGGTTTTTGTAATAATTTGTTTTATTGGCTTCGCTTTGCGATATTTATTCACTTGAGTTTTCACCGCCCGGCGACAGTTGTAAAACCTTTGTGATTGCAAATTGTAATTACGTATACACGAAAACTCGGGTCTTACTCGCTTTTCTGTTTGGCGCGATAAAAGGAAAATGGGCCGTTGTGGTTTTTCCAACAGGGCGTCAAGTTTGTATCCGTGATCACGACCGAACCCGTCAAATTTCCGATTCGAAATGAAACGAAAAGGCGAAACAAAAGGCAAAGAGAGCGCGCTTAGATGGGGAACGGCGGCAATGGGCCACAGTCACCGTGAGCGCGGAGAACTGGAAGAGAGAGAGAGTTATGGTGTGAAGAAGAGTGCGAAGTGTAAGAATTTTCATTTGAGTTTTAATCGACACACACTTGAATAATGGGAAAATTATGTGATTTTATTATGTTGGCTTTAAGTTTATATTTTTTATTCTTTATTAAATAATACGTTTTTAATGGGTTTCGTTTGTATTTCTTTGATTTTGGGTATATGTATATTGCATCTGTTGAAAACCGCTATTGTCACCACAATGTTTTATAGCTATTAAATTTGGGCATTTCTGGAACTTTCTTGAATTATTTGCAGGTCTTTTAATAAAAACGCAGCTATGCATATCGTATTCATTTTAGCGATTTGCAAGTCACGGTTCCGTTATTGCCGCGAGTGGGCAAGCAATTTGCGTTTTCTTTTACATTTCGAATGCGCCGCCCATTAATTATTTATTTATTAATGAGTACGTGACGCACTTGTTTTCATCCACGTATTGGTTGTTGCTGCAACGAATCTTGCTTCCATTTACATACATACATAATTCCATCGATATCTTTCAATAGGAAAAAACATCAGCCAAATGCTTCAGTGCCACGCCCCCATCTATAAAATAAAATTGTGGACTTCGTCGCCTGTCTTGAACTTCCAATGCAATTATGTATGTATGTGTACAAATGTGCATTTTCTGGAATTCAAACTATTCCCGCTCTCTTCGCGACAGATCGTTCGTTGATCCGAGCTCTGGGTTCCACATTAGCATAAATGTAAAGCCTTCCACACAAACGCGTTCCACAATTCATTCATATCGCCTGTTCCACAACTTTCCGGCGTTCCGTCACGTTCGCGCGCCTTTTCCACTCAGCGTGAAAAAATTCACTTGCTGCTCCCGCTCCCGCTCTTATTCGCGTTTTTACGTTTTACTACGAAGCGAAAACAAAACAAAATTAAGGGGAAGCGGAAACTGCAGCGGCTTTGGCTTTGCTGACGTGGATGCCGACGCTTTCGTCATCAAGTTTTTCTCTCACTTGATTTTTTGATCTCTTTAAGAAATATTGTAAATATTAGTTCTATTCCTGTTATTTTCAAGTTATATTTTTGGTTGAGTTTCCATTTATGAACTATGGCTTATTTAAATTTCCTAGGTGAATTTGTTTAAAGTCTTATTTGTGTATTGCTGCGTGGTAAAGCAAAGTTTAAAACACATTTACACAACACAAAGACATTAAAAACATTTAATATTCAATAACTTTATCAATTAGTTTTTGTGTTCTTGTGATAAGCACTCTCTCAAACTGAATGGCGCTTAGGCTTAAATAGATCGATGAAAATTACAATATACTTTATCGGATGAACTTTGACTGCATAGTTTAGAAGTATACTTTCGGCCGCGAATTTTCTTCTTACCTATTATATTTTATATAATAATCAAATTCTATTTAACTTAACCCTTAGCGAGTTTGGTGGCTCAGTTAATATCGTTTTGATTTGGCCTCTGCTTTTAGCATTTTGTGGCTAATTTATTTCTGGCTTTCTGCTAAAAAATATTTAAAATTAGCATTTTTAATGAGCAGCAAGCGAGGATCGGCGAGACACACTGTCGCCTGAAAAATATTTTCAAAATCTCATTTGCATATATTTTCAGACAAACTCTTAGTATAAAAAGCTAATTTCACGAAATACCAGCTGAAATCGTTTCATTTTTTGTTATGGATTTACATTTTCATTAGCGACAAAACCCGATTTACTGAGATCTTAGCTTCAGGTTTTAGTCATCAGATTCGGTGGGCTGTGCACCAGTTTCTCGGTCTGGCCTCGTTTAATTGCTGGACTTCCCCTCGCTTGGAAGCTAAGCTTGGCAGCCGAACCGGTTCGGAACCCTCGGAGCTCTCATTTAGTTGCCACTAGGCTTGCCCACTATTACACCCGTCGGTATCCCAGAGTTACACATCAATGGACCCGCCGATCCGTCCTCAATTTGTTTAATTTATTAGCAAATAGTGGTGTGGGCTACGGTTTTGTGATAGCGTGTTAGGGCAGGGCAATATGTCGTTTTAATCATCAAAATTGGCTGGGGAAATTTTTCTTTCTTGCCTTATGGAATACATTTTGTAAATGCTTGGGCCCAGCCAAGACCATTTTCTTCACTTGGCTTATCATTTCCACACCAAGCCACCATTTAACATCTGAAAATTTATGAAATTAAAAAGGGGAAATGAAGATCCAAAATGTCTTTACTTTGAATGTTCAGGGGGAATCTTTTGATTTCTGTTGTAATGTATTAACTATTGCTATCTGTCAGAATGATAAGTGCCTAAGCGCACACCTAAGCACACTTTTTGAGATAAACGGCACGATTAATTAATAAAGTTCTGTTAGTTTCCCCTTTGAATTTTGATCAAATTCGATTATAAGTGAATGCGCATGTCGAACAGAAACAATTAAATTAAAAGCCATAATTTAATTAACACCCGTCCCCGACACAACAAACAAAGCAAAAATGAATAGGAGTGACGGAAAACAAATCAATGAGAGTTTCACAAATACTACACACTTTCCCCATGTTTCACCCGGTGTACATTGCGCAAACGCCGCGTGTGGCGCCAGGAGGCGTGAAAATAAAATTGGTGCCAATCGAATTCGCAATGGTCAATTAAAAATGAGCAGGAGCAATGAGACCTCCAACTTTATTTAAACAGTTTATTTAAAACTCTAAACGGTCGTTTTCTATATATTATTTTGCTTTCGTGGAAGAGAAGGGAAGGGCGCAGGGGGTCAGGAGGACAAACAGGTGACTGCAGCTAAAACAATAAATAATTTTCGGATGGCGCCTCGGTGGCGATTCTCGACTTTTCCGTTCCCACGTTCTCGATTCACGTGCAACACGACAAGTGCGCCTTACAGTAGTTCAGGCACTCTTCTTTCAACCCGGCTCGAGTGGCGGCTATTTTATGGGGCGTGTGTCAGGGCCACTAGATGCCAGGTGAAAATGGCCAATTCTCCGAGAACGATCCAATGCACCTGGCTTTCGTCACAAAAGCTTCGCACAATAATGCCATTTGCATATGCATTAGTTTGGCGTTGACAGTTTATTGGGAATACTTATCGCTGTAGCTTAGTTTAGCATTATTATTTTTAAGTACTCTCCCCATTTCAAAATGTCACTTGCACTAGGCAAGTTATTAAGGAATAGTAAGGAATATTTTGTTTTTAAATTTTTTGCACCTTTTAAGGGCATTGCCAGTTCGTAGTTTTCCCTTCGTAATTTTCTGTGTTTTTGTTCCGGCGGCCAAAGCGCAATTGATGATTACATGAATATGTTTTCCATTTGCGTCGCAGCAAAGAGAAAAAGGAGTGCAGTGGGTGGGCCTCTAGGTACATAAGGGGCAGACTTTTGTATTCCGTTTTCTTATTTATTTGTGCGTGCTATGAAAAAAGGCGAGCAGAATATCTGTTGCTAATATAATTTTGTATTATGTTATTATTACGAATTTTTTGAATTTAAGCGACAGCAAAATTGTTGATTTTAATATTTTCAGAGGCCTTTATAACTTTTTGTGCGCGAACATTTTGCGACCCCTGTGCTTCTTCGGTGCACGGTATTGCATTGTGCAGCGCTATCGTTCAAGTTCAGCGCTAGCAAGAGCAATAGCAGAAGCGCAAAACAGCGGCGCCAATGCAGACTACATGCGACCTTTCTTTGTGGGTGCAAGTGGGCGTTGTCATGTGCTTTGTTGTTCTGGCTCTCACCTCTGTCCTTTCCGCCCAAGAATAATAGATACCCACTTACCTTTCGCATAGCCAGTGTCGCCTGTAGCAAGTGCGACCCGTACTAACCAGGTGACAACGTATCACGGCTTGAAAATTGACATACACAGAACTTTGCTTTTATATTGGGTTTTGGTTTTTGATTCGTATATGGATTTGGTTTCGGTTTAGCTTTCAAGCTTTTGCGGCTGTTTCATGTTCAAGTGTAGCGGCTGACCGAAGACGACTGAGTTGCACTTGCCCTGCGGTCACCGCTTAAATAATGCAGCTAAATAGCTGAACCCAAAACCGAAACAAATCCGGAAGAAAGCTGGAAACGGGGAAGAGAATATGGAACTAAATGAAGACGTTTGAACTGGGGACCGGGACTTGGGAAAGCCACACACATACGTGGGCGGCTGACGAATGGATTCTGTTCCCGGCGGTCGAGAAGGTTCCTTATGCATACAGTCGTCGACCCAGGAGGTTGTTAAACATACATATAAACACATTACGGTGGGGGTGGACTGTCCTCGCTGATTTAATATAGAAATATATATATTGATATATAGAGTTTAAAACCTATCAATATGGAGCGTTTGTAATAAGCAATCAAAAGGTTATACTGGGTTATGGGTTCAACAACATTTTAATGGCATGCTTTGCCGAATTCTCCTTGCATCCTTCTCGCTGATCCAATTGCAAATGTCAAGCTGTCAGCTATGACATTAACTGTGGCTGAGCGCCGTTAACTGGATTCGCTAAGTTACGTCCACCGACACTCCCACACAAAAAACACCCACAAACATGCTGTTACATTTGAGCGAGACGACCGTGCTGTCCTGGTAACCAAAACACTTTATTCACAGGCGAAGGCACTTTGACTTCGCAATCGCCACAACGCACAACAAAAGATGATGTGGTGCCGGGTCTCACTGATTGCTATCCACCCTTGCCGACATATAGATATACACCGATACCTATGAACACACTTATCGGATACGGACTGGCGATTACCGATGGCCCAGTGTCAAGTAATGGCGGCAGGCCCGACACGTGTTGTTCCAATTCGAGACGCATCAAGCCGATTCGAATCGCCACCAATGACGCCAGTGACGGACACGCTAATTTCCTGGTCACAGAGTCACCATTTTGCCAGACGCGCATTCACGTCGTCGGACGCCCTCGGTGATGAGCTACATACGTATGTGTAATATGTGACGTCATTGCTTAAAGTCGACCCGGTAGAAAAGGAATAACCCTGCAACAGGCGAGAAAAAGAGGGAGGTACTCGGTCCACAGCTGTAGTATATATGTATGTACATACACATTTATGAGCTCTGTGTGTGTGCGGAGAAGCTCGTTTGGTAAATAGGTTACTACGCCCGAAGTTTTACGCTAGCGTGGGCGTATCCTGCTTCTCACTGCCGCTCCAACTGCGCCCTCTTGCTCACTCTCAAGCGTGGATTGTTACGTCACTGGACTCGTCACTCGACTCGTAGTTGAATTCATCGTAAAATGACGATGACGGGGCATGGCTTCGCGCTGTGCACTCGGCGTTCCTCTTTACATATGTACAGATACATATATAGGTTCGTATATTCTCGTATCTGGGACGCGTAGCGTAACGTAAATCGTGAAACAGGACAACTTAAATGAATTTTGCATTGAATGATGCTGGGCGTTTGCAGGGGTGGTTACGATTGCTACGGCTAGATGGGCAGTGCAGGTTTAGCTTGGCAACTGCAATAAACGTAAGTCACAGACGCCTCAAGGAGGATAGTAAGGACAGTTTGGGATTCCAGGGGAAAATAGGTTGAGGTGTCTGTGGAAGGTACGATTGAGTGACCAAACGAGTGGTCACGGTACCCGTCAATCGTAAATCTTAAAAACAATCTATATATCATTTGTATTTTTTTATTTGTGTCGATAAGCAACACTATAACTGTGTACTCTACTTCCAAACCGCCAGCAGGACTTTGTTCGGTATCCATGATGAGAAATGCAGGGGCGCAAGGTCATGGTACGTGCGGTATTCAATTACTGCTTTTGATGCCGTAGATGCCAGGTCAAGTATTCCCTTCCTTCACCTCAGAATGGCAACGGCTAAAATGTATCTTCTAAATATTTTATTGCACAATGTGTACGGCTATACACTCGACTCAACTCAACCGCCCAGAGTCCTGGGTACATTCTGTGGTATGTATACCGACGACGCACAGAAGTGGGGCAGTATACATACACAAGGATATATACCCGATTTGTATAAATGTATATAAGCGAAGGCCACGAGGCAGCTTCGGCTCCGGCGAACGTGGAACAATGCAACTGGAAGTGGCAGTGGAAAAGGACATGACAGACTGTACCCGGTGCCTATATAGGCCAGGCCAATGGCACAGTTACCAGTTCCTGCCAGGTGCAACATATTTACCAGCTCTGATAGCCATCTAGTCCACGTAGCATCTCGTTGAATGAAAAAGCGCCTACTTGTGAGGGCATCACTTGATGTTAGCCCAGCAAATTAGCTGAATTAGCCCCGCCAGTCAGGCTTTTTAGGTAGGCTTCATCCGCTTTGGCTAGTAATAAAATTTGCGTGAAGAAGAAGCTACAAAGGTTCGCCATATAACTGCAGTGGGATATTTATAAGGTAGCTGGGATGAGGTTCACAAGAATCTACCGTACAAGTGGGCGAAAGCTGGATAATGCCCATATGAGAGAAATTTGTTATTTTTAAACTACCAGAATTCGCAGGTAGCTTTAATGAAGAACCCATAAATTTCAAGCAGCCCTGGCGGCGGCAACGGCTTTTAGAGCAGAAAGTGCAAAAGGCAATAAGTTTATGGCATGTAAAGGGCAAAATAGCAGAATAGCCGAATGCCAATTTCGCCCACGCTGTATGTCCCAGTTATCCTGACGCTGACTCCGCCACCCACGACATCTTTTTCCGGCTTGTGTTTCGGTGACGTTGGCTGCTCCAGCTGTTCAATGCCGCCCTGCCATGTGTGTGGGCTGTTGTGGGTTCTATAAATAGAACTAAAAAGTCACCGGCTGGCGGCTGACAGGGAGCGAAAACAAATCCGCAGTCTGCAATCAGTCCGGATGTTATGTGGTTGTGGGCGAGGCTGCAGCTCATTGTTTTCAGTTCGGGATGCAAAATGAATAAACTTGATGGCAGCGAATCCATCAAATTCCATCAAGCAGCTTTGCTGTGCTGCCGGAACTACTTCTGCCCCGCTTAAATGGTTAACCCCAACGTCGGGCATTATGGCCGACTTGACATTGATGTATTTGGTGACAAACTGTTGCGGTTTATTACCGTCACACTCGCAGTTAGAGGAGAGAGGCAAAGTCAGTCACTTAATTTACCAAACAGACCACAGCTGCAGGGTGTGGGTGGTTGGTATATGGTTGGTTAACGATGAACAGGATAAGCAGAATCAGACCCAGACTTATCTTCTTTTTCGAATGCATTTGCGGAGAGACAATCTATAAATCAAATAACTGTTTCAAATTGAGGGGTGGATCTCATTTGGTTCCGTCGATATGCCTAACATCGTAAAATGGCATTGTCATAATCAGATGCGAAAAACGGTAATCCAATACAACAATCATCCTTAAAGCAACAGATAGATACACATACATAGTTAAATGAAGTGTGTATAAAGCGAGCAGCTCGAATTTTTAACCTGACATGGCGAAATCGTGTGAGAGTCTTTGTTCAAATGAACTCGCTTGTACTGAGTGAGATATCTAAATCGTTTTATCTAACGCTACAAGCCTCCCGCTGATCTCATTCCTCAATATGGCCACAATCTGATAAACCCGCGTCAGGCACAATTGGACCTTCCACAATGTCAAAGCCCCAGAACAAACCGGACCAAACCGAACTGGACTCAAGTAAGCCGCGAGAGGGATTGTCCCCTTCTTGTGTGTTCTACCCGGCCCCTCAGTGGATCGTAAATCAACTACTGCGGGCACATATATCATCCGCTTTGGGGCTGGTCAGTCGATCATTGGGGGTTCCTTACTCCCGGGGCACGTGTCGCACTCGCATATGAGGTACTGAGGTATTTTCGGTCCCACTGAAGAGCTTGACCAGCCTTATTACACAGAATTTAGTATTATTAAAATACTGTCTTCCGGGGGTAGACATAGGCTGTCAAGTCATTTAAAATCTAAAAAGAGCCAAACGGCGGTTTAGTGATCACGACCCGAACAATAAAACAAAAAAATTAAACCGATGCAAACATTAAATGATGAGTGTTGATCTTTATGGACAAAAATCTGTGTATAAATTAGTTAGTCGCCCTAAACATGCGAATCAATCAATGAATGGAATTATAATGATTATAAGAATAAAAGACATTCTCGACCTAACAATGCTATTACCCTCCGCTCTGTTGTCATTCCACAAAAATGCGTAGTGATATAATGAAATAATTATATGTATTTAAAATCGTGCACCGAATGTCGTATGTAAAATATATTTCAATTCATTAGAAATTGCAAGTCAACTATTTTATATCTCTGGTAAGAACTTATCAAATTATATATTATATATCTGCTCTTTCTTCCAGGACAAAAAAAAAAAATGCTTGCGCGACTTCGAAATGAAAAGTATTTAAGATTCATGTTAACTCATCCACCCTGTGATGTTAAGATACAATATTATGATGTACGGATTCTTCACTTAATAAATAATAATTTAAAAAAAAAAACTCAATTGGATTCATGTTTACTGTCCGGCCGTTTAGAAATCAAAACAATACAACTACACTGGAAATAAAACCAACACAGCTTCTGTGGGACTTTTGCCTATTGTCTGATAGGGCATTAAGTATAGACCACCGATGAACTTTGATATTTTTCACTTTGTCCCCCTTCGCAGGGTTAGCGTAGCCCAATGCAGATGGGGAAAAGGGGGTTTGGGTGTTGTATGGCTGTTTCAGAATACGCCTTCTTAATTAGCTGCCAGTTAATGGTTAATTTCCCAAATGGATTCGCAAATATGTCTTGCCAGTCTGATTAGCATTCAAATAAGCCAACTATCTAGCTCAGTGCTCTAAGTTTATTTTCTCCATTTATTGTACACACATATGTACACATGCATCTAATGCATGTCTAATCTCTAAAATTATACCTAAGGACTATTATTCTCAAATGAGCTTAATTTTATTATGATTTTTCTTGAAACAAATTTTTAATTTTTAATTTTTATTTAATAGTACTTATCAACTTAAGTGCCACCAAGCTCCCTAGCTTGTCCGTCGCTTGGACCATTATCTGATAACAGTCGGAAATATTTGATCAGCAATTAAAACTGCAATGCGCAGTTAAGGAGGACATGCGAGTGATGATGATCAGTGTGCTGATCAATTGCGACGGAGTTCAACGATAATGAAGTGGAAATGTTTGTTTGAGGGCAACACACACCCCTTGGGAAACCAACCGAGAATCTGGGCCAGTCCCGAATCAAAATGCTGAAATGGCGCTGTGCAAAATTAGCAACTCAGAAGGCCTTCTATCTGGCTTCTTGGCCTCGTCTACAAAGATACATCGGAATATTTAGCAGCTGTCCCGCCTCCATCTTCCCATATCTATCTTTATCTTTGTTTACGCCTTTAAAACGATACCGCAAACGACGCAGAACATGGTAACCAAAACAAAGAAGAGAGGCAGACAGTCTGGCAAACGAAAACAAAAACTATAATTGGGGGGAAGATGGGAAGAGAGCCAAAGACCTTATAAATCACACGAGCGTAGCATGACTTGTCAGTTCTGATTTTAATTCTGTAGATAGGATTTGCAAATGGTTAGTAGAGATTAAGTATCTCCTGACCACTTTCATATATTAAGTTAAACTTAGTTCCAAACATATGTTCTTTAGTGCTTTAAATCTAAATAATAAATAAAAATATTTAAATTAAGTGGAAAAGCAATTAATTTTTTTAGTGCTGCCCAAGACGGGAAAGGTGTGCTTTAACTAAGTGAGTGTCTCGGTGAGTGTTGGATCCCAAGTGTTTGGGACTAAAAATAGTTCTGTATGCTCCCGACATGATAAGTCACAAGGGACCGTGCTTAGATGGCGGGGGATCAGCAAAATGAGAAAGCACTAGGAGCTGCTTTTGTTGTTGCACGGCGATAATGCAACAACTGTGGCCACCACAACAACAAGCCATCAGCCGACTGACAGCAATCGACAAAATTGTAATTCGAAACCAAAAAATTGGAGAGCATTTTGAAAATAGGGATGCTTTTTCACAGCAGAGGAGTGTTTGGTGCTCATATAACTTTTTAATACGATGTAGCCAAATGAATGAAATACCATACACAGCTGAACAAAAACCAAATGAATTTAAACAGCGCATCAAAATTAATGGTAAATAAACGAAGAGGAGTATAAATAGGAGGTATTGTATGTATCTTTATTAAAGCTTATTTTTTGCATTTCATTAGTTCAGACACGATTTCAATCATTTGTATAACCATGGAAATAAAGTTGAATTAGTTCAAAATTTAATACGAAACCATTTCAAAGACGTCTAAACATATGTAGCTTACGTCTGAAATTTCGAATATCACTGAAAAGAGGTCGGGTTCTTGATACTTTCATTTTTCATTTGTCAATTTCAGCGATCGTTATCCTACTTAGATTAAAACAAGGGCATGGCTTTATCTGCTAGTCGACCCCTATACCGCATGAAGCTCTCAATAAATGCTCTCCTCTTTTCGAAGCTCTATCCTCTAACCAGCAACAAATAATAGTTGTGTAGGCCCATTTGAAGCTTCATGGTGACTGCGCTTCGTGTTAACGGAATTTCCATTTTGTACAGTATGCAGTACAAACAGTATTTTTTTATAAATACGAAACTGAAAGTTTTTCAACCGAAAAAAATGCTCATAAAAATTGATCACCCAATCCGGACAGTAAAAAAAACAGCAGAGCAGAAAAATAAAGAAAAGTATTTTGAGAGCACCCTTGAAGAGGCGAAACAACAAAAACAACCATGACTACTTTAGGGAAAGGAAGGGTCCAGTAGCGGTGGAACGAGGCAGACAGATGACCTCCCAGTCGAATGAACGGGCGGCATTTCAATCAATTGGCGGCAACAGCTGCTGCTGGGTACAACGGCATTGCCGCCCACCGCTCCCAGAAACCATCCTCTGCACCTTTCCTTTCCACTGCGAAAGCCCACGTTTTGTGTCGTGTCAAATGCAGCCGTGTGTATTTGATGGGGGAAACTTGTATAAAGGTCCCACGTTTGTCTGCATACAGACACAACTCCGACCCATTGCTGCATTGTCGCTGACGTATCATCGACATCTACGAGCCAATGGATACTAGGGACATGAGGGAGATCGAAGTGGATTTTGTATATATGTATGTACATTGAATTATTCATTATTTATTGCGACCTAGGTCATTTTTGGCGATATATATGTGAAGGTTATTTTTATTTTTTTGCTCTATCTTAGGGGGGTTCCCCAGGGGTATTCCCTCTTTCCTGGGCATATATATATATATATAATTTAGGTCGCTAACAATCTCATTAAACCTGGATGCGTGTGTCAAAAACGTTGACATTCCTGCCGAAACACCCACTGCGAACACTACCGCGAAGGTGGTAATGGCAGTGAATGAGCGGGGAGAACCTGGGAAAGACGTCTAAATTGCTACAATTACGAATAAAATGACGATGATGACGAAGTTGCAGTAGCGAAATAGGGCAGACAGACAGTCTAATAGTGGAAGACATTTGTAATAACCTTTAACTGAGTGTCTTAATTTATTGCTTTAGGCATAAGTTGGGCTTCTGTTAAGGTATTAAAATCTACTATATATCAGGAATAATTATAAATAGAACTTGAAAAAATAAAAATCATGTTGTTATTTACTGTAAGAACCAACTTTATTACCTGAGTATGTCCAATTATCCGCGGTATAGCATCAGTCGTTAATCTTCCGCCTTTCTATGCTGCTTCCTGGAGTTTTCGTCTGGATTGTGGCGGGTCTGTTTCAACAAGAAAATCATGTCCTTGTTAACACGCTATAAAAGCTGTCACAACATGTATGCGTCGATAAGTCGGGTTCAAGCCACCAAATGTCGAGTGCTAAACGGGGTATCCGCGTCCTGCAACCACTGCCACAGCCGCAGAAGGAAACAGATATTGATTGTCCAAGAAAGCGAAGCGCCAAGCAAAAAATGTTTTTGTGCCGCGCCAAATCCTTTTTCCAAGTTATTACATTAAATTTATTGAAAGGACAACAAGGACGAAACACAGACAGGCTGGAGCACCTTCAGCTCCCTCAGAGCCGTGGAAAGCCAGCCGTAAATAAGTACTGATAAAAGAAAATAGACGGCGGAACCAAAACGGCAGTCCACATAAACGGACGGACAGCCAAGGTGGACATGGCCAGTTCGACTGAGCTGTTGATCGTGCTAAAAAATATATTCATTTTATGGTCGGAAACGCTTTTTTTATTATCTTTTCAATATCATATTAAACGAATTTCGATGAATTATATCCCACAACTCATACTTACATATGTATGTGAGTGACTCTTGCCTTCCGCTTTATTATTTTATTTATATATATTGCATTCATGTAGGCCATTCCAATATTTTAAACGACGCTATTTTTCATGTTTTATTACCAATTTATTTTCGCTACGTGGATAAGCAATGACCAAGGCTATGTTCATTCCCGCAAAGTGCTCTGCATTAATTATGGGAATGTGTTTCAAGCATACTTATATGTACTTATGTACATATGTACATATGTATATGCCCTGGTTTGCGAGCAGCCGCTCTCACACTTTCATTTTTTGTTGTTTGTTTTGTTGACCAAACCTGAGAATTTCAAGCAATAACTTTGTCTCATGTTTTTATTCTATTTTTTACACTAGCTCTGTTTTTATTCATTTTCGCTTTCCTCTTGCGGCTCATTTCGTCGCCACTTTTGCTGCGACTGACATTTAATTTTTTTTCTGGACATTACGTTTATTTTGCATTTGCATTTGGCTAAGTGCACTATAGATAAGCGCGTTGGGAGGAGAACGATGAATGTCATTTTCAGAGGTAAATGGAGGCATAATTACCTTACTGACTGCTGTTAATATCTTGCTGACTTTTGGCCATGCTAGATTGACATTTTAATACGAATAGCAGCGACTCAATTAAGGCAACGGGGCGTATGGGAAATGAGCTTTGAAATAGGGCGAAATAGGGCACAAGGCTCGCGCGACGATCGCTACTTTCGAGTACAGTACGCCTTTTTGATGGGTACTGCATTCGCTTAAGATCTCAAAAAGATAATTTATTAAGTCTAATCTAAGAACCAAGTCAGCAATGCTTATTAAAATCACATGTAAGGAATACTTCATAGAAGTAAGCTTTGTTTGTTTTAAGCAATATTCCTGGGATACGATAAATAGAGCTGAGGGATACATCCACTTAACATGCGGTTATGCGGTTTCTCCCCAAATGTCTAAGGGGGAAATTTACACTCAGTGTTTACCAACGTTTGGTGTTAATACTCAAATATTAGATATGTGGTGTCGATTTATCGGACTGCCCAACTAATGCATTGAAACAATGTTCCGAGGTCTGGGAAGAAATATTTGTTTACATTTCTACCGGTATCCAAAACGGATGCGATAAGTCCTGGCGGCTTAAAAATGCATATGTGTTCAGGTCTATTATTTGCTGATATTTTGAATCAATTACAAAGCATTACATATACATACATATTAGATAAACATGGAATTGGATCTTCATTGGATTTAGATATGCAACAAATACAATGTGCCGATTGAAAAAGGTTTATGTCTTTCAGGGCACAAGTGGAGCCTGGTTAGAGTTATTTTGTGTACTGCAAGGCACTTCCTTTCTTTAAATTTTGCACATTATGTAGACTTGAAATAAATTTTCGGCTCCGCTTTGTTTTACACTTGTAGGTCGTATGTTCTAATACTTTAACGACTTTAATGACTTTGACGACTTTCCAGGTTTGCGGTGAGGGGTTCTACAATATCTACATGTATGCCATCCATTTAACCGGAATATTTCATTTATTAAAAAGACTTCGCCGACTGCCAAGTTTACCTCAATTTGAGGTAGTTTTCGAAACGAATATTTTAATAAAAAGGGTTCGATCGATTTGTTTGTTGATCTCAGTTTAGATTGTTAAGCATTATTATTCGGTTTGCTTTGCTTGCAGTGGTCGATCTATTTATACACCTGAAATTGCGAATTTCGTAGCTGTTGGCCTCGACAGATTCGCGGAATTCATTTATCACAATCGAACATTTTGTTGCCGTGCTTCAAATGGTTCCGCAGCCAGTTTATTTTATCTAGTGCCAAAGGAAATGAGAGCAAGAGTTATGTGCGCGGCACATGTTATGATTATTTTTATGAAAATTAAAATGCGTTTGCGTGTAATTAGCCGGGGGAGAGTCAGACTCGCGATGCGTGGCCCCTTCGTTCTTCCAGGAAACATTCGCTCATTGCCATTTTGGGAGACGCTGATGATTTCGCCACCAACACTTTTCGTCTTTTCGATGATGAGGTAATCTTCTCCGACAGCAACATTGTGGCAGCTCAATTTGATTTTGCAATTAACAGTTGGGGCTATTGACTGCCAGCCCAACCCATCGTAGTGCCATTCCAACTGTTTGACTCACGAATCGGCAGCACTTCTAGCTGTACGAGATTCCACACGCAATATGCACACATCGTGGGCTTCTTTACTCTTTATCAGTGGTATGTACATCGGTGCATTACTGTTAATAACAATATTAAATTCAAACTAAACTTACTGCGGCAACACTTTAAACAAACGTTTATATTCCATTACCTCTTTTAAATCTGATTAATCTGGCATCAACACATTAATCTGGCTGTCAGCTGCAATGGTGTGGAATAAATCAATGGTAGGCTAATTAAAAACATATTTATTTCGGCAAAGATGTAGTGTATGAAACAGTTACATAGATTCGCCGTGTACATTACCTTCGCTTTCTTATACACAAAATCGGTGCTGCCTCGGAGAAAAGCTCATAAATTACGAAAAAAAAAACAAACTAATCTTGATAAATGCGAGAAAACATCGATTTCAAGTAAAAATCTTTTTATATTTAAGGAGATTTGACAGATACAACGTACAAGCATGACCTTTGTGAACATTATGAAGTCGTCAGCAGTTAAAATAAATTGCAATCAAGTCCAGCAAATTCGGGCTACAAAGATCGGCTACCTCAAAAGAGGTAAAGAGCAATTCGCAGTGCACTTGTTAATGAAGTTAACTATGTTGTTGACTGTGATTCGTGCCAAGGTGCAAAATCCAACTATGGCCCCATATATACATATACATAGATACATTTTTAGCGAAATACGCTGACAAACGAGGAAACCAAAACCATTTGTACAGATCTTTGATGCTTGTCTGCCTCTGAGAGCTAGAGCTCCGACTGAAATCTATGGACCCCATTGTGATATCGAGGCGTCGTAGACTTGCGACTTGTACTGGTGACGAATTATTCGACGTCAGCCACTTCCGAGAACAATACAGCCATACGGGTAAAAATAGCGACCTCTCAGAGAACAGAAATTTCAAACAACGATTATATTAATTAAGGAACTGCATTCTATTCGTTGCGATATATAGACAAATAATATGCTTTTGAAGCTGATATTACATACTATTTGAGTAAGTCTAGAGAGCTCTCTGTTTTATTTAAAATATGTGCCACCAGTTGCAAAAACTATTAGCTAATCTAAATTATTGTTTCCATGTTATGATCGTTCCCACAACGTTTTAAAGCCATTTAATTGGTTGTTTAACTTAAAATAAATTTATAATTTATAAAAAACGTAATTACTACTCTTAATATATAGAAATCAGAATGGTCTATGGGAGGGTCACCAATTTAATGATACAGTTCCAACTTATTTTTTTAGTGAATTGTATGTTTTCATTAACATTCGATTTACTTACAGTCTAGCCTTTGGCCTAGGGGTTTTTTTTTTAATTAAAATAAAAAGGGAGCTTTGAAATTTTTTTTGTAAATTATCAACGTGTGTAAAGGCGTGATTGTTTGTTTCTGTTTTGGTTTTAGCTCTGTTCTCATTGACAGTCGCTCTTTGTGTTTTGATTACGCAAATTAAAAGCGTCTAGACAGGGCAGACGCATCGGTGGAACGACCAAGGTAGGGTTGGGATACATTAAGGGAGTGCGGTGGCGAGAAATGACCGACTGAACTAGCCTTCCCTAATGCATCGTTAAATGGGGTTACCCGCTGAAACCTACTAAAACCGTTGGGTACACAGAACATTTACATATGTACAACACATAATTGACCAAGTATCATTTCTTTTCGATTTGTATGTACATACATACATACGTGATGAAGACACTTCTGTGGAAGTTTTAAGCGTCATTTAAATTTTTGTCGTTTTAGTTGTATTAGGCTTAGTTTCGCAGCATCCAGCTTTCTGAAGGGTCACTGACCTATCGGCAAGAGAGGGACAGAAAACTATCGATAAGCGATCATACATTTTATTAGAAGAGTGGAAAAAAACCGAAGTACCGGATCAGCGTCGGTCATGTGAAGCCATTTTTGCATATTCCTTTCGTCGCTAACGGAAGAAGGTTGTGTTTCGTGGTTACGGGTCAGGAAAATAATAAAAGTCGTAAAAAGTGTATATAGAAGTACGGGGAACTCTTTGCATACGGAATATCATTAAAATATGTAAGTTTTGTATATATGCAAACATTTCGTTGTCGCATTTCATCAGATTATTGCCTCTCTCACCAATTCCACTTTCGTATCCTAGTTTGTGTGTGTATGTAAATATGAGAGTTGAATAAGCGATCATACATTTTATAAGAAGAGTCGAAAAAAACCGTAGTATCGGATCAGCGTCGGTCATGTGAAGCCATTCTTGCATATTCCTTTCGTCGCTAACGGAAGAAGGTTCTGTTTCGTGGTTTAGGGTCAGGTAAATAAGAAAAGTCGTAAAAAGTGCAAATAGAAGTACGGGGAACTCTTTGCATACGGAATATCATTAAAATATGTAAGTTTTGTATATATGCAAACATTTCGTTGTCGCATTTCATTAGATTATTGGCTCTCTCACCAATTCCACTCTCGTATCCATGTATGTGTGTGTGTAAATCTGGAAATTGAATAAGCGATCAGAATTTTAATTCCATAATAAATCGACAAATAAGAACTGAAAGGTGCGTCGCGAGGTAATGGTCACTCGCACTCTATACTCACTCTAAATAAATGTGAAACAAATCAAATACAAACCGCTTTGGCAGTTTAAATTCCATTTAATGCCCTTTTATGAAATATGCCTTAAAATCTACCGATTGCATCGCATGCGCAGATATGTGCATGCTCCTGGAGGCAGTATCAGAAATTGAAAACTCATAGGCGAATGCTAATAATATCAAAAGAATTTCTACATAAAACATGACAGTCACCGACCTCAGCAATAACAGCAATTTCAAAATGGACAGCAAGTGAAAAGTATTCTAAAAGGTAAAAGCATTGCATTGACATGTATGCTTCTACTCTTTTTAAAATTTTGGAAATGTGTTCCCCCCTTAAACATGGGAACAAAACTTTGCCTTGCATAAGAAACTGTCTTCGACACGAGCCACGTTTGGTGACCTACCTGTCTGGCCACACGCCCTTTAAGATAGGAATTCCTTTACCTGTCCAACCTCTTGACAGCACTAGGCTCCTCCTTCGGTATTAAACTTTAGAGTGGTCACGTGTGAGGCACCGGTGTGTTGATATAATTGCCAATAACGATTGCCGTACGGAGCAATCGCTGTGCTCGTTTACCTGTCTTCGAAAATTTATTTTGCTCAAACATACTCCTATATATAGCTACATGAAGAAGGCAGTCCCGTGCCAGAAAATCATTATATATTCTCCAAATCGGTAGTAAAACTTTTGCTTTGTCTTATCATTTCTAAAAGTGCGCAATAGCAAAACTAAGTACGAAAAAGTATTAACTTTTAAAACGACGTGTCCCAAATCGACTGTTTTCTTCTTCTTCAACGTCATATCGACTTTTGCGCCTTAGCAAGGCGTTGAATTTAATTTTTTTAAGACTTATTAACACCGTAATGACTTGGGAATATAGAAGACGGCGTTGAAATGGGAACAATTTTGATGACGGACGGGAGGAAAATTGTACTCGCCACGCGTGTTCACATTATAACTGGATAGAAAGTACGTATATATACTGGAATAACAAAGTAGTTTATAATTGCAACATTGATTCTAATGACACAAACAGCAATTATATTAACAATACTTCGAGCCTTGAGCGCCAATAGAATCATTCGTTCGCCCTGTTAATAACCTCACCAGTAGTATTTAATATAAAATGCCAAAATTGCGTTCTATGAATCGATGCGGACTTAATTAACGTAAATGTTGCTCTTTGCTGTTTTCTATTTGTATCTGTCAGATACTTTTTCACTCCCGCATGGTTTATAGATTGGGCATTGCAGCCGGGACAACAGCATAAGGAACATTTTAGGTTACTCCCTAGTTTATGGTGCACAACAGAGTAAGAAAGTTGGATAGCTGTAATTTCGCCTGCATAATTAATAATTCGAAAGAAAAGTGAATGTTACAAACTGGGAAGCTCAACGAAAATATCAAGTCACAAATGTCGATTGTAACAATTCACTTATTTAATTTATTAGGCTGTAAGCGCAAACACGTTCCAACATATTTCAGGCATTGCATGGTTCTAGACGAGGTTGTCCAAAAATCTAATTTAAAACAAATTTTCTCGAGGGTAGACTCGCGAAGTGATTCGCTCGAGCGGTGCCAATTAACAGTGTGAGTGTGCGGTCCAAAATGTGCCGATCCCCATATAGAAACTTCTATTTGCGCTCGTGCAATTGAAGATCGGATACGAGGTTTTTTGGTTCAAAAATAGCCATCTCAATATTTATTTTTGGTCTATCTATCCTATTTGGCCATTACCTGATACTCTATGTCACGCTTCCGTCGCCGCTTCTCACTTTGATGTATATTTTTAAATCCCACAAAATACTTGAAATCATTTTTAAGCTAAGTGATTTTTTGTGTCTATAACATAAACATCAGCCCGGCAGCAGCGGCAATCCAATCCTAGAATACGAAACTCATCCAAGACTGATAGAATATGACTGAATGGCAATTTATGTAGTGTGCCAGAATTCTTCCCAATTGATTTTATTGTGTGTTGGATTACTAAAAATTTGATAATTATTTAACGACGCAGTTAAGTAAATTAGCTTACCTAATTTGTTTATAAGCATACAAATAAATTATTTGCTTTGACAGGTATAATTATTTATTGTTTTTCTTAACTTAATTTATTCACCTATTCCAATTTACAATTGTAATAACTTTCTTTATTTATATTTATTTATTATGTCATTATCGGTGGCGGAAGAAATACAGACCAGGACTTACCGGCCAAGGGTATCAATAATTTCTTCATGCTATGTGCTGGATTGAAAAAAGCCAAAACCAAAAAGATTAGTTTTAAATATTTGTGACCGAAAATGCTTTAAATATGTGACTAATATGTATTGACACAAAGAGAGCTTAAAACGACTGTTTATAGCATGAATGAAATATCACCCAAAGGCAACCTGTCGAGTTTGTGCTTTTTAGATTTGCTTGCGATTCTTTTTCTTGCTCTTTCTCTCTGACACGCGCGAATAAAATTGTTTATGATTCGCTTTGGCGCCCTGTCACTTATTAACGCTCTTATCTATCGCTGGCATTAAAACTTTCCGAAGTCGCTGATGATCGTTTACGATCACCGAACGAAGACATGAAACTGGGAACTGATTCGAGGTGAAAGAACTTTTAGCGGGTCTCTGTCGTGGGGGAAGCTCCGTTTAGAAAACCACCCAAATAAATACCTGTCCAAAATAAAGAACCCCCTTCCAATAGATGAGTGCTCTTCGTTTTCCATTTTGATAGTATCCTAGTATTCTGTTTGTTGATTTTTAGAAAAATATGAAATTATTTTATGAAATTATAATAAATAAAATAATTTACTTTCTTGTTAAACTCAGCATCTGATGGCTCTGCCACAAAGCCTTTAGCTAGTGGAAGTTATTTGTTATCACTTCTGAGAAGAGGGGCGAGGTCTGGCGAAAACATTTGCTCAACTCATTGGGCTTTCTCGACTTCGGTGAGTGGCACCGCCGGTTTCATCGATTTGTCGTGGAGTGGAGGAAGTGGTCTGTGTTTTGTCCGGTGACTGCCACATGGCACATGGAGCCATGACTTGATCGCACGTGAAGGCCTTCGACGCAATCGCAAAATGCGGAAAATCCACTTCAAAAATTTTTATAGAATAGTTGCCTGGCGCTTCTTAAATTTGCATAAATCTTTTCTGCCTGTTCACTGGCTTTTTGTTCATTAGTTTTCAATGATGTGTAGTATTGCGCTCTATTTTCAGCGTGTGTGCGGTGTTTTATTGCAGTTCGGTTTGCGCTTAGTCAAACATTGAAATGCAACAGCGCAGATCTCAGCGTTTTTTGCTATTACCGTTATTTGTATTTCTGGGTTGTCTGTCATTTGCTATAATTTTTGCTGCTGCTGAAACTATTTAATTATTTTTTCCTTATTTATTGTAAGTATTACGTTATTTCCTTCATGTTAGTATTAAAATGCCAGCTTCTCGAGCCTAACCTTTTAATTTCATATTTTCGAAGGCTACTTCCTCTCATGTCGACACAAATTTTTTTTTTTTTTTTTTGTATAATTTTATTAAGGCATACGGGGAAGCGGAGAACCCCTTTGTGACCTTGGTCTCCCTTGGGGCACTAGTGGTGATATCAACGTGACACAAAAGTGATGTACCCGGTTTATAAAAAGTACGTATGTAAGAAGTAAAACAAAATCAGCTATATTTAATTTTTCCATAAGTACGCAAACGTTGGACAAAATCACTAGCACGCCTCGTGGCATTATTCAAGGCACCCCAAGCATCACTCATACGTCACGTTGGACGGGCGGGCAGACTTGCTTTCAAAGTGTCCATCAGTGTGTTCCCATATCAAATATCGTAGGACGCTTGCTGATCAATGGAAAGCGTCAAACGCTGACGCCCAAGCTGAATAACCGGTTGTACATGCACCACCCAACAACCAATATTTTCATCGCGCTCGGCCCCAACCCGCCACAGTGGGCTACAGGGTCTGGCCGTATGTTTTGATGTCGGAAGTGAACATAAACACTCGTGGACAAAAATATAGATGCACACACCACAAAATGCGCGCCCACATATAAAATGCCAAATAAACCTGTACACTGCAGGAAGTTTTGATTTAATAGGTATTTGTTTAAATATCCAACTTTATGTTATCTAACAAATCCCATTTTATACCGCGATACTAGAGTCCAAATTTAAAAATTTGGTTTGACTTCTTTTTTTGCACAATTATTAAAATTTTTCTGCGAGTGCTGATTTCCTACCACGTGCGGCTCCACTTTTGTTTGACCGCACGCGCAAAACTTTGCTGCCATATGCAAGACATCATGCGAATTAATGGGCCGCACATGGGCAATCCGAGATGATCCGTTGGATACTGGATGAAGGCATCTTTGCTGATGATGATGATGATTTTTGCGAGCGGTGGGCGTTTAAAAAAGCATTTCGATCCATTTTTAGATTTCATACAGAACGCTGCTCCCTTTAGACTACTCTGATTTCCCTGAACTACTATGCGCTGTCCCAGTCTGGCGATGTGTGCTTTCGCGAATTCCATTCCAATACAATACAATGCAATATCTAGTTTGGAGGCCGTCGCCCCCTTTTGGGTATACAAGGTATCGTATTCTGCTTACCCATCAGCATGTTTTTTTCTGTAGCGCGTGTGCAGGTTGTTTGATTTATTTGCTGACTTTGTCTACATTTGTCTGGCTGGAGTCGTGTGCAGGGAAGGGACAATCGGTGATGATTATCCCAACAACGATTTTGCCAATTTGGCGCGGCTTCGGAAATGCTATTAAGCATTCATCATAAATTTTAGCGGAGTTGGTGTAAAGTTGAACTAGTTTAATTTATTTACAACATTATCGGATATCACGCCATTTCCGATTTAATTATTTTTAGATAATGTTGTTGCCTTTAAAGTCAATGTTGTGGGAAGTCTTGAAAAGCTAAATTCATACGAGATCGGAATCTGAGCTGTGTGAACAGATGAAATGTAGTTTCAGTTCCCCTTCAAAAGCGCTGAGAGTTAAACTTGTAAAGTAAGTTTATTGCCACCGATCTTGGCCAATTTGTGACGAGTTCTCAGTACCCGTCATCCTCTTGTGTTATTTTACTTTTTGCCCGGTTCTCAGCTAAAATTTATGGTGTGGGTATTGTGAGGTGTAAACAAAAATGTTAATAGTTTACCATTTCTTTTTCATCGTTCGTTTTGCCATTTATTTATTGTTTCATTTTCTTTGTTTTCCTGGTTGGTTTTGTTACAGTCCGATCGGACACGTGCCACACAAAATACCATTGACCCTTTCCATATTGACAAGACGAATCAACCGAAAGTGTTCAGCGTCTGTCATCGCTTTTAAATAGACAAAATGGTTGAATAATTTAATTTTGAGTTCCGCCACTTTTCTCGTAATCTGTCGTCAGTGTAATTATTCTTCAAAACTGCTTTGATACTTGTGGGATTTTATCAGTTGCAAAAAAGACACTGTGACATATCAACAACTTTACCAAATTATACTTTTTCTGATAACCACGGAATATGTTTGTTTATATCCACATCGTATGAGGCGCGTGAAATAGGAAAAAAGTGCGATTAAATCAAGTCACACGAATATTGATCACGAGTTTATATTATGGTAACGTTATTAATTTTGTCAGATTTGCTGGAAGTCGCTTTTCGACTTTGGAAGTTGCCCGATTGTGTTGGTTGTCTTTATAATTGTTTGGCTTCAGTAAACAGAGCTACAAAAGACGACGGCTTAGATGAAATGCAGAGTTTAATATTTTCATATTATGTATGCATATAAAGATCTCTTCCGGCCAAACCAATCTTAATGCAGTTTTAGCCTAAACAAAGCAATAATAGCATCAAAAGAAATCACGTACAAATAATCAAAGAGTTTGCTTCTTTTTAGCCCGCCTTACTCATATTTCACTGTCATAATTTACGTCAGAGCCAAAAATTTCTTTGCTTTTTTATACGCGTTACTCGTAGATTAAAAGGGTATACTAGATCCGTTAAAAAATATGTTACAGGTAGAAGGAGGAAACGTTTCCAACCCTATAAAGTATATATATTATTGATCAGAATCACTATCCCAGTCTAGCTGAACATGTCCGCCCGTCTGTCCGTATGTATGAACACCGAGAAGCAAACCGTCCAACTCTGCTAATTTAATTTTTTTTAGTTATTTTTGTTTATTATTTTTCTTTTTAATTTCTATTGATATGGCACATTTATTTAAATATTTTGAAATTTCTTGTTTGCTTTCCCACTAGCTGAGTAACGTATATCTGAAAGTCGAGAAACGGCTATAGCGTTTATTTAATAATCGTAAAAACAAAACCGCAAGCAGGCAGGCCACAACAAAAAATTATATCAAAAGGCAAAGTCACGTAAAAGAACAAACGCGGCATAACAAATGTGCGATAGCGTTTAATAATTTTTACGAAGCGCTCGACATAAAAGGTGGGTGACGGGGGTGCTTGGGTGGCTAGTGGGACATATACACACTCACATAAATAACAGCCAGAAAAACAACTACTCAATCTTTCAGTTGCTCGTTTGGCCTTCTTAGTTTGCTAATCAGCGACACGTGTTTATTTTGCAACAAAGTGACAATTTCCTCTTCCGTCTGCCCATCCAAACACATTCCTGTATTCGTTTCTTCTCCACCGTGCCCCCGTGTTCTATCATTACCTCTTTATCGTTGGTTTTTGAGTTACATAAGTTTTATAAAGGGAACTAATGGTGAAAAATGATTGAGCATGCAGCTTCCATGTACATAGACGCAGCGCAAGTTTGTTTTCAAATGATGCCATGCCCACTCTAACGCCCACAAAACGCCCAAAACGCTGGATTATTTTTTTCACTAGTTTTCGGTAGTGTTTGTTAGTCGGTTATATTCAGCTTAGTAGGCCCTCTGTCCGATTTGTCAATGAGTTAAGAGTGTCTGCTCTATCCTACTCTCGGATCGGGTTTCTATCACCGATCCCCCTTTCAGCAGAGCCGTTATTATAATCATCATCATCCGACCAGAGGTGCCCATTCAAAAAGTGCAAACATGCACGGTTGTAGAAGTTACTATGCAGTTCGAGTCCGGAACTGGGTGCTTTGTATCATTTTCTATCAGATCTGTTATTGTTTTAGAGATCATTAATCCCAGACAGTGGCACACGGTGTCATATGAGGGTGGAAGAAAATATATACATATCAAGCTCTATATATCTAATAAGCATAGGTAATGTTACTGCTTTAAAATTCAAATTTTTTTTTGTCCTACCATCGATTGAACTTGGACCGTTAAATTTCCGGACAAACCGCGGAGCTGTCATCAGATCATTAAGAGTTAATTTTTACCTACCAGCAGTAGTATAATATCGTATCGCATGGCATCGGTTGGACAGGAGAAGATTAATGATAGTGTAAATGGAAGTTTTGCTGCTCACTTACTGGCACGTGGAGAAATTTGAGGAATATATGTTGTCTTCAACAGATTCAAAAAATGAAGTGGTTCAAGAATTGTTTAAATTTACAAAGAATTTAAGACAATAAATGATTATTATCTATATGTTTGCACATTAATAACAGTATGTGTATAAACATTAATAATTTGTCGCAGCATCGGTTGGAGATTAAGTTTCTCGGTGCTTCTGTCTTGATGGATGTGCGTGCTTACACAACCCTAGCAACTTTAGTCGCTGAAACTTGTTGCTGCCAGCATATCTTGCTCAAAACCGGCGCAAGGCGGAACGCGACGGAATGGCCGGCGAACTGCGAACCCAAATACAGAGCTGGTGGCGGTGCGACACCCACCATGACACACCAGACTTCCCTCCCACGCTCTCTTGACCGGCGTCGACTTGTTTGCATTGGCACCACTAGCGCTGCAACTGCAAAAACATTACAAGCAACGCCATTTCAATTCCCTGCTTCACTGCCACGGCGTTTTTAGTGTTTTATTTTTCTGGGCTGTATTTTTTCGTCGCCAGCTAAACTGGTCCGAATGCGACATTTTGTATGCCGATCACATTCCCCGCCAGCTGACTCACGCAGCTGCTACTCTTAGCATCCTGCGTCGGCAGGCAGTGTGCTACAGTCAGCCAGCCCACCATATACCTAGGATTATATCCGCAGCTCCCGCGGTCGCTATTTACGCCCACCGACGCGAAGTCAAGCCTTGGACCTGGTCATAACTACTTGTCGCTTGGGGAATTGCTTCAGACTTCCTATTGAGTATTATAGCTACATTTGTGTGCATCGTGGGGCTTTGACTATATGTTAAAGCATTATTCCAGTTTCATTAAGCCACTGTGCCGCAAATGTTTGTCGATTCTCCTATTGAGTTTTATTTGTGCCGTTTTACTTTATTTATTTTTGTTGTGTTGCTCCTCTCGCAGTTGGTCTGCTCTCAACCGGATGTTGTGGGAATTTTTAAATTTTGTGGCTGCTGCTGCTGTTATTAACTGTCATATGTGTTGGGTAAATGCTTGTCTTGTAAGAATAAAATGTCATGTGTGCTAGCCGCACGTACCCCATCCGCCGTGGCTTAAGTGGGTGGAGCAGGCACACGAGTGACTAAGTTTTCGTCTGTTGCTGGTGCTGCTGCAGCTGCAGCTGCAAGAATTTCCTTTGCTGTTCATTTCATGCGCGAAATTTAATGACAGTCGTACCGCCTGTTTTTAAGCACATGCCACATTCTATTTTGCTTTGTTTTTGTAGAGCTTCGGGTACATGCGTGCCGAAAGTTAATTTGCAGAAAGTTATACAGCTTATTGCTTTTCCCCTGCATTTGGTCTTAGATGTACGTATACCCTTTACCCCATTTAGCCATAACGTATACTTAATATCTGTATAAAAATGGGAAAAATTTCAATATTAGGAGACAGACGAACACGGTAAGATCGACTCGGCTCGTTATCCTGATCAAAAATATATATAGGGTCGGAAAAAACTCCTAGCTGTTACATAATTTTCAAGGATTCTAGTATAGGGTATACTAGGGCTACTCTACGAGTAACGGGTATAAGAATTCAAGCCTGAATGGAGTTTCAGGGTGTAAGTTTGAATATTGCCAAAAAAATCGAATTCGGGTTGACCTAATTTTTCTATATTGCAGCTCAATTTAAAACTTTCAGAATTTTTATGACCCGCTCGAGTGGTTAATTCAAATTTGACTCAACAATCTGTACATTTGTTATCTGTTATCGGTCCCTTTCGCCGGCTATAGCTTGAATCGCATGATTCCGTCCTTAGCACGCCTCCATGCCTGAGACAATTAATCTTAATGCTATAATATATATATGCGTATTTTCATAACAAATAATATTTTAATCAATACCTATTTTAGGGGACCGGGTTTTCTGGTGGTTGCTTCTATATCATAGTGTGATAAGAGTTAAAAATATGCTACAGTTCGCATTGAATAATCTTTTTTACGATCGCTATGTGGAAGGGCATAATCTTTAATAGATCGTAGACTTATATGTACAGATAATCTTAATTTATTTTCCGATTATTGGGTGAGCCATAAAAAGATCGTTACTATAATGATTGTAACATTTCCATTACTACCTAGAAAAATCATTTATAAAATTAACGGGATTAACTTTTCATTACGAAGTTATTTTTTTTGTTTTTACCAAAGCTTTTTTTTTGTCATTTATTTCGATCCCTGATGAAACCCGAACTTGTCGCCACGCATTGTTTTTCTTTAGACCCGGCAATCTTTCATTTTCCTGTATACGTTTGATCCCTTTGGCGGCGGCGTCGTCAATTTCCATTTCGCGTATCAAGTGGGAGGTTGTGAAGTGATTTCCCGAGACCTCCCTCCTCCCAATTTTTTCGGACTCAGCATGGCCTTGGTTGCGGAACAATATTATAATAATGACGCCATGGAATTACCGCCTCCGTTCGCATCATTGCCATGATTGTGGCAAAAATACGATGCAGCTGCTGATAAACTGAGAAATGTAGTAAAAACATTTACACTTGCAAACAAAAAGCCGCAATTCGAATGGCATTTTCATAAAATCCAGAAATACATGCGATGACGAGTTTTAACTTATTCAGAACGTTTGAAAGAATCAGAAGTAATCAGAAGAGGATACTGAAAAAGTTTATATCAAGTTTTATGTTTCTGGAAACCTTGGTACCGAGATCTTTATGGACTTACTCGGGGGAATAATTGTTTCTTATCTTACACTTTCTTAATATGGAATATAAACGTGACTCTTGTAATTATAATAAACGTAAACTCATTGTAAATTTTTCAGTGGACGGTCGTTTTTGAAAACATCACTATCGTTGTATTGCATTTAAGATGCTCCACAACGACATTCACTGCCTTATAAGCATGTCCTATAACCATGAAGAATGAAAAAACGATTCGAATCTAATTCGTTTGATTATGCGATGAATCAGTATTTCCTCACTACGTCATCCTCCTTATTTACGAATAAACAGTATTTGTATCTGCATCTAGATCGGAATTTACAATTAGAGTCTGGCCGCGATGTCGCCATTTGTTTGTCGCACATACGCATCTTGTTCTTTTTCATTCTTTGTCATTAAATAGTTACACACACTCAGTCACTGTTCTCGGAGAATGAGAGTGGCGGCTGGAATTAATGGATGTCTCTTTGTCCCGGCAAATATTTACGCTAAACTTTCGTGTCAATTGATGCTACATTCCCCATCGCTTATCCGCGGTCTCTGTGTGTTATTTTGTAAAGAAAAGTGTGGAATTATACTGCCAACTGAAGCGGCTCTAAATAAGCTGATAATTCGCCCACATCTGATGGGCGCCCTTTCCATTTTGTCGCCATGAAGCAATTTTATTTTTATTTTCACTGTGCCCGTCTTCAAGTTTCCAGAGAAGCGAGCAGATTTTTGTGTAGGTCTACTTGTCTACACTATCTTGGTGGAGAAATTGCGAAATAGACGATTGCATAGTTATAAGACCAAATGGGATTGTTGGGGAATAATCTATATTATATATAATATATATATATATATTATATATATATATTATATATATATAATAAACGTGGGAAGTTTGTTTTAAAAGATAACTGTAACTAGGATTAGTGCCATTTCATTTTATTTTTAAACAATGTGTAAAAATTCAAACCGTCAGATTTTTGAAAACGAATTGTCCATATGGTTACTCCTTAACTTTCCAAAAGCCCACGTAGCACAACGAATCCAAATTTAGTAAAAACTCATGTTGAGTCCATAAATATTTTAAATTCTCGCAAACCGAGCTCTTATCTAAAACGAAGTTAAATCGGGCAAAAATTGGCAACTACAATTTCAGTCCGACACGATATATGGTGACATTGGATGCCGTCTAACCAGCAGAATATCGGCGCGAAGTGTTGACACCACAACAGCCAACAAACTCCTCAACAAAAACCATAATGACAATAATTAGTTAAATGAACTGGTAATTTTCAAAGACGAGTGAGAATATGAGCGGGTGACATGCGGGTCCTGACAATCGATTTCGTTCAGATTGAACCGAAAAGAACAAAAATGGGGCGGCAAACAACGCCTCATTAATGGCAAAATGAGTTTCGATGGACATGGTGGAGTTACCGTTGGACAGATGCGTGTAGTCTGATCCCCTAGGTGAACAAAGATTCCTAATAAAGTTGACGCTCCATTCACCATCAAACTCAACATTATTACCGATGACTGGATTCGAAGTATAAAGAATTTTCGTTGCTTGTGCTTTTGGTGTTTTTGGTTTTCGTGGCAAATTGAAGCGGACTACTTATTTTCAGATACAAATTGATACCGTCGCTTTGTCTGACAAGAAGCGCAGCGGGCAGTCTCCTTACTCGAAGACTCCCTCAATGGGAGACAGAAATTTTCGGCCATTGTTAAAAATTCGAAAATTACGTGACTGCATTTCAAAAAGGCAACAAATTTCGTAAAAATGAAATGGGAATTCCGGATGACAGAAATGGTCCAATTCATGCACCGAGAGGGCCAATATGTCTTTGTCGTCGGCTGTTCCTCGACCGCTAGATTTTCTGCCTTATAACAGTGGCTTTACCTGTCCGCTCGGTCCTTGCGTGACTGGGATGGCTATTAAATATATAGAGAAATTGTTGAAAAGGTCGTGTCACAGACGATATCTTTCCAATGGCAGGAAATAATCTATCCAGTATCATTTTTGAGCTTATATTCGCTACAAGTACCAATGAGCGAGTGAAGAGTTAAACAGATTTTTTTTATTAACCTATTCGCTTCATTTTGTGTTTCCCACCCTCTTGGGCGATTTTTCCTCTTTTACCCCCGTAACACATTGGTAATGACCTCGATTTTTGAAGTACAATTTGTGTTGAAACTTCCATTGGCAGTTTAATTCCCCATACCGTAAAAAGTATAGAGCAGATGGATGGAAGCTCAATCAACTGGTATCCAATAGTCGAAAAAATCGACTCTTGTTCTACTTTTGTGCGGTGGCCTTTGAAGACGAGTCACGTTTTGTGCGTGCAATCGGATATTGTTTCGTGTTTGTTTTTTTTTCCTTTGTTTTCCATTTGCACAATTATAGGGCGGGACACCCACATTTACCCCAAGGTCCAGTTGAAACACCTCCAGAACCCAAGTTCCTCGGAACTTCTAATATAGTTGTAATGAGTGTAAAAATTTATGTCGTCATACTCATGCACGCAAATACAGGAATTTATAAATCGCAGGGAATGGGAAGGGTTTAAATGTTTGCATGGGTGTGCGCCGATGGGTTAGGTGTTGATGGGTCAGTGCTGATATTTGCGCTTATCTGGAACTGAAGTACGCGTCATAACCAATTGCGAGTGTAAAAGGGCAAGCAAAGGTTGGCGACGGGTTTGTTTATGGGGTGTGTGTGAGTCATGCCATTTATATAGCCGATAAGATATTTTTGCGGTACGGCGTATATTGATTCTAGTTACGCTGATAGCAACTAAATCCACACCGAAAGATTTACACAGAAGCAAAATAAATAGGTTGGTGTACATCGGTTTCATATAAAGTTATTGTCTGAGATAAAGTTTAAAGGGACATGCAACATTCAACATGCAACAGTAGGTAACCCATTTAATATAATTTCTTAGGTTGTGCCAAAAACTAAATATATTATTCTAAGTTTTAAAGTATTTTTTTTTTTTTGACATTGTACTAAAATTTTAAATTTTTTTCGTTCCGTTGTGCATGTGTACTTCGTCTTTTCAATAAACACTTTAACCTTACAGACCTAAATTCTTCTTTCTTTTCAGATTTACATGTAATGCAGTTCTTCATAATTCAACTGTATTTTGGTTTAGGTAAGTCCAGCACCTTCTGATTTATTTATTTACATTTGCTTAACTTTATAAGATAATCAGGCTGAGCGACCGCCAGACAGAGTGTTATATAGTTATAAATTCTTGACATTCTTCTCGGGGGATTGTAAGACACCAGGGTAACCGTCGAATATCTGAATACCAGATAACTATACCACATACGTGGCAACATGTGCGCTGCGTCTATGTCTCTGAAACATTCTAGCTTTTATAGTTCCTGAGATTGAGGCTTTCACACGGACAGGTGGGCATGGCCAGTTCGACCCGGCTATTGATCAAGAATATATATACTTTATATGGTCGGAAACACTTTCTTCTACCTGTTACATACTTTTTAACCGTAAAAACAAACAAACAAAAAAAAACGGCTTTCTCGCTAAACTTTGTGATTGTTTATTGTTTTCGAGCCGTTTTGGTACGGTTTTTTATATTTCGTATGAAATACTTTGTCGCCTTCTTACTCCACTAAGACACTGAACTAGAAAAACTCAAGCAAAATGGCAAAAGTCCATCAATATTTAAAAACTTCGCTTTCGACTTTCACGTTTAGATTTTACTATGCAAAAGGTTATCGTGGCAAAACGATGCGGAACTGGTCTGTTAAGTGCAGAAGATCGATGACTCTGCCGGGGTCCAAGTTGAGAGTCACCGAAGGTTTAAGATCTGTTCGGCAAATAAATATTTATATATTTGGCTAAACTTAAGCCAAATGGTTCGATCTCTCTCACAAAGACTTACTTTCGGTAAAACCACGTTTGCGTGGTCTGAACACTTATGTATGTATATTTTTTATTGTTCGTTTCTACACATAGGAAATATCAAATCGCATTAGAAGAAGACGACTGTTCAAAATACACGAAGAAATATGAATTTTCTGTCGATGTCTAATATGAAGGGATTGTTTAGCGGGATAACAGTTATTTTTTACACAAAAAAGGCGACTCCCTCGCAAAGGTCGAAAATCAATGGAGGTTAACTTTCGAAAGACCGTTCTATGTGCATTTTTTACGCATATCTTTCCGGCACCTTTGTAGTTTCACATACCCACAAAAGGAACACCAAAAATCAAGCAAATCCAAAACGGAAGTACTTCTAATTTCGATATGGCCTTCTTAACCCCTTTGTGTGGATGTTTTTGTGTATGTGAGATTTATTTTCCGCTCTAACTACACGCACCGCGCTTAAACCAAGCATTTTTCGATAGTTGAAATCACGGGAAAACGGTAGGACGAACGATAAAAGCTAACTGCAACTGGACCTGGACGAAGGATGGTAGAGAAAGGGCTCCATTGTGTTATGTCATATTCCTTTCCTGATTGCGGAACAGAAGCACGGAAATCTTGGTTAGGTTGGTATTATATATCGACCAAAAACAAGGCCGCACTACTCTGTACGCAGAAAAAAACTGAATCCAAAAAAGAAAATTAAAGCGGCAAAGAAGAAGTACCAGACACAACACCAACAATGGTATGCTTTATGGACTTTGGACTCTGGCTTTGTTGCTCAGCAAAATAATAAAAAAAAAGCAAAACGATGAGAAAACGAAAATGGAAACTGAAAAATTGGAACAAGAAACAGTGACATTAATAATATATCAAACAGTGGGAATTATATGATACAATACCAATTCAAAATGTATCAAAAGCAATTATAGATAAAATACAAGTATCCAAATTATAAAAATTAATATTTTGGCAAATTTTTAATTTTTATTGCCTTTTATTTATGAGTGAAGGTTGTAATAAAAACTCGATGGGAAATGATATCCTTTATCACAAAACAAAAAACATCCTTAATCTCGTTTAACTTGGAGATAACTTTTATTTACCAGGAGAAAATAGAAAAAACGCCAACAGTTCTAAACAAGTTTTAAACTCCCCTCCTGATAATACTATTTGGTTTAATCTCCTTTGTGACTAATAAGCTTAAAGATGTCAATGTAATCGTTGGGTGAAATCCCTAGCGTGCGAGTGGGCAAATAAAGTTAAAGATTAGCAGTCATCGAATCAGTGTGAATTCCCGTCAGGCTTTCTTCTTCGAATTTTTGGGCAAGTTAATATAAGAAATCAGTCCCGGATTAGTAAGTAACAATCTCCGGAACACATATTATTTTTAAAATTGTTCTTACATTAAACTAGTTTTCAGCAATAAAAAATATTAAACAGCAAAAATTTAGCTGCCCCACAAAAATAATTAGCTGATGTCAAGACCTGTCGTTGCTCTGTCGTCATTGACAGCCTTTCAAGCCCATTTAGATGTCACTGCCCATAATTCACAATTTAATGTAGAGTCATTATTTATTAACACTACTGCATTTTCTTTGCTCTCCTAAAATTGAGCAATTTATAACGATCTACTTTACTTGAGGCCGACAAGCACAAGAAGCGCTGGGCTGAAAGTTTGGACCATCCCATGGGCACCACTTGACAGACCCCTCGGAAACCGAGTTAAGTCTCCCAGTCGAGATTCCATGTTGGCCGGACCCCAAAGTATTTCGACCATCTGAGTAACCCGACATCAGCATCCAACAATTTCAATATTTCATCAAAGAGATTCAAAGACTTTTTCTTCGCCGGAGAGTGGGTTAATGTTACTAGCTGACTTTTCTTCTGCCGGGGTAAGTGCAGTAGCGCCAAACTGTCGCTGCAATTACTCTCCTTAAATGTGGAACAGATGGAGAACATGGGGTTGTGGATGGGGCTTAAGGGTGCAGAGTGCTCAGAGCCGGGATGAATGCCAAGTCATACATATCTTACTATTTACTTTTACGTTTTCGCCGTTTCCCGCTTCAGCACAGTCTTCTCACTTTGTCTGTGTTTTCAGAAAAAATTAAAAAAAAAAAGAAGTGCAATCGAAAAGGTAAACGTCGACTTGTGGTATCCTTTCAGTATTAAACAAGTTTTTAATAAATATTGTTAAAATATTTTTTAGTTTATGTTGCGTGCTTTTCCTTAATGAGAATAAACACAATTTTTTTTTGGGCATAACATATACATTCTAAGCATATATCCAGTTTCCAAAAGACAAGAGTAATATTATTACCAATGATGATATGAATGACGATTATTGGAATGATGATGAAAATGGGTATTGGTTGACGCCGTTGGGATTCGGATACGTTACATTTTCTTCATGACAACCCCAAACGGCCGCCCGCTTTTCGACTCCCCTTACCAAAAAAATCCCTTTATCTATGTTACTGCTGTTCTATCTGTGGGTATTACTCATACGCAGCCGTCAAGCAGTCAATGCCAAAAAGCATTCCCTACTTTCGAAGACATTATTGCCATCAGTGTGAGGAATTCTCAGTAAGATAGCCAAGAAATGAGATAATGAAACATGTGATTTACTGAGCCAGAGGAAGAAAGAAATCTAAGTAATTGTGTGGAAAGAAATTTGACTCTCCAGTGTTCAAAGTATTTTGACTTTTGTATTTCTTTGTAGTCAGCTCAGATTAAGTATTAAATGAAAAAATATGTTATTATAGTAGTCTTTGAATTTTTTTGGACCTAAGCTAAAGAAAAATATGGTTCTCGAGTGGTTTTAGATCTTTTTGTTTTATAGCTAATGAATGGGCCATGGGCTTGACTGCATAAATCAATAGGGTTCTGAAGGAAATCGAAATTAAATCTTCGTTACCTAGATAGGACAACATTTTTTTTAATAAGAAGCTCCTATATCAATGATGACTGAATTCCGAGAGTTATTTTAAGACGGCTGAAACTTCGACATTTGCTTAATTTGCAACCCGCCACAATCTACTACAACCGAATATATCTAGAGAAGAATACCACCGAAAAGATGCTGGAGGATGGTGAAATTAATTAGGTTGCTTCATAGAATTAGAAAATCAGCACTCACTAAATAAAACATTATTCCGGCGGTTTCTTTGTTCGTGGACCGAAAATTAAATCCATTGTGATTTATTTCAGTTTTATCATGTTCTTTGTTTGACCTGAATTTCTATGAAAACATTATATGTAAATATATTGTGGTAGAAAAACTAGTTTTCATACCCTTGCAAATATATATTTTTTATCGATTCGCCTTTGAAAAAAATAGAGCAAATCCTATTTTGCACGACAAATAACAACTTTATAATTGACCGTATCTATGGCAACTATATAACAAAAAAATTTGATTTAGATCAAATAAATAATGATATAAAATCTGGCGCATGCCTAATTAGAATTAATTTTTTTCTGTTTATTACTGATCCCATTTCCGAATGTTCGTACGGTAGCTTTATTATAAAGTCTTAGTCTGTTTAACAAATTAAAATTGAAATTATATATTGTCGAAAAACTGGTATTTTCCGACTAAGCCATATATTATTATCAAATCATGTCATATCATATATGTACATTTATATTTTTTTTTTAATTTGTTCCGATTATTCATATGCCAGCAATATCCTGTTCTGTTGCGACCCTTTCGGACTAATTATATACTTATCTGCAATAAAAAAATGGCTGCTGGAAAAGTTAACCCAAATTAACCAATAGCTTTAAAACTGATGGACTAGTTTCCGAAGAAACATAAATGGCTATATCGACTTGGCAGTTAATGCTGATCATATTGTTATATACCATATTAGCAAATGTCTCCTTCGCTGCGTTTAAAACTAGTCTGTTTAACAAATTAAAATTGAAATTATATATTGTCGAAAAACTGGTATTTTCCGACTAAGCCATATATTATTATCAAATCATGTCATATCATATATGTACATTTATATTTTTTTTTTAATTTGTTCCGATTATTCATATGCCAGCAATATCCTGTTCTGTTGCGACCCTTTCGGACTAATTATATACTTATCTGCAATAAAAAAATGGCTGCTGGAAAAGTTAACCCAGATTAACCAATAGCTTTAAAACTGATGGACTAGTTTCCGAAGAAACATAAATGGCTATATCGACTTGGCAGTTAATGCTGATCATATTGTTATATACCATATTAGCAAATGTCTCCTTCGCTGCGTTTAAAACTACTAAATAAAATCAATGTACGCTCGGCAAGGCTACAAAGAAATGCAACAAACACAAAAGCGGGTCAATGCTGAAAATCAAGGCCAGAACTTGCTATCGAAAAGTAGGGCGACAGGGCTGTCTGGTTGGTCTGGCCGGGAGGTTAGTGAGGCTTACCCTATTCCAATGCTCTCGAGAGAGGAACTGAGAGGTGCTATAGACACGTTCGCAATTATAAAGGAACAACGTTGTTAATATCGTAAGCGTGTGCGCTGCGAGTCGATAGACCGCAAAAACTCAACAAAATCTTTTCATTAATTTTCAGTACATTACATTACATTAAATTTCGACATTGAATAATTGTTCCTGGACAAGTATTTTGCATGACTTCAATAATTATTCCCGTTACATGTATTGTAAAAGAGTTATCCAATCTCTTGGTTTTCGGATGCCCTTGGTCTTTATATTATTTGCTGGTGCTCTGAGCGCTTTGTGGCGAACGAAATCAGACCTCGGCGGGGCATATGCACTCAGCTGGCTAAGGCGGGTGTCGGTGAGGCAAGGTCGCTAACAAGGCCCTGACTCCATTTGAAATGTATCGTTAACCCCGTTACCAAATGCAGCAAAGGATCCTGTATAATAAGAATGTGAATCAAATATAATGGAATCAGGAGGGAAAGATGGGAAAGCGGTGACAAGTGTAGGTGGCCCCGATGCTTAGTTATCTAAATTAAAAATGTATAATGTAAAATACGGATCTGATTAATGTTCAAATAGTAATTAGTCTTTCCAGAATCTCCTAGAGTTGTTATTGCTCTAAAATTCCGGAATTATTGAAAATAAGTATTTTTTTCGATGTCAGAATAATGTGTTCAAAACCACTGGAGTCGTGACAAAAGACAAACATCTAAACGAACAATGACTTCTTGTGGGGAAGTTACTAACCTTAGCCTGACACTGCACTTACCTTGTATTCGAATTCAAAATATTATAGGCCACGCGTGATTGAATTCAGTCCTAGCTACTGTTTATGATTTAGCCCATGTTCTCCGTTCCGTCGCGTCACGTAGCGTCACGTACACTACGTTCCTCGAAGGCAAATGCACAGGGAAAGGGGCTTGTGTCGTTGAAGGGTTGCGGACTGTGGGGTTGCTGTGACCTAAATTCATTTAAAAATCTATCGATTTTTCCCTTGCTGCTTTCTATGTCACTCTCTCTCAATTTCTGTGTTTCGCTCTAGCAAAAAAATTAAAAGTAAATAGTAAAAATATACTATATTTACTATATAATTATATATGTATGTGTATGATTTTACTACAATAAAAATTCTTCGACGGTTGCTCTGCTTCCTCATGTTTTCATTACGTTCCTTTCCTATCGGTACCAGTCTGCTGTTACGTCTAAGTATACTATGCTTTTTTTATGAATCTCTTACTAAAAGCATATGCTTTCCCTGTCGTTTTTTTCTTTCAGGCTTGCCAAGAAATAATTTGTATTATTCAAAAAGTTCGTTTTGTTTTTAAAGTAAAAGGGTATGCAAGATGCGGTAGAATGTATGTAAGATGTAAAGGGAAGCGTGTCCATGTACGCACATATATTCTTGATCAGGATCACTAGTCGAGTCGATCTGGGTATGTCCGTCTGTATGAACGCTGTGATCTCGGGAACTATAAAAGCTAGTCTGTTGAGACTAGATATGCAGATTTTAGAGTCGTCTGAGTCGTGCACGATTGCGGTTAAACGTTGCACAAACTTTGAAAAATGTTTTGAGGTTTTTTCATTTAATAATTTGTCTTGCTCATGCTAATCGTTATTTAATTTAAAATTGGCCAAGCCCACTATAACGACCACAAACACACAAAAACTGTCACGCCCACACTTTTGAAAAATGTATTGTTTCTTTTCTTCGTTGACATATTTCTAACAATATGTTGCGATGTTTCGGAAAAAATGAATTATTACGTTGAAAGCAGTTACATTCATAAAAAACGATGCTGGAATGGTTGCAATGTTCTCTCATACAGATTTTCTTGCAATATTGCCGTGATTTTGAGTATTAGGAAAAAATGTAAGAAAGTAATTTTTTCTAAACTTCTGTTGTTCTTGCAGCGTGTGTGGCGTTGGAAAAACACATTACTATGTCGCAAGAGTGACATTTCAACGCAGTCAACATGACACTTTTCATGGAAACACACCTACTGTTTTACACTCGCCAAAAAACTATACCAGAACATTTTTTTAATTGTTTTCTCAGAAAGGAAACGTTTTTTTAATATTGAACATATGGTAATTGATGAGTTTTTTTATATATGTCTGTGGCCAGCGGAATTATATATCTAGTTTAAACGAAGAAGTTTTTTTTTTTGTCAACAACAGACCCGAGATGCTAACAGCAATTTTTACCCCCAGTCCCATCATGTGGAATTACAACACATTTCTTCACTAGCTCCAAAGCAGCTTATTATTGTTGTTAATAATGCCTTTCTTTGTGCAAAAATTGATTTTTCTTCTGGGTCTGTCCCGCTCACATTTTCACCTCCTTCCTTCGCTGTTATCCCTTGAGCGTGTCAGAATGCATCGTTACGCCCGTATAATGTCAAAGATTGTCAACCTTCGCTGAGCTGTTGTGTTTAAATATTACAAATACGACATGTTGTCATACCACATGAAGACGGGTTTACTAGGGAGGGTGGTCTCAAAAAACCCTATTCTCACACCCTCACACGACTCTTTTATTACGTCCCTTTCGAATTATGCTCTGTGAATGTGGGATGATTAAAATAATAACAAAAAATGAAATTAAGCCACGAAGTTATATATTGAGTTGACAATACGTTTAAGAAGTAATTTTAAAATAAAATTTTAACAGGAGAGGGAGTCGAGTGTCTCGACTACCAAATAAAAACTAGGCGTGTCCATCTCACTGAAACAAAATTCCGCAGCATACTTTGCTTAAGGAAAATGCACAATGAATTGAAATAGAAAAGCTTAATTAAAACTCATTAAAAAAAAAAAAAAAAATTAAAGCATGCTAAGGCTGCGGGTAGATAATCTCTGGATCTGAAGCAGATGCTCTCTACAAAATAGTTGCAGTGAAAAATGGCGACAGAGTGGGAAAAGAAAAGCGCAGAAGGAAAAAGGCATCATGAAGGATGTTTGTTGTTTGCTGCAGTTAAATTAAATGAAAAAGTTTAAAACTTTTTTAATGAAACCATTTCATTCAGCAGAGGCATAAACAAAAAAACAGTCCCCATTGTAACTATAGCACAAAAAAGACGCAAGACAAAAGAAAACAATAGTCTGAGCGGAAGAAAAACTTGATGCAACTTGCACGGTCTGAATGGAATCCTACAAAAATGAATAAAATGACCCAATAAAAATCAGAGTATGTGTGAGCCAAGAAGAGGGCGGCCTATGCTTGCTTTCAACTTTGTAAATGAAATTGCCCTTTATTTGATTTAAAATGGGCGGCGCAGTCTTTTTGAGTTGCCGAATGCGTAATCTGAATTGGAGCTAATCGAAAATCATTCCACTTTGATATGGCCGATATAGCCCAGAGGCTCTGTCTTATCGATGTCGTCCAGGACAACAAGGGTAACAAGTGCAATGACTATGTGCTGTAGGTGTTGGCTTCTAATCCAACTGTCACTTTCAGGGACTCGAAAACAATACGGTTATTACCAAAAATTAAACAGGGACGTTATCAAAAGAACACAAGCCGAATTCAAACCGCGCTTAATTAGCTGGGGATAAAAGCTTAAGCTTGAACCAAACATGCCGCTTATTGTAGGGAATTTAATTTAATTAGGTCAATTCAAGTGAAATCGATTTAAATGTTTATATCCCTATATCGTCATATATTCCATTGCATTGCTTAACATCATGCGCTACATTTATGTCTTTCATTGCACACAGTGGTGATTTTACAGTTACATTCAATGCAACAGTTTGATGTTATCGCTTTGGATGAAGCCGAATATGACGCCATTAAAACAGCAACTTGTGTGTCGCTGGACCAGTCATCATATACGCACCCTTTCTTTCCTGGCTTACAGGTTGTTATCGGTTATAAACCTCTTAACTCCCTGTAGTACGATGGAACGACCCTGCTGTCTTTTTGCCTAATTAAACTGTTTTCTGTAGTTTCTATGATTAATGCTAACGCAGGCCGTTGAGTGGTGCGCTTTGAAGCGTAATCCACCGGATCTAGCCACAATAAATCATATAAATAGAATAGAAATAAGGGAGATCAGGTTGTAGAAGTTATGAGGGGCGTTGACAGCGCAACATCTATAACGTTGGCAGAAGAACAATAAAATGTATATAAAAAGATCTAATAAGGAGGGAAACGGAAATGCGTGCAATAAGTGCTACAAAAAATGGCGAACTGGAATAATAAAAATATGGATCTAGCCACAATAAATCATATAAATAGAATAGAAATAAGGGAGATCAGGTTGTAGAAGTTATGAGGGGCGTTGACAGCGCAACATCTATAACGTTGGCAGAAGAACAATAAAATGTATATAAAAAGATCTAATAAGGAGGGAAACGGAAATGCGTGCAATAAGTGCTACAAAAAATGGCGAACTGGAATAATAAAAATATGCTGTGTGCAGTAAACTGTGATTTTACTGGCTCTAAGTTACGTTTTGGTCGACCAAATGATAAATCTACAATTTATAATCGATTTGTACATCAAAATTTCATAAATATGTAAACTAATTCCTCTGCACCGCTTATAATACAAGTTATCCCTAACTCCCGATGAAATGTCTGATGTGGAGCAAGAAGCCTCTGGATACGTGGATAATGAGCAAAATGAAGGACAAGAAGCCGCTGAAGATCTTGAGGGCGAAGACGACGAACAGTACGTTGAAAAGGAGGACGAGTTCGAGGTGGAGGAGAAGGATCCCTTTGAGCTCCTCAATGAGAGCGATGAGGACGATGAAGAGCAACAGGCAATGTACAAGGAGTATCAGGCGGTGGTCAACGCTATTGATGCCCAGAACAGGATTATAAAAGAGCTCAAGGCAAAATCCAATCGACTGCTGTTCAAGAAGTGCAAGACTTATAGAGACAAGCAGGAATACAAACAACTTAGGGTCTGCCAGGAGCATGAGGAGATCCACTTAAAGGTCCTCGTGAATAGAGCCATGCACCTCCAAAACTTCGGTTCACCTAGGCGCTACAGAGATATAGAAATGGAAGTCACAGAAGACGAGCATGGCTACTTCTATACAGAACTACAATCAACCTTCTCAGGATTTTGTCCCACAAATTCGGCTGACGAATATGAGTCGGATTCTGAATCGGATAATGGGCTATGTTGTACCTAGTCCAAAGTTTTTCGGTTTTTCGGCATATTGACAGCGAAAAGTTATGAAAATAATTAAATAAGTGTGGCATTTCCGCCACATCACTCTGGACACCACATATCTACGACACTGCACTCAAAAAGGGGAAAGGCTGGAGGGAATGTGAGTAAAAAAAAATTTAAGAAAATTTCAATAAAAAATGCAAGTTCATGCTAAATTTAATCAAAGTACATATATATATATACTTTTACTTCTTAATTTTTTTGTGTTTCTTCCCTCGATTTCTAAAGTACATACATATCTTCCTAGCAGTTCTTTTAGCTTGGTTTTATAGTTGTGAGTCGAGCGGGGAAAGTGTAGTGCAATAGCAATAAGCGCAAAAACAAGACGATTGTGCCCCCAGACAGAATGAGGGGATCAAAGCAAGACAGCCATAAACAAATAACCAAAGAGGCACAGAAAGACGCCAGTAGAGCAGAATGAATCGAAACGAACTGAATTGAACCAAAACTTCTCTCGATGATTTCTTCGTTCCTCCTTCTTTTATTATGCCTCAATTCTCACTCTCCGCCAAGTGCCACGCCCATTGTGGCGTTTAATGGGGAACACGTGATAGCTTGACGTTTTCTACACAACTGGTCAATATTTAAATTTTATTTACATTTAGAAATATTTAGATTAAAGCAAAATATAAATTATTTATATTGAAAGATAATTTATATGGCTTTGCAACTTAGAAATTTATGGTGGAAAAATTTATAAGGAGGAAAATTCAAAAACGCGATTTTAGAAGGGGAATGTTGTCGGCGCCAAATTCGCCAACCCAATGTGCAGAAGCAGCGGCTTCGACTGCGTTGCGACGTCACCTTGCGTCCATTCACCCCGTTCATCATTGTTTATGAGTGTGTTTGGTGCCCAGACACAAAAACAAGCACACAATAACCGTATACAGCAAAATTCCTTTAACTGCGCTTCGATTCCATTCCGTTTTCCATCTGGTTCTGTTTCTGTTTTTTGGACCTCTGCCTTGGGTCTTCTGTTCTTGTCTCTTCGCCCCCTACCCAACTCTCCAACCCTTCTGTATTCTCCTGATTGTTGTTTTTGCACTGTCTGCGGCTTGGGTATTTTTTACGCGCCTCTGCTCCATTCCACGTTCCCAGTCTCCCCGTCTCGTTGCCACAACCTTGGTATATCTCTCCGCCGCCCAAAAAAAAAGTGTGCGAAAAAATACTCTAGGAAGATACAGAATCGCAGACTTGGATCTAGGAGAGTCGTAATTATTCATGTTTTTTTTTTTATGTATGTGTAACATTGGCGAGCCAGTGAAACGGAAACTCAATAAGAAAAAGAAAGAAGAATAAAGGTGTCATGCACCAGCAGAACAAGCTCCAGTGGAAGGGCGGGCAGAAGGTAAAAGAATTGCGTCTCGTGTTGATGATTTCTATTTCTGGTGGACAGGTTTTTGTGAAATAGACTTTCGCTGGTGGGTCACACAACCAAGGCAAGACTACTGCCTTCTTGAATATTTTTGCCTTTTACCCGCCGCATGTGAATTTGGATCTTTATGAACCCACTAAACCGATAAGTAGAATACACAATTTTACTAGAAACGTAAATTACGTATGGTTTTTTTTAGAGCTGGTATGTTTCGGTTCCAACAAATAGTTTTCTAAATTAATTTCGCATAAGAAGTACCAACCAATGTCAGCAACACACACAGGCGCCACAGTATGTAGGCGGTTGAGAGGTTTACAAATGTCACATTCTTAATCGCAACAGCAACAGCACTGTCTGAGGGTCAAAGTTCAAAGACACGTACATTTTTGTTGAGTGGATTGGTCGGACGGAGCAGAAGAGCAATAATGGCTGTCGTCTGGCAGAAAGGCTTTGCTCCCACACAAAGCACTTGGTATAGAAGTGGAATACAGTCGTCGTTTTCTATGTCTAGGTTTGCGTACCGAATAAGTAAAACAATCACTATAATTTGTCCCGGTTATCGACAGCTGCACACGTGTGATACAAGGGATATTAACTCATTGGTAATTATTCGAAGTTGAATTCAGTGTTGTTATTTCACATTTTAAAGAATTTGACTTGGAAAGGTGTATTTTTTCAGTTTTAGACCGTGTGATTTAGGTTTTCGTATTAAAGATCAAAAACATTGTATCGGTGGTAATTGCTTTGTTTGTTATCTCTAAACCTGTTTTCCCTTGCTAACTTTTCCTTTCAATAAGCTTATATCTTACCAATGTGGTTAAAGTACTTTTGCCTGGGACTAGTTTGCATCTTTGCATGTCCTTGTAATTTTTTTTTTGTTTCTTCTTTTTTGGCATGCATATATAAACATGTATTGCTTCCACTAATTTTGGAATATACAGGGGTTTTTATAACCGTTTGGTTCAGGATCACTAGTCGGTCGACTTGATCATAGTACGTTCCAGAACAAAATAAGTCTATTATTACTTACTAGACTACAGTTTTTTATTACTTAGTCTTAGTTGCAGTGGTATGTCCTCCTTCAGGAGCAGTTGATGCTTTCATTCTGCATTTCTTGATAGAGTTACTGATCCCGATGACAACAGAGGACATTGAACTGCACCTGCATTGGGCATCCCTGCCACATATATAAATAATCCCGACAAAGGGAAAACAAATAAACAAACCCAAGGCAGTCGGGTATGCTTTTAACTTGACCGCCTGCGTCGCTGATGATGATTACGGCGGAGCAGGTGCAAAACTACACATAAAAGGCAGGTGCAAAAATTGTAGTAAAGTATGCGGCCAACGAAAAGGAGAGCCACTAACTGGCCTTACAACAGACAGCGGACTTAATCAACAACCACGTGAGTCAGGTATAGCTTTGTTCTCATTTTTGTCCTTTCGGGATAGACGTTTACGTTTTAATGGATCGGTTTTTAAAAGTTAAGGGATACTTTCGTACGATCCCAGTGGGAGTGATGTCCTTTATGGGGTTCGGTCTTGTCACTAAATATTTAGTAACGTAACATATCCAGTTGCAGGCAGCTGTTCGACATTGATGTCAGTTGCAGCCTAAACCGACAGTTTGAATGGCTTTTAAGTTTGGAGAACAAATAATTACGGAATTTTTTTAAATATGCCATGTTTGACATGAGAAACCTACATTAATGATTCTTTTGTTTGTAACAAGCTATACTAACCCCATACCCAGTTAAAGTAACCCGCAAATACTCAGATTGTTCACTTCCGTTTGACAATGCTTTTGTCCATGTTTTGGATGCCCCATCTGTCTGTCTACAGCATCCAGCTAATGTTTTCTAAGCTCGAGGCAGACTGTTGCTGGAGGAGCGGTATGGGTGGTAAAAATTTAACGATTTGTTTTGTCTGGTGTTCTGCTTTCCCTGCTTCTGCCGCTTTGCCCTCGTCAAATTTGCAATGTCAATGACGTCGGCTTCTCCCTCTCCTCTTGCTACCCGGTACCGCAGTCGTAAAACATCAACCCTCAGCCAAATAAATCGCACACGAAAATAAAAGCGAAAATCTTGGCTGGTTATGGGCGTGGTCCACGAAGTGGACCTGAGCTATAAACCCCGATGGTCTGAGCTAACGTAGATCATTGTCCTTGGCCGGGTTCATTCACATTCAAATGGAGCGAGAGCATTGGAATGAGAAGGATTCGGTGCGGGGGCAGAATGGAACGAATGGAATGGCACAGCAAAACAAAAACTCCGATAGCATAAAGCTTATCCGATAGATGCTTATGATATCATAATTATATCTGGTGTATTAAAACTTTCATTGTATGTGTTACACATCGTCGTTAATTTTTTTTTTTTTTTTATTATTATTATTTTGCAGTTAGATGTGATGTATTTGATGTATCTTGAAAATCAGCTAAATTTAATCTAATGTTTCAAAATCTATATTTTGTGCAGTGCACACAATTTGCTGATGAATTTCGTTTGTTGATTTTTGTATTGAAACGGCGGAACAGCAGAACAACAATGACAGAGCGAGCAACCTCATCCTCGGTCCGCATCTGTCTGGGCCCGCGTTTCGAACTTCTGTCATCCAATGCGGCAAGTCCTGTGGTCTGGTCTCTGGTTCTGCTAGTGGTGGAGTCAAGCCAGTTTTGTTGCCATTTGCCAGAGGTGTTTTTGTAACCGACCTAGGACTTACCATGTGCTATTGTCTGCTGCAGTCGGCTCGGTTCAGTTGAGTTCTGCTCGCTTTGGTTTATTTTGCTTTTTGCTTCCCCATTTCGAGACATTTGGCGGGAAAACTCCTCTGTGCTGTGAGCTTCACTATCAAAACAGAACGGGCAAGAACCAATTCGGTGTAGCTCTGCTGTCAGCTCTGACAGGGGGACATAATGAAGGGATGCCCAGCCCAGTGCGAGAGGTGCCGCACCCGAGGGAAGACTGCTATAACGGCAAAGAAGAGGGCTGCAGGAACAGGCTAACAGACGGGTCAGAATGTGGAAATCCAAGTGCCAGAAGCCGAAGTCAGATAAACTGACTAGACACCCGAAGCCCCTGAAATTAAGAGGAGCGGCCAATCTCTCGATAGGGCTATAAATGCGGTTGGAATACTAAGCCTTAGTAAGTAAGGCATAAGAGTAATGAAATAATTATTAAATATTAAATGCACAATTGAGTACGCGATCATCAGTATTCTTCGCATATTTATTTCGAACGGTTTAAGCAACAAATTATGTGTGCGAAGTTTTGACGTAAACTGTGGCAACATTATTCCGTGCAATAAGGCGACAAGCAAAGGACTTCCCTCTTTGGTTTTTGAGCTCTTCAGTTAAGTTCATTCGTGTCTTGACAGCCAGGTGAAAGTAAAACGGCAATCTGACCAGTACTCCCTGCAACCCGGATTCATGCTCTTCAAGCTAGTGGCTGGCTGCTTTTCCATTCTCAGGTCGTAAACTGATATAGGGGTCGTCGACTGCTAATTTGTGGAAAGCAAACAAAACACAAAATGCGAGATGAACAAGTAAAAGCAGGTTAAGGGGCGAATGAAGCCACACGTGCTGTAAACTAATCGTTGCTGGATGGTGATAAACTGGCATTTCATAATGTTTTATTTTTAGCGTGAATGTAGCGATTTTATTTATTTTAATTGACGATATAGAATTTGACTGCTAATTAGAACTAGTTCAAGGCAGAGCTCACATCAACTCATTGACAGCCTTTCTTCGCGATATATATATTAGTTTATATTTTAATTAATATACATTTACTTTGGAAAAAAGCAAACAAAATGGGTGAGAAGTTTAGGCAAATGTTTATAATTTATGGGTTAAGCTACCTCCGCCCGCTGGGCAATTAAAATTGGAGCTGGGGCCAAGACAAGCTCAAGTAATTTGAATTGAATGAAGTGCGCGACTGTCTGCTTACGCACCAGGAAGTCCAAGGAGCTTTAGAGAAATCTCTTGATGGGATGAGTGGAGCGCACACGCACATGGACAAAAGGCGAGATATCGTCTGTGGGTTCTTTTGTTAGGTCTGGGTTGCTACCACATTATACCACTTTAAAGCCTTCCCCTCTGCACTCTATTCGAAGCTGATGTTATTTGTGGTGGTTGCTTCAGGCAGTTTTTTGCGTTTCTTTTTTTCACATTTCCTTGTTTCTGCGCCTCACCGCCAGACGATACCCATAGGCTGGCAGGAGTGACGCACCAAATCCAAATGGAGACCCAGAGACTTTTCAAAAGTGCGTCGATATTATGTGCGTAGCCAGAAAGCAACGCAACGAGATGGCCATCCTTCCATCGCCATACGCTTTTTAGAAGCTGAACCGAGAAGGACCAAGTGCGGAGTAGGAAAAGGCAGACTGGAGTCAGGACTCGTTTCGGGCTTAGCTGGCGTTGAAAGTTTAACGAACCCTTGCCGTTTCCTGCCCAAGGACTTCGCCCTTCTGCCTTTAGTATTTAAACACTAGCCTTCAGGGCTCAGCGTTTTTATTACACATTTTTTCTTTTCACCAAACGAAATACAAGAAGAACCTCAGAAGAAAAAGGATTCCAGCGTCCAGTTTTCGGTTTCAATTTGACTCAGACGCCCCCGAACGCCACTAACCCATGTTACGGCACTAGGGTTTTACTTAGCTTTCAGTGCGAAAGAAATTTTGTGGTTCAGGTGATCTGAAAATATTACCTTATCCTTATCCTTTATCCTTAATATTAAACGAGTTTTGTTAATGATGCGAACAATCTAAAGTCAGTTATTTATAAGATATTCATGACAAAAATAATTTATGAGGATTTAATTATTCAGTATTTATTTATTTTGAATTCGTTTATATTTTTTTTTTTTTGTATTGTTTTTTTTTGCCTGCGACATTGCTAAGAGCTAGGTCCAGTGTGGCCTAATATTCGATGGAGTAGTCGAAGGTACCGAACTGGGCGTACTTCTTCTCAAAGTACTTGGCAAAGGTGTCGACGTAGTAGACCTTGACGTCCTTAAAGAAGCCGTTAGGCACAAAGAAGTCGGACTCATCGATCTGGCGGTCGAAGGGATAGCCGAAGGGTTTGGTGTCCACGAACCGGGTGCCGGAGCCAACTCCCGAGGAATAAGTGTAATCAAAGTTAGAGAACTGTTCGTACGTCTCGGCGAATGGCGAGACAAAGAAGTAGAACTGCATGGGCATGCCCTGCTCCCATCCCTTGGGCAGTACCAGGCGGTCGGGGAAGGCGTTATGCGGCTCGCTAATGTCGAGGGGGAAGTCGTACTTGCCCTCGCTGGCCAGCATCATGTACTTGTAGAGCTCGGTGTATGTAATCCTGTCCTCAGCAGTCCAGCTGAACTCCTTGGAGCTGCGCTTGATGGTATTGGTGCCGACAATGAAGGGGTACACAAAGCTGTCAATCTGCACGAAGTTCTTTCGGTTGTAGTCTAGTGGTATCACGCGGCCGTATTCATCGAACTTGGGGCCCAGGAACACGCGGACAACTCCCTTCTGCATCTTGTCGGACTCAATGGTGAACTCGAAGTTGAAGGGTTTGTGGTTAAGGCGGGCCTGACGGGCCAACAGAGCCTTGTCCCATATGTACTGGCCGTCGACGAACGTCATCTTGTCGTTGAGCAAGTTGGTCACATCGAAGTCCACAATGTCGTAGTATGTTACCAGTTTGCTGACGCTCACATCCTTGATGGTGATGCCCTCGTAGAAGAGATCTTTTTGGGTGTACGGCTTCAGGTAGTACTTGAAGGTGTAAAATACATCGGTGAACTTTTTGTAGAAGGTGTAGAAGAAGGGATCGCGCAGCATAGTCTCGAAGTTCAGGAAAATGTTAGGGAACACCTCCATGTCGGTGTAGTCTACATCAGCGAAGTACATATGGGCCAGCAAGTAGTAGTAGTTAAAGAAGTACTTGTCAAAGGTGTCAGCATTGCCCTGCAGGTAGTTGCCTACAATCTTAATAGCCTCGGGCTTGTGGAGGTCGAACACCTGACCGTCGGCGGTTTTGTAGAATCCTGTCTCTAAGACCTTGTAGACGCGGCTGAAGAAGTTCTGGATTTGGTTGTACATTTCAAATTTGCCGTAGGTGTAGAAGTCATAGTAGTTCTTGCGGTAGCTGTAGCCAATGCCATTGTAATAAATCAGCTGGGGATCGTAGCCGTACTCTATTTGCTTGTACCAAAAGAACTCGGGGATCTCGCCAAAGCCGTTGGCCAGGCGCTCCTGGTAGTATCGGGCCAGGATCTGTTGCACACTGTAGATCCAGTACTCGCCGCGACGGTCCTTGTCCAATCCGAACTGCTTGCCGTTTAAGAAAAAGGCGTAGTCCATGTTCAAGTAGTACCAGTAAGCGTTCCAGCCAAGATCCTCGGTGAAGTAGGTCATCTTAGTTTCATCGTTGAAAAAATCGATGTCGCGGGTGTAGTCTACAGGCATGTAGAATTTTTTTAGGCCCTTGACAACATCAACGTACTTTGGATCGTTCACAAATTGGGCGAAGTTTTCGCGCAGGAAGTACTTGTCCTCGACATACCACTCCTGGTCTAGACCCATCATTTTGTACCACTGCCATGTCTTCCAGTCCTTGGTGTAAAAATAGAAGTTGCCGGTGAACTCACTGTAGTCTTTGTAAAGGATATCCTTGTACTCCTTTTCGTACATGGTCAACTTGCTGAAGACCTCATAGTCGAACTTTTCGGCCGCGTACACGAACTTGCTGTTAAAGAAGTACTGGGGAAAGATTTCGTAGATCTGGGGTAGGATCAGACCTTCGAACTCGGGCTTGTGGATGACAGCCAGGGTCAGAGCGTAGACGAACATGCCCTCGTTCACGTGGATGCGGGCCCATGCGACGTTGCGGACGAAGGTCTCCCAATCCTTCGCGTAGTAGAAGAAGTTGAACAGACCGTAGGCCTGCTTGTGGTGAGTTTTGACCAGGGCTCCGAAGAACTCTCCCTTGGGAAGCAGGGCTCCAAGCTTGTAGGATTCCCAAAACTTCTCCATGTAGAAATCGAAGGTCTGTGGGGAAGTACAAGGACATGGATAGGGTTTCAGTAAGAAAGTGGAGTTCTTGATGCACTCACCTCGTATTGAGCCTTGTCGGTGATCAGCTTCTGGCCCATCTTAATCCACTCCTCGAACATTAGAGGCTCATCAACACGGTGAACGATCTCGAAGAGGAACTTCTGCTTTTCCAGGAAGTTCTTGTCGGCGATCTTTACCTTCTGCGTGGGCACGCTAAAGGCAGTCACACAGGCCACGAGAGCCAGTAACACAAGGGTCAACTTCATCCTTGGTCCTTTCGCTGCTATTCTTTGGTTCCTCAACTGCTCCGGCTTTGGTTCGCTCAACGACCAACACCTAAAGTCTGTTGTCTTGACTGCACCCAACCTGGGTCTTTTATACCCCCGACTGGAGCCTTGCATTGTACCGTATCAGCGGCAGACTCCCGTCATCAGCATAGGTCGTCGCATAGGTCCAGTCCCGGCCGAAAATAGCGGGCCACGTTATCTTTGGATGCCCTCATCATTCTGGAGGCATGCCTCAATTCAGGTGGTGATAAGATAAGACCCACGACCTCGTCGATCGTCTTCAACGCGTTCCTGTTGTATAATTGCCGATCTTTATTGGCAATTGGCGACGGTGACTGTGAATTTTTCACTGCACTGCGATAATAACTTATAGCATCATGATTGCTTTGAACTGCCCACCTCACTGTTATGTGCATAAGTCATATCAGTTCAGGTTTTATTCTAGGTGTTTTCGTTTTTTAGATGAATATTTTGCATTACCATCCGGAACAGTACGATTTGCTTTCAGGGTTGGTGAATACAATGGAAATTTACACTGATTTTGCTATTATACACATCATAATTATATATCAACCAATTTTTATACCCGTTACTCAAAGAGTAAAAGGGTATACTAGATTCGTAGAAAAGTATGTAATATTTAGAAGGAAGGGTCTCTGACATTTATTTATATATAGCTTTTATTTAGCTTCCCATGAGTTAAGCCAACTTTTTGGATATTTTGTGTTTCACCCTGAATGTAACAATGCGGTAGGCTGAAATTTTCATACGATTTTTACTATTTGTGATGTTCTGATTGCTCCTGGATACCCGTACTTCTGCTGACTCTCTCTTTTTGTTTTCTTATTATATATGGGTATGTACTGACTTTTTTCTTTACTAACCATGTCTGGCCGAAAATGGAAAGTGAAAAAAGGAATTCAACAGATGGGCTAAGTATATGCTAAAATATCTCCACTCGCCTTTCCCCTTCCCGTGTTGATATTGGAGTAGAGTTTGATTTGCCATAATCGTATATGAGTTGTTCACCCAACATTATGTATTCACTTTATGTTTGTGACAACATGTATGTCCGAAGTGTTTTTGTTTGCCTTGGTCAAAATGCCACACGAAAATTGCGAATTAAATTGTTATCACCTCCACCGTTTGACAGTTTGCGTTAGGGCTACAACTCTGATATTGCATTTAGGGGGAACAAACAGCGAGCAAGTTGCATAAATTGAGTTTACTGTGGCGACAATTATAACAACAATAATTAACATCAACAATAGTTTAACAATTAAATAACTGCTAGAGACCTACATAAATGTATGGTGGTATTCAAGCCGAACGGCTACTAAGTTTTTGTTAAGAAATAAACAAGGCAGAAAAGTTCCTCAGCTTGTGAAAACAAATCAAATTTTCAGAAGTGTGGGCGTGGCAGTTGTTAGCGGTAGATTAAGCGTAGTTACATAGCGCAAGGCTGCGTCTTCTTCTAGAATCTACATACTTAATATCAACCTTCTAGCTTTTGTATTACCCGAGATCTCGAAGTTCATACGGACATGGCCTGATCGACTCTGTTAGTGATCCTGTTCAGGAATATACCTCATCGGGTCAGCAAATCCATCTACTATTATATAAATTTTATATTTCTTCTACAACTAACGGGTATACAAATTGGCTTAGTTATTCTAAGATTAATCTGAAATTCTTTCTCATATCGAAAAAATTAAAAAGAAAAAAACGAATTCTAGCCATATTTAATTTTCCGCAATTTTTCTATATATTCTATATATATACCACAACATTGAAAAATATTGCAATACAAAAATATAAAATGTATGACCTATTAGCAAAATGAATAAAACAATATATTTTTAATTAACTTAGCCCCTTCTCCATTCAACCCTCCTAAATTAGATGTTTCAACCACTTGAAACCCCTCAATAAAGCTGTCCGGAAATGATTCATAATAATTGCAAATGCCGCATTGCCGTTTCGCCGAAAAGCTTGAAAGCCATACATCTTCCTGTTGCCACCATAAAATTGACAAATGTGTCTGTAAACTTGGCTAAGTTTGCTGCGTCCGAACGGGTGGAAAAGTGCCCCCTCAATTTTATGTCACTTTATTCCATGTTGAAGCATTGACGTCAATGTCGATATAATGTTAACATACCTTCATACTAATAATACATACACTTCTGCTAATATTTTGATAAAAAAAAAAAAGACTACAATTAAACCATGCTTTTTTTAGTGGTTAATATGGTATTCAAAAGAGGAGCCAATTGCTTAGAAAATCAAAAAAAAAAAAAGGTTTCAAACATGGATGCGAGGGAGTCATTGTAATATCCCCATTGTCAGATAATTGAAAGAAAACGAGCTTGCCCAAGCTTAGTTGGGTTGGGTTTAACCTGGGCTAAGTACTTAGTAAGTAGCATTGTAATTTGAATTGATTTTTGCCAGCCTTCTTCAAGCTAAGAATTTTGACAATGCATCAAGGCATTATCCCTAATCAAGGCGTTCTGACTCCTTTGTCAGTGGGTGAAATGGAATGGAGACTTGGATCAAGGGAGGACCAAAAAAAGGCCTGGATGTACTCCAGAGTTCACCTAACCATCGTAGGCCTTTTTAAATTCCCCTGATATTAAATAAAGGGCGACGACGGTGAATTAGTTTTGTATGAGTTTGCTGCTGGGTTAATATGAATTGCCATCGGAAAGAGATTACGGCGTCCTTTTGAAAGACCGACGACCAGCCAGTTCCTGGAAGTACTGTATTTATTGCTCTCTTTCGTAGACATTCCCACACCGAACGCACAATTAAGAATAGAGGACATAATCAAGGGGTTCGGACTCAGATACCAGATTTAGGGCGTTAGCGTGCGAAGTGCATCTGAAAGAGATTCATCCGAAATGTATTTAAAGCTCTGGCCTTTATTGTTAGGTAGGCATCTTAGCTCTTCAAAAAAATCAGAGACAGGACAGGAAATAGGTATGGAAGCTTTTTCTGTGTTTTTCCTCGAGTTTTGGTCTACCGAGACAGTTCATTGTCAAGTTCACCGGGTACCGTCTGGCATCGAAGCATTTTTGGCTTTATGTGCATCTGTGCTTACATTGCTCTTACGTTGCTCAAATTTTGACGCCCCTCGATAACGGGAAGACCTTGGCTCCGCTACCGTCTCTTTTCGGCTTAGTTTTGGTCCGAAAAATATGATCCAAAAAACAAAAAGTTATTCGAAAGAGACATTTAGATGTATTTAATTCTCTTTCTGTACCTGTGTGAGGCAAAGCTGTGGTGGGGAAACTGACTTACCTTGCAACAGCTCATTGAACTGTACATGAGCAGACTTTTAGTAAAATCTAAGGGAATTAAAAGGCGGTACAAAGAATAACCACAATCTGTATGCTTTTAATTCCTTTATAAAACTTACAATCTATTAAAATATATCTCGAATTTGTTAATATTTATCTATTTTGTAAATTGTTGACGCACGACTGAAAATTGAAATTTAATTTAATGTCTGCTTATATAGTTCTGAACTGCGATTATCGATCGTTCATCAAATTAATGGTCTGCATTAAGTGGATCGGTATCATTTCAAATTGAAATAGAACAAGATCGAAATCGAGACAGCCCGCGTTGCAAGCTGAAAAAAAGGAATCACGCAGAGAACAGTTCCCATTTGGACAGACAGGATCTTTAAACCGAATACCTCGTAAAAAAAGCCCCAAAGGTCAATCACCTGTCCTAAAGCACAGTGAATTCACGCGCAGAAGTCGAGAATAAAAATGAATAACTAAAATTATAACGAGCCTTAAAAGCTGTTTTTATGCTGGTCTCTCGGTTCCAAGGTCCAACATTGAACCTACAACCTCCTCGTAGTATTCAAACAGAACAAGACCTACACAATGCCTCCTCCCACCTGAGATCTGAAAAATGAGACATGGTAACTCCTTCGAAGGAGCCATGCTGAAGTGGCAATAAAAATCATAATGAAGCGGCAACTTAAACAAAATGCCATAAAATGCTTTAAATGAGAACAGCGCAAAAAAGCTTGGCGTCCCGATGCCAGAAAGCTACTAAGACGGGACGATATCCTTCTTGGAATTCCGATGGCGGTGAATCAAAAAAGAATCGACTTTTCGGGTTCTAAAACCAAGAATCGCCTCATACATGTAGAAAGCAAATGAGGATTTATTCAACAGTACGTAATCAAAGTGGACTTGAACAGAGAGCAGCGAATCTGGGAATCAGAAATCAGGGAGAACTGCATTCAATGACCTCGACCAGGTAGAATAGAATCCAAATCAAAAAGTATTTCGCGATTTCTCGGTTGATTTTATTGTCGTTTTCCATTTGTGTCGTTCGTTTTCGATCCGTTTGGGCTTGCTTTTTTAAGCTTTGTTCATAATTGACTATAAAAGGTGTTAGGCTTATGAACATATACAAATTAATTAATCAATGTATTATTAATTCTAGATCGTAGCCTAATGATAAAGTTTTATAACTATAAAAAAGCCTAGATTATTATGTTTATCGGCAAATCGATAGAAATTTACAAGACTAAAAAATTATGAAAAATATCGAAAAATGGTTAGAATATGAGGGCGTGGCAGTTTTGCTTAATCTCAACCTTCTAGTTCCTGAGATCCCGATTTGCGCAAAATTAAAAGCAATCCGACAGAATTGAAAGCCTGCGGAGAAGGGCGGAGAATTGTGGGCTGTGCCGGCTGTTTAAGAGTCCATTAAGCACAAACCGGTGATAGGGGATCGGGAGCGATTTGTGAAGAGCAGTTTTGAAGAAATCTGGAAGTCATGTCCAATTCGTCGGAAGTGGTCTTCTTCGGCGATCAAGTCCCGTCTTGGCGCCCAGTAACTCACTCAACTGTTTAACGAAGCCACACGCAAATGCAAATATTACCATAATTATCGCACGTGTTTCACAGACCATGACTAAAGCAATCGCGCCGCGTCCATCTCAGACAAGCAGTTGCGGCGGCCTTCTATAAGGTGTATAAACCCCAACCCCTCCGTGAACCCTACCGCAACTTCGCCTCCGTTACGAGACATAGACACAAGGAGGCATGCAATCGAAAGCTATTTACCATACAGCAGCAGCACCAGAATAAGCTAAAGAGGAAACCCTCCGAGTGAAGAAAGCGGCTCATTACACGTTGCCGATTTGGTTTTTAGTGTTTGGTTTTTGCTGCACCAGAGGTGATACCCTAACATATCTGCCAAGCAAGTACTAAGTCCTTTTTAGTCTGTTATTGGATATAAGCTAAATTACTGTTTTTTTTTCATTATTGTAATGTAATAAGTATTGTGTTACAACACACTAAGAATCCTGGAAGTAACAACTAAAATTGGCATTAATTTTAGCTAGCTAGTTCTGGGTAAACAGATTTTATTTTGAATATTAGATTAACATTTTAGGTAGTATCCAGTAAATTCTGGACCTTTCCTTTTATTTTGACATACCTAGGGATTTATTTCTATTTGTACTTAGACTAATAACTTATGAATAATTTTTGTTTAGATATTTCTTCATACCTCCCATAGAGCAACTTAACTTCGAGGTAATTTTAGGCATTCTGAAAACGTTAGTTATTCTTGGGCTCTCAGGCGGTATTTTACTTTGTTTTGGTTACATACCATGGCTATGGCCATTAATGCCCCATAGTGCCCCTAGACTCGCGGCTCCTAATAAAAATCACTTAATTGTAACTGCAAGTGTCTGCAGCTACGGCAGCAGCAACGTTTTATTGGTTTATTATGGCGAAAGGGCGGGGTGTACCAGCCCCCATCGGCCTAACAATAATATAAAATATGCTCGTCGCTGGGTGCACCTGTCTGTGAACTTAGCACTGAAAATAGGTAGCAGCCATTAAGATGACCAAAACTGTTTGTTTGTTTTCCCATAGAAGGTATGCCTTGTCCTATGCCTATGCCTGTGTCCTTTTCACTTCAACTTCTATTTCTCTTCCTACTCCTTTATGGTTTATTTTTCGTCAGCAAGGCAATCAAATTTTATGGCCTTTGCTGGCCTGGCCAAACATAATAAACAGAAAACAGCGCCGCATCTCTGCCCCTCAACACTCAATCAATGCATTGCAGCACCATTTTTTTTAGACAGTTTTATTATATTTTTGTTGCAGTTATATATTTCGATACTTATCTTCGCCTACTATCGCCTCACGACCTCATTTCCAAGAGCAGCCTCATAATTCAAAAGAATGTCTCTGGTCTACAATAGGCGGCGCAGCAGTCTGTTTAAGTATCTCATTTAGTCAGCTCAAACCTCATATATCCAAATGTTCGTTGCCATCCTGGTTCTTGGACTTGTTCCGATACCCCCGGCCTATCTGAGTGCTCGCATCTAACTGTCGCATGAGTTATGGTCTCTGCACTTGTTTTCGTACTCATACTCGTTGTCTGAAGCCGCAATTTTCCTTCTTTGTGCCTTGAATTGATGATCCTGATAATTTTATTGCATTAAAATTTCAAAATAAATCGAATTCAGGGTGGTATATAGCCCCCAGATATGATGCTTTACAATAGTCCAGTGTTCTTATACGCCTCCCTCATAAGTAAAAAGGTATACTAGATCCGTTAAAAAGTATAAAACAGGTAGAAGGAAGTGCTATCTACCATTGAAAGTACACACATATATATACATATTCTTGATAACGATTAATGGCCTAGTCGATCTGGCCGTGTCCGGCTGTCCGTATGAACGTCATCTCAGGAACTATAAAAGCTATAATGTTATAATAAAGCTTCCAGACACAGACGCAGCGCAAGTTTGTTTTCAAATGTTGCCACTCCCACAAAACGTTCAAAACTGCCACACCCACAATTTTGGAAAATTAGGAAACAAACTTTCACAACCTTAGAGACGGAGGTTCAAACGTCTTGGTGGGACGAAAAAAAGCCAATTGAATCTGCGTGTTCAAGAAAATAAACATATACCACTTTTCATGAATTTAATGACAATAATGGTATTGAGATTTATTACACCAAACACTTCAAGATATACTTTAGAACCAACACTTCAGTAGTTTATCAATCCTTGCAAATTCACATATTGCTTTTAGGAACCTCGAGTTCCCAATAAAAGTAGGGATTGTTTCTTCAGTTTTGTTTTTTTAATTAACTAATTGGTGGCCAAATAAAAAATCTAAGGATTGCGGAAAAGGGGTAGCCAGAAGGCATTGAACTTGTTCGACATTAGACATTAAGCATACGCGTGTACGAGTACTGAGTACGGCTTAATTCAATTGATCAATGATAAACACAAAAGATATATTTATAAGGCAAGGAAGGCGATAAAAATGGAAGGGAGAGTAGAGCAGTTTTTTAACTTTTCCTCTTTTTTGTTCTTTCAGTTCTTGGTGGTAGTATGTATGTGTCGTCTAAGTGCGAGTCTCACCGTTTGTCCTCAACACCAGGCCCACTTTAATGCTTACGGAGAGGAAAGGTTCATTCAGTTTCGGCCAAGTTTATTAACCAAGCACGTGTGAACCAAAAATACCGAAACGTACAAAAATTTGTGTTGTCTTCTATGCTGTCGCTTTGCTCTTACAATAAAACTCGAAACAGGAAATTTGCCCAACAGAGCGTGGATAAAAAAGGTAAGTCGTAGGCCTTGTTCTTGATTCGAGTAGAAGAGTCCGCATAATCCAAAAAGATGTCTAAATGAGAACGTATAAATGTGAAACTAACTACTACTCCAATTTGGACGAAATTAGACGAGTCTCTGGCACGGCCTCTATATGATTTGTTATTTGCGGTAGTTTCCCTATCAAATTAATATTTAAAAGATACGAGAATCTAGAGAATTGAGTCTAAATATATGGAATAATTCATAAAAATATAAAAAAGTGTATGAAATATAAATATAAATTCGTCTCCCGTTTAAGATATAATTCATCTATGAATAATAGTCATCAGGAAAATCTATTCAACTGAAATTGGATCAAATTTGCATTCTTGGTCTGGTATTCGAGTTCAACTCACCTCAAACCCATATTGAGTTTGAAAACAAAACACATCATGGTAGAATCTTTTCGAGCAATTGCGAAGCAAAAATAAAAATTGTATTTCTTGTCTTACAAGATTCATGAAGTTGACTTTGTCTTGATTCTGTGTGCTTCGATAGATCGTAAGTCCGAGATAATTTGGCAAACAATAAATGTATAAATTCATTCAAGCCACGTACTCGAGAGATCCACTCAGATAGAGGCGGCTACTTTGCCCTTCTTACATTATAGGGTGCTGCTTATATCTGCCGCATGGCAATCGCATTTGAATCGTGCTTAACTGAAGCGAACGAGAGTACATACGTTGTATGCTTCCGAAAAAAAAAACAGCTCGCAGAAATTTTTTAATATTCACATTCATACAAAACATACTTATGCTAATTGACTTGGGTGCAGGCGCATCATTTCCCTCTCCGTTTGACAATTTTTTAAAAATTTTGTGATTATTCATCCACAAAACTTGCACTCTTGGCTGAATTTAATCGTAGCTTAATATTCTATATTTCATTGCGCATATAAAACAGGGAAAATTAATTTTTAAAATTAATAAAAATCAAAATGAAAACGAAAAAAGCGAAACACATTCACCACAACTGGTTTGCTTGATTATAAGGTGAATGAATTTTCAAAAAGTTCGCGTCTAAAAGGAAGTTAAACGAAGGCAACAAGAAAACAAGGCAGATCATAACAGTCCAATTATAACGACAATCGGACTGCAAGAGGGAAATTTTTAAATTATTTCGAAAAACAAGAGAGAATATTATATTCGAGTTCGAATTCGGCGTATAACTATAGGAACGGAACATGGGAATTGACTCACTAAAAAATAAACAGATATTTTCATGTTAGAGTTTCACTTTTTATAAATTTTAGTTAAATATTAATAATAATGAAGGCAATGTTTAATACTTGCATTTCCGGACTGAAAAATATAAGCTTTATTATGTTTAAAATTCGAAGAGGTAAATATGTCTTCGTATGGAGAACTCAGATTTAAACGCTTCTTTCTACCGGTTGTTTTGATCGTTAAGTTATGACTTGTGCGTTTCTTGTCTCACCTAAATGGCAATGAATGCATCCATCAGGTACAGACAGACTGTACTGACGCTGACGTCAATACGCAGTTGTCTTGAAATACAATTCAATTTGTTTATATGTTCATTGAGGCGACTTAAAAATATGTGTTATTGTGACTTAGGACTGGCATAAACGGCTTACTAATGAGCAACGCAAATAATTCGAATATCTGTTGAACTCGAGGTCTAATGGAATTTTACCCGCTTTGCACTTTTCGAGCAAATACTTTTCTTCGTTTCACCTTTGTTCAATTGATAGGGCTATGTCACTTTTGTCGTAGTTTTCCCCTGCCGCGGTTATGTGGAAAAGTTTACAAACTTTTCCATTACATGTTGAGGCAGACAATTCAACGAATTGTGTTCTTCGAAGGGGTCACTACGAGGCAATGATGACAAATACGAGCAAAGCACGAGACTTGAAAAGGTGATAATCGGTCGACGACGGGTGATAAGTTTCTCTGATTACTGGCAACATTGTGGAAGGGGGCCAACCCTATTCTTGAATAGAAAGCAATCACTTGTGGGGGACCGTTGATTCGCGAACAGTTACGAGTTCGGAAAATAATATAAATAAGCGTGTGTGTAATAGTATTTACCAGACACGAATCGTTAAAGTTATAACATTGTGATATCCAAAGGATATGATCCGCGATGTAATTTTATCGATAAAGACGTTTTATATATGGTGATATCTGTTTTATTTTTGAATGTTTAATACATAAAATGGCAATGTTATTACAAACACTTACACTTTGAGGTAGGTAGCAATAAAATGCATAATGTGCCATCGCTATTTTAATTCCATTTTAATTCCATTTAACAACGTTCTGAACAGCGCGACTAGATCTGCATGCTTAAACTGAACTTTCTAACTTGTTGAGCTCATGACACAAACCCTGATTGACTCAGCTAGTGATCCAAATCATTTCGTTTTCAACGAATATACTAATACTCTACGAGTATTGACCAAATCACTGCATGCGGTTTTATAACACAATTTTTTCTTGTCCGTTTTCATTTTTGATCCTTAAAAACTCCCAACAGTTTCCCAGGAATAACTTTCCTGAAGCTAGGTTAAGAGAATGTGCTGGAAATACACTCGGGCTAAAAGTAATAAACTTAAGCGTTTTATTTTTCAAAGCCACAACATATTTTTGCATTGCGGCCGATTGTTGCACGTTTCGGTTTGTCTCGCCTCTCATGTCTTGTGAGGCGGCAATGCAAGGACATGGAATGTCTAAGTTTCAGAGCGAGCTGCAGTTGCAGCTGCAATACAAGCATGATGTTGTTGCATGTGACATGAGGATGGGTCAGTTGCAGCAGAACCAACTTGCGTTGGCATGTGGCAGGTCAACTTGTGCCAAAAACCTGGCAAGTGTCACTTTGAGACACATCCCCGTGTAGCACCAGTTACACCTCCGGTCTACGTCGGCCCTTCAGACCATCTGAATATACCCCCTAGCCACTATGCGGTCGTCGACATAATCGCTATTTTCCTGTCTGTCCTGAATTATGATTGAAATGTGTTTGTTTGGCTGTGGCTTTTACAATGCCCTTTTTATACCCGTTACTCGTAAGTAAAAGGGTTTACTAGATACATTGGAAAGTATCTAACAGTTATAAGGAAGGGGATCTACCACATAAAGAACATATATATATATTCCTAGTCAGGATCAATAGCTGAGTCGATCAGCATACAAATTTTAAATTTTTTGACACTCGCAAATTCATTAGGTAACGTTTATCTGATAGTCTGGGAAGTCGACTAAAGAATTCTCTATTGTTTTTTTGATCGTCACGTGCATAATTTCCAGAGTCAGCTACTTAGACTGATGCCTCGGTTATCATCCCGGTTTTGTGGCTAAAGAAACACGCAACGCAATTATTTGCCACACGGACGGAAAACACCTGCGATTGTTTCCCTAGTCCATATGGTCCGCGCGCCGTCGTTGTTTGTCTTCCTCACTGTCCCTTGAGTGTTATTTAAAACCTTTCGAACTAAACTGCTAAAAACCGTGCACTTGAATCATTCTAGACTACAAAACCTTTAAACCCCTGCTATATTTTTTTAACCCTGTTTTGGCTAGCTGAAAAAACGTTTGCCCATTGGTAATATAAGGACACTTGACAACAGTGGCAGACCCTACGCCGCTTTTTATGTCCGTTTCTGACATTAAAGTCACGTTACTCGGTACTTTCCCACAAAAAATTACATTGATAACAAAAATGGGGATATCTTATAAGCAAATCGCATGTGGGCGAGTAAAAATTATGGGTCGTAAAAAAAATGGGAACTAAAAGCTGTAATACACCCGTTTCGGCAACGGCAAACAAGAACCAATTATGAGCTCATCGACTGCAGATTTCTTGATCTGATCTCATTTGCTGGCCGTCAGACTCTGTAAGACCGAGGATTCCAAGTGTTGAATTCGAAACCAAAATACAAATATACAATGACGTATATTGTGTATATTATGCGTCAGCTGTGCATTCGCCGCGTGTGTCATCGAACGCAGCACTAGAGCAGTTAAAGCTCTCTATCTGTACCATATATCCCCGACGGCGGTGACTCGTACCCCCGTCGACAATGTGGGTCAGACATGAATGTGCATGTGGCCAAGTCTATTTCGGGTTGATATAGCCAAATGCAGTAAATATTTCGGTCATAAAATCAGCGACAATTTTGCAAATTAATCATACGACTCGAGTTGAGTAATGTGTGCGGTACCAGGCAAAAAATGTTTAGGTAAACCATGTTATGGGTCTAGACGAGGGTATACTCTGGAAATATCTACAAATCAAAAATATATTAAAATACTAATATAAAGCGAATTTCAATAGGATAACCCTTGAAAATTATTCCCGTAAAAAAAGATTATTTTTATGCGGCGTTCTCGTTTTCTCCCATACTCTGGACACGGAGTGATGGAGTTTGCTAAAATCAATTGACATGGTTTTCATATGGATTGCCATAACAACAACAGTGCTAACCCATATATTACAGCTCACTCCGGTTCTTGGTACGAATGTTGGCCCCCAAATACGCAAATGTATCTTCGTGATCGATCAAACTTGGGACCGTGCCCGTAACTACGAGAGACCGTCGAGGCAAACTAACCTAAGCCAAGTCGAAAATCGAAGCGTTGGCAAGAAATCAGTTCGGCAACAGCGTGCAAACGAGCTGGGACGCACGGCGAAATCCAGATTATATAGACTTCAGACAAGTTAAGGCAAAAGGACCTCATACACGTCGAAAATATGTGCGACTGCGGCTGCTACTCCTACTGTCTGCATGACAGCTCCTGCTACAGCCACTATCACTCGCATTCTCATTTGCACTCGCATCACTGCTGTGCGGGCTATAAGTATCTAAAGTGCCTCTGCCGCTACTATCGCCATGGGCATTGCACCTGCTCCTGCTGGCGGCGGAAATGCTATCTGCTCTAAGCTGGATGAGGTCCCTTACCAGGATATGAGGATATATGATGAGGAGGAGATCCACGCCAGATGTGGCACAAAAGGCAACACCACACAAATCACAACTCAAACAACGCAAATCAGCAATGAAATTACAAGATGAAGTCCTTTAAGCAGTTGCATAACACTTGGCTACATCCAATCGAGCAGGAATGAAATGTGAAATATGTCGTGGGGAATGGGAACGGAGAATCAGAAATGGAGAGCAGCAAACAACTAGCGTGCATACGGATCGTATGTGGAACGTTTTCAGTTGTCGTGTGAGTAAGTGTGCATGTATGTGCCTTTTGTCTGTGAGTGAAAATGGTTCAAGGATGTGGCTAACATTGTTATCGACTGCGTTTTGCATTTGCAAAATCCCCATTCACACCAAACATACACCTAAACCCAGTAAAGCAAATCGAATTAGTGCATAAGTATTACTTCACACCACACAATAAATACTCGTTTAACACCCAGGACACATCGTTACATAACTAAGTACATTCAATGCTAGAGCGTAGTGCGTATTGGCCGACGTTCAAGGTTCTCGCCATATTTGTTACGTTTCTAATTTAAAAACAATCCAACAATAAAGTTTTGCTCCAACACTACTAAAAATATGCACTTTTCAATAGAAGGGAAAAATAATATATAAATTGACTACCCATTGAGAATTAATATTCTATTGAATTCAATTTTCTTTGGCAAGAATGGGAATACATTGGCTTTCAATATGGAAAATTCTTGGTTTGGGTTACGTACTATTAAGATTATCTTTTGCTTTTGTTTTTTGAGTGGGAAACATTATGGTGAGTCCGGAAAGGCGTGATTTAATTATCGTTCCCAATCGTAACAGTATTTCGAATTATTGAAATGCGATAGAAGATCCGCTAAGTGACTTTTGACAGCTGTTAGGTTAAGAATGCCACCGTAAAAATGTGGAGTCAACAATAGAGATGTCTTGTTTTATTATCTGCATTGAATCACGTTAAGTTGTGTGGGCCCCGCCCAACACCGTAGTAAATTCTACAGTCCCGCGGGAAGCGATTATCCGTCGTAACGACACCTCTCTGCCCTCCCCACTGGTATTTAAGGTGTTCCGGTCGACAAACACGGTGATAGTGGCCAACAAGGTGCTCTATGTACTCCTGGCAATGGACTCGCTCAGTCACAAGCTGCCGGTAAAGGTTGCAAAAAGTTGGAGGAATATTTATACATATGTATGTGTATTTGTTGTACCGATACCGAGTATTTATTTAATGTTGGCATTGCTAGCTCACAGGGCCGTGACAGCGAGTGCCTAATAAATTCTTGTCTCTCCCCTAGCTAGGAGTTGGACATTTTTCGACTGCCTCATGAATTTCTAATGGTGACTAATGGGAGTGTATCAGCTTTGGTATTGGGTTTTGATTATCGTGCAATGCTAGTGGTGTGAAGGGTGACCTTTCTGTTAACATTTTAATTTACTTTTGTAGGTAGACCTTAAAATTTTTTTTTATTATGTTAGAGAAAGTTTTAAAGATTGCTTTGATGGATTATAAAGCCAAATAAATAATAGGAGAAACGTCTACTCTTTAATGCCAACGCCTTAATAGATTATTGGACAAAAAAGGGGCGATTACCGCTCCTTCTTTGATTGCTGCTCTGGACACATCTATTTTTTTCAATCCTCTTGCTGCTGTTGTTGTTTTAATATGGTTTCCTTGACTATCAGATACGCTTTACTCCGCTATTGGAAGTGTTGGGAAGATATCTAAAAATTATGTTGACAAACAGAAGAAAAAAAGGTTTAAAACAATTGTTCAAAGGATTTTGCGTTGCAGGTTAGGCCGTTATAGTGGACGTAGCAACGTTTTGAAACATACTTGAACAACGTAGGCGTCGCTAGGATCTGCGTGTCCAATATATATATTTCTAACTTTCAGTATGAGTATGAATTTTATTGAACCATTATATTCAATATGAGCAATTCAATTAAATACAATTTAAATGAATTGTAAATTTACTTTAAAAATGTAATTTAAATGCTTTAACTTTATGTCTAGTCCATACAAGGGCTTTCATTGATTATAACTTCTTACATTCGAGTCATTAAACTGCACGATACATGCGAAATCGTTCTAGCAGGAACTTGACCATGTAGCAAATTTCCCTTTTGGACCTTCGTTCCTGTCTCAACTCGGTTATCAATCAGTTGTCAGTGGTTCCTTTTTACAGTGTCAGCTTTATTAGCAGCCGCATGACACAATATACTATGTCCAAATAGACCAATTTTGGATCCGTCTGTGACTAGCTCCTTCATTATGTCTGTTTGCATTTGGCGCAACAATGTTGCAGTTGAATTATGCCCAAGAGGCGAAGATAAACAAACAACTTAAACGCTTCAACTTGAAGTTTTTATTTATTTTAATTTTGCTTAACCTTCTTTTGCCCCGCAACTTAACCCCGAGCTTTCCGCTGCCTTGGCAAGCTGATAAAAACTTAGTTTAGTGCGACCAACGACGCCGACGACTTAATGATGCTTTTGGTCCCATCATGCTAGCCTCCGTTTTCTGTTCCTCAACGAATTGGACTGAGTTTGCAGACCTCAGGCTAGACCACAATTGCAAATCATTGAAGTCATTAGCACGTTCAAGGAGATGGCTGCAATGCAAGTGAAAGAAAAATGGCAGAGCAAGCGGAAACTTTGGTATCTGTTTTTTTTCCAATCCCATTTAAAATCATACCTAACCGTTGCACAATAAAATCCAAGATTGTCATTGTTTAGCAAACATTTCGTTACTCTTTGTATTGTACCATTTTACCATAGAATGTCTAGTAATTTGGAATTTGCCTGTAATAGCAAAACAAGTAATTCCTTTTTCAGTTTTGATAACTTTAACGTTATTTTACTTTCTCAAGGGATAGGGTATGCAAAACTACATCATATATTTCACACACCCACGGTCTCATTGTGATAACTGCCGTGCACCTACTTCCCCTTGCCTTCCCGTTCGGCCTCTCTGAACCCATTTTCCACCCCCGCAAACCCCTCATTCGGGTTTATTTGCCTGCAATCGCGATCGTCTTTTACATTCTGCCTCTGGCACAGGCGCACCATTTTTACAGTCGATCTGCATTTTTTGCCGTCTTAAGCCTACCTTTTTTTATGTTGCAAATGCAATTCATATATTTCCATTGAGCTGGCTGTCGGCAGCCCCTTAAACCCCATTCGGTTCGTCTGTGACTGCAACAAAGTTGCTAAGTGAAGTGCTGGCAAATGTGAAAAAAAAGGAATGGTACATTTTGTTTGGCTTTTTTGCACTTGCCATTTGTGTGTGGTTTTCAGTTGCGCTGTTTTTGTACTCCCTTTTGATGTCTTCGGTTTGGTTGTGCTGACAAGAAGCCGACTCTGCTTTGGACACACAATTTCTTTTTCTGTGTTTGGCTGTTTCCTGCGAATTTCCCCCTCCCCATCCCCTGCCTTTTTTGTCTTCATTTTCATATTTTCACCTTTTATTTGGGTTTCTTGCTATTGCCGTTTCTAATTAAAAAATGGTACCACTGCAATTTAAATTTAATGAACAATGCAAGCCTTGCCACTAGGAATTTGGTTGTCCTTATATAATGATAAGAATGGCAAAGATGATACTATTATAATAATTTTGCGATTGCACTGGCAAAAGAAGAAAGTACAAGCTAAATAACAAATTTGCAGAAAAAATGAGGAAAAAAGGCGAAAATCGGGTGAAAACGACATTTAAAAACGCGGCAGCATCCCGAAGTAAAACGCAAAACTAACCAAACTACACAGCCAGAACAACAAAAACAAACTGCTTTGTAAAAATTTGTAAAAATCTCTTGAAACTTCGAATTTTGTATGCTAGTTCCAACTAATAATAAAATCACGGAAAGCTAAGAAAATGTCCAGCAATTAGGATTTTCTTTTACGATTTTACAGTTGTTTTTTTTTTTAATTATTTCGATTCTTACCATATATTTCAATTTTTACGTTTTTTTTGTTGTTGCCATTAAGGCCTAAAACAGTTTATAGACATACATACATGCACACACCTTGAGTCTCCTCAGTCTCTGGCGCAGTCGGTGTTTGTTTACAAAACAAAAACTCTTTTTTCCAGGTCAAATGTGTTTACATTCCGCATTAGAAACTGGGTCACTATGAGGCGTGCACGAGCGAGACTTTTATCCTTGGGTCTTTCTTGGCATTCGGGACGGGGCTACAGTGCGTCGATGGCAAAGTGGTGAGAAGGGCAGAAGGAATGAGAAGCTTGCAACTCCCGATCTTGTTGCTGTTATATGTACAATATGGTGTGTGTTATGTGGTTGTTATTGTTAATGGCAAAACTAGTAACAGCAATAATTTTTCAGTCGTGTACGTATAATGAGATTTTCGCCTTGTGAGAAAACCAGTATGCCTCATAGTCTTTTGCTGACACCCCATTTCTTGAAAATATAAAATGTTGAAGCTCGAATTTTGTTTCGAAGCTCGCTTTATTAGTTGTATAAAAATTTTTTGTAACATCAACATCTATATAAATATTCAAATGCGTAAAATACTCTTGCTTCGAATTTGGTCCCACTTAGTACAAATAATACGAATATTAAATGGAATACATTTAAAGATTGCAGTTGGTTGATTTTGGAGTGTCTGCTGCGAATGTTGTTTTGTTACAGCAACGATAATTATACGCCTCAATGCAATGGACCCCTGATGCCTCACCTCAGCATTTAACCCATTCAACATGTGTATGTGGTTGTTTGTCTGTGCAATTTGAAGGTATTTGTGTCAATGACAAATGATTCGAATTCATCGAAACGTTGCAATTTGTCAAAGTATAGTTGGCGTGTGTGCGACAGTGGTTGTCTTAACATAAAGTCGAAACTGAAGATAGGGGTTTTAAAGGGGATTCAGCAGACGTCAGGCAACGTAAACTGAACAAGTGACCACTGATGAAGACAGCTCAGCCGACAGCTAAACTAAAATCAAGTCAAATCCAACGGAGTTTTTCGTGTGTTTTCTGTGTGCTTTTCACTGCCGCCTCAATCGCCACAAAGTCGCTTTCTGGCATTCCTGATTGCCAGCTGATATGTGGATGTCATGGTGAGAGGGGAAGCTAAGGCGAGGAGGGGTTGTCCCGTGTCGTTTCTGTTGGTTGTGCAATCAAAATGTCGCTGACACAATTAACAAATGCTTAGAATGCAGCACGGCAAAAATAAATGTTTTCGAAATAAATGTAAAGGGGAATACTAGAATCGTTGAGAAGTATGTAACAGGTAGAAGGAAGCGTTTCCGACCATATAAAGTATATACATATATTTTTGATCACAATCACTGGTCGAGTCGATTTGGCCATGTCCGTCTGTATCAAAATCTCAGGAACTACACAAGCTTAAAAGATGACGCGCCCACACTTTTGAAAGATGTTTTAATATTTTTTCATGTTTATTTTAGTCTTGTAAATTTATATCGATTGTTTGGATTTTTCATCGTTTTTTGTTTGTCTTGCCAATTTCTATCGGTAAACCAAAAAACACTTTTGACTCCCTACACCTACAAAACGCTGACTAACGCCTAGATGTTTCAATTGGAATATCGAATTTGAACCTTGGCCAAAAACCAACTTCTTGGGCCATGCAGCAAGTTCAAGTTTTGTTTACGAATTTTTTTTAAATAAAATCTTTTATTTGTTAATTGTCGTCGTTGTCTTCGTGTCCGTTGTTTTCTCTGTAGTTCCCTGAATAAAAGGCGGATAAGTGCAAGTCCTGTGGTTCATTTTCATAAATCCTATGAGCGACTGCGATTGCACACAAATTTTTTGACATCGTTGCTTCTTCATCTTCATTGCCACTCACTCTGGTGTCTAATTCCCGACTCGTGCGTCGTTTGTCTTCAAATAAATATCTTAAAATCCCTCGCTTCATGATGCCCTAAATCTTTACCTGTTTCATTGAACCATGGATTGCGTGCCTTGCCTTAGGTTAAGATTCTCGTCCCAACTTATTGTTTCACCACAAGTCGAAGTCCATTTCCTTTTTGTTGCCAACGCTGAAACTTTTACATTCAACATTCATGGCTCTTTTGGCTGGAAGCAGAAAGAGTGACATATTGAAACTCTGAATCGTTGTCATTATACCTTTTACTAGTAGAGTAGAAGGGTATAATAGATTCGATGAAAAGTATGTAACAGGCAGAAGGAAGCGTTTCCGAAGGAAATAAGGATCAACAGCCGAGTTGAACTAGCCTGGCTATCTCAATAGAAACATTAAATAATTTAGACTATACTAATAATATGAAATAAAAAATTCGGGGGCTAATAAACAACCATTGTTTAAAATGTATATTTTCGGATGAGCCAGCCACAAAAATTACGGTATTCGTGTCGCAAAATACATACCGACCAATCATAAAGCGATTTTTAAAATCCGAATTATTTAACCTCACCTTCCGACGGATCAAAGTAAGTTACTAACCGTTGGGATCGTTAATCAGCTGTCACAGCCACAAAGGTAAACTCAAATAAAAACAAAACAAGTGAGGTAAAAGTATGTTTCGACCACAAGGTACCTTATCATTTTCATTTGCCTAGTTAGTATTATATCAGTTTTAAAAAACAATAAGGATATTATTCAATATCAAAAAAAGGATGTACTCTACTCATCCATTTCCAAGCACTATTTTCGCAAAACAATAAACTCTAGTTAAATTATTGACCAAAAAGTACAACAAACACAACTATAACAAGTACAACAACAACGGCAGCTGACACAGTTACAATGCAAACCAGCCGCAGCTCGCACCGGCCACGTGTTGCTGCGTTCGGTATTCAACAATCAGAGGAAACAGATGGCAGCCCGGTCCTCTTAGAAAGCGGCCAAATGGCATGGTCTCGTTTGCAGGGAGTCCTGCAGTCATTTCGGTTTGTCCTCGACAAACTTCGCAACACGAAAATTTCGAGTACCTGCCGCTTTTTGCTCAGTCAAGGTGGTAGCCGATTCTGCCCCTTGAGTCTGCTTATTACTTCATTTGAGTCCTACTCAGGACTCAGGAGAGACTCTCCTACCTAGCAGGATAAGTGCAGGATAAGTCTGGTCTGCATTTATATGTGAAGATGGAAGATTGAGGGCAAAGATGGATTTTTCGTAGTCCATCGCTAGCATGTAATAAACAGCGGACATAAGGACAGGATGTGCGAAAATCAAAAGAGGAGGACCCTCAACAATGCAGGCAGGTGAAGATCGCATTGGTAAGCCATAGCCACAGGACACACATTGAGTACTATAGGAAAATGTGGAAGCTATCAAAAAAGCGATCATCGATTCCGGTCACACAAACAAATCACATAAATACTTGGGAAAACTCACTAAAGACTAGCCTAATTTATTATGGCCAATATATTTTGTAAATTAAAATCAACAACGGAGAAAGATAATTCGGAACGGGTATGACAACAGTTTTGTTGTGGTTTTTTTTTACGCTTTTTCAGTTAAAATATTTGTTTTCGAAATAAATCAATGCTTTTTTGTTTTTTCCTACACATTATGCGACTGTGCTTTTATTTTCAATTTGAGCAGAAAGGAAGGGGAATTGTTGATGATGAGTCTGTCCGTCTTTCCCCTTCCATCGGTGATGACTCATTGAGGTCGTGTGCGAAATTTTTCGAATTACTTGAATTTATTTATACATTTGTTTTTGTATTTGAGTTGAATGCAAATTTGCTTGTTTATTGCACGAACAGCGAATACAGATTCCCCGACGTTAGGCACAAAAATCACTTCTCCATGGAAATCTAAGAAAAAACGGACTAAGATAAAAGAAAATAAAAAATAAATAAATTATATTCTTATTCTACATGAGAAACTTAGTTTTTTGAATTTTGTAACTATCTTTACTAACTTTTCACACCTGAAATAAGAACAAAGACCATAAAGCGCAAAAAAGTCTAGAACTCGAGGTATATTCTTTATTTCGGCATTGCTGTAACCTATTTAAGTCGTGCTGCCAGGTACAACTAATGATCCAAGGGGGGTTTTTAAACTTTAGCATTATTTGACAGTTGTGAGCTGGTTATTACTTTTGAGTTTTTTTTTTTTATATTTTGTCCAGTACTACGTTAATTACGTGTGTAGGAAACCATTGGGCAAATGAAATGATTAGATGTCGTGTGTGAATTGTGATAAAAATGTTCGTGACTCGGCACGCGTTTTTTCGGGTGCTCTAAGAGTTCCATGGATTTCGCCTGAAGCCCGATCGGCGGCAGAGCGTTAATTACAAGTCGTAAGCAACCAACAGCAATTTCCGTTAGTTTATAGTTTCGTTAACTTTCGTTTTTCGCAGCTGCGGTTTTGCTTTTGAATGGGGGAAAACCCTCAAAGCCGGTAGGGAAACAACGTAATATTGCAACAGCCTAATTGGTAAATATGTATTGATACCGATAATCAGTTTGGAAGATATCTCTATTGAGTTATCTATTTTTACCCGTTGTGGACGAACAGCAAACTGCTGCAAATAGAGTTGACCTTTGTGAAATAATATTTTTAGTTGAGATAATTTTGTAAAACCGAATCGATCGCGGTGTGCTTTTATCGCTGTTGAACGGGAAAATCTTTTTCGCTCGGTTCGAAAATAGAAACGAAATTGTTTGATGCCAAAATTCTAACGGATATCTGATAGTCAAGGAAATCTACTATTTTAGGATCTCCGTTGTTTTAGTTTACTAGTTTATTAATTTAATTTTAGTTTAATCATATAAGTATTGATCATGCTAACTTGATTCTCCAATCGCGGGCTTATAAAAAATGAACCATACGCCGAAATAGACGCGATTGCTTCGCCTTTTTTTAAAAAGAATTTCATAAGCTCCTCGACGGCATTGCTATTTATGGCCCAAAGCAAAGTCAATGACCTAATGCCGAGAACATTACGCATACGACCCGTGCCCGTTTGCCACCTATAATGTGACACCTTTTGGCTTCAGCATTACCGCATTTTTCGCTCTGGACTTTGTGGATTTCGGGCACGTTCACACCGCTAGAAAACGAAAACATTGATAGTGCCTACAGAACATTGGTAACACGGTAGCTCTAGAGCTCAAAACCATAGATGCGCAGTGCAAAGACAGATATTTCATCATTAGCTTGTTGGAACTTTTCATTAAAATCGGCAAAAAGTTTAGCAAAGCGTGAGGCGTACAAATGGCCAGTGATGAATAAAAAAATGTATTTATTTTGTTTTTTAAGACACGATTGTTGTTGTTATTTTAGGTGTCATGGACATCTCTCGCTACAAATTTTTAATCACTATGTTTTGAATTTTGGAATTGAAATCTGAGACAAAAGACATATTCTCTTTTTTTCGAACGGTTTTAGATTTCATTATGTTGTTTAACCTTTTTAAAATACAATGTCTTTCGCAATGTTTTTTACTTTTATTCCAACATTAAACTGTGCTACCATTTATGATCTAATAATCAAACTTAACTGACCCTTTTTACAATTGACCATGAATTAAATTTTTGTTTTTTAATAATGTTTAATAACCAAAGAAGTACAACTTAAACAATTTTTTATTTACACGTGCTCAAAAGCGGGATACCATTTACAAAACAAAAATTGGGTAAGCCGTATAAAAATTATCATTTTGTGTGCTAAATATTCATTATTTGAATTGGTCATCGCTTTCGCACTGTATGTTAACGGTATCAAGCGCAAGCGGGTTTTAACAGGAGCAGGCGATTTTGTCTAAATACGTATGCCGACTAGTGTATTTGTTGCTGATGTTACTTTATCAGAATAAGGTTAACAAACGTTTCCAAGGTCATTTTAATACAAAGTTAAAAACTCACACGTGCAGCCCTATTTACTCACTCACACACTCGAGTATTTATTTTGCACTTGACATTTACCTACGAGGTAATCGTAAAAACTACAAAAACCAATAGGAACCGTTACCGACAAATGGCTACCAATTCCTCCTATCTATCTGGAATACAGTGCAAGAAATGCCATAAAAAGGGGGTTGAACAACTTAAACACACTAACAGTAGGAGGTACCCTTAATAGGCCTTTAAATTGGTTAAATTTATTTCTAGCTCTGAAGACTCTGAAGATATGAACCCAGAAATATATTTGTAACTTGCCAAAAAAGTTCGTTTCTTGTAGTGTACATATGCCGTTCGTTATATTTGCCATAGACCATTATCGTAATTCCCTTTTCACTACTTTTTATTTTTGTTTTGGTCGTAAATGCAGAAAGAGGCGCGTGTGTAATCAGGTAAGGGAGGTGTCGAAGGGTGCAATGGGGGCTTCAGGTACTTAAAACCGCAGTCCTAGTGGCTGCAGGAGTGGCGTGTATGGGGAGGGGTCTAGACCAAATGTCGACGCGTGTACACTACTGAAGTATCCAAGGCGTCTCGAGTGCTTAAAAACACTATCCGAAATACAGGGGGTAAAGCGGGGTCTGGGGTCAATGGAGCCGGCTATTTCGCTGCACAATTTTGCGACAAAACATCCGGAATACGATCTAGTATACTGTTAATTTGCTATCTGGTAGTGTGGGTTTATGACTCACTTGATTGTTTTCCATGCAGTGATGGGGGGTGAACAAATTAAGTGCTTCATGATTTAAACGGCATTAAGTTTGCATTTGTATATGATGTAAATAATTATCAAATATTGATCTGAAGGTGAACTAGTCTTAGGTAACATTTTAAATAATATACCCAACAGTTTATTAAATGATAAGTATTACATCTACATCTAATCTGCAGTATATTTTGCAAGGAGTAAATATGAAATATTATATTTCACATATTTTAAACATTTTTATACCCCGTACTTGTAAAGTAAAAGGTCCGTATGAAGGCCTCGATCTCGGCAGCTATAAAAGCATGCAAGTTCCAAAGATATACAAATAGCCTAAAACTGCCAATTTAAATTTCTATCGATATACCAAAAAACTCCTTGTCACGTCCACAAACCGCCTTAAACGTTTAACTTAAAATGTATTGATATATCTTCGATTTATTGTTTGCCTACCGGTATACCAAAAACACCATGGGATGAAATTTCTGGTTTGCTCTTCCACTAGATGAGTAGCGGGTATCTGACAGTCGGGGAAATACTCGACTGTAGCATTCTCTTTTGTTTTTTTTTATTTCAGTCTCGTAAACATTTTAAAGGAGAATAGATGTCATAATAATTTGCACTGAGCAAATCACTTATGACTACTGCGATGCTGAATGCACAAAGCGAAACTTAGTTTGTACTGCTACGAAATTGAATTAGAGGCCAAATATAAGAAAACGGTGATGGGTCAACGCGGCTGCCATGACTGTCCACTGCCACCCTCGCCTATAAAGGGGCCTAAGAGGTTTGGTGGGTAAGTTCGAGGAGGTGCATGTTACGTTTGACTTTATGCAACAGTTTAAAGGACCATATTTTTGCGGAAATTGAATTTGGCGACCATCTTAAACCGCACCTCGCCCAACACTACCCCTTTTATCTTGTCATTTCACCCTCTCCTCCCATTATTGCAACTTTGTTGCATTTTCTAAGTAATTTGTCATCGTTTGGCTAAGACTCAGCCAAATGACGGACGTGACAAGAGTGTCAAGTAGGGAGCTGTCAGTTTAAGGCACTGCACGAAAATTAGGAAACTAAACTATTAAAAATAAAATTGTGTACAAGTTTTTTAGAGGCAATTTTTATTGTGTGTTTTACTGACACCTCATCATTCAATCACTTCATTCATTTTCATCATAATAATTTATTTTTAAATTCATAAAATGGCTTTCTGTGTTCTGTAAAAAGAGAAAGAGTTCAGTCATCAAAGTTGAGGTATGAGGTAGGGAAAGGAAACCGTACACTTTTGTCATAGCTCATATATTTCATATTTGGTATTTTGTTTATCGTTTCACATTTATTTCACAAGGTTATATTTGTCTCCTATTTTAACTGTGAATTTCTGCGAATCGTACAGTTTTTTGGGTTTATGTTGTCGCCAAATGATTTAAAGTTTCATAGTATTTTTAGGACTTAACAGTAAAACTATGAATAATATATTGATAGTGTGTCGATCGAAAGTGTTTTTAAGCGTTTGAAGCTTTGTGCGACGTATTTTGGGAACTTTTTGTTGTTTTTGTTTAATTTTTTGCTGTGGTTTTTTCTGGTTATGTTGTTAACGGCCTTTACAAATGAACAGTTATGCAGTGTGCAAAAATAAACCAATAACAAAAAGCAAAGCGCAGAGCAAATGAGACAATCGACAATAACAAAAACAGGCTATGAATATTATTGAACATCATTTATGGATAATGAAACCCGCCCTAAGTATTGTTTTTGTAGTTTTTATCTTAAAACTTACATTTTGCCGCTCAGATGAAACAGACTTTTCCAAATCTCTCGTAATATCTGACAAAAATAAACAACAGCTAAAGAGAGAGAGATCGGCTGTAGCCAGTCCGTTACAACCGAGTGCTCTGAGCTGAAAAGGTGGACTTTGAACCGCTCACGCGAACCCGCCATGATGCGGAATCTGCTGTTGATGTGGATGCGGATTTGTATGTGAACTGTCATGTTGATCTTCTTGGTTTTCCCGTGTCTGTCACACTATGATGTATGCTGATTGCATGAAAAGGATCTGCTGTGCGGAAAATGAAAACCCGATAAAAAACCCAGACAAGTTACATTGCTCGACCCAATTGTTTGACCCCGTTTCGAACACGTAAAACCATAGAAACCCCGCTCCACAATAACCCCCCATGAACGCACACAAATACAAGCGGACCATCCACTCGATTCAACACGCACTGGCACGCATATTTGGGTTCGACATTACAAGCACAGTTCGCCAAGGGTTGATTTATTCGATGTTTGTCTCTGGTAAATGCTCAAAATGATTTTGTTTATAATAAAATAAAAGTTAAGTCCGACTGGGTTAACCTCTTATGCCGCCACTTTATATTTTATGACTCACTTTTTATTAATTTGCATAGTTATAACCCGCGAATATTTACACACGGATGTCACGTAATTTATGTGGGCTTGGAGTCTTTAAGTTTATTTTGTCTAATCCGAGGAGCATACCTTTGTTTTCTTTCGTTTTATTCATTCTTATTCTTATAAATATTATATGTATAATCAATAGAAATGGGATATATGTACATATGTACATTATATAAAATCATCATTGTTTAATTCTAGGTAAAAAATATGTACATATATTGGCTTGTGTAATGCGAATTTACATATTGTGGAAATTTCGTAGTTATGAAAACTCATGAACTTTTCCAGTGAGGATGCGTCCGGTATCGCATTTTTTTGGCATGCGAATAAAAATAGATAGCGCCCAGGTTGTCGAATATCTAATACTCGTTCAGAGCTTACCACCCGGCAGTTGATTGATTGCGTCGTTTGGCAATTATAATAAAAATCAATCAAAACAAACGGAAAACCTATTAAAAAACGAAAACACTCCTTTCAAACGAGACGATTATTTAAATTTGGAGACAATCCTGTAGTTTTACAGAGAAAAAATTATTTTCGAGTCATTGAACTCTTTGCTGAATGCAAACTTTAGGAAAAAATTCAACCTCTTTTTTTTTTTAGATAATTTTACTACAAAAATAATAAAATGAAAAAACGAAATATGTACAGTCTACAAAAATATGAAGCAGTTTGTTACGAAAATAGTGGGGAGCGGCGCAGAAGCAAAAACAGAGAGAATACATAAAAATAAACGTGGTGAACAAAGAGAGCTGGTAGATGGCCATAGGAATGGTGGAAATAGAACTAAAGAGTATATACACTCAGGAACGATGTGGAAACGACATCAAGGAGTGGATGAACTCTGGTTCCACAGTACATTTGTGCGCTCGCGCGCTCCAAATTATACCATCGCGTTCGGCTATGTTTCCATTTCGTTTCGTAGCCATCCCCAGTCCCCGCTGACACCAAAACCCCTCTCCCAACATCGACTCTCTCATTCTTTCCGTTCTGTAAAAATCAAAATAAATCGTAAATAATTTTTTCGCTCCTATGAATGGAATGGTGTGGTGGCTTTTGGGTTTGTGAGCGAGAGCGAGTGCGAAATATAAGGTTGTCATTAGTAGTAGTATTTTGAGTACCCCCTTCCTTCTTATTTTTCTGCTGAAATCCGATAACCAGTGTGCAAGCGAGACAAAAAAATAACAAACAATTATAAACTATGCGAGTGTGTGTGCGCTGTTGTGGGCGAAAAAGAGTTTGAAAACGGGAAAGGGAGGAATTGGAATTTCACAACATTCGAATGGAGCGGCGACGCGGACTGCGCCGCGTGCTAATTTCACTTGCAACAACAACTTTTCGTTCTATGCAATATGGTACAACATGTGCGAGCGGGACACAAGCAAGTTAAAATAACTGAATGACGAAACTGATGACGCTGGTCTTGTGGTTTTGCTGTCTTTTTGTTGTTGCTTTATTACAGATTGATTTTTAATGCGAGCGTGAGCGTATACATGTACACATGTTTTGTTAGTAGTATGTCGTGTATTTGTATTTGTATTAAATACAAATATTTGTAAGGTTAATATATATTATCAATAAAGTGTAAACAATAATATCAATTACGTAATTCAAACATGATCATGAAAAATGGATACACTATTCAAAGTGACTTTAGAAGTTTTAATAAACTGTTTGACCCACTGTATTTATTATGATCGGAAACGTATTTTGGCTTGTTTTTTTTTGGTCACATATTACAAATACTTACAATTTCTGTACACATGTTTTGTTAGTAGTATGTCGTGTATTTGTATTTGTATTAAATACAAATATTTGTAAGGTTAATATATATTATCAATAAAGTGTAAACAATAATATCAATTACGTAATTCAAACATGATCATGAAAAATGGATACACTATTCAAAGTGACTTTAGAAGTTTTAATAAACTGTTTGACCCACTGTATTTATTATGATCGGAAACGTATTTTGGCTTGTTTTTTTTTTGGTCACATATTACAAATACTTACAATTTCTGTTGCTAAGAAATCCATTTTCATCTGGAGATCTTACAAGGGGCGGTTTTGTTTATTATATATATATACATATGTATGTATTATGACCATGGGGCTATTTGTTCAGGCACCGTTTTCCAGAGATAGATACGAATTCATCATCTCCTAAATTTCATGGGACATTATTCTTATTTCATATTTCGTAACTAGACAATCTCGGTATATTAACAACACCCATTTAACAATTTAAAGTAATATAATAACATGGCATATAAATGTGACCGGTTCGGCGTCTTTAGGGCGTTAGAGTGGGCGTGACAAATCGATAGAAATTTACACGACTAAAAATGTGGGCCTGGCAGTTTTGGGTGGTTTTAGGGCGTTGGAGTGGGCGTGGCAAAAAGTCGTATAGCAAACCGATAGAAATTTACAAGACTAAAAAAATTATGAAAAAAATATCGATAAATGGTTTGAAAATGTGGATGTGGCAGTTTTGTGCGGTTTGTGTGCGTTACGGCGGCAACATGGGTAAACAAACTTGCGCTGCATTTTTGTCTCTAGAATCTGTATGTAGATCTTGACGTTCATATGGAAAGGCGGACAGACGGAAATGGCTAGAACGACTCGGCTATTGATACTGGTCAAGAATATATATACTTTATATAGTCGGAAACGCTTTCTTCTGCCTTTCAACAAATCTAGTATACCCATTTACTCTACGAGTAACGGGTATAATAAAAGATAAAGAGACGTGATCGGTTTGACCAACTGCTTTCGTGAGAAGAAGTTCAAAAAGCGGACGTTCTAAAGCAGTGTTTTTTCGGAGTTGAAGTTGGACTTCAATAGACTGCGGTTACGGCCTTAAACGTGTACGTGACGCACATTGCGTTGTTTTTTGTTTCGGTTTGTTTCCCTGTTTTTGTATCACACGCATTGCATTGCCCGCCATTTGTTTGGGTTTACTCTAGTATACATTACTTTTTGGGATGCTTGTAAACAGAGCGATAACACTTGCACACACAGCTCAATACCACGTCAAACGGCAGTCTACAAAATCTGACTTCATGCACCGCTAGAAATAGGTGAATTAAACTAATAAGACATTTGAAAAATAAAATTGTTATGCATTTAAAGGAAAAATATTTTATTCATTTCATTTCACAGAAATATATTCAACTTACTAGTAATTCATTTTCAATAAAATTGTAATTTTTACCTTATTTGATAGTAAGATTTCTTGAATCACATTGAATTTCCTCTGACACTTCTTTGGCAGCTCACGTGTGTTGCGGGTTAAGTGCTAAGCATTGGCACTAAAGTCTTTTTCAAAGCGAAAGTTTAGATTTTGTGGTAAATTCTTGTTGGAGTATGTATGGAGACTAATTGTTAAATGAAATACGATCAAATTAAGATAAATCCTTTAAGTATAATAATTCATTGCATTTATTTTTAAAAAATGTCACAGTAAATTAATAGATAATCATAAAAGTATTACAGTAATATCTAGGATCCATTTACAGCATCTTTTCCACGCTGTGTGTACCCCGCTTATGTTGCATAACTGTCGCCAGCACACCGGGGTCAAGCAGTAAGGTAACGCCCATCTATTTCTTTTGTGTATTATGGCGAGAATGGATTAGAGCGGGTTCAGCAGCCCCTAATTGGCTCCCGTCTTCATCTTCTTCGATGACAAGTTCCGGGCGTTGTGGCCACAGAAGTCTGTCACGCAAGTGACGCTTAAAACTGAAACCCTGTGCCGCGGTTGAGACCCCCTTGGTATTTCCCTGACTCACCTGAATCTGAATTTGCGCGCGCAATTTAAAAGTGCTAAACAAATGCAGAGTTGCAACTAAAATGGACTTTGGAGACGTTGTTAGTTATTATTTTCTGGGTTTTCTTAAAGTAAAGATAGAATTACAACAAACCTTTCTAAGGGATACAGAGTTTTGGGGCTCAATTCGTATACAATAAAATTAGTTTTAATATTGAACATTTCCAAACAAATTTTTTATTATTCAGCTGTGATCAAATTTAATACACTATTTAACATCACACATTTTTCGAAGGACTACCACAAAAACGCTCAAACTTTAGTAAATCTGATATCAGCCCACACCCCAGGAAAATATCGAAAATGTTAAGAATTTTTATTTATTTTTTGTTTGAAGCAGACGACGTGTTCTTTTTACATCCGTTAACTTCTTCTTTCACATAAATTACTCAAAAACGATTTGTTACGCATTTCTTGTCAACTATGAATAATATATGGCCACAACCACGGAAGGCCCAGGGCAAAAAAGAAGAAAACATGAAAAAGGGAGGACATGCCAGAAAGAAGGAAATCAAGCTCATTGCAAAAATTGTAAGAACTAACAAAAACTGAAGCAAGAGGCATCTTTTCCAATATACGTTTATCAAAAATGATGGAAGAATAATTTACATTTTATTAAAACTAGTTTTTTATATCATTCTGCTAAAAACAATGGGGTGGGGGAGAAATCTCTCTCCAATGGTAAAGTAGTATCGACGATTTCCTCATTTACATTGAAGTACTAGACTAAACTAGAAAATATTAAATCCCATTTATTCTATTTTTAAACTTATAAAATTAAGGAATAAGGAAATTCTAAACTCCTGCTAATGTGATTTTATTATTACAAGATTTGTTAAGACCGAAAATACTTTTCGAAGTCCCCATCTTAGGTTTAAATTTTATTTTCGGATTATCGTAAGTGACATGACGAACAAATTCCCCTTCGCGGCTAATCCTTCACCTTTCCATGAAATACGCAACAAAATCACCAGCAAACATCTGGTGGGTATCTGGGCAGCTATACGGAACATGGTGAAAGTCCGAGGGAGCAGCCATTGTGGCGCACGCCATTCAAGTGCGGAAACGGAAGCAGCGTGGAGTGGAGCGCATAGCAGTACGGAGGTAGCCACAAGCCAAACACAATAGGCGCGTTATAAACGACATTTTTTTTTACCAGAATGGAAAGCAAACACACAAAATCCGAGGAATGTGAGACACTCAAAAACGGAGATTTTGAGACATGATTCACGAACTGGAATCGGGTCAAGTTTGGCTGTCTGCGAGTGTTCTTTTTTTCGTGCGTGTGGTGTTGCATGTAAAACGATTGCGCAGTTTTCCACCAGCTGTATTCGGACCAGTTTATTGAGCAAGATGTTCATACCTTAATCAATTACCCGTCAAGTTAGTCAACCTCGGCCTTAACTGTTATAGGACAAAAGTATCGATCCTCAAGTGGGCACCCAAGAAGACCCCTTCTTAAAGACATACTAGCATACAAGAGCAAAAAGATGCTGCACAACAAAAACCGACAAATGTCAAACTGATTTTCGATGTTTGAGCGGGAAAAATCATTTGCATTCTGCATGTTTCTCTGAACGCCGGAGACCATTTTCTGACAGTTGAAAGAGCAATGGGGAAGCACTATAAACCCTACACCCATTACAAAGAGGAGCAAAACAAATACGGAGAACAAGAAAACGAAGGAGAGCAAGGAAACTCACTCACATTCTGAGTGATGTGTTGAAAAGTATGTAACAGGTAGAAGGAAGCGTTTCGCACCATATAAAGTATATTTATTATTGATCAGGATCAATTGTTAAGTCAATCATATTTTTGTTAGTCTTGTAAATTTCTATCGTTTTGCCAACAAAGGTTTTGGTAAATAATTTTGTTTATTAATTTCTACCGCTATTCCAAAAAATATTGAAATTTCTTGTTAACACTTCCATCTGAGTAACGGGTATCTGATAGTCGGGGAATTCGACTATAGTATTCTCTCTTGTTTTCAATCGATAGTTGTGTTGTAGCTGTCGTCCAAAAATCGATATTCATTTTGTTTCCACTTCTCTGGACCAGCCTGCAACATTTTGCCTCTTCGGCCTCTTCGAACCACACTCAACTCACAAGCACCAGCCGTCCCAACATCTTTGTTTTGTTTACGGTAGGCTCTCTTTCGTTGTTGCTACTGTGACTACGTTTGTTGTTGGTTCTTGTTGTTTCTGAGCGCCGTACGCTGAAAATCCCAGACGGGCCGTGGACTTTGTAAGCCGACAAGCAAAGGGTGTCTATGGGAGTGTGAAGTTTTGTAGGATATGTAGAATTATTCGATCTCATTCAATAACTCCTTCTACAACATCTACGTGGTCAAGGAGTTATTTTATCGATTTCAATATATATGGTTAGCTTTTAGTCCCAAAGGAAATTTGGCCACCCAGCATGCTTTTAAAATTTTCAATCAATTTGAACTTATCGATTCCGTAAATATTCACCAGGCATCAAGGAGTCGTACCCAAGTAGCTTCAAAAACGGGATTCATTCATGAATGCCAGTACCAGCATTTGCCTGTGAGAAGTCGTAATGGGGCCACCTTTTGGTCTCTGAGCGCCGCTGACATTAAACACTTATTTTGTAATTATGGCGAGGGATAGAGTGGGGGGTCCGGGTACAGATTTTCCAAGTCCCTTCTCTGTATACAAAGAAAATATGCTGGGTTACTGAAACAGAGATGAAGCCAGAGAGCTTTCACGGAGGGGAGAAGTGCCAAATGGAATTTAGATTTCGGTTCCGAAAAATGTAACGTGAAAGTCTTACTGCGTGAATCGAGTACAATGCCCTGCTTAAAACTAAACAGATTCGCATACACAGACATGCACTCGCAGCACCAACACACACACGCACAGTCGGATCTCCTGTGGGCCTGCATTGGTACTTATCAACGTACCCGAAATTTTAAACTCCAGACAAGCCAAGCGGACATCCAACTAGCAAAAAAAAAAAGGTAGTAAACAAAGTACGCAGCAAATCGGGGTGCTGCAGAAAGAATGGAATATAGATTTTTTGATACGTTATTATGTTATTCAAATGTACTGACTAACCAGCCTTAATGCCCCCAATTCTTTATGATTTATGAGGCACAATAAGTATATTTTCCTATTTTAGCTTTATTATTTGTAGTTATTTTTATTTTTTAGATTAAAACGACTTGTGCATTAAACTAGTAAGCTTATGCTTATTTTTAATAATATGTAATGTACAAAATATTTATAATTTCGGCTCAAAATATGTACATAAAGCTTACGTAATATAATTTCTCCAACTTACTATTTTCTAGCATTTTGTATTCCTTTGTTTTTCTAATTATCATAAATATTTTATTTTTACATTCATTACTTGTTTTGTGTGAGATATCACTTCGCATAGTTCACTTTTAGTAAGCGAACTTTATAGGATAGAGAACGTACCAAAAATTCCAGACAACTAAAAGCTTTCATGAGAAACTTACGAAGTCAAACGATAGTATAGTTAGCTTTCGGATGCGGCGTCAGTTGAAAGTGGCAGGTTATTTGGGCAGATGTCGTTTTACGTGAGTGGGTGGCACAAGGGCAGTGCAGCAGCCACCACTCCGGTCCCGGGCTCTACGCCCGCGCCATTTGCCGTTCTGCAGCAGACGTCTTTATGGCCGTCTCCCCTGTTGCCAACTTTACTTTGGTCGCCTCCTGGCCGACTCGTCTGGGCCTGCAGTTTCACTGTTCTTACATTGTGTCCTATTCTTATGAGTCTGTAAGCGGGCCACGCCCAAATGCTTACCTTTACGCCTTCAGATTAATGATGGAGTCAGGTTTCTCCATAAAACTGATTTCTTTATTTATTCGTGTGACACCCTCCTTCTTGACTTCTCGCATCCTTTATTTCGACATCCTTTAGTTTCGACTAACGAAATTGTATTACTTTCCGACTATAGTCAGTATAGTCCAATAAGGAGTCTGGGTCGCAGCTATTAGGAATTAAAAGTACTTGTCATAGCTATTAATCCTTTATTTCGACAAGTCCTTACTAACGAAATTGTATTACTTTCCGACTATAGTCAGTATAGTCCAGTAAGGAGTCCAATAAGAATAAGGAGAAAGTGTTGGCTATGGATCATGGAGAGGGGATTGTAAAGCTGCTAGTCCTGTATTGACTGTATGGTAGTAACCCTAACCCATTCACGTTGCCACGATGTAAGAATAGGAAAATGTCGTCAGTCTTCAGACTACAGTCCAAAGTCTCAATTGCCAATGTCAAACAACATGTGCATGTCATTTTTCATTATTTGCAGTTTGTCATCGACGCTCTCCGCTTCTCATCTGCTGGCTCCGTCTTCTGTCCGAACGATTTGGAATTTCGTTGACAGCGCCGCCAAGCATCCTGTTGTCTTTCGGATACCTCTTTGGTTCTTTAGATCGATCCTTTAACCGATCGGGTTTCTGATTTGCCGTGTTGTGTTTTTTTTTTTTTGTTTGGTATTTCCGAACGTCAGTATATTTGACTTCCTTAGCCAGGAGGGGTGAAGGAGCAAGAGTCTGGGTACAGAGGTTAGAGTACTTGGTTGGTCTTTTTAAATGTTGACATGTTAAAAAATGGTTAACTGTCGGCCAGCCACCATATCCAGCATAAGCTTAAGGCCAAGAAATAAGAAAGATGGGGTAATTCTGCATTGGAAATTTGAAATATGCTCCCGTTTTCCTGTTTGTCTCAGTCTGGAACTGGTAGAAGCTGAAGCTCTTCTGAGAAGCTAGAACTGGATCCCAAAAGAAATCGTGGTTTGGGGAGAATCGTGTGCGAGTGGCGAGAACAATACGAGAGGCTTTCTGGAAGCCGAAAATTCAATATATTTGGCATCGATCACGATCGGCATTGACTGAACAAATAGATCTGCAGTGAGCTTCCCTTCTTTATTGGAAAAGATTTTAGATCGAATACAAATTAATGTACATTAAATATAATTGGTTTGCAAATGTCTTAAGGCTTTAGCATAACTATATTCTTTTTATATCAACGAAAGTATGAATGAATTATAAGCTCTTTGACGAGAATTTAATGGATTGAATTTAGTTTCTGATTAGCAGAAGATGCGGACTCCTAGGTAATGTTTTTGCTATTTCCATGGAGTGTGAAAGAGGTTTCTTTGATTCTGCTTTCTTCTACTTCGCGAAGAGTGCTCAATCTCGCTATGTCGGAATTGGTTCCTTGATCAGGTCTTTTAGCCTTCGTAAAAAACAAACCGCATTTGGAATTTGATTTTTCAAGGATTTTTTTAGCTCTGACAACTGACACGATGATCCACAGCCGCTGTCATAAATTTCACCCACCGCCTCGATTGGATTGTTCCTGGAAACGGGTATTGCTCGTCCCTCATCACCGCTGGTGGCCAGAAAGTAGCCGGTAAAAAGTGCAAATCACTTCATTAACGTACCGCCATCGTTGTCGTTGTTAAAGTTGCAACATTGTTGCCGCAGGGCAACATTAAGGCGGCTGCCCAATACCGTGCAGGTTCATGTTCCTAGTTACCAATTCGCAGAGTGGCGACCATCTCACATCCTCTCGTTTGTACCCCTTCTTAATCTGTTGTTGACCCGCAAAAAAAAAGTTCGCCAGGCGCTGGAATTCCCTTAACGATATTCTCAATAGCATAAAGCATTTAAAAGACCAAAAAAAAGTCAGGTCGACCAAAGGACACCCTTTTGGAATTAAAAAGTTTTTAATATGTTTTTGTTATCTAAATGGGATCTATAATCATAATATTATTTTTGAGTTTTTCATAATAAAGTATTCATGTGGTTTTTTTAAGATAGCCTACGAAAGAGGGCTTATGGTGTATGCTGCAAGTGGTATTTATGATTTATGTGTTCGTTCTTTAATCCGGTAGAGAAATAAATGCTATGCCCACCCAAACGCGCATACTCCTTTAGATAACCTGTAAAATTCGAGAGAATGTACAAAAAACGCACACTCATGCCGCGATGATGTCGCTGTTACCGTAGCCGTTTTTGTTGTCTTTGCTGCACTGCCCGATGCCGGCACGATATGCTTTTGCTCTTCTGCAACATTGTTGCATGGGAATTTTGGACTGCAATGATGTCGCTATAGTCGAATCTTCTTTGGTTGGAGAGTTACCTTGGTTATGGTTGCAAGATGGAATGCTGCGACTCATTGTGCTACATCGGCGGTGTAGTTTGTTCCTTAATTGAGCGTTGGACAAACGTTTACCAATGGCTGATTCCCGTCTATGACGAAACAAACATCTTTATCGACCGTTAAAAATTGTTCAGTGCTGGAAGAAAGAGACCAATGATCGATAAAGCTACCAATAAAGCGGTGGTTGCCTTGAGTTCTTCACTCAAAACGGTGTAGCTTTAATTGCTCTCGTAATTCTCTCCACACTTAAGGGGATGATGACGTATTTCCCATAGAAAGCAGAACAAAAACTTCTGAAAAAGAGATCTTTAAAATTGTGTTAAGCATTTACACGTGTCGCAACCATGTAAGATTGTCCAGCTTTGGGGAGCCCTGAGTGGATGTTGTACAATTGTGGATTTTTCTTTGATTTAAGAGTCTCAACTAGGCGAAGAGGTTAGCAATCGCATCAGGGGTCTAACAGGTCCATGTTGTTCCTTGTACCATTAAAGCACCTTAAAACTAAAATAAATAATCACATGACAAAAAATTTCTAGTTGACTTGTTTTCAATTTATCATACTAACCCCCCTCCCCCACGACTTTACTTTGTTATACGCGTTACCCGTAGAGTAAAAGAAAAGTATTAAAAAGGTAGAAGGATGCGTTTCAGACTATATAAAGTATATGTATATTCTTGATCAGGATCATTAACCGAGTCGATCTAGCAATGTCCGTCTGTCCGTTTATCCGTATGGACGTCGAGATCTCAGGAACTAAAAAAATTGAAGGTTGAAATTGAGCATACAGATTCTAGAGACAAAGACGCAGCGCAAGTTTGTTCACCCATAATCTTCAAAATTTCCATTGATTTGCAAGAAAAACCTCTTGTTTAAGAATGTTTTCGACCCAAGGTAACGCTCACGAACCACCCAAAGCCCACAATTTGAAAAATTGTTTTTTTTAATTTTAGTATTCGTCTTGCCAATTTCTATCGAAACGCCGAAAACCCGTTTATACCGCTCACTTTAAACCAACAAACCGCACAAAACTGTAATGCCCGCATTTATAAAAAATTGTTTGAATTATACTTGTTTTATTAATTGTCTTGCTAATTTCTATTTATATGCCCATAACATTTTGGATACTCTACACTTTTGAAAAATGTCTTTATTTTCTCTTTATTATCATTCTGATGGTAGAGGAAATACCGTTATCTCTTGTATAAAATTCATAAATTATATTCCTACTTTTCGGGCGTTTACTTTAGTAGGGTTTTTGGGAAAAGTGGTTAAATACTTATTGGAGACATTTATGGGCATAAATTACTCCTCAAGGTATACATTTTTGAAAATGGTAAATTAAAAGTTATTGTAGTGCATTTGCTTTACACACGTACCTTTTATGTGAAATATTTCAGGTATGTCTGGGTTTGGATCATTGGTAGGGAGTGAGTTTATAAGGAGGTGGAGGAACTGTTCGTTGGAGGGACCGAAAGTGAACGGATGTTCCGCTATGTGGAAGAGTTTTTAATGTTCTATAAGAGCGTTTTGTGTTAAATATTTAAAAGTTTATTTTCTTTTTTTCATAAAAAATGCTCTAAATCTTTGCCTCTGTAATGGAAATCGGTTTCATTTCCCAATATCGATATTGCCATTGCAGCTAAATGAAATGCCACCCTTCATACATGAGAATGGTTTTACGGGTAAGATCATAAAGCCGCAACCAATTAGCCATTTAATGGATTGTCTAATATCGTTTAAATGTAATATATCCATTTAGTATATAATTTTCATATTGGTTCTGTTGCCAGGAAATAAATATGATGGGTAGTGGAAGATATAGTAGTTATATACTACAATCTATGCGGTATAAAGGATGGGGTGGTTTCAAAACCGGGCGCGGTCAATATGGGCTTTTTACTTTTAATTACGTGTCTAAACAAAACAAAGCACTCGCACACATGCAGAAGAAAAACGCGCCAAACATGTCCTACCTCTCGTGATTTTCCAGTGCGCACGTCAGGATGGCGATGGTGTTGCAGTTTGGCGCCTGTTTGTGCCATGTTATTTCCAGCTTCCATTACTACGAGCATTTTTACTACATTTTATCGATCCATCTGCTTTCCTTGTCTGTCTCTATATTTTTAGACCTCTCTTAGTGTGTACTCCGAGTCCTGCTGCTGTACGCCCAGCCAAAAAAGAGCAGGACCAAAACCCGAAGCCGAATCGGCATGAAAATGAATTGGGGACTGTGTGCTCCGACTCGGGTGGGGTTTTCTGTGGATAGAGAGGGGGAAAGTTTGCGAAGCCTCTTCAAAAGAGCACCACCAACTTTCCACTTGATTCCTTGCTTTTAACAGCCCCCTGTCAGGATGGAGCTCTCGTGGCTCTGGCCAGCTCTCTCTCTGTGTCTGTTTCGCGGCCATTGACCTCTGATGTTAACTAAAATCAGCCCGCATTTATAATATAGAGGGATCGGGGAGGAACACCATCCTTGGCGATGCGGATAGGGTACGGTGAATTGGGGACTTGGAATAAGTCTGGGACTAGGGACACTTGATCACGGTCCAGGAATTTGGAACTCGAGAATGGGGAAGGATAAAAGTGGATTAGTGCGCAATTGTCGGAGGCATAAACTCAAGAAAACTGCTAAAACTGTTTAGAATATGAATATGTTATGTGCTCTTGAACTATTATTTTTTTCACATGGCTTAAATATGTATATTCCATGTTTTGTTGTAATATCGTAGATTGTTGGGACTTGTTATCATATTTAACAATTGTATCTTTATTATTGTAATTCTGTTTAAGGGGTAGAAGTATACTATTTTGATCGAATTCAAATTTTGCAAATATATTTTACACACATCTTACCAAATTTTACATTTAAAATACATGGTTTTTGTATATGCTGATAAGTGATTTTAAAAACATTGCTTAGATATTGTCGATACACTTAATTGCTTCCAGTTACACTAACGGTACAGTGGGCACAATAAGAAAAGTTAACCAAAACTCGAGAGCGGAACTGAGTTTTCACAAGTATCTTCGCCACTGCAACAGTATATATTAACAGTAGTACTTAAAATTCATAGTTATCTACTTACTTATCTATGCGCCGCAAAAAGTTTTGGATTTGCTGATTCTTTCCAATCAGCGCATAGAGGGCCGCAAACCCGTGGAAGGCCATGCAGAAGCTTACAGCGTAGTTAAGGTGCGATCTGTTTTCCCAGTAGTAGTTAAAGGCAAAGGAGCATATGCAAACGACCCATACGACTGCCGTGTAGCCAACGTACTTCCAAAATGATCTGAAGCGGTTCTTCTCGATGGACTCGAAGCTCTTCTCCGTCTCGATATCTGGCTGATCACGGATGTAGATCTGGCTTAGGACATAGAAAAAACCGCTAATGGCGCAAGCCACGAAAACAGGAGCGTACAAATATATCATAATGGACCAATTGCGTGCTAGCGAGGTGGAATGCCAATTAATGATTAAAAAAATACATGGGTTGGCAGTACTTACGATCAAACCAGCATGTATCGCCTCCGAAGATTAGCCTAGAGCCGTAATAACTGAAACCCACAAAGAAAGACCAGCCCACGGCTACCAGTACGATGGGAGTAAATATTAGCCAAAACATCAGTTTTGTGAAGACAACTCCATAAAAGCTCAAGTAAAGCTTAAAAGCAATAAAGCTCAGAATGTAAAAGGAAAGCACCAAGTTCATCAATGCCAAACTTGCTAAAAAGAAAGAAGGGAATGTTTAAATATCGCAGGATACTCAAAGTTACCACTTACGTAGAATACGACAAGCCGCATTTGAGAGATTTGCTGGGTTGTGGAGCGTGAGATATGCCAGGAGGGCATATCCCAAGATCATACAGATGGTGTACGCCTTTATGGCCACACCGTAGAAACTGTTGCGCATTTCCGAACACGCAAGGTAGACCATTAGCACGATAAACATTGATAGAATAGCTATCAAGAGGCCTGGAAAGTGAATACGCTGTGTAAATTAAATTCTGACTATCAACTATGATGATAATGAATCGCTGCAAGTTGCTGGAAAAATGTTCGTTCTTGCTACTTACATATAGCGTATGTCCACTCCCGCACACCCAAGACGAAATATAGTTTTTTTGGTGCACAGGCCAATGGCTGCCACTCCCAGGTGGAGTTCCGGTGGAGCAGCGGAGTGAAGCAGTAATGCTTAGAAAATATGTGACCTCGGTGGCTGATGGTTCCGTTCTGAAAAGGTGGTGTTAAGCCATTAATGTGATGAAAGGTTTATATCAAAACCCACCTCATGAAGTGTCCAGTGAACGTACTCCGATCCCTTGGTTACGGCTTTCATGTGCTCACACGGTGTTTCCACGTGGATGCTAAAGCGGGGTTGGAGTTTCACCAGCCGCAGACTGCCGTTGCCCAACTCCACCTCCATGTGGCTATGGGAGGGAAGGCTGGACACCCTGGCCGCAGGGACTAAGCACTGCCTCCTCCCCAGGTCGTAGATTTCTCCCCATAAACAGCAAATCCGTACACAGGGTTTGGTCTTACAGACACAGGCTCTGAGATGCCTGTTTGCCGGAATGCGGATGCCATTCTTGATGACAAAGTCGTACACGGCTACGAAGTGACGGGGAATCACCGTCCAGTTGTGCACAAATGGGCCATCCAAGCCGTAGCTCCCCGTTATGTTTGCCGTATCGATAAAGGCACACGGATAATGTGTCTCTTCGTGGAATCCCCATGAGCAGTGCAAGCCAGAAAGAATAAGGAGGACTCCAAAAATGTAGAACTGCGCCATTTGAGAGACTTTCTCAACTGACGATATGTGTATTTTGCTCCGAAAACCGCTTTGTTTACGCTTGAGCGTTCAATTTATGCTTGTTTACCTTCAGACAATTTCCAAACGAAAATCAAATCGTATCGAAATGTAGGGTGTACGAAATTTAACGAAATAGACTATATAGGCACCGAATAGTAAAGTACTGATGACGTCACAGGGTGCATGAAGTGCGAGCCGTTAATTGAGTGATCGGATAATTATCTGCTCATAGCATGATCCAAACTTGGACTGTGAACGAAATCCAAATCCCAGCGAACTTAATCGAAGGTAGTGTGTCGTGCTTTTCTGTGGCTCGGCACGATGCACACCCACTTTTCGAGAAACGTGCGGATATTGTTTACAAGAACAAAAGTGGAAGTTCGATTATTTCGAACACAGCTTTTATTTAAATGAATAGTTTTTACCATTAATGCACTATATTTTCTGTTCAAATAAAATACCTAAACATTTTGGACTTTCCGAATTGAATTTACTAAGTATGTAGGTTGTATATTTGGTAAAAACATAATTTTAGACTGGACATTTACAGTCCACGTATTTTAATTTAAAAGAAAGAAAAACAGAGAAGCAGCTACCGATGATGTCTAATCCATTTTCATTTAAAATTATTAAATTTTAAATAATATTAAAATAAATAATTTATATTTAAATTATTAAATATATTAAATTTTGATCCTGTCGAATTCTCTGCGCAGACTTTCCGCAACAAGATCGTCAAGAGTGCCATCCGGTAAAAGTTAGCGGGGCTGAACACCAACTAGATAAACTTCCGCAACAGGATGTGGGGGAGAGGATTTCTGGTGTCACCTGCTTGCGCCGGAGTTTACAAAACAGCTGATATTTTCCGTGATGGCTGCCATTTGCATTGTGTCCAATAGGAAACGAGCTCTAAGGAGCAATACCGTTACTTTGCAACAAAAGGAAGATCAGAGATGCGCAGTCTCATTGTTCTAGACGCTGTTAAACCCGTAGACACTCTAATTTGTTGCCTTAAACCCTCGCGTAATTGTTTTCGGCACTTATTTCTTTTCTTTTACTAATAACTAATGGTTGAGTTTTATAATATTTCTTATACATCCGCTTATTGAACTTAACATTGGTAAATTTTTGGACTGGAGGCACCAGGCAACCAGAAAACACAGAAGGAGGTGTCACCTGCTTGCGCCGGAGTTTAGAAAACAGCTGATATTTTCCATGATGGCTGCCATTTGCATTGTGTCCAATAGGAAACGAGCTCTAAGGAGCAATACCGTTACTTTGCAACAAAAGGCAGATCAGAGATGCGCAATCGCATTGTTCTAGATGCGCTTTCACGACTTGTCACGATAGGCACGAAATAATTATAATATTCCATGTGGTTGTTGGGTACGTGACAAAAAAATCAGTTACACGCGGGCATCTCTACTTCAAGCATAAAAACCGATTTGTTGGCTTCCTACTGGGATTTCTGTTTGTCTGGTATTCAAAATCGGAAACCTCTTCGATTTCGTGGAAATTTCAGCCGTCCGGGACTTATTTTGTCAGTCGTTTTTTTGTTTCGGACACCAGGCAAACAGAAAGCTCAGCAGGTGTCAGATCGCAGCATCGAATGAAACAAAACAGCGCTGTTATTTACCCGTTACTTGTAGAGGGAATTTTTGGGGTGAAATCAATTTTGATTCAAGAAACGAATTTACATATTTGGAGTTTTGGCCAATTTCGTTGCAAAACTAACACAGGGTATTGTGAGCAGTACCTTTTACAGCATTAATATTATGTTCTAGAGATGGGTTATCGCAGAATTCTTCTGGCCGTGTCACGACTTTAGCACGGTAGTGTTTTGTAAAAAATTCAGAAATGAAACGTGTTATTTTTGCTTTGAAATCTCTTTTATTTTTTTTTACGCATTTTCTGTTTCCTTTACACATTTACATTTATATTATATATATATATATATCATTCTTTATATATATTCTTTTTTTACGCTTTTTCTTTCTTTCTATAATCTAACGATTTTGTTGTTTTTTGTTTGTTTATTTTTGTATGCATTTCGTTTAAAATTAATTTTACAAGTTACATTTACAGCTAAAAAGAATTTCTCTTGATTTCTTTTTGCTTGAAATTGTTTTACTGTTTTTGTTATAATCATTTCTTGTTTTTGTTGCTGTCTCTATAAATATAATTTTTTTGTTAATTTTTTGTGATGATAATCAGTAGCGGGTGTCTACTGAAAACCAACTTAACGTTGGTCACCTTCTGGAATTCTAGTTCGCCTGGTAGTTTAAACCGAAAAATCTCTCAACTTGGCTTACAAAATGCGCATTTTTGTGCAAAATTTTTGGATTTTTCGATTTTAGATACCAGGCGATGATAATCAGTAGTTGGTGTCTACTGAAAACCAACTAATCGTTGGTCACCTTCTGGAATTCTTGTTCGCCTGGTAATTTAAACCGAAAAATCTCTCAATTTGGCATACAAAATGCGCATTTTTGTGCAAAATTTTTGGATCTTTCGATTTTAGATACCAGGCGATGATAATCAGTAGTTGGTGTCTACTGAAAACCAACTAATCGTTGGTCACCTTCTGGAATTCTTGTTCGCCTGGTAATTTAAACCGAAAAATCTCTCAATTTGGCATACAAAATGCGCATTTTTGTGCAAAATTTTTGGATCTTTCGATTTTAGATACCAGGCGATGATAATAAGCAGCGGGTGTCTACTGAAAAACAACTTATCGTTGGTCACCTTCTGGAATCCTTGTTCGCCTGGTAACTTTTTAAAGTTTGCTTTCGTATTGATCTTTTCTACTTTGGTTATAGCTACTTTTCAAAATTTCTGTATTTATAGAAAAACGATTTAACCCCACTACCTGAAAAATAATTATAAGGATCTAATGCTGCACAAAATGAGATACTAATAAATTCTTTGTATGCGTCTAGGTATTTTATGATCTAATCAGGGATATTTCATCGCGTAAAAAACAACGTCAGACGGACGTGAAACAGCCGCCGAAGCCCAACTCCCATTGCTGCCAACTGCTGTAGGATGAATAACAACAACGGACAACAACCATACGATGAACAACAAACAACTGCAGCAGCAACAACTTGGAACACAACAACGGCCACACGGATAACACCAACACACAGGATAGGATATGGCGAACAGAACCATATGTTAATACAATTTAATTAACTTTGAGAACACCAGTACACATACGAACAGCAACAGATATTAATACTATTTGCCACACTCATAACTCCAATCCATAATCCAAGTTAACTTGCATTGTAATATACATAAATATATATATATGATTTAGGCAACAAATTTTTTTCGAAAAAATCAAAAGAAAAGCACACAGACAGGCAACTTACGAATTCTGTCGTTTATTTTTAGTTACTTTTTTTGAATTATCGATGTTTGTGTTGCCGCCGTATAATAAAATGTTAAAACTAAAACCTAAAGCTGAAGCTAAAGCTTAAACATATTAAATATAATCAATCGTAGACACCTAAAGAAGCCCATAATAATTATGCAATTTAAAACTTGCTGCTACAAATATTTCTCTTGTTTAATTATGTATACGCATACATTTTTTTGTAATATTTTAAAGTTTAATAGCAAAATGCAAACCACACAAACCAACAAGAAACCACACAGAAAAGCTTTTTATAAATATATCTAAATATATATTTAAATATATATATTAAATAGTTTAAAGTATGAAACACTTAAAATCCTAGCGAAGAAACAACAGAGGAAAACGGGAAAAACAAAAAATATCTCCAATTATTAATGGTAAACGAAGTGAATCGAAACAACTTTTTAATGCAATTTTTGTAATTTTCTAAACCGAAAGCAAATGTGTAGGGATTTATTAACAACAAAAAACCAATGAGGAATGATACACTAACGTTTCTGAAAAGCTTTGGAGACTTTCCTTTACGAACAGTTATTTTCTTTGCCCTGGAACACATCCAATATATGTATGTATGTATGTTTAGCAATTACTCCCGATTGATTTGCTTCTTTGTGTACTTTTGTATAACTGCATTCTGTATTGTAATATTTAAGCTATTATTATTATGATAATTATTATTATTAAATATATAAGTTATATATGCAATCAAGCGATGATTGGTTCATTTTTTGTATGTATGTATGAGGCATATTCCTAGTTTCCCCTGTGAAAATTTGTGCAACACACACGAAATCTCGACCACAGTTAGAGCACGCAACCATTTGTTTTATCCTCCTTACAGACTTATGCGAATATCCAAAACAAAATCAAACAGACGCATTTTTTTTTATAATATATACATGCATGTATATAAATATAAAAATTACAATTACGAGAGTTAAAAATGTCGATTGATGGAGTGTACGTTTAGCTTGACTCAGAAATAAAACGAAAAATATGAAAACTAAGCAGGACTAATTAATTATACTTTGTTGGGCCTGCAGTGTCATGGAATTTTACTGATCTTTGGCCCATTTAGGAAATTCCTTGTTATTGCTTCAAAATCAAAATATCCATTCCATTCCATTTTCTCCCTTTTGTAATGGTAAATTTTTGGACTGAAGGCACCAGGCAACCAGAAAACACAGAAGGAGGTGTCACCTGCTTGCGCCGGAGTTTACAAAACAGCTGATATTTTCCGTGATGGCTGCCATTTGCATTGTGTCCAATAGGAAACGAGCTCTAAGGAGCAATACCGTTACTTTGCAACAAAAGGAAGATCAGAGATGCGCAGTCTCATTGTTCTAGACGCTGTTAAACCCGTAGACACTCTAATTTGTTGCCTTAAACCCTCGCGTAATTGTTTTCGGCACTTATTTCTTTTCTTTTACTAATAACTAATGGTTGAGTTTTATAATATTTCTTATACATCCGCTTATTGAACTTAACATTGGTAAATTTTTGGACTGGAGGCACCAGGCAACCAGAAAACACAGAAGGAGGTGTCACCTGCTTGCGCCGGAGTTTAGAAAACAGCTGATATTTTCCATGATGGCTGCCATTTGCATTGTGTCCAATAGGAAACGAGCTCTAAGGAGCAATACCGTTACTTTGCAACAAAAGGCAGATCAGAGATGCGCAATCGCATTGTTCTAGATGCGCTTTCACGACTTGTCACGATAGGCACGAAATAATTATAATATTCCATGTGGTTGTTGGGTACGTGACAAAAAAATCAGTTACACGCGGGCATCTCTACTTCAAGCATAAAAACCGATTTGTTGGCTTCCTACTGGGATTTCTGTTTGTCTGGTATTCAAAATCGGAAACCTCTTCGATTTCGTGGAAATTTCAGCCGTCCGGGACTTATTTTGTCAGTCGTTTTTTTGTTTCGGACACCAGGCAAACAGAAAGCTCAGCAGGTGTCAGATCGCAGCATCGAATGAAACAAAACAGCGCTGTTATTTACCCGTTACTTGTAGAGGGAATTTTTGGGGTGAAATCAATTTTGATTCAAGAAACGAATTTACATATTTGGAGTTTTGGCCAATTTCGTTGCAAAACTAACACAGGGTATTGTGAGCAGTACCTTTTACAGCATTAATATTATGTTCTAGAGATGGGTTATCGCAGAATTCTTCTGGCCGTGTCACGACTTTAGCACGGTAGTGTTTTGTAAAAAATTCAGAAATGAAACGTGTTATTTTTGCTTTGAAATCTCTTTTATTTTTTTTTACGCATTTTCTGTTTCCTTTACACATTTACATTTATATTATATATATATATATATCATTCTTTATATATATTCTTTTTTTACGTTTTTTCTTTTTTTCTATAATCTAACGATTTTGTTGTTTTTTGTTTGTTTATTTTTGTATGCATTTCGTTTAAAATTAATTTTACAAGTTACATTTACAGCTAAAAAGAATTTCTCTTGATTTCTTTTTGCTTGAAATTGTTTTACTGTTTTTGTTATAATCATTTCTTGTTTTTGTTGCTGTCTCTATAAATATAATTTTTTTGTTAATTTTTTGTGATGATAATCAGTAGCGGGTGTCTACTGAAAACCAACTTAACGTTGGTCACCTTCTGGAATTCTAGTTCGCCTGGTAGTTTAAACCGAAAAATCTCTCAACTTGGCTTACAAAATGCGCATTTTTGTGCAAAATTTTTGGATTTTTCGATTTTAGATACCAGGCGATGATAATCAGTAGTTGGTGTCTACTGAAAACCAACTAATCGTTGGTCACCTTCTGGAATTCTTGTTCGCCTGGTAATTTAAACCGAAAAATCTCTCAATTTGGCATACAAAATGCGCATTTTTGTGCAAAATTTTTGGATCTTTCGATTTTAGATACCAGGCGATGATAATCAGTAGTTGGTGTCTACTGAAAACCAACTAATCGTTGGTCACCTTCTGGAATTCTTGTTCGCCTGGTAATTTAAACCGAAAAATCTCTCAATTTGGCATACAAAATGCGCATTTTTGTGCAAAATTTTTGGATCTTTCGATTTTAGATACCAGGCGATGATAATAAGCAGCGGGTGTCTACTGAAAAACAACTTATCGTTGGTCACCTTCTGGAATCCTTGTTCGCCTGGTAACTTTTTAAAGTTTGCTTTCGTATTGATCTTTTCTACTTTGGTTATAGCTACTTTTCAAAATTTCTGTATTTATAGAAAAACGATTTAACCCCACTACCTGAAAAATAATTATAAGGATCTAATGCTGCACAAAATGAGATACTAATAAATTCTTTGTATGCGTCTAGGTATTTTATGATCTAATCAGGGATATTTCATCGCGTAAAAAACAACGTCAGACGGACGTGAAACAGCCGCCGAAGCCCAACTCCCATTGCTGCCAACTGCTGTAGGATGAATAACAACAACGGACAACAACCATACGATGAACAACAAACAACTGCAGCAGCAACAACTTGGAACACAACAACGGCCACACGGATAACACCAACACACAGGATAGGATATGGCGAACAGAACCATATGTTAATACAATTTAATTAACTTTGAGAACACCAGTACACATACGAACAGCAACAGATATTAATACTATTTGCCACACTCATAACTCCAATCCATAATCCAAGTTAACTTGCATTGTAATATACATAAATATATATATATGATTTAGGCAACAAATTTTTTTCGAAAAAATCAAAAGAAAAGCACACAGACAGGCAACTTACGAATTCTGTCGTTTATTTTTAGTTACTTTTTTTGAATTATCGATGTTTGTGTTGCCGCCGTATAATAAAATGTTAAAACTAAAACCTAAAGCTGAAGCTAAAGCTTAAACATATTAAATATAATCAATCGTAGACACCTAAAGAAGCCCATAATAATTATGCAATTTAAAACTTGCTGCTACAAATATTTCTCTTGTTTAATTATGTATACGCATACATTTTTTTGTAATATTTTAAAGTTTAATAGCAAAATGCAAACCACACAAACCAACAAGAAACCACACAGAAAAGCTTTTTATAAATATATCTAAATATATATTTAAATATATATATTAAATAGTTTAAAGTATGAAACACTTAAAATCCTAGCGAAGAAACAACAGAGGAAAACGGGAAAAACAAAAAATATCTCCAATTATTAATGGTAAACGAAGTGAATCGAAACAACTTTTTAATGCAATTTTTGTAATTTTCTAAACCGAAAGCAAATGTGTAGGGATTTATTAACAACAAAAAACCAATGAGGAATGATACACTAACGTTTCTGAAAAGCTTTGGAGACTTTCCTTTACGAACAGTTATTTTCTTTGCCCTGGAACACATCCAATATATGTATGTATGTATGTTTAGCAATTACTCCCGATTGATTTGCTTCTTTGTGTACTTTTGTATAACTGCATTCTGTATTGTAATATTTAAGCTATTATTATTATGATAATTATTATTATTAAATATATAAGTTATATATGCAATCAAGCGATGATTGGTTCATTTTTTGTATGTATGTATGAGGCATATTCCTAGTTTCCCCTGTGAAAATTTGTGCAACACACACGAAATCTCGACCACAGTTAGAGCACGCAACCATTTGTTTTATCCTCCTTACAGACTTATGCGAATATCCAAAACAAAATCAAACAGACGCATTTTTTTTTATAATATATACATGCATGTATATAAATATAAAAATTACAATTACGAGAGTTAAAAATGTCGATTGATGGAGTGTACGTTTAGCTTGACTCAGAAATAAAACGAAAAATATGAAAACTAAGCAGGACTAATTAATTATACTTTGTTGGGCCTGCAGTGTCATGGAATTTTACTGATCTTTGGCCCATTTAGGAAATTCCTTGTTATTGCTTCAAAATCAAAATATCCATTCCATTCCATTTTCTCCCTTTTGTAATGGTAAATTTTTGGACTGAAGGCACCAGGCAACCAGAAAACACAGAAGGAGGTGTCACCTGCTTGCGCCGGAGTTTAGAAAACAGCTGATATTTTCCATGATGGCTGCCATTTGCATTGTGTCCAATAGGAAACGAGCTCTAAGGAGCAATACCGTTACTTTGCAACAAAAGGCAGATCAGAGATGCGCAATCGCATTGTTCTAGATGCGCTTTCACGACTTGTCACGATAGGCACGAAATAATTATAATATTCCATGTGGTTGTTGGGTACGTGACAAAAAAATCAGTTACACGCGGGCATCTCTACTTCAAGCATAAAAACCGATTTGTTGGCTTCCTACTGGGATTTCTGTTTGTCTGGTATTCAAAATCGGAAACCTCTTCGATTTCGTGGAAATTTCAGCCGTCCGGGACTTCAGCTGATATTTTCCATGATGGCTGCCATTTGCATTGTGTCCAATAGGAAACGAGCTCTAAGGAGCAATACCGTTACTTTGCAACAAAAGGCAGATCAGAGATGCGCAATCGCATTGTTCTAGATGCGCTTTCACGACTTGTCACGATAGGCACGAAATAATTATAATATTCCATGTGGTTGTTGGGTACGTGACAAAAAAATCAGTTACACGCGGGCATCTCTACTTCAAGCATAAAAACCGATTTGTTGGCTTCCTACTGGGATTTCTGTTTGTCTGGTATTCAAAATCGGAAACCTCTTCGATTTCGTGGAAATTTCAGCCGTCCGGGACTTATTTTGTCAGTCGTTTTTTTGTTTCGGACACCAGGCAAACAGAAAGCTCAGCAGGTGTCAGATCGCAGCATCGAATGAAACATAACAGCGCTGTTATTTACCCGTTACTTGTAGAGGGAATTTTTGGGGTGAAATCAATTTTGATCCAAGAAACGAATTTACATATTTGGAGTTTTGGCCAATTTCGTTGCAAAACTAACACAGGGTATTGTGAGCAGTACCTTTTACAGCATTAATATTATGTTCTAGAGATGGGTTATCGCAGAATTCTTCTGGCCGTGTCACGACTTTAGCACGGTAGTGTTTTGTAAAAAATTCAGAAATGAAACGTGTTATTTTTGCTTTGAAATCTCTTTTATTTTTTTTTACGCATTTTCTGTTTCCTTTACACATTTACATTTATATTATATATATATATATATATCATTCTTTATATATATTCTTTTTTTACGCTTTTTCTTTCTTTCTATAATCTAACGATTTTGTTGTTTTTTGTTTGTTTATTTTTGTATGCATTTCGTTTAAAATTAATTTTACAAGTTACATTTACAGCTAAAAAGAATTTCTCTTGATTTCTTTTTGCTTGAAATTGTTTTACTGTTTTTGTTATAATCATTTCTTGTTTTTGTTGCTGTCTCTATAAATATAGTTTTTTTGTTAATTTTTTGTGATGATAATCAGTAGCGGGTGTCTACTGAAAACCAACTTATCGTTGGTCACCTTCTGGAATTCTTGTTCGCCTGGTAATTTAAACCGAAAAATCTCTCAATTTGGCATACAAAATGCGCATTTTTGTGCAAAATTTTTGGATCTTTCGATTTTAGATACCAGGCGATGATAATAAGCAGCGGGTGTCTACTGAAAAACAACTTATCGTTGGTCACCTTCTGGAATCCTTGTTCGCCTGGTAACTTTTTAAAGTTTGCTTTCGTATTGATCTTTTCTACTTTGGTTATAGCTACTTTTCAAAATTTCTGTATTTATAGAAAAACGATTTAACCCCAGTACCTGAAAAATAATTATAAGGATCTAATGCTGCACAAAATGAGATACTAATAAATTCTTTGTATGCGTCTAGGTATTTTATGATCTAATCAGGGATATTTCATCGCGTAAAAAACAACGTCAGACGGACGTGAAACAGCCGCCGAAGCCCAACTCCCATTGCTGCCAACTGCTGTAGGATGAATAACAACAACGGACAACAACCATACGATGAACAACAAACAACTGCAGCAGCAACAACTTGGAACACAACAACGGCCACACGGATAACACCAACACACAGGATAGGATATGGCGAACAGAACCATATGTTAATACAATTTAATTAACTTTGAGAACACCAGTACACATACGAACAGCAACAGATATTAATACTATTTGCCACACTCATAACTCCAATCCATAATCCAAGTTAACTTGCATTGTAATATACATAAATATATATATATGATTTAGGCAACAAATTTTTTTCGAAAAAATCAAAAGAAAAGCACACAGACAGGCAACTTACGAATTCTGTCGTTTATTTTTAGTTACTTTTTTTGAATTATCGATGTTTGTGTTGCCGCCGTATAATAAAATGTTAAAACTAAAACCTAAAGCTGAAGCTAAAGCTTAAACATATTAAATATAATCAATCGTAGACACCTAAAGAAGCCCATAATAATTATGCAATTTAAAACTTGCTGCTACAAATATTTCTCTTGTTTAATTATGTATACGCATACATTTTTTTGTAATATTTTAAAGTTTAATAGCAAAATGCAAACCACACAAACCAACAAGAAACCACACAGAAAAGCTTTTTATAAATATATCTAAATATATATTTAAATATATATATTAAATAGTTTAAAGTATGAAACACTTAAAATCCTAGCGAAGAAACAACAGAGGAAAACGGGAAAAACAAAAAATATCTCCAATTATTAATGGTAAACGAAGTGAATCGAAACAACTTTTTAATGCAATTTTTGTAATTTTCTAAACCGAAAGCAAATGTGTAGGGATTTATTAACAACAAAAAACCAATGAGGAATGATACACTAACGTTTCTGAAAAGCTTTGGAGACTTTCCTTTACGAACAGTTATTTTCTTTGCCCTGGAACACATCCAATATATGTATGTATGTATGTTTAGCAATTACTCCCGATTGATTTGCTTCTTTGTGTACTTTTGTATAACTGCATTCTGTATTGTAATATTTAAGCTATTATTATTATGATAATTATTATTATTAAATATATAAGTTATATATGCAATCAAGCGATGATTGGTTCATTTTTTGTATGTATGTATGAGGCATATTCCTAGTTTCCCCTGTGAAAATTTGTGCAACACACACGAAATCTCGACCACAGTTAGAGCACGCAACCATTTGTTTTATCCTCCTTACAGACTTATGCGAATATCCAAAACAAAATCAAACAGACGCATTTTTTTTTATAATATATACATGCATGTATATAAATATAAAAATTACAATTACGAGAGTTAAAAATGTCGATTGATGGAGTGTACGTTTAGCTTGACTCAGAAATAAAACGAAAAATATGAAAACTAAGCAGGACTAATTAATTATACTTTGTTGGGCCTGCAGTGTCATGGAATTTTACTGATCTTTGGCCCATTTAGGAAATTCCTTGTTATTGCTTCAAAATCAAAATATCCATTCCATTCCATTTTCTCCCTTTTGTAATGGTAAATTTTTGGACTGAAGGCACCAGGCAACCAGAAAACACAGAAGGAGGTGTCACCTGCTTGCGCCGGAGTTTAGAAAACAGCTGATATTTTCCATGATGGCTGCCATTTGCATTGTGTCCAATAGGAAACGAGCTCTAAGGAGCAATACCGTTACTTTGCAACAAAAGGCAGATCAGAGATGCGCAATCGCATTGTTCTAGATGCGCTTTCACGACTTGTCACGATAGGCACGAAATAATTATAATATTCCATGTGGTTGTTGGGTACGTGACAAAAAAATCAGTTACACGCGGGCATCTCTACTTCAAGCATAAAAACCGATTTGTTGGCTTCCTACTGGGATTTCTGTTTGTCTGGTATTCAAAATCGGAAACCTCTTCGATTTCGTGGAAATTTCAGCCGTCCGGGACTTCAGCTGATATTTTCCATGATGGCTGCCATTTGCATTGTGTCCAATAGGAAACGAGCTCTAAGGAGCAATACCGTTACTTTGCAACAAAAGGCAGATCAGAGATGCGCAATCGCATTGTTCTAGATGCGCTTTCACGACTTGTCACGATAGGCACGAAATAATTATAAAATTCCATGTGGTTGTTGGGTACGTGACAAAAAAATCAGTTACACGCGGGCATCTCTACTTCAAGCATAAAAACCGATTTGTTGGCTTCCTACTGGGATTTCTGTTTGTCTGGTATTCAAAATCGGAAACCTCTTCGATTTCGTGGAAATTTCAGCCGTCCGGGACTTATTTTGTCAGTCGTTTTTTTGTTTCGGACACCAGGCAAACAGAAAGCTCAGCAGGTGTCAGATCGCAGCATCGAATGAAACATAACAGCGCTGTTATTTACCCGTTACTTGTAGAGGGAATTTTTGGGGTGAAATCAATTTTGATCCAAGAAACGAATTTACATATTTGGAGTTTTGGCCAATTTCGTTGCAAAACTAACACAGGGTATTGTGAGCAGTACCTTTTACAGCATTAATATTATGTTCTAGAGATGGGTTTTCGCAGAATTCTTCTGGCCGTGTCACGACTTTAGCACGGTAGTGTTTTGTAAAAAATTCAGAAATGAAACGTGTTATTTTTGCTTTGAAATCTCTTTTATTTTTTTTTACGCATTTTCTGTTTCCTTTACACATTTACATTTATATTATATATATATATATATATCATTCTTTATATATATTCTTTTTTTACGCTTTTTCTTTCTTTCTATAATCTAACGATTTTGTTGTTTTTTGTTTGTTTATTTTTGTATGCATTTCGTTTAAAATTAATTTTACAAGTTACATTTACAGCTAAAAAGAATTTCTCTTGATTTCTTTTTGCTTGAAATTGTTTTACTGTTTTTGTTATAATCATTTCTTGTTTTTGTTGCTGTCTCTATAAATATAGTTTTTTTGTTAATTTTTTGTGATGATAATCAGTAGCGGGTGTCTACTGAAAACCAACTTATCGTTGGTCACCTTCTGGAATTCTAGTTCGCCTGGTAGTTTAAACCGAAAAATCTCTCAACTTGGCTTACAAAATGCGCATTTTTGTGCAAAATTTTTGGATTTTTCGATTTTAGATACCAGGCGATGATAATCAGTAGTTGGTGTCTACTGAAAACCAACTAATCGTTGGTCACCTTCTGGAATTCTTGTTCGCCTGGTAATTTAAACCGAAAAATCTCTCAATTTGGCATACAAAATGCGCATTTTTGTGCAAAATTTTTGGATCTTTCGATTTTAGATACCAGGCGATGATAATCAGTAGTTGGTGTCTACTGAAAACCAACTAATCGTTGGTCACCTTCTGGAATTCTTGTTCGCCTGGTAATTTAAACCGAAAAATCTCTCAATTTGGCATACAAAATGCGCATTTTTGTGCAAAATTTTTGGATCTTTCGATTTTAGATACCAGGCGATGATAATCAGTAGTTGGTGTCTACTGAAAACCAACTAATCGTTGGTCACCTTCTGGAATTCTTGTTCGCCTGGTAATTTAAACCGAAAAATCTCTCAATTTGGCATACAAAATGCGCATTTTTGTGCAAAATTTTTGGATCTTTCGATTTTAGATACCAGGCGATGATAATAAGCAGCGGGTGTCTACTGAAAAACAACTTATCGTTGGTCACCTTCTGGAATCCTTGTTCGCCTGGTAATTTAAACCGAAAAATCTCTCAATTTGGCATACAAAATGCGCATTTTTGTGCAAAATTTTGGATCTTTCGATTTTAGATACCAGGCGATGATAATCAGTAGTTGGTGTCTACTGAAAACCAACTAATCGTTGGTCACCTTCTGGAATTCTTGTTCGCCTGGTAATTTAAACCGAAAAATCTCTCAATTTGGCATACAAAATGCGCATTTTTGTGCAAAATTTTTGGATCTTTCGATTTTAGATACCAGGCGATGATAATCAGTAGTTGGTGTCTACTGAAAACCAACTAATCGTTGGTCACCTTCTGGAATTCTTGTTCGCCTGGTAATTTAAACCGAAAAATCTCTCAATTTGGCATACAAAATGCGCATTTTTGTGCAAAATTTTTGGATCTTTCGATTTTAGATACCAGGCGATGATAATAAGCAGCGGGTGTCTACTGAAAAACAACTTATCGTTGGTCACCTTCTGGAATCCTTGTTCGCCTGGTAACTTTTTAAAGTTTGCTTTCGTATTGATCTTTTCTACTTTGGTTATAGCTACTTTTCAAAATTTCTGTATTTATAGAAAAACGATTTAACCCCAGTACCTGAAAAATAATTATAAGGATCTAATGCTGCACAAAATGAGATACTAATAAATTCTTTGTATGCGTCTAGGTATTTTATGATCTAATCAGGGATATTTCATCGCGTAAAAAACAACGTCAGACGGACGTGAAACAGCCGCCGAAGCCCAACTCCCATTGCTGCCAACTGCTGTAGGATGAATAACAACAACGGACAACAACCATACGATGAACAACAAACAACTGCAGCAGCAACAACTTGGAACACAACAACGGCCACACGGATAACACCAACACACAGGATAGGATATGGCGAACAGAACCATATGTTAATACAATTTAATTAACTTTGAGAACACCAGTACACATACGAACAGCAACAGATATTAATACTATTTGCCACACTCATAACTCCAATCCATAATCCAAGTTAACTTGCATTGTAATATACATAAATATATATATATGATTTAGGCAACAAATTTTTTTCGAAAAAATCAAAAGAAAAGCACACAGACAGGCAACTTACGAATTCTGTCGTTTATTTTTAGTTACTTTTTTTGAATTATCGATGTTTGTGTTGCCGCCGTATAATAAAATGTTAAAACTAAAACCTAAAGCTGAAGCTAAAGCTTAAACATATTAAATATAATCAATCGTAGACACCTAAAGAAGCCCATAATAATTATGCAATTTAAAACTTGCTGCTACAAATATTTCTCTTGTTTAATTATGTATACGCATACATTTTTTTGTAATATTTTAAAGTTTAATAGCAAAATGCAAACCACACAAACCAACAAGAAACCACACAGAAAAGCTTTTTATAAATATATCTAAATATATATTTAAATATATATATTAAATAGTTTAAAGTATGAAACACTTAAAATCCTAGCGAAGAAACAACAGAGGAAAACGGGAAAAACAAAAAATATCTCCAATTATTAATGGTAAACGAAGTGAATCGAAACAACTTTTTAATGCAATTTTTGTAATTTTCTAAACCGAAAGCAAATGTGTAGGGATTTATTAACAACAAAAAACCAATGAGGAATGATACACTAACGTTTCTGAAAAGCTTTGGAGACTTTCCTTTACGAACAGTTATTTTCTTTGCCCTGGAACACATCCAATATATGTATGTATGTATGTTTAGCAATTACTCCCGATTGATTTGCTTCTTTGTGTACTTTTGTATAACTGCATTCTGTATTGTAATATTTAAGCTATTATTATTATGATAATTATTATTATTAAATATATAAGTTATATATGCAATCAAGCGATGATTGGTTCATTTTTTGTATGTATGTATGAGGCATATTCCTAGTTTCCCCTGTGAAAATTTGTGCAACACACACGAAATCTCGACCACAGTTAGAGCACGCAACCATTTGTTTTATCCTCCTTACAGACTTATGCGAATATCCAAAACAAAATCAAACAGACGCATTTTTTTTTATAATATATACATGCATGTATATAAATATAAAAATTACAATTACGAGAGTTAAAAATGTCGATTGATGGAGTGTACGTTTAGCTTGACTCAGAAATAAAACGAAAAATATGAAAACTAAGCAGGACTAATTAATTATACTTTGTTGGGCCTGCAGTGTCATGGAATTTTACTGATCTTTGGCCCATTTAGGAAATTCCTTGTTATTGCTTCAAAATCAAAATATCCATTCCATTCCATTTTCTCCCTTTTGTAATGGTAAATTTTTGGACTGAAGGCACCAGGCAACCAGAAAACACAGAAGGAGGTGTCACCTGCTTGCGCCGGAGTTTACAAAACAGCTGATATTTTCCGTGATGGCTGCCATTTGCATTGTGTCCAATAGGAAACGAGCTCTAAGGAGCAATACCGTTACTTTGCAACAAAAGGAAGATCAGAGATGCGCAGTCTCATTGTTCTAGACGCTGTTAAACCCGTAGACACTCTAATTTGTTGCCTTAAACCCTCGCGTAATTGTTTTCGGCACTTATTTCTTTTCTTTTACTAATAACTAATGGTTGAGTTTTATAATATTTCTTATACATCCGCTTATTGAACTTAACATTGGTAAATTTTTGGACTGGAGGCACCAGGCAACCAGAAAACACAGAAGGAGGTGTCACCTGCTTGCGCCGGAGTTTAGAAAACAGCTGATATTTTCCATGATGGCTGCCATTTGCATTGTGTCCAATAGGAAACGAGCTCTAAGGAGCAATACCGTTACTTTGCAACAAAAGGCAGATCAGAGATGCGCAATCGCATTGTTCTAGATGCGCTTTCACGACTTGTCACGATAGGCACGAAATAATTATAATATTCCATGTGGTTGTTGGGTACGTGACAAAAAAATCAGTTACACGCGGGCATCTCTACTTCAAGCATAAAAACCGATTTGTTGGCTTCCTACTGGGATTTCTGTTTGTCTGGTATTCAAAATCGGAAACCTCTTCGATTTCGTGGAAATTTCAGCCGTCCGGGACTTATTTTGTCAGTCGTTTTTTTGTTTCGGACACCAGGCAAACAGAAAGCTCAGCAGGTGTCAGATCGCAGCATCGAATGAAACAAAACAGCGCTGTTATTTACCCGTTACTTGTAGAGGGAATTTTTGGGGTGAAATCAATTTTGATTCAAGAAACGAATTTACATATTTGGAGTTTTGGCCAATTTCGTTGCAAAACTAACACAGGGTATTGTGAGCAGTACCTTTTACAGCATTAATATTATGTTCTAGAGATGGGTTATCGCAGAATTCTTCTGGCCGTGTCACGACTTTAGCACGGTAGTGTTTTGTAAAAAATTCAGAAATGAAACGTGTTATTTTTGCTTTGAAATCTCTTTTATTTTTTTTTACGCATTTTCTGTTTCCTTTACACATTTACATTTATATTATATATATATATATATCATTCTTTATATATATTCTTTTTTTACGTTTTTTCTTTTTTTCTATAATCTAACGATTTTGTTGTTTTTTGTTTGTTTATTTTTGTATGCATTTCGTTTAAAATTAATTTTACAAGTTACATTTACAGCTAAAAAGAATTTCTCTTGATTTCTTTTTGCTTGAAATTGTTTTACTGTTTTTGTTATAATCATTTCTTGTTTTTGTTGCTGTCTCTATAAATATAATTTTTTTGTTAATTTTTTGTGATGATAATCAGTAGCGGGTGTCTACTGAAAACCAACTTAACGTTGGTCACCTTCTGGAATTCTAGTTCGCCTGGTAGTTTAAACCGAAAAATCTCTCAACTTGGCTTACAAAATGCGCATTTTTGTGCAAAATTTTTGGATTTTTCGATTTTAGATACCAGGCGATGATAATCAGTAGTTGGTGTCTACTGAAAACCAACTAATCGTTGGTCACCTTCTGGAATTCTTGTTCGCCTGGTAATTTAAACCGAAAAATCTCTCAATTTGGCATACAAAATGCGCATTTTTGTGCAAAATTTTTGGATCTTTCGATTTTAGATACCAGGCGATGATAATAAGCAGCGGGTGTCTACTGAAAAACAACTTATCGTTGGTCACCTTCTGGAATCCTTGTTCGCCTGGTAATTTAAACCGAAAAATCTCTCAATTTGGCATACAAAATGCGCATTTTTGTGCAAAATTTTGGATCTTTCGATTTTAGATACCAGGCGATGATAATCAGTAGTTGGTGTCTACTGAAAACCAACTAATCGTTGGTCACCTTCTGGAATTCTTGTTCGCCTGGTAATTTAAACCGAAAAATCTCTCAATTTGGCATACAAAATGCGCATTTTTGTGCAAAATTTTTGGATCTTTCGATTTTAGATACCAGGCGATGATAATAAGCAGCGGGTGTCTACTGAAAAACAACTTATCGTTGGTCACCTTCTGGAATCCTTGTTCGCCTGGTAATTTAAACCGAAAAATCTCTCAATTTGGCATACAAAATGCGCATTTTTGTGCAAAATTTTGGATCTTTCGATTTTAGATACCAGGCGATGATAATCAGTAGTTGGTGTCTACTGAAAACCAACTAATCGTTGGTCACCTTCTGGAATTCTTGTTCGCCTGGTAATTTAAACCGAAAAATCTCTCAATTTGGCATACAAAATGCGCATTTTTGTGCAAAATTTTTGGATCTTTCGATTTTAGATACCAGGCGATGATAATCAGTAGTTGGTGTCTACTGAAAACCAACTAATCGTTGGTCACCTTCTGGAATTCTTGTTCGCCTGGTAATTTAAACCGAAAAATCTCTCAATTTGGCATACAAAATGCGCATTTTTGTGCAAAATTTTTGGATCTTTCGATTTTAGATACCAGGCGATGATAATAAGCAGCGGGTGTCTACTGAAAAACAACTTATCGTTGGTCACCTTCTGGAATCCTTGTTCGCCTGGTAACTTTTTAAAGTTTGCTTTCGTATTGATCTTTTCTACTTTGGTTATAGCTACTTTTCAAAATTTCTGTATTTATAGAAAAACGATTTAACCCCAGTACCTGAAAAATAATTATAAGGATCTAATGCTGCACAAAATGAGATACTAATAAATTCTTTGTATGCGTCTAGGTATTTTATGATCTAATCAGGGATATTTCATCGCGTAAAAAACAACGTCAGACGGACGTGAAACAGCCGCCGAAGCCCAACTCCCATTGCTGCCAACTGCTGTAGGATGAATAACAACAACGGACAACAACCATACGATGAACAACAAACAACTGCAGCAGCAACAACTTGGAACACAACAACGGCCACACGGATAACACCAACACACAGGATAGGATATGGCGAACAGAACCATATGTTAATACAATTTAATTAACTTTGAGAACACCAGTACACATACGAACAGCAACAGATATTAATACTATTTGCCACACTCATAACTCCAATCCATAATCCAAGTTAACTTGCATTGTAATATACATAAATATATATATATGATTTAGGCAACAAATTTTTTTCGAAAAAATCAAAAGAAAAGCACACAGACAGGCAACTTACGAATTCTGTCGTTTATTTTTAGTTACTTTTTTTGAATTATCGATGTTTGTGTTGCCGCCGTATAATAAAATGTTAAAACTAAAACCTAAAGCTGAAGCTAAAGCTTAAACATATTAAATATAATCAATCGTAGACACCTAAAGAAGCCCATAATAATTATGCAATTTAAAACTTGCTGCTACAAATATTTCTCTTGTTTAATTATGTATACGCATACATTTTTTTGTAATATTTTAAAGTTTAATAGCAAAATGCAAACCACACAAACCAACAAGAAACCACACAGAAAAGCTTTTTATAAATATATCTAAATATATATTTAAATATATATATTAAATAGTTTAAAGTATGAAACACTTAAAATCCTAGCGAAGAAACAACAGAGGAAAACGGGAAAAACAAAAAATATCTCCAATTATTAATGGTAAACGAAGTGAATCGAAACAACTTTTTAATGCAATTTTTGTAATTTTCTAAACCGAAAGCAAATGTGTAGGGATTTATTAACAACAAAAAACCAATGAGGAATGATACACTAACGTTTCTGAAAAGCTTTGGAGACTTTCCTTTACGAACAGTTATTTTCTTTGCCCTGGAACACATCCAATATATGTATGTATGTATGTTTAGCAATTACTCCCGATTGATTTGCTTCTTTGTGTACTTTTGTATAACTGCATTCTGTATTGTAATATTTAAGCTATTATTATTATGATAATTATTATTATTAAATATATAAGTTATATATGCAATCAAGCGATGATTGGTTCATTTTTTGTATGTATGTATGAGGCATATTCCTAGTTTCCCCTGTGAAAATTTGTGCAACACACACGAAATCTCGACCACAGTTAGAGCACGCAACCATTTGTTTTATCCTCCTTACAGACTTATGCGAATATCCAAAACAAAATCAAACAGACGCATTTTTTTTTATAATATATACATGCATGTATATAAATATAAAAATTACAATTACGAGAGTTAAAAATGTCGATTGATGGAGTGTACGTTTAGCTTGACTCAGAAATAAAACGAAAAATATGAAAACTAAGCAGGACTAATTAATTATACTTTGTTGGGCCTGCAGTGTCATGGAATTTTACTGATCTTTGGCCCATTTAGGAAATTCCTTGTTATTGCTTCAAAATCAAAATATCCATTCCATTCCATTTTCTCCCTTTTGTAATGGTAAATTTTTGGACTGAAGGCACCAGGCAACCAGAAAACACAGAAGGAGGTGTCACCTGCTTGCGCCGGAGTTTACAAAACAGCTGATATTTTCCGTGATGGCTGCCATTTGCATTGTGTCCAATAGGAAACGAGCTCTAAGGAGCAATACCGTTACTTTGCAACAAAAGGAAGATCAGAGATGCGCAGTCTCATTGTTCTAGACGCTGTTAAACCCGTAGACACTCTAATTTGTTGCCTTAAACCCTCGCGTAATTGTTTTCGGCACTTATTTCTTTTCTTTTACTAATAACTAATGGTTGAGTTTTATAATATTTCTTATACATCCGCTTATTGAACTTAACATTGGTAAATTTTTGGACTGGAGGCACCAGGCAACCAGAAAACACAGAAGGAGGTGTCACCTGCTTGCGCCGGAGTTTAGAAAACAGCTGATATTTTCCATGATGGCTGCCATTTGCATTGTGTCCAATAGGAAACGAGCTCTAAGGAGCAATACCGTTACTTTGCAACAAAAGGCAGATCAGAGATGCGCAATCGCATTGTTCTAGATGCGCTTTCACGACTTGTCACGATAGGCACGAAATAATTATAATATTCCATGTGGTTGTTGGGTACGTGACAAAAAAATCAGTTACACGCGGGCATCTCTACTTCAAGCATAAAAACCGATTTGTTGGCTTCCTACTGGGATTTCTGTTTGTCTGGTATTCAAAATCGGAAACCTCTTCGATTTCGTGGAAATTTCAGCCGTCCGGGACTTATTTTGTCAGTCGTTTTTTTGTTTCGGACACCAGGCAAACAGAAAGCTCAGCAGGTGTCAGATCGCAGCATCGAATGAAACAAAACAGCGCTGTTATTTACCCGTTACTTGTAGAGGGAATTTTTGGGGTGAAATCAATTTTGATTCAAGAAACGAATTTACATATTTGGAGTTTTGGCCAATTTCGTTGCAAAACTAACACAGGGTATTGTGAGCAGTACCTTTTACAGCATTAATATTATGTTCTAGAGATGGGTTATCGCAGAATTCTTCTGGCCGTGTCACGACTTTAGCACGGTAGTGTTTTGTAAAAAATTCAGAAATGAAACGTGTTATTTTTGCTTTGAAATCTCTTTTATTTTTTTTTACGCATTTTCTGTTTCCTTTACACATTTACATTTATATTATATATATATATATATCATTCTTTATATATATTCTTTTTTTACGCTTTTTCTTTCTTTCTATAATCTAACGATTTTGTTGTTTTTTGTTTGTTTATTTTTGTATGCATTTCGTTTAAAATTAATTTTACAAGTTACATTTACAGCTAAAAAGAATTTCTCTTGATTTCTTTTTGCTTGAAATTGTTTTACTGTTTTTGTTATAATCATTTCTTGTTTTTGTTGCTGTCTCTATAAATATAATTTTTTTGTTAATTTTTTGTGATGATAATCAGTAGCGGGTGTCTACTGAAAACCAACTTAACGTTGGTCACCTTCTGGAATTCTAGTTCGCCTGGTAGTTTAAACCGAAAAATCTCTCAACTTGGCTTACAAAATGCGCATTTTTGTGCAAAATTTTTGGATTTTTCGATTTTAGATACCAGGCGATGATAATCAGTAGTTGGTGTCTACTGAAAACCAACTAATCGTTGGTCACCTTCTGGAATTCTTGTTCGCCTGGTAATTTAAACCGAAAAATCTCTCAATTTGGCATACAAAATGCGCATTTTTGTGCAAAATTTTTGGATCTTTCGATTTTAGATACCAGGCGATGATAATCAGTAGTTGGTGTCTACTGAAAACCAACTAATCGTTGGTCACCTTCTGGAATTCTTGTTCGCCTGGTAATTTAAACCGAAAAATCTCTCAATTTGGCATACAAAATGCGCATTTTTGTGCAAAATTTTTGGATCTTTCGATTTTAGATACCAGGCGATGATAATAAGCAGCGGGTGTCTACTGAAAAACAACTTATCGTTGGTCACCTTCTGGAATCCTTGTTCGCCTGGTAACTTTTTAAAGTTTGCTTTCGTATTGATCTTTTCTACTTTGGTTATAGCTACTTTTCAAAATTTCTGTATTTATAGAAAAACGATTTAACCCCACTACCTGAAAAATAATTATAAGGATCTAATGCTGCACAAAATGAGATACTAATAAATTCTTTGTATGCGTCTAGGTATTTTATGATCTAATCAGGGATATTTCATCGCGTAAAAAACAACGTCAGACGGACGTGAAACAGCCGCCGAAGCCCAACTCCCATTGCTGCCAACTGCTGTAGGATGAATAACAACAACGGACAACAACCATACGATGAACAACAAACAACTGCAGCAGCAACAACTTGGAACACAACAACGGCCACACGGATAACACCAACACACAGGATAGGATATGGCGAACAGAACCATATGTTAATACAATTTAATTAACTTTGAGAACACCAGTACACATACGAACAGCAACAGATATTAATACTATTTGCCACACTCATAACTCCAATCCATAATCCAAGTTAACTTGCATTGTAATATACATAAATATATATATATGATTTAGGCAACAAATTTTTTTCGAAAAAATCAAAAGAAAAGCACACAGACAGGCAACTTACGAATTCTGTCGTTTATTTTTAGTTACTTTTTTTGAATTATCGATGTTTGTGTTGCCGCCGTATAATAAAATGTTAAAACTAAAACCTAAAGCTGAAGCTAAAGCTTAAACATATTAAATATAATCAATCGTAGACACCTAAAGAAGCCCATAATAATTATGCAATTTAAAACTTGCTGCTACAAATATTTCTCTTGTTTAATTATGTATACGCATACATTTTTTTGTAATATTTTAAAGTTTAATAGCAAAATGCAAACCACACAAACCAACAAGAAACCACACAGAAAAGCTTTTTATAAATATATCTAAATATATATTTAAATATATATATTAAATAGTTTAAAGTATGAAACACTTAAAATCCTAGCGAAGAAACAACAGAGGAAAACGGGAAAAACAAAAAATATCTCCAATTATTAATGGTAAACGAAGTGAATCGAAACAACTTTTTAATGCAATTTTTGTAATTTTCTAAACCGAAAGCAAATGTGTAGGGATTTATTAACAACAAAAAACCAATGAGGAATGATACACTAACGTTTCTGAAAAGCTTTGGAGACTTTCCTTTACGAACAGTTATTTTCTTTGCCCTGGAACACATCCAATATATGTATGTATGTATGTTTAGCAATTACTCCCGATTGATTTGCTTCTTTGTGTACTTTTGTATAACTGCATTCTGTATTGTAATATTTAAGCTATTATTATTATGATAATTATTATTATTAAATATATAAGTTATATATGCAATCAAGCGATGATTGGTTCATTTTTTGTATGTATGTATGAGGCATATTCCTAGTTTCCCCTGTGAAAATTTGTGCAACACACACGAAATCTCGACCACAGTTAGAGCACGCAACCATTTGTTTTATCCTCCTTACAGACTTATGCGAATATCCAAAACAAAATCAAACAGACGCATTTTTTTTTATAATATATACATGCATGTATATAAATATAAAAATTACAATTACGAGAGTTAAAAATGTCGATTGATGGAGTGTACGTTTAGCTTGACTCAGAAATAAAACGAAAAATATGAAAACTAAGCAGGACTAATTAATTATACTTTGTTGGGCCTGCAGTGTCATGGAATTTTACTGATCTTTGGCCCATTTAGGAAATTCCTTGTTATTGCTTCAAAATCAAAATATCCATTCCATTCCATTTTCTCCCTTTTGTAATGGTAAATTTTTGGACTGAAGGCACCAGGCAACCAGAAAACACAGAAGGAGGTGTCACCTGCTTGCGCCGGAGTTTACAAAACAGCTGATATTTTCCGTGATGGCTGCCATTTGCATTGTGTCCAATAGGAAACGAGCTCTAAGGAGCAATACCGTTACTTTGCAACAAAAGGAAGATCAGAGATGCGCAGTCTCATTGTTCTAGACGCTGTTAAACCCGTAGACACTCTAATTTGTTGCCTTAAACCCTCGCGTAATTGTTTTCGGCACTTATTTCTTTTCTTTTACTAATAACTAATGGTTGAGTTTTATAATATTTCTTATACATCCGCTTATTGAACTTAACATTGGTAAATTTTTGGACTGGAGGCACCAGGCAACCAGAAAACACAGAAGGAGGTGTCACCTGCTTGCGCCGGAGTTTAGAAAACAGCTGATATTTTCCATGATGGCTGCCATTTGCATTGTGTCCAATAGGAAACGAGCTCTAAGGAGCAATACCGTTACTTTGCAACAAAAGGCAGATCAGAGATGCGCAATCGCATTGTTCTAGACGCTGTTAAACCCGTAGACACTCTAATTTGTTGCCTTAAACCCTCGCGTAATTGTTTTCGGCACTTATTTCTTTTCTTTTACTAATAACTAATGGTTGAGTTTTATAATATTTCTTATACATCCGCTTATTGAACTTAACATTGGTAAATTTTTGGACTGGAGGCACCAGGCAACCAGAAAACACAGAAGGAGGTGTCACCTGCTTGCGCCGGAGTTTAGAAAACAGCTGATATTTTCCATGATGGCTGCCATTTGCATTGTGTCCAATAGGAAACGAGCTCTAAGGAGCAATACCGTTACTTTGCAACAAAAGGCAGATCAGAGATGCGCAATCGCATTGTTCTAGATGCGCTTTCACGACTTGTCACGATAGGCACGAAATAATTATAATATTCCATGTGGTTGTTGGGTACGTGACAAAAAAATCAGTTACACGCGGGCATCTCTACTTCAAGCATAAAAACCGATTTGTTGGCTTCCTACTGGGATTTCTGTTTGTCTGGTATTCAAAATCGGAAACCTCTTCGATTTCGTGGAAATTTCAGCCGTCCGGGACTTATTTTGTCAGTCGTTTTTTTGTTTCGGACACCAGGCAAACAGAAAGCTCAGCAGGTGTCAGATCGCAGCATCGAATGAAACAAAACAGCGCTGTTATTTACCCGTTACTTGTAGAGGGAATTTTTGGGGTGAAATCAATTTTGATTCAAGAAACGAATTTACATATTTGGAGTTTTGGCCAATTTCGTTGCAAAACTAACACAGGGTATTGTGAGCAGTACCTTTTACAGCATTAATATTATGTTCTAGAGATGGGTTATCGCAGAATTCTTCTGGCCGTGTCACGACTTTAGCACGGTAGTGTTTTGTAAAAAATTCAGAAATGAAACGTGTTATTTTTGCTTTGAAATCTCTTTTATTTTTTTTTACGCATTTTCTGTTTCCTTTACACATTTACATTTATATTATATATATATATATATCATTCTTTATATATATTCTTTTTTTACGCTTTTTCTTTCTTTCTATAATCTAACGATTTTGTTGTTTTTTGTTTGTTTATTTTTGTATGCATTTCGTTTAAAATTAATTTTACAAGTTACATTTACAGCTAAAAAGAATTTCTCTTGATTTCTTTTTGCTTGAAATTGTTTTACTGTTTTTGTTATAATCATTTCTTGTTTTTGTTGCTGTCTCTATAAATATAATTTTTTTGTTAATTTTTTGTGATGATAATCAGTAGCGGGTGTCTACTGAAAACCAACTTAACGTTGGTCACCTTCTGGAATTCTAGTTCGCCTGGTAGTTTAAACCGAAAAATCTCTCAACTTGGCTTACAAAATGCGCATTTTTGTGCAAAATTTTTGGATTTTTCGATTTTAGATACCAGGCGATGATAATCAGTAGTTGGTGTCTACTGAAAACCAACTAATCGTTGGTCACCTTCTGGAATTCTTGTTCGCCTGGTAATTTAAACCGAAAAATCTCTCAATTTGGCATACAAAATGCGCATTTTTGTGCAAAATTTTTGGATCTTTCGATTTTAGATACCAGGCGATGATAATCAGTAGTTGGTGTCTACTGAAAACCAACTAATCGTTGGTCACCTTCTGGAATTCTTGTTCGCCTGGTAATTTAAACCGAAAAATCTCTCAATTTGGCATACAAAATGCGCATTTTTGTGCAAAATTTTTGGATCTTTCGATTTTAGATACCAGGCGATGATAATAAGCAGCGGGTGTCTACTGAAAAACAACTTATCGTTGGTCACCTTCTGGAATCCTTGTTCGCCTGGTAACTTTTTAAAGTTTGCTTTCGTATTGATCTTTTCTACTTTGGTTATAGCTACTTTTCAAAATTTCTGTATTTATAGAAAAACGATTTAACCCCACTACCTGAAAAATAATTATAAGGATCTAATGCTGCACAAAATGAGATACTAATAAATTCTTTGTATGCGTCTAGGTATTTTATGATCTAATCAGGGATATTTCATCGCGTAAAAAACAACGTCAGACGGACGTGAAACAGCCGCCGAAGCCCAACTCCCATTGCTGCCAACTGCTGTAGGATGAATAACAACAACGGACAACAACCATACGATGAACAACAAACAACTGCAGCAGCAACAACTTGGAACACAACAACGGCCACACGGATAACACCAACACACAGGATAGGATATGGCGAACAGAACCATATGTTAATACAATTTAATTAACTTTGAGAACACCAGTACACATACGAACAGCAACAGATATTAATACTATTTGCCACACTCATAACTCCAATCCATAATCCAAGTTAACTTGCATTGTAATATACATAAATATATATATATGATTTAGGCAACAAATTTTTTTCGAAAAAATCAAAAGAAAAGCACACAGACAGGCAACTTACGAATTCTGTCGTTTATTTTTAGTTACTTTTTTTGAATTATCGATGTTTGTGTTGCCGCCGTATAATAAAATGTTAAAACTAAAACCTAAAGCTGAAGCTAAAGCTTAAACATATTAAATATAATCAATCGTAGACACCTAAAGAAGCCCATAATAATTATGCAATTTAAAACTTGCTGCTACAAATATTTCTCTTGTTTAATTATGTATACGCATACATTTTTTTGTAATATTTTAAAGTTTAATAGCAAAATGCAAACCACACAAACCAACAAGAAACCACACATACATAATAATATAATTTGTCCGAAAAGACCACACGTAGGACCACATGTTGGATGGATTACTATAACCGACGACTGGCACGTGAATTTCAAAATTGATCCGGACTTTATCAAAACTATAAATATTCTTATACTTGATGGTTTAGCACCTAGTGACGACGCTTAATCTTTATTGGTTTTTCTATACCTGAAAAGTTATCAACTGTCATATCGTTCAATAAATCAGGAATAAATTCTTCCAACAATAAACTTTTTAAATCTTGCATTTTATTTAAGTTGCTTAAGGTGATTGCTGTTGCTGTGGTGGGTTTTGTCTCTGTCTTGACTGTTCCCTTCTTGTTATCGCTTCTCGCTGCACTTCCTCTGTGAAATCTTTGTGGCTTGCTGGATGGTGACGTTTCGTCACTCGTAGAGCTGCTTCCAACCGAATCTCTATAGTTTCTATTTTCTTTTCCATGGTTTCTGTCCTCGATTGTTGACTGAAATACAGGTGTCGTAGGTGTTGTACTTCGTCCTTCCATCTGTTGATCTCCGAAGTTAGGGATTCCACTACGCCTTCGTTCGTGACTCTGGACGCAGTTCGTGAATCTGAGGATACACACATTCGTAGGAACTATATTTTTGTGTAACCACTATTCAATTGTATACTACCTTTTTGAAGTATTCGCTTCTCAATCTCATCGTTTAGAGCATGTGCTTCATGCCATCGCTTTTTCTCGCTTGGTGTGATAACTTGTCTTTTATTTACGTGATTTATATTTAATATTTTATTTACATCTTCTTCTGACAATTGTGGGTACAACTTTTGTATCTAAAGAGTAGTATTCATATTATAATATAAAGGTACATTATTAGCAGTTTTGGAGGATAAGTAATTTTTAGATTGTACTTGACCAAGAACAACATTATCGTCTCCGTCCTTATCAAATATATTATTAACAAGTGGTGGATTAATATAATGTGGTATGAAGGGCTTTCCACCTGATGGGTGTATATAATCAGTACCTATATCGCATTCTATTTCACAATATGTATTTACAATTATGTCTACATGACATGGAACAACAGTATTTTTATTACCAATTGAACTCCACAGGCTTTCAAGTCCTATAACAAGCGGTGGTTGTTGTTTACCACTATGCATCGGATATGCTCTATCGTCAATTTGTAAGCCAGAATATTCTGTATCTTTATAATTCCTAAACGGTAACCTTAAATATTGATAATTTTCGTCTATATTTTCCTGATTTACTCCACTAGCCTCTGGTACAGGTAGTCGAATACTCTCTTCACCTTCTAGTCCAGATATAAGCGTTTTTGGATTTTTCCTATAATAAGTTCCTGATTCTGCAAAATTCTTTTTTCCTGCTAAGTATTTTCCAGCTACTAAGCCGTGCTCCGGTGAATATTGATATTGACAAAATAAACCTTCATTCATACTTGCATTAACTCTATAATCTACAAATGGATGAATATTGAAGAAATTATAATTGTATTCTAAGGAAGGTATAGATGGTGTATATTCTGAACCGACCTTGGGAGAATAATAGTGAAAGCGGTGATCGTAGTTTTTAGTGATAAATTCACAACCTAAATCGCCGAGTTCTTCAGTCCAATCCTCACTTGTTATATTCATAGCGTGATTTCCCCAAAAAGTATTTTCAATCAAAGCTATATTATCTGAAGTTAATCCAAATCTTTTTGCTCCTATATCTTCGGAAATATGGCACAAATAAGCTCCTATATTGTTATTTCCAATATTTGTTCTCGAACTATTAGTTTCGAATGTTAGTACTGCTGTTTTGTGGTGAACTTCAACTCCTACATGTTTTACTCGTGCACTAGTTTGTCCCATCAACATCGATATTTCGTCCTTAGTGAGGTAAAAGCCCAGCATGTGAACCGGCAAATCATGATAAGGATATCTAATGACGCTAAAACTTTCAGTACCATTGGAAACAGTTTTTGCATCAATTGCAAGATTGTGTATTCGTAAACGGTACTGCTTTGTATACGTTCTAACACCCGATTGAATATTATAACGAATGCCCTGATATAGGGGTGCAACTCCTCGCATGCCAGCACTTCCCCCACCTGAAGCTGATGCATTACCTCCAGTAGAACGGACGTTTCTGCTGCCAACAGTCCCATCAGCGTTGCTACTATTAGCCACAGGATCCAGGTCTTCATCTTGTCCTACCATAGAAGATTCGGTTGTTGTATTGTTTACTTTAGAATTATCTGAAAATACATACGTCTCTTTTTATTATTTTTATTGAAATACCAAAACTTTTTTCCATTCCATTGTCTTTTAACTGGTTTTGATATAACAGACTCTGGTTGGGACGGCATTTCGTACCTGGTAAATCTGGATAAACTGGTTTGCCAGCTAACTTGTCGACTGTACTTTTTATAGAGAGACCTACTTCACCGGCTAAAGCTCCAAGCGTGCGACTTCGTTGAAATTCTTCAGAGAACTGGTTGATGGCCTCAGCGTCTGCCTTATATATATCGTTTGGCGTTCGGGCACGCTCGTATGCCCAATCGTGCTGCTCGGCAATTGCGTCGGTTCTGTTATACGGTTTTCCATTGTGCAGTTTATTTCCAGCACCTAAATACTTATACTTTGGAATCCAAGCATTCATATTGAAAGTCAAAACAATACTGAGTATTTTTCCCAATCACCTTTATTTATATATGTGTGTATACAAGTACATATTTATTGTTCAGATGCATGGTCAGTATCGTCGTACTTTTCCATGTAGTTTAGTAAATCTAACTCGTAATAATTTTCAGTTTCAGTAATCAAATCCAAAAAAGCGAGTGGATGGAACTTTTTTCCACTTATATTTTTTAATAAAGAGCATGTACGCCAAAAATGATATTGAATTCTAACTTTAAATTCGTCGCTTTTGGGAAATGGATTGTGATTAGCTGTTACAATAACTGGAACTTTAGAAATATTAGTATCGTTTTGATTTTTCTGTGCTGCATTCAGTGCATCACCACCAAGTAATCGCAACAATGTACGTTCAACACTTGCTTCGTAGTTAGGTTCATTCCAAAATATTAAGCGTACATCACCACACATTTGCAATGGAAAGGAATTGCTTCGATTCCAGTGAGACATTGTTCCAGTGTTTATAAAAAAGTCACGTACGCAATCAAAAAACAAAGTTTTTCCAGCATTTGGAGGAGAAATATAACAGTCTGTATTCCTCTTATCGCGTTGCCTATCTAGAAAGGAAATAAGGTTGCGTACATAACCATAAACATTCACCTCCCATTGGTTGTCAAGTATAAAAATTTCACTTGTTTTGTCGTTGTAGTTGATAGAGCTTGGATGATAGTGGTTTATAAGCAAGTATTTCATGTATGACAAAGAGTCTTTACGCGATAAGTACCTAGTCGAGAATTCGTCTGGTGATAAGCTCTCCCAATGCGGCTGTGTTATTTTCGAATTGTAAAAAAATTTATAATCTCGAATCCGCTTATTTACAAACTGTAGTTTCGCATATTGTATAGCCTGTCTGTATTCGTTACTATTTGGATTCATAAATCTGAAATTCGATTCCAACCATGCATTTGTTTTGTGAAAGTCTATCAGAGGAACAGTTAAAATTTCTAGTATTTTTTGCTCTATTTGTTCTTGACGCGCTTGGCTTTTGGTGGCCCTGCTTCCTCTGCCTTTATTGTTGTTGTTATATCCTTCAGCAGACTCATTGTTTTCTGTTGAATTGCTGAATTCAATACTCCGTTTCCGTAGAATTTTGTTCTCACCAGTGCATACTTCCACATTTCCTGACTTTCCACTACATTCGGCGGAATCGTCGTCATGTCGTATACTTTGCAATCCACTAAATAACTTGGTGTATTCCTTACCGGCAATTTGAACGTACAAGGCTTCCCGTCCATTTTCAAAGTGATACTTGATGATAGATTCAATATCTGATCTTTGCAATTTTTTGATTGAAACATTGTTACCATGTCCTCGTCTAACATTAAGGAACTTGAAACACCTGCAACTCCTGTTAGAGAATGGGCAGTCGTGGACGAAGTGTAAGTGGTCTCCGTGTTTGATGAGGAATTTAAATACACTATTTTTCCCTCCTTCTTTAAAGCTTTCAAATGCATCACGATATGACTCATACTCGTCAAGTCTTCGGACACCAGAGAAGTAGATGCTGTTGCGAGTAGATTGCTCAATTGCTTTTCGTAAGTACTCTCCGAGATCAACTCTTTGTCGGTCGAAAGTTCCTTCAGATTGTCCACCAACTCCTTGATTGTCGGAGATAGTTCCAAGTCCATGTTGGTTCTGTCCCAATCCATATTCTCCGTAAGACCCATCAGAGCTTCCATATGGTATTGGAATCGCTCCTTCAGTTTCTGATTCTCCTTGGCTGACATTACGTTTGTTATTTTTTTTTTTTTTTAACTTTGTAGGTGGAGGTACGGAGACAGAATGAATTCTGTTCCGCATCCACAACTTTATTTTGCCTTTGATTACAATAAATGCAATATGTAGGTACAATAATTTGAATTTTTGAGTTTAACATAGCATGGGGTGAGTTTGGGGCTTGGACATAGTTAGTATTAATTTTAAGTTAGTATTTTGTAGGCAAGGATTTCAGACATTGATATGATTGGTGACATTATCAGCTTGCATGTTTGTTTACATTTTTGAAATGAAATTATTTTGCAATAAACATTAAAATTTTAGACTAACATTGTTTTGTTTATTTCTTTTCAGGTACCCCCATCAGAAGGACAGGAGCACCGCGTCGCAGAGAGCCTCAGGAGTCATCACAGGTAAGTTTTGTTGCATTTTGGCGGTGGTCTGTTGAGGCCGCTGGAAGTGGGCAACTTGCAACAAGTTGCAGGTGATTTGTTCTCAGCTGCGTCATCCCACGCAGCCGTCGTTTGGTGAAGATCCGATTATATCGTCAATGGCAGCTTTATGCAATTGTTTAATGAGTTTGTTTGTATTGTAGATGCATATTGCCGGTCGTCGGGAAGAGTTGCGAAGAGTTGTCCAGCGCAGCCGTCATTGCGTTTTTATTGAGCGAAGGAAGCCAGGTGCGTCGCGTCTTGTGGCCATAGCTTCAGGATTGGTTGCTTGGGGCCGCCAGTTCGAGATTTGTTGCAGAGAGCCGCCGCAACGAGATTGCCATGGAAATGGATGTAAAAATAGAATTTGGTAAGTATTATATATGCTATTTGTTAATTATGATTGCATTAATTTTTGTTGTTTCAGGTACATTGAGTGGAATTTAATTTAAGGTAAGTATTATATTGGTGTATATTTGTTTATATAGTTGCGTTTATTATTGTTTTTCAGGTACTTAAAGAGGAAGCTAGTCTGGGGTGAGTATTTGATTGCTTTTATAATTGCGTTGATTTATTTGCTTTTCAGGTACGTTTTGTATGGGCTAAATTGGAGGCCCTTGTCATTGTGTTATTGCAGCTGGAAAGCCACGATTTTGGAGTCATCAAGTTTGCAATTAGATAAGTATTATATTATAAATATATATTTCCCAGTAATAGCTTGTGTTCCCTTTTTTCAATAGTTGAAGTCTTGGAAGCTGGAGCTGCGTGCTTGACGTCAGCAGGATGGGGCCGTCTGTTATCGTCTGCTACTTTGTTTGTCCGGTTTGTTATTATTTATGTGTCCTTGAGTAGTTTTTATATCGCATTCTTATTTATTTTCCTTTCATTGCAGGTTAGGAGAGAATTCGTCGATGATGCAGGACAGGGGAGAAATATACAATTTGAGGACAAGTTTTGCAGCGTAAGGGTGTGGCATCTGCGCCACGCAAATGATCTTTATTAAAGCATTGGCGTCAGGAGGAGGAGACGGCATCATAAAATTGTCAGATTTTTGTATCTATAATCGCAAATGTTGGCGATTTTGTTTTGCTTTGACGGGGCCCGTCTCCTGGTTTGCGTGCGCGTCATCGGCAGGATGAGGTCGTATTTTTGTGTCTGCTGGTTTGCCTGTCAGGTTTGTAATTTCCTGTGTGTCCTTGATTAATTTATTATTATATTATTATTAATTTTCCTTTCATTATAGATTCTCAGGAATTCATTGGAAAAAAAAACGGAATTGTGGAAATTATACAATTTGGAGACGGATTTTAATTCTTTTTAATTTGATGTCAGCTCCGGGATAATGATCCTTGTTAGTGCAGTGGCATCAGGAGGTGGAGACGGCGTTGTAAGATTGTCAAATTTTTGTGTTTATAATCACAAAATATGGTGATTTTGTTTTTCTTTGCAGGGCTCGTCTTCTCTTGTTGGTTGCTTTGGATCACCAGTTGGCTGTGTTTATTGAGGTAAGTGCTTTATTTGATTGTCTTTGTTAATTTTCTTATTGGTTAATTGTTTTGTTTTCAGGTTTAGCGTCTCTAATGTAGGCGCTCGTCGATCTGAGAGAATTTAAGAGTAGTGGAAAGGATAGATTTTGCAGCTCCGCGCTGAGAGCCCTGAACGAAGCGTAGGCAGCTTATATGGCCCGTCTATTGCAGTGCAGCATTGCAAGTGGATTGCATCGGAGATAAGGGATACTAATCGGGACCGTGTGGCAAGGAGGTTCAGGTAAGTGACGTTGTGCATAAATTGCTGCAGCGAGTCGCCTTTTATTCATCATGTTTCTGCCACACTAATCCTTTTCGTATCGATCTACCGCTTCATCTTATAGGACTTGGTTGTATTTTTCCGTATCTTTCATCAGTATCAGCTGGAGTGCGTTTTCGTAAGCTTGATTATCCGGATGCTTTGAGGTGTGAGTATTGATTATATTGATTATATTTTAATTCCATTATCTAATTGAATTTGTATTCTAAGGAAATTAGGCTGTGTCGAGGAAGGAGATGACCGAGCAAGAGTTTGGGAGCAGACTGACGTGCGCTTTTCCATCGGATATAGATGTTGTTAGAATAAGTATAAGTAAATGTAGGATTAATTGGAAGTTTCCATGTCAGGATTGTTAACTCTTCCTTGTATGATTAAGGCCAATAAACTGTCAATTTTCTTCTCTAAATTGTCGACTCTATTTGCTAAGTTTGTTGTGTGGTCGTCCAAGAAGCCTTTTTGCGAGTTAGGATTGTAGTTTATTGGCGATGGCGTGGCTTCATCTATAAATCTTGGCTTGAAGCTAGCTCTAGCAGCTCTGCTGGTGGTAGGAGGGCTGTCATTTCTAACTTGCATGGGATTTGAAGTACCTTTTTCAGGTTCCTGGTCGTTTTCTTCACTCCTTTGTTTTCGGAGCATGTCCTGGTAATTTTCCAGATGTCTTTGCGCTGGGTTGCTTGTCTTGGGTGCCATTCTTGGCTTTGCATTGTTTTTTGAAGTTATCCTACCCTTTTTGGGAAACTTATTAGTGTTTCGGCGCCATTTATTCAGCCGCGTCTGAATGGCAGTGTCATGGGAGGAAAAACGTGGCCTTCTGTCATTCATATTCTGTCGGAATGGATTTAGCATCGACTTTCTGGCTGCTTCCTGGCGGGCTTCAGCGATTGATCTGTTCAGGATTGCTGAGCTGTGTGGCAGCCGAGGGGTGTTATTGCGTGGAGGAGGGCCTTGACGTCTATAAAAGTTGTTGGTTGCGTCTTTAATTATGCGTATTTTATTTGTGTCAATGTTGTTTGCCGCAAGCTTTTGTTTTTCAGCCTTGTAAACAGGACATCCCTTGTATGCACTAATGTGCTCTCCAGAGCAGTTGATGCAGGTAGCAGGGGTGGTTCTTGGCTTGGTGCAACAGGATGACAGGTGGTCGCCAGCGCATTTCATGCATCTTGGAGGCCTCATGCATGAGTTCTTGGCATGCCTGAAGCCCTGGCATCTGTAGCACTGGACCGGCTCCCGTGTCCTGTTTTTCCTTTCAATATCCACTCTTTGCCCACCGATTTGTTTGAGTGAGATAATTTTGTCATGACTGCCGTCCTTGGCCATGACGATCTCAACTTCAAACATGCGCATGGGCCCACCTGTAGCCGGGTTCGTCATATTTCTGACGAAGCGAGCTGTGAATCCGAGCGTCAGCAACTCCTTGACAATCCACGAGCATGGAGTGGAGTTGTGGAGATGTCTGATTACAACTCGGAAGCCCCTCTCGGACTTTGGCTGGTTGGTGAATAGGGGAAAGCCGTTTGCAATAAGGACATCTTTGATTTTGTGGTAGGCGGTCATGTCCTTGGCCTGGATCCTGACCCCGTTCCCTTCAGTTGCCCTGGTAGTGTAGCTGGAGACTCCTGCTGTATAGTTTAGCTTTTCCAGGAGCGGGACAATTTCTTTGACGTCGTCAACGAGTATGGGTGGCGCTCTGCAGCTTAGTGGCACAAGTTTCCAAGGTGGCAGCTCAGCATCTGTATTTTGAGGGGGTGCCGTCGTTGCGCTGCGTGCAGGAGCATTGGTGCTGCAGGGTAACGGCTGGTTTGAGGGTCGATTCCTGGTTTTGGCTTCCTCATATACAGATTTGGCTGCCTTGCTTTGGAAAACGGGTGTGGTGAGGGGTGGGAAAATGCTGGGAGACTTGAAATTGGTGGTCACGCATAGTCGTTTATTTGGCGTCTTAAAACTGGAGCAGTCCAGATCGTCATTAGTCCTCTTGGCCGGGGTTTTCGTAGTTGGAGCCGGAACTGAAGGTGCCACAAAGATTGGACCTGTTCCAGCAACCACTTCCGAGAAACTCATGGGCTGCTCGTCTGGGCTCTTGGACGGTGATTTAAATAAGTCCCGCTTGGCAGCAGGCCGACTAAGGGTGCGAGCTGTTGCTAAATTCCCCACAGTGGGCATGGATCTATTGTTGGGTAATTTTATTTTTAAATCTCCCTGAGCATCAGGGCGTAAAGAAGCACTCCTTTGGTGAGGGGAAATGCTTCTTTTCCCAGTATTTATGGAGCGAGTGGTGGGTTTCATGCTTAGGCTGAGTTTAGAAGTGTCCGGCTTAGGGTTAAAAATTGACCAGAAAGCTTTGGCAGTTGTACTTGGTTTTTCCTCCTGCTTGCTTTCGTTAATTTGTATAAGTGGGGAAGCAATTTCCCCACTGTCAATATCATTGGCTTTGTTGAGTTGAGTTTCTGAATTGGCAAGCGCGGAAGGTCTAGAGCAGCTTTCTAAATTAGTTTTGGTAGCTTTATTTATTTGTGTGTGTGTAATAGAAGGAGGGGAAAATTCTGTGTCCGTATTAGTGGCTGTGGCTGCATTAGTGCTGGTCGCTGTGGTGGATAAAAACTCTCTTTGAGTAGCGTCGGTGTTTGTGTGTGCGGCTGTATTTGTTTGAGTCATTGTGGGGAGTGAATTTCTTTTGTGTATTTGTGAAGAGAATGAAGGAGAAGACGGCGATTTCCCCTTCGAGATGCTGCTTTTGGCGCCAACATTGACTGCAGCAGTATTGGTGATCGAGAGGGGGTCTCTTTGGGCATTTTTGGCATTTATATTCTCTTTCATATTTAGAGAAAGGGAATTAAAGAAATTCATGGCTACCCAAGAAGAGTTAATTGGGCTTTTCTTTTGTTTTAAAGGCAATTTCTTCTGGTTAATATTGGTCGTTTTAACCAGGGAATTGCCAGACCCGTGAGACATAGGCGAAATATTTACGTGAATAGGGGAAGATCGCTCGCTAGAGGTAATTGAAAGCACCTCGTCTTCAGAGAAAAGGTGGTCAGAGCTGGACATGTTTATTTTTTTTTTATTAATATATATAATTTTTAATAAAAAATAAAAATATTGCGATAGTTGTGGTGGTATAAATACCCTTGATTTTTGATTTAATGTGTTCTCCGGTTTTTCGTTTCTTTGCTTTGGAACTCCTCCTTCTCTTTTAAAATTTCTCCAAGTGTAATTTCTTCCTTTCTCTCTGCTTTTCTTCTCCTGGTTTCCTTTGGTTGGGGCGGCGTCTTTTCGCGGTTTTTTCGCGGTTGCACAATTACTGTTTATTTATTCGTTTTCTTTAGACCACTCAATGTTAATTGTTGTCGCGGTTTATTACTTTGCGGCCGGAAGACAATTTATAACAATTAATTTGTCTATTGACGAACGAATTTAAGTTTGCGCGTGAAAGTAATAGGCAAGCGAAGCGCGTTTGTTTTAATTAAATAAATTTAATTTAATTGTTTATTGATTTATTTATTTAATTTATTTTATTTGTTTATTTAAATTATTTTATTTAATTTTCCCCTTATTATTTTTTTTTAACTTTGTAGGTGGAGGTACGGAGACAGAATGATTTTAACTTTGTAGGTGGAGGTACGGAGACAGAATGAATTCTGTTCCGCATCCACAACTTTATTTTGCCTTTGATTACAATAAATGCAATATGTAGGTACAATAATTTGAATTTTTGAGTTTAACATAGCATGGGGTGAGTTTGGGGCTTGGACATAGTTAGTATTAATTTTAAGTTAGTATTTTGTAGGCAAGGATTTCAGACATTGATATGATTGGTGACATTATCAGCTTGCATGTTTGTTTACATTTTTGAAATGAAATTATTTTGCAATAAACATTAAAATTTTAGACTAACATTGTTTTGTTTATTTCTTTTCAGGTACCCCCATCAGAAGGACAGGAGCACCGCGTCGCAGAGAGCCTCAGGAGTCATCACAGGTAAGTTTTGTTGCATTTTGGCGGTGGTCTGTTGAGGCCGCTGGAAGTGGGCAACTTGCAACAAGTTGCAGGTGATTTGTTCTCAGCTGCGTCATCCCACGCAGCCGTCGTTTGGTGAAGATCCGATTATATCGTCAATGGCAGCTTTATGCAATTGTTTAATGAGTTTGTTTGTATTGTAGATGCATATTGCCGGTCGTCGGGAAGAGTTGCGAAGAGTTGTCCAGCGCAGCCGTCATTGCGTTTTTATTGAGCGAAGGAAGCCAGGTGCGTCGCGTCTTGTGGCCATAGCTTCAGGATTGGTTGCTTGGGGCCGTTTTACTGGTGGAGGTACGGAGACAGAATGAGTTCTGTTCCGCATCCACAATTTATTTTGCCTTTGATTACAGTGTGTGTAATATATAGAACAATTATTTGAAATTTCGAATTTTACATTGCATGGGGTGAGTTTGGGGCTTGGACATAGTTAGTATTTAATGTTAAGTTAGTATTTTTTTTTGTAGGCTTTAGATTATAGTCAAAGACATGGACTGGTTACATTATCGTCTTGCATGTTTTGTTTACATTAATAAAATGTAATGATTTTACGAAAAACATTGAAATTTAGGACTAACATTGTATAATTTGTTTCTTTTCAGATACCCCCGCCAGAAGGACGGAAGCATCGAGTCGCTGTGGAGCCTTAGGAGTCATTACAGGTGAGTTTTTGTTGCATTTTGGCAGTCGTCTATTGCGGCCGTTGGAAGTGGGCCGCTGGCAACAAGTGTGTCCGGCCGGAGTTGCAGGTGATTTGTTCTCGGTTTCAGCATCCCTCGCCGCCGTCATTTGGTGAGTATCAATTGTATCGTCAGTGGCAGTTTTATGCAATTGTTTGAGTATGTTGCAGATAGAATTGCCGTTCATCAGGAAGAGGAGTTGCGATGTGTTGCCCCACGCAGCTGTCATTGCATTTTTTGAGAGCTGCTGGCTATATGGTGGAGGAGTCGTCTCGTGGCAAAGAAGTCGTCAGAGAGGATTGTGGCTCGGTCTATCACCGAGAGAAGCCAGGTGCGCCGCATCTTGTGGCCCTGTCGCCAGGTGTGGCAGCTTGGGGCCGCCGGTTCGAGATTTGTTGCAGAGGGCCGCCGCGAAGAAATAGGCATGGAAATGGATGCAAAAATAGTGTTTGGTAAGTATTATATATGTTATCAGTTTTTTATGATTGCATTAATTTTTGTTTTTTCAGGTACGTTGAGTGGATTTTAATTTAAGGTAAGTATTATATTTGGGTATAAATGTTTATATAATTGCGTTTATTATTGTTTTTCAGGTACTTAAAGGAAGCTTGTCTGGGGTGAGTATTGAGTAGCTTTTATAATTGCGTTGATTTTGTTTTTGCTTTTCAGGTACGTTTTGTAGGAGCTGACTTGGATGATCTTTGTTATTGTGCAAATTGCAGCTGGAATGCCACGGTTTTGGAGTCATCAAGTTGTCAATTAGATAAGTATTATATTATAAATATATTTATCCCAGTAATAGCTTGTGTTCCCTTGTTTCAATAGTTGGAGTCCTAGAAGCTGGAGCTGCGTGCTTGTCGTCAGCAGGATGGAGCCGTTCACTAGCCTCTGCTACTTTGTCTGTCCGGTTTGTTATTATTTCTGTGTCCTTGAGTAATTTTTGTATCGCATTCTTATTTATTTTCCTTTCATTGCAGGTTAGGAGAGAATTAGTCGAGGATACAAAACTGAGGAGAAATATACAATTTAAGGACAAATTTTTCAGCATATTGATGTGGCATCTGTGCCACGCAAATGATCCTTATTTGTGCAATGGCGTCAGGAGATGGAGACGGCATCATAAAATTGTCAACTTTTTGTGTTTATAATCGCGAAAATTGGCGATTTTATTTTGCTTTTGCGGTGCCTGTCTCTTGTTGTCGGTTGCGTTGAAGGATTTACGTGCGTGGCGTCAGGATGATGGAATCGCATATCTGTATCTGCTTGTTTACCTCGCAAGTTTTACGTTTTTCTGTGAGTCCTTTATTAATTTTGCATCATATTCTTATTGATTTTCCTTTCTTTACAGGTTATCTGAAAATAATTGAACGTACCATACTGCGGAAAATTATGCATTTTAGAGACGGATTTTGAGACTTTTTAAAAAATGGTGTCAGCTCCGCGCTAGTGATCCTTAAACGTGCAGTGGCATCAAGAGGTGGAGACGGCGTCGTAAAGTTGTCAATTTTTTGGGTTTATAATCGCGATAGCTGCCGGTTTTGTTTTTCTATTGTGGAGACCGCCTCTTCTTGTAGGTTGCATTGGATCACCATTAGGCTGTGGTCAAGGAGGTAAGAGCAATATTTGATTGTTTTGTTTAATTTTTTATTGGTTAATTGTTTTGTTTTCAGGTTTTAGCGTCAATTAATGTAGGCGCTCGTCGTTCTGGGATCGGCCCGTCTATTGCAGCGCAGCATGCAAGTAGGTTGTATCGGTGATAAGAGATACTACCAGGGACTGTGTGGCAAGAAGATTCAGGTAAGTGACGTTGTGCATAAATTGCTGCGGCGAGTCGCCTCTTATTCATCATGTTTCTGCCACACTAATCCTTTTCATATCGATCTACCGATTCGTCGATTATGTCCTGGTTGATTTTCCCCGCATCGTTTCGTCAGGTTCAGCTAGAGTGCGTTGTCTTAGGCTTGTTCATCCGGATGCGTTGAGGTGAGAGTATTGTTTATGTTTTATTGCGATTATCTAATTGAATTTATATTCCAGGAAAGTTAGGCTGGGTCGAGGAAGGTGATGACCTTGCATGAGTTTGGGAGCAGACTGACGTGCGCTTTTCATCGGATATAGATGTCGTTAGAATAGATATAAAGAGATGTGGGTTTAAATGGATGTTTCCATGTCAAGATTGTAATCTCTTCCTTGTATGATTAAGGCCAATAAACTGTCAATTTTCTTCTCTAAATTGTCGACTCTTTTTGCTAGGTTTGAAGTGTGGTCGTCCGAGAAGCCTTTTTGTGAGTTAGGATTGGAGTTCCTTGGCGATTGCATGGCTTCATCTATGAGTCTTGACTTGAAGCTGGCTCTAGCAGCCCTGCTGGTGGTAGGAGGGCTGTCGTTGCTAAAATGTATGGGGTTTGGAGTACCTTTTTCAGGTTCCTGGTCATTTTCTTCGCTCCTTTGTTTTCGGAGCATGTCCTGATAATTTTCTAGGTGTCTTTGCGCTGGGTTGCTTGTCTTGGGTACTATTCTTGGCTTTGCATTGTTTTTTGAAGTTGTCCTACCCTTTTTGGGTATCTTGTTAGTGTTTCGTCGCCATTTATTCAGCCGCGTCTGAATGGCAGTGTCATGGGAGGAAAAACGTGGCCTTCTGTCATTCATATTTTGTCGGAAAGGATTAAACACCGACTTTCTGGCAGCCTCCTGGCGTGCTTCAGCAATTGATTTGCTCAGGATTGCTGAGCTGTGTGGCAGCCGTGGGGTGTTGTTGCGTGGGGGAGGGCCTTGACGTCTATAAAAGTTATTGGTTGCGTCTTTAATTGTTCGTATTTTATTTGTGTCAATGTTGTTTGCCGCAAGCTTTTGTTTTTCGGCCTTGTAAACGGGGCATCCCTTGTATGCACTAATGTGCTCTCCAGAGCAGTTGACGCAGGTAGCAGGGGTGGTTCTTGGCTTGGTGCAAACGGTTGACAGGTGATCGCCGGCGCATTTCATGCATCTTGGTGGTCTCATGCATGAGTTTTTGGCGTGCCTGTAGCCCTGGCATCTGTGGCATTGGACCGGCTCCCGTGTCCTGTTTTTTCTTTCGATATCCACCTTTTGCCCGCCGATTTGTTTGAGTGAGATGATTTTGTCATGACTGCCGTCCTTGGCCATGACGATCTCCACTTCAAACATTCGCATGGGACCACCTGTAGCCGGATTCGTCATATTTCTGACGAAGCGCGCTGAGAATCCGAGCTTCAGCAACTCATCAACAATCCACGAACATGGAGTGGAGTGGTGGAGATGTCTGATTACTACTCGGAAGCCCCTCTCGAACTTTGGCTGGTTGGTGAATAGGGGAAAGCCGTTTGCTGTAAGGACATCTTTGATTTTGTGGTAGGCGGTCATGTCCTTGGCCTGAATCCTGACCCCGTTCCCTTCAGTTGCCCTGGTAGTGTAGCTGGAGACTTTTTTTTTTTTTTTTTTTTACTTTGTAGGTGGAGGTACGGAGACAGAATGAATTCCGTTCCGCATCCACAAATTTATTTTGCCTTTGATTACATTTTATGCAATATGTAGGTACAATTATTTGAATTTAGAGTTTAACATTGCATGAGGTGAGTTTGGGGCTTGGACATAGTTAGTATTTAATAATAAGTTAGTATTTTTTTTCGTAGGCTTTAGATTATAGACAGAGACATGGACTGGTTACATTATCGTCTTGCATGTTTTGTTTACATTAATAAATTGTAGTGATTTTACAAAAAACATTGAAATTAGAGACTAACATTATACAATTTGTTTCTTTTCAGGTACTCCCGCCAGAAGGACGGAAGCATCGAGTCGCTGAGGAGCATTAGTTGTCATTACAGGTGAGTTTTTGTTGTAAGTTGGCTGTAATCTGTTGCGGTCGCTGAGAGTGGGCCACTTGCAATAAGTGTGTCCGGCCGGCGTAGCAGGTGCTTTGTTCTTGGTTGCAACATCCAGCGCAGCCGTCATTTGGTTATCGTCAGTGGCAAGATGAATCCCGCGCAGCTGTCATTGCGTATTTATAGAGCTGCTGTTCGTCTTGTTGTGGCAGAGAAGTCGTCAGTGCGGATTGTAGCTCGGTCTGTCACCGAGAGAAGCCAGGTGCGCCGCGTCTTGTGGCCATAGCGTCAGGATTGGCAGCTTGGGGCCGCCGGTTCGAGATTTGTTGCAGAGGGCCGCCGCAACGGAATAGCCATGGAAGTGAATGCAAAAATAGTATTTGGTAAGTATTATATATGCTATTTGTTTTTTATGATTGCATAAATTTATGTTGTTTCAGGTACGTTGAGTGGAATTTAATTTAAGGTAAGTCTTATATTGATGTATATTTGTTTATATAGTTGCGTTTATTATTATTTTTCAGGTACTTGAGGAGCAAGCTAGTCTGGGGTAAGTATTGTGTTGCTTTAATAATTGCGTTGATTTTTTTTTTGCTTTTCAGGTACGTTTTGTAAGGGCTAAATTTGAGGCCCTTGTTATTGTGTTATTGCAGCTGGAATGCCGCGATTTTGGAGTCTTCAAATTGTCAATTAGATAAGTATTATATTATAAAAATATTTTTCCCAGTAATAGCTTGTGTTCCCTTATTTCAATAGTTGAGGTCTTTGAAGCTGGAGCTGTGTGCTTGTCGTCAGCAGGATGGAGCCGTCAACTAGCGTCAGCTACCTTTTCTGTCCGGTTTGTTATTATTTAATTGTCCTTGAGTAATTTTTGTATACATTCGTATTTATTTTCCTTTTATTACAGGTTAAGAGAGAATTCGTCGATGATGCAGAACTGAGGAGAAATATACAATTTGAGGACAAATTTTGCAGCATATTGATGTGGCATCTGTGCCACGCAAGTGGTCCTTATTTGTGCAATGGCGTCAGGAGATGGAGACGGCATCATAAAATTGTCAACTTTTTGTGTTTATAATCGCGAAAATTGGCGATTTATTTTGCTTTTGTGGTGCCAGTCTCTTGTTGTCGGTTGCGTTGAAGGATTTGCGTGCGTGGCGTCAGGATGATGGAATCGCATATCTGTATCTGCTTGTTTGCCTGGCAAGTTTTAAGTTTTTCTGTGTGTCCTTTATTAATTACGCATCATATTCTTATTGATTTTCATTTCTTTACAGGTTATCGGAAGATAATTGGGCATAAGATACTGAGGAAAATGATGCAATTTGGGGACGGATTTTGAAGCTTTTAAAAGTGATGTCAGCTCCGCGCTAGTGATCCTTATTAATGCAGTTTTCAACTTTACTGGTGGAGGTACGGAGACAGAATGACTTCTGTTCCGCATCCTTTTAACTTTGTAGGTGGAGGTACGGAGACAGAATGAATTCTGTTCCGCATCCACAACTTTATTTTGCCTTTGATTACAATAAATGCAATATGTAGGTACAATAATTTGAATTTTTGAGTTTAACATAGCATGGGGTGAGTTTTTGGGGCTTGGACATAGTTAGTTAGTATTAATTTTAAGTTAGTATTTTGTAGGCAAGGATTTCAGACATTGACATGATTGGTAACATTATCAGCTTGCATGTTTGTTTACATTTTTAAAATGAAATTATTTTGCAATAAACATTAAAATTTTAGACTAACATTGTTTTATTTGTTTCTTTTCAGGTACCCCCATCAGAAGGACAGGAGCACCGCGTCGCAGAGAGCCTCAGGAGTCATCACAGGTAAGTTTTGTTGCATTTTGGCGGTGGTCTGTTGCGGCCGCTGGAAGTGGGCAACTTGCAACAAGTTGCAGGTGATTTATTCTCAGCTGCGTCATCCCACGCAGCCGTCGTTTGGTGAAGATCCGATTATATCGTCAATGGCAGCTTTATGCAATTGTTTAGTGAGTTTGTTTGTATTGCAGATGCGTATTGCCGGTCGTCAGGAAGAGTTGCGAAGAGTTGTCCAGCGCAGCCGTCATTGCGTTTTTATTGAGCTGCTGGCATTATGGTCGTGGAGTTCGTCTCGTGGCAGAGAAGTCGTCTGTGGGGATTGTAGTTCGGACAATCACCGAAGGAAGCCAGGTGCGTCGCGTCTTGTGGCCATAGCTTCAGGATTGGTTGCTTGGGGCCGCCGATTCGAGATTTGTTGCAGAGAGCCGCCGCAACGAGATTGCCATGGAAATGGATGTAAAAATAGAAATTGGTAAGTATAATATTTGTTATTTGATGATTGCATTAATTTTTGTTGTTTCAGGTACATTGAGTGGAATTTAATTTAAGGTAAGTATTATAATTGTGTATATTTGTTTATATAACTGCGTTTGTTATTGTTTTTCAGGTACTTATGGGGGAAGCTAGTCTGGGGTGAATATTGCATTGCGTTTATAATTGCGTTGATTTTTTGCTTTTCAGGTACGTTTTGTAGGGGCTAAATTGGAGGCCCTTGTCATTGTGTTATTGCGGCTGGAGTGCCGCGATTTTGGAGTCATCAAGTTTGCAATTAGATAAGTATTATATTATACATATATATTTCCCAGTAATAGCTTGTGTTCCCTTGTTTCAATAGTTGGAGTCTTGGAAGCTGGAGCTGCATGCTTGACGTCAGCAGGATGGAGCCGTCTGTTATCGTCTGCTACTTTGTCTGTCCGGTTTGTTATTATTTATGTGTCCTTGAGTAGTTTTTGTATCGCATTCTTATTTATTTTCTTTTCGTTGCAGGTTAGGAGAGAATTCGTCGAAGATACAGAACTGATGAGAATAATACAATTTAAGGACAAGTTTTTTCAGCATATTGATGTGGCAGCTGCGCCACGCAAATGATCCTTATTTATGCTTTGGCATCAGGAGAAGGAGACGGCATCATAAAATTGTCAACTTTTTGTGTTTAAAATCGCGAAAGTTGGCGATTTAGTTTTGCTTTTGCGGTGCCTGTCTCATGATTTACGTGCGCATAGTCGGCAGGGTGAGGTCGCATTTTTTGTATCTGCTGGTTTGCCTGTCAGGTTTGCAATTTTCTGTGTGTCCTTGAATAATTTTGTATTATATTCTTATTAATTTTCCTTTCCTTACAGATTATCAGGAAATCATTGAAAATACAGTAATGAGGAAATTTATACAATTTGGATAAGGATTTTAATTCTTTTTAATATGATGTCGGCTCCGGGATAGTGATCCTTTTTTGTGCAGTGGCATCAGGAGGTGGACACGGCGTCTTAGGATTATTAATTTTTTGTGTTTATAATCGCGAAAATAGGCGATTTCGTTTTGTTTTTGCGACGCTCGCCACCTCTTGTCAGTTGCTTTAGATGTGGAACAGCAGTTGGTTGTGGTCAAGTAGGTAAGTGCATTTGATTGTTTTGTTTAGTTTGTTTATGGTTAATTGTTTTATTTTTAGGTTTTAGCGTCAGCTCTTGTAGGCGCTCGTCGATCTGGATTTTGAGAGTAGCAGGAAGGATGGATTTTGCAGCTCCGCGCTGGGTGCCCTGGTCGAAGCGTAGGCAGCTTTTGTGGCCCGTCTTTTGCAGCGCTGCATTGCAGGTAGATTGCATCGGTGATGAGGGATACTGTCAGGGACCGTGTGGCGAGAAAGTTCAGGTAAGTGACGTTGTGCATGAATTGCTGCAGCGAGTCGCCTTTTATTCATCATGTTTCTGCCACGCTAATCCTTTTTATATCGATCTACCGATTTTTCTTTTATGTCCTGGTTGATTTTCTCCTCATCGTTTCTTCAGGATCAGCTGGAGTGCGTTGTCTTGGGCTTGTTCATCCGGGTGCGTTGAGGTGAGAGCATTGTTTATATTTTATTGCTGTTATTTACTTGTATTTGTATTCCAGGAAAATTAAGCTGAGTCGAGGAAGGTGGTGACCGTGCACGAGTTTGGGAGCTGACTGGAGTGCGCTTTTCCATCGGATATAGATATCGTTAATATATTTATAAATAGATGTAGATTTAATTGGATGTGTCCATGTCCAGATTATTGTTTCTTCCTTGTATGATTAAGGCCATTAAAATGTCAATTTTCTTCTCTAAGTTGTCGACTCTATTTGCTAGGTTTGTTGTGTGGTCGTCCGAGAAGCCTTTTTGTATGTATGGATTGGAGTTTCTTGGCGATGGTGTGGCTACATCAATAACTCTTGGTTTGAAACTAGCTCTGGCAGCTCTGCTGGTGGTCGGAGGGCTGTCATTGCTAGCTTGCATGGGATTTGAGTTACCTTTTTCAGGTTCCTGGTCATTTTCTTCACTCCTTTGTTTTCGGAGCATGTCCTGGTAATTTTCCAGATGTCTTTGCGCTGGATTGCTTGTCCTGGATACCAGTCTTAGCTTTGCGTTGTGTTTTGAGGTTGTCCTACCCTTTTTGGGTATCTTGTTAATATTTCGGCGCCATTTATTCAGCCGGGTTTGAATGGCAGTGTCGTGGGAAGAAAAACGTGGCCTTCTGTCGTTCATATTTTGACGGAAGGGATTTAATACCGACTTTCTGGCAGCCTCCTGGCGGGCTTCAGCGATTGATCTGCTCAGGATTGCTGAGCTATGTGGTAGCCGAGGGGTGTTATTGCGTGGAGGAGGGCCCTGACGTCTATAAAAATTTTTAGTTGCGTCTTTAATTGTACGTATTTTGTTTGTGTCAATGTTGTTAGCCGCAAGCTTTTGTTTTTCTGCCTTGTAAACTGGGCATCCCTTGTATGCACTAATGTGCTCTCCAGAGCAGTTGACGCAGGTAGCAGGGGTGGTTCTTGGCTTGGTGCAACAGGATGACAGGTGGTCGCCAGCGCATTTCATGCATCTTGGTGGCCTCATGCATGAGTTCTTGGCATGCCTGAAGCCCTGGCATCTGTAGCATTGGACCGGCTCCCGTGTCCTGTTTTTCCTTTCAATATCCACTTTTTGTCCACCGATTTGTTTGAGTGAGATAATTTTGTCGTGACTGCCGTCCTTGGCCATGACGATCTCCACTTCAAACATGCGCATGGGGCCGCCTGTAGCCGGATTCGTCATATTTCTGACGAAGCGCGCGGTGAATCCGAGTGTCAGCAACTCCTTGACAATCCACGAGCATGGAGTGGAGTGGTGGAGATGTCTGATTACTATTCGGAAGCCCCTCTCAGACTTTGGCTGGTTAGTGAATAGAGGAAAGCCGTTTGCTATAAGGACATCTTTGATTTTGTGGAAGGCGGTCATGTCCTTGGCCTGAATCCTGATCCCGTTCCCTTCAGTTGCCCTGGTAGTGTAGCTGGAGACTCCTGCTGTATAGTTTAGCTTTTCCAGGAGCGGGACAATTTCTTTGACGTCGTCAACGAGTATGGGTGGCGCTCTGCAGCTTAGTGGCATGAGTTTCCAAGGTGGCAGCTCAGCATCTGTATTTTGAGGGGGTGCCGTCGTTGCGCTGCGTGCAGGAGCATTGGTGCTGCAGGGTAACGGCTGGTGTGAGAGTCGATTCCTAGTTTTGGATTCCTCATATACAGATTTGGCTGCCTTGCTTTGGAAAACGGGTGTGGTGAGGGGTGGGAAAATGCTGGGAGACTTGAAATTGGTGGTCACGCATAAACGTTTATTTGGCGTCTTAAAACTGGGGCAGTCCAGGTCGTCATTAGTCCTCTTGGCCGGGGTTTTCGTAGTTGGAGCCGGAACTGAAGGTGCCACAAAGATTGGACCTGTTCCAGCAACCACTTCCGAGAAACTCATGGGCTGCTCGTTTGGGCTCTTGGACGGTGATTTAAATAAGTCCCGCTTGGCAGCAGGCCGACTAAGGGTGCGAGCTTTTGCTAAATTCCCCACAGTTTTTTTTTTTTTACTTTGTAGGTGGAGGTACGGAGACAGAATGAATTCTGTTCCGCATCCACAACTTTATTTTGCCTTTGATTACAATAAATGCAATATGTAGGTACAATAATTTGAATTTTTGAGTTTAACATAGCATGGGGTGAGTTTGGGGCTTGGACATAGTTTGTTAGTATTAAATTTAAGTTAGTATTTTATATGCATGGATTTCAGACATTGACATGATTGGTAACATTATCAGCTTGCATGTTTTGTTTACATTTATAAAATGAAATTATTTTGCAAAAAACATTAAAATTTTAGACTAACATTGTTTTATTTATTTCTTTTCAGGTACCCCCATCAGAAGGACAGGAGCACCGCGTCGCAGAGAGCCTCAGGAGTCATCACAGGTAAGTTTTGTTGCATTATGGCAGTGGTCTGTTGCGGCCGCTGGAAGTGGGCCACTTGCAACAATTTTGTCCGGCCGGCGATTGCAGGTTAGTTGTTCTTGGTATCGGCATCCATCGCTGCCGTCATTTGGTGAGTATAAGTTGTATCGTCAGTGGCAGTTTTATGCAATTGTTTGAATATATTGCAGATAAAATTGCCGTTCGTCAGGAAGAGGAGTTGCAATGAGTTGCCCCACGCAGCTGTCATTGCATTTTTTGAGAGCTGCTGTCTATATGGTGGTGGAGTCGTCTCGTGGCGAAGAAGTCGTCAGAGAGGATTGTGGCTCGGTCTGTCACCGAAGGAAGCCAGGTGCGCCGCGTCTTGTGGCCATAGCGTCAGGATTGGCAGCTTGGGGCCGCCGTTTTAAGATTTGTAGCAGAGAGCCGCCGCAACGGAATAGTCATGGAAATGGATGCAAAAATAGTATTTGGTGAGTATTATATATGCTATTTGTTAATTATGATTGCATTAATTTTTGTTGTTTCAGGTACATTGAGTGGAATTAATTTAAGGTAAGTATTATATTGGTGTATATTTGTTTATATTGTTGCGTTTATTATTGTTTTTCAGGTACTTAAAGAGGAAGCTAGTCTGGGGTGAGTATTTTATTGCTTTTTTAATTGCGTTGATTTATTTGCTTTTCAGGTACGTTTTGTATGGGCTAAATTGGAGGCCCTTGTCGTTGTGTTATTGCAGCTAGAATGCCACGATTTTGGAGTCATCAAGTTTGCAATTAGATAAGTATTATATTATTAATATATATTTCCCAGTAATAGCTTGTGTTCCCTTGTTTCAATAGTTGAAGTCTTGGAAGCTGGAGCTGCGTGCTTGACGTCAGCAGGATGGAGCCGACTGTTATCGTCTGCTACTTTGTCTGTCCGGTTTTTTTAACTTTGTAGGTGGAGGTACGGAGACAGAATGAATTCTGTTCCGCATCCACAATTTATTTTGCCTTTGATTACATTTATGCAATATGTAGGTACAATTATTTGAATTTAGAGTTTAACATTGCATGGGGTGAGTTTGGGGCTTGGACATAGTTAGTATTAATGTAGTATTTTGTTAGTTTAAATTTCAACAGTAACATGGACTGGTAACATTTTAAAATTTGCATGGTTTGTTTACATTTAACAATTGGATTATTTTACAATAGATTTTGCAATTTTGACTATCATTGTTGTTTAATTTATTTATTTTCAGGTACCCCTGCCAGAAGGACAGGAGCGCCGAGTCGTTGGAATCGTCAGGAGTCATCACGGGCAGGCGCCTGTAGTGTGTTGGCTGTGATTTGTTGTGGCCGCTGGAGGAGCGCCGCTTGCAACGAGCTCGTCCCGGTCGGTGTTGCAAGCAGTTGCATAAGTTTTGAAGAAGCTAGAATCCCGCGCAGCCGTCATTGGGATGTAATGGAGCTGCTGTCAACATGGTGGTGGAAACGAAGGTTGCACGGTGCGCCGCGTCCTGTGGCCATTGCGTCGGGACTGGCAGCTAGGAGCTTCCAGATCAGGAAAAGTTGCCGAGGACCGCCGCATCGGAAGAGGTCATGGTGTTTCAGGATGTTCCGGGTCAAGGATTGTTGTCGGGGACCGTAGCAGCGATTTGGGCCATGGAATTGAATGTAAAGATAAATTTTAGGTAAGTATTACATTTGTTAATTGTTTTTGTGGTTTCATTGGTTTTCTTTTGTATTTTTCAGGGGCCCAGGCTGAACGATATTTGGAGGTAAGTATTATGTTTGTATTTGTTTATTTATATAGTTGTATTAATTATTGTTATTCAGGTGTGTTTTTTTTTTAAAGGCTGTTCTGAAGGTGGGTATTATGTTTGTTTTTAAATTGTATTAAATTTTTGTTTTTGTTTTGTTTTCAGGTGCGTTTGTAGCAGCTAATTTAGAGGCCGTCGTAGCTGTGATGCCGTGGTTTTTGGGTTCTTCAAGCTTGCGATTAATATGGAGGTGAGTATTAAATTTGTTGTTATAATTGCATTAATAAGTTTGTAATTATAATTGCATTAATATTTGTTTTTGTTTTCAGGTACATTTGTTGCAGCTTTTATTGAGGCCGTCGCAGCTGAGATCCCGTGGTTTTGAGTTCTTCACGTTTGAGATTAATCTGGAGGTAAGTATTGTGTTTGTTATTATAATTGCTTTAATATTTGTTTAAGTTTTAGGTACGTTTGTAGCAGCTGATATTAAAGCCGTCGCAGCTGGTATGCCAAGGTTTGCGATTAATCTAGAGGTAAGTATTGTGTTTGTTATTTTAATTTCATTAATATTTGTTTTTGTTTTCAGGTACCAGTTTGCGATTAGTCTGGAGGTAAGTATTAAGTTTGTAGTTATAATTGAATTAATATTTGTTTTAGTTTTCAGGTACGTTTGTAGCAGCTAATATTAAGGCCATCGCTGCTGGAATGCAATGGTTATGGATTCTACAAGTTTGCGATTAATCTGGAGGTAAGTATTATGTTTGTTTTTATAATTTCATTAATATTGGTTTATGTTTTGTAGTAGTTTGTAGTTATAATTGCATTAATATTTGTTTTAGTTTTCAGGTACGTTTGTAGCAGCTAATATTAAGGCCATCGCTGCTGGAATGCAATGGTTTTGGATTCTACAAGTTTGCGATTAATCTGGAGGTAAGTATTATGTTTGTTTTTATAATTTCATTAATATTGGTTTATGTTTTCAGGTGCGTTGGTTGCAGCTAATGTTATTTCCGTCGATTATAGTTTGTAGCTTGTATCTTAATAAATTAGGGATTAATTGTAAATAAATGTATTTTGGTTTTAATTGCTTTTATTAATTTGTGAAGACTGTTTATTTTGGTCAGCTTCGGGTTCGTAGTCTGGGATTACTATTTTGATTACAGTGGTGGGTTGTCCGAGCATTAATTCAAGAATTTCCTCTCTGGTCCTTAGTCCTTTTCTGAATTTTTTGAGATTAATATGGAGGTAGGTATTGTGTTTGTTATTATAATTGCTTTAATATTTGTTTAAGTTTTCAGGTACGTTTGTAGCAGCTGATATTAAAGCCGTCGCAGCTGGTATGCCAAGGTTTGCGATTAATCTAGAGGTAAGTATTGTGTTTGTTATTTTAATTTCATTAATATTTGTTTTTGTTTTCAGGTACCAGTTTGCGATTAGTCTGGAGGTAAGTATTAAGTTTGTAGTTATAATTGCATTAATATTTGTTTTAGTTTTCAGGTACGTTTGTAGCGGCTAATATTAAGGCCATCGCTGCTAAAATGCAATGGTTTTGGATTCTACAAGTTTGCGATTAATCTGGAGGTAAGTATTATGTTTGTTTTTATAATTTCATTAATATTGGTTTATGTTTTCAGGTGCGTTGGTTGCAGTTAATGTTATTTCCGTCGATTATAGTTTGTAGCTTGTATCTTAATAAATTAGTGATTAATTGTAAATAAATGTATTTTGGTTTTAATTGCTTTTATTAATTTGTGAAGACTGTTTATTTTGGTCAGCTTCGGGTTCGTAGTCTGGGATTACTATTTTGATTACAGTGGTGGGTTGTCCGAGCATAAATTCAAGAATTTCCTCTCTGGTCCTTAGTCCTTTTCTGAATTTTTTGAGATTAATCTGGAGGTAAGTATTGTGTTTGTTATTATAATTGCTTTAATATTTGTTTAAGTTTTCAGGTACGTTTGTAGCAGCTGATATTAAAGCCGTCTCAGCTGGTATGCCAAGGTCTAGAGGTAAGTATTGTGTTTGTTATTTTAATTTCATTAATATTTGTTTTTGTTTTCAGGTACCAGTTTGCGATTAGTCTGGAGGTAAGTATTAAGTTTGTAGTTATAATTGCATTAATATTTGTTTTAGTTTTCAGGTACGTTTGTAGCAGCTAATATTAGGGCCATCGCTGCTGGGATGCCGTGGCTTTGGATTCCACAAGTTTGCGATTAATCTGGAGGTAAGTATTATGTTTGTTGTTATAATTTCATTAATATTTGTTTATGTTTTCAGGTGCGTTGGGTGCAGCTAATGTTATATCAGTCGATTATAGTTTGTAGCTTGTATCTTAATAAATTATTAATTAATTGTAAATAAATGTATTTTGGTTTTAATTGCTTTTATTAATTTATGAAGACTGTTTATTTTGGTCAGTTTCGGGTTCGTAGTCTGGGATTACTATTTTGATTACAGAGGTGGGTTGTCCGAGCATTAATTCAAGAATTTCCTCTCTGGTCCTTAGTCCTTTTCTGAATAATTTGCTGTAATAATTTATTTCAAGTTCACACCATCTGTCTGGTGGTCCCTTCTCTAAAGCTTTTCTCCTATCGGCTTTTTCCTTTTCCACTCTCATTTTCTCAGCTATGGATTGCCTTATTTCTAATTCTTGGTCAGCAATCAGGAGGAGTGTTGGAAGGGTCTGTCTGTATTTGGTTCTCATTTTGACGACTATTTCAGCTTCCTCGTTTTTTGTATAATCATGTATGGAGCTATAGGTGGGTTCCGCAGGTGGTTTTGGTTGGTGTTGTTGAAGAGGCAGGAAATATTTTGAAAATTGCTTGGCGTATCTGCTTCTGCTTGGTTCCAGTCTGGTAGGCTTGTAGGCATTGATTAGGAGGTCATATATTAGAGGGTTTTCATGGTCAGTAAGGGAGTTGGCGTAGCGTTGGCTTGCTTTGTCAAAAATTTCCTCGAATGATTTAATGTTATAAATTGTCCTAATGGTTGCTTGTCTCGTATATCTGCTGGCGTTAATGATTCGTCTGATAAATTTGTTTTCCATTGTTTGAATTTTATTTGCTTGGGTGTCCGATACCAGAGAGCCCCATATTGCAATGGCGTAATGCCAGATTGGGGAGACAATTTGTTTCCAGAGGAGAACCTTTGCGTTTTTAGGTAGGTGGCTATTTTTTCCTACTAGCCATTCTAATTTTTTGTAAGCAGCTATAGTTTTTCCTTTTAGCAGCGTTATGTGTGCCCCAAAGGTCAGTTTTCTATCTAGCATGAGCCCGAGATAGCGTTGCTTGTTTAATTTGGCGGCTCTTTGTCCATTAATTGTTGGAGGAGTGTATGTATTTGTTACTTCTCTTTTTAGGGAGAAGAGAATGTGTCCAGTTTTTTTTGCATTAATTGCTATGTCCCATTTTTTTGACCATCTACAGAAAACATTAAGGTAATTTTGATTTAGGTTAATCGCAATATTGGTATATTTAGACCGGCTAAGAATTATGGTATCGTCTGCATATGTAGCTAAGATAGTATTTGTTTGGTTGTAATCGGGGAAGGATATGTGGCGCATATAGTCTTTTACGATTGGGTAGGGCATATCAGATGAGTATATTGAGTAGAGGACCGGGCCCAGTATGCTGCCCTGAGGAACTCCTGCTCTAATTTTACCTATCCTAGACGTCGTTTCACCGTCGATCCTGACAGAGAAGGTTCTATTAGATAAATAGTTTTCAAGTAGGTCAAATAGGTATCTGGGAATAAGTCTGGATAGTTTATATAGTAGGCCGTCGTGCCAGACTCTGTCAAAGGCTTCCGTAATGTCAAGGAAAGTGGCAGAGCAGACATCTTTCTCTTCAAAGGCTTTTAGAATAAATTGAGTCACCCTGGCTAGCTGATGTTCCGTTCCGTGGTCCTTTCTGAATCCGAATTGGTGGGATGGGATTGCTTTGGCAAAGTAATCAATGTCGTACAGTCGTTTCAGTAGTATTCTTTCGAGTAGTTTAGAAAGGCCAGAGAGTAAGCTAATTGGTCGGTAGGAATTTAGAGCAAAAGGTGATTTCCCTGGTTTGGGAATCATTGAGATGCTTGCGTGCTTCCATTTGTTTGGGAAATGTCCAATTTTCAGGATGTTGTTATAAATAAGTATTAGGTATAATCTGGCTTTGGTGGGTAGGTTTTTTAAGGTTTTGTTGTTAAGATTGTCAGTTCCTGGGGCTTTTTTTAATTCCAGTGAGTTTATCAGCTCATTTAGTTCGGCCAGCGTGACTGGCTTGAAGGTGCTGTTACCAGATTCGCCGTTCGTATCTAAAGATCTGAATTTTTCTAATTCACTTCTGACGAAATCCCTGTCTTTGGCGTCATTATTTTGATTTGGCTTGAAGCGGGACTCAAGGTGGGCTGCAAAAGCTTCAGCTTTTTCATCTAAGGTCCTGGTCCAGGGGTAGTCAGTTCTTAGGCGGTTGTCTTCATTGTCCTTTTTAATCGGCCAGCAGGGTCGGGGTTGCTTTTTGATTGTGTTTGTAGTTTTCCATAGTTTTTGCATTCTATATCGGTCGGTGGTATCAATGTCCTGAAGGTTGCGGTTGAGGAGTTTAAGTTTGAGCTTTCTGATTTCTTTAGACAGTCTATTTTGCACGTTTTTAAACCATCTTCGGGCTTCGTCAGTTCCTACTGCCCTAAAGATTCTATTTAGCTCCTTTTTCTCCTCTAGTAACCTTTTAGTAGCATCATCTAGTCTTAGCTTTGTGGGTCTTCTTGAGGAGTTGTAGTTGCGCAATAATTGGGGGCGATTTGATGGGGTGGCTTCATTGGCTGCTGATTTTATATTGTTGATAAGAATGTCTATGCAATCGTCAATGTCCTGTCCTGTGCGTATTTCCGTATTTAGTAATATTTTGTTTTCTAGATTTTTCTTGAATTTCGTGAGATTTGTTCTTTTTTGTATAATTGCATTGTTTGTTGTGTTATTGAGTTGCCAGTCGGTGTCGTCGGGACATATGACTATTTGGATAGGGAGGTGGTCCGAGCTGAGTTCATCTGTAGAGTAGGTTTTTAGACTTTGAGTGTGGAAGCCCTTGCAGATTGCAAAGTCCAATGCAGAGGGCTGTTTTTTCTTGTCAAAAGGAAAGTGTGTGGCTTGGCCGGTGGCCACTATGTCAAGGTCTTTTCTTGCAAGGATTGACTGAGACAGGGATCTTCCCTTAGCGCAAGATAAATAGTTACCCCAGAGTCTGTGTTTGCAGTTCCAATCGCCGCCAAGTACAAATTTAGTTTTTCCGTCGAGGAGCATGTCAAAGTGGTTAAAAAGCTTTGAGAATTGCTCAGTGGTCCATTTAAATACAGGTGGGCAGTATATTGGGGCAACAATTGTCATGTTTGCGCGTATGCGACTTGAAGGTATAAGTGCTATGGGTGCGCTTTGCAAGAAATCAGTCTCTATTGGATTAAGGCAGGTGTGTCGAACGTTTTGATTGATGATGGTAGCCGTGCCGCCTTTTCTGTGTGAAGTAGGGTTTTGTGCTAGGTATGTGTGGAAACCTTTGAAGTTTAGTGCGTTGGAATTTCGCTCTAACCTGGTTTCTGTTACTAGCATAATTTGGATACCTTCTTTTTTAATGTAGGCCTCCAGTTCATTTGTTTTATTAGTAATTCCGCATGCGTTCCAATATCCTATTTTAAGGGTATTGAAAGATTGTCCGTTGTTTAGATTTATAGTCATAGTGAGAGTTTAATTTGCGTTAAGGATTTGAAGATTCAGGAGGTCATGAGGTGTGCTAAGGTAGGCTCTTTGTTAGATTCGAGGCACTTGAATAAAAGTTCCATTAGGCTGTCAATTTTCTTTTCAATATTTTCCACTCGTAGTGTAAGACTTTTACTGTGGTGGTCAGAGGGACTTTTTTGCGGATTAGAGTGAGTGTCCATAGGCGTGGGGATGTTGTCTTCTATAATCCTTGGCTTAAGGAATGCTCTGGCAGCTCTGCTGGTGGTCGGCGGGCTGCCATCGTCTACTCTCCTTATGTTTGTTGTCTTTTCTTCGGGCTCATGGTCCTTGCGTTCACGTCTTGCTTTGCGGAGCTTGTCCTGGAAGCGTTCCAGGTGCCTTTGTGCCGGGTTGCTCGTCATGTTAGGTCGTCGTGAATTTGGCTTATCTTTGGGATTGATCGTGCCTTTATTGGAGACATTGTCTGGATGGCGGCGCCATTTACTCAGTCGCTTCTGGATGGCCAAGTTGTGGGAAGATAGGCGAGGCTGGATTTGCCTTTCATCGTTTCTGTTTTGCCGGAAAGGGTTCTTCCAAAATGCTCTTGTTGTGTTTTGACGGGATTCAGCTGTTGTCCTATTGAATAATGATGAGCTGAAAGGCAGCCGGGGGGTGTTGTTGCGAGAGGGAGGGTACTGTCGACCATAGTTGTTTGTGTTAGCATCCTTGATTGTCCGTATTTTGTTGATGTTGATGTTGTTAACTGCCAGTTTTCGTTTTTCAGCCTTATAAGCAGGGCATCCCTTATACGCACTTATATGCTCTCCAGAGCAGTTAGCGCAGGTGGCGGGTGTGGATTTTGGTTTGGTGCAATAGGATGACAGGTGATCGCCAGCGCATTTCATGCATCTTGGTGGCCTCATGCATGAGTTTTTGGCATGCCTGTAGCCCTGGCATCTGTAGCACTGGACCGGCTCCCGTGTCCTGTTTTTTCTTTCAATGTCTACCCTTTGCCCACCAATTTGTTTAAGTGAGATAATTTTGTCATGACTGCCGTCCTGGGCCATGACGATCTCCACTTCAAACATGCGCATGGGGCCACCTGTAGCCGGATTCGTCATATTACTGACGAAGCGCGCAGAGAAACCGAGCTTCAGCAACTCCTGAACAATCCACGAGCATGGAGTGGAGTGGTGGAGATGTCTGATTACTACTCGGAAACCTCTCTCGGACTTTGGCTGGTTGGTGGATAGAGGGAAGCCGTTGGCTGTAAGGACATCTTTGATTTTTTGGTAGGCGGTCATGTCCTTGGCCTGGATCCTGACCCCGTTCCCTTCAATTGCCCTAGTGGTGTAGCTGGAGACTCCTGCTGTATAATTTAACTTTTCTAGTAGCGGGACAATTTCTTTGATATCGTTGACGATTATGGGAGGTGCTCTGCGGCTTTTAGGCACAAGTTTCCAAGGTGGCAGCTCTGCATCTGTGTTTTGAGGGGGAGGCGTCGTTTCGCTGCGAGCAGGATCATTGATGCTGCAGGGTAACGGCTGGTGGGGGGGACGATTCCTGGTTTTAGATTCCTCATATACAGATTTGGCTGCCTTACTTTGGAAAACGGGTGTGGTGAGGGGGGGGAAAATGCTGGGAGATTCGAAATTGTAGTTCGCGCATAGTCTTTTATTTGGCGTCTTGAAGCTGGAGCAATCTAAGTCGTCATTAGTCCTCTTGGCCGGGGTTTTTGTAGTAGGGGCCGGAACTGAGGGTGCCACAAAGGTTGGACCTGTTCCAGCAACCACTTCCGAGAAACTCATGGGCTGCACGTCTGGGCTCCTGGAAGGTGATTTGAATAAATCCCGCTTAGCAGTAGGCCGACTAAGGGTGCGGGCTGTTGTTTGATTCACCACAGAGGGCATGGCGCTGTTGTTTGGTTTTAATTTTAAAACGCCCTGAGCATCGGGGCGTAAAGAAGCATTCCTTTGGTGAGTTTTTCAACTTTACTGGTGGAGGTACGGAGACAGAATGACTTCTGTTCCGCATCCACAATTTATTTTGCCTTTGATTACATTTTGTGCAATATATAGGTACAATTATTTGAATTTAGAATTTAACATTGCATGAGGTGAGTTGGGGATTTGGACATAGTTAGTATTTAATATTTAGTTAGTATTTTTTTTTTTTGCTTTAGGCTTAGATTATAGACAGAAACATGGACTGGTTTTTTAACTTTGTAGGTGGAGGTACGGAGACAGAATGAATTCTGTTCCGCATCCACAATTTATTTTGCCTTTGATTACATTTATGCAATATGTAGGTACAATTATTTGAATTTAGAGTTTAACATTGCATGGGGTGAGTTTGGGGCTTGGACATAGTTAGTATTAATGTAGTATTTTGTTAGTTTAAATTTCAACAGTAACATGGACTGGTAACATTTTAAAATTTGCATGGTTTGTTTACATTTAACAATTGGATTATTTTACAATAGATTTTGCAATTTTGACTATCATTGTTGTTTAATTTATTTATTTTCAGGTACCCCTGCCAGAAGGACAGGAGCGCCGAGTCGTTGGAATCGTCAGGAGTCATCACGGGCAGGCGCCTGTAGTGTGTTGGCTGTGATTTGTAGTGGCCGCTGGAGGAGCGCCGCTTGCAACGAGCTCGTCCCGGTCGGTGTTGCAAGCAGTTGCATAAGTTTTGAAGAAGCTAGAATCCCGCGCAGCCGTCATTGGGATGTAATGGAGCTGCTGTCAACATGGTGGTGGAAACGAAGGTTGCACGGTGCGCCGCGTCCTGTGGCCATTGCGTCGGGACTGGCAGCTAGGAGCTTCCGGATCAGGAAAAGTTGCCGAGGACCGCCGCATCGGAAGAGGTCATGGTGTTTCAGGATGTTCCGGGTCAAGGATTGTTGTCGGGGACCGTAGCAGCGATTTGGGCCATGGAATTGAATGTAAAGATAAATTTTAGGTAAGTATTACATTTGTTAATTGTTTTTGTGGTTTCATTGGTTTTCTTTTGTATTTTTCAGGGGCCCAGGCTGAACGATATTTGGAGGTAAGTATTATGTTTGTATTTGTTTATTTATATAGTTGTATTAATTATTGTTATTCAGGTGTGTTTTTTTTTTTAAAGGCTGTTCTGAGGGTGGGTATTATGTTTGTTTTTAAATTGTATTAAATTTTTGTTTTTGTTTTGTTTTCAGGTGCGTTTGTAGCAGCTAATTTAGAGGCCGTCGTAGCTGTGATGCCGTGGTTTTTGGGTTCTTCAAGCTTGCGATTAATATGGAGGTGAGTATTAAATTTGTTGTTATAATTGCATTAATAAGTTTGTAATTATAATTGCATTAATATTTGTTTTTGTTTTCAGGTACATTTGTTGCAGCTTTTATTGAGGCCGTCGCAGCTGAGATCCCGTGGTTTTGAGTTCTTCACGTTTGAGATTAATCTGGAGGTAAGTATTGTGTTTGTTATTATAATTGCTTTAATATTTGTTTAAGTTTTCAGGTACGTTTGTAGCAGCTGATATTAAAGCCGTCGCAGCTGGTATGCCAAGGTTTGCGATTAATCTAGAGGTAAGTATTGTGTTTGTTATTTTAATTTCATTAATATTTGTTTTTGTTTTCAGGTACCAGTTTGCGATTAGTCTGGAGGTAAGTATTAAGTTTGTAGTTATAATTGCATTAATATTTGTTTTAGTTTTCAGGTACGTTTGTAGCAGCTAATATTAAGGCCATCGCTGCTGGAATGCAATGGTTATGGATTCTACAAGTTTGCGATTAATCTGGAGGTAAGTATTATGTTTGTTTTTATAATTTCATTAATATTGGTTTATGTTTTGTAGTAGTTTGTAGTTATAATTGCATTAATATTTGTTTTAGTTTTCAGGTACGTTTGTAGCAGCTAATATTAAGGCCATCGCTGCTGGAATGCAATGGTTTTGGATTCTACAAGTTTGCGATTAATCTGGAGGTAAGTATTATGTTTGTTTTTATAATTTCATTAATATTGGTTTATGTTTTCAGGTGCGTTGGTTGCAGCTAATGTTATTTCCGTCGATTATAGTTTGTAGCTTGTATCTTAATAAATTAGGGATTAATTGTAAATAAATGTATTTTGGTTTTAATTGCTTTTATTAATTTGTGAAGACTGTTTATTTTGGTCAGCTTCGGGTTCGTAGTCTGGGATTACTATTTTGATTACAGTGGTGGGTTGTCCGAGCATTAATTCAAGAATTTCCTCTCTGGTCCTTAGTCCTTTTCTGAATTTTTTGAGATTAATATGGAGGTAGGTATTGTGTTTGTTATTATAATTGCTTTAATATTTGTTTAAGTTTTCAGGTACGTTTGTAGCAGCTGATATTAAAGCCGTCGCAGCTGGTATGCCAAGGTTTGCGATTAATCTAGAGGTAAGTATTGTGTTTGTTATTTTAATTTCATTAATATTTGTTTTTGTTTTCAGGTACCAGTTTGCGATTAGTCTGGAGGTAAGTATTAAGTTTGTAGTTATAATTGCATTAATATTTGTTTTAGTTTTCAGGTACGTTTGTAGCGGCTAATATTAAGGCCATCGCTGCTAAAATGCAATGGTTTTGGATTCTACAAGTTTACGATTAATCTGGAGGTAAGTATTATGTTTGTTTTTATAATTTCATTAATATTGGTTTATGTTTTCAGGTGCGTTGGTTGCAGTTAATGTTATTTCCGTCGATTATAGTTTGTAGCTTGTATCTTAATAAATTAGGGATTAATTGTAAATAAATGTATTTTGGTTTTAATTGCTTTTATTAATTTGTGAAGACTGTTTATTTTGGTCAGCTTCGGGTTCGTAGTCTGGGATTACTATTTTGATTACAGTGGTGGGTTGTCCGAGCATAAATTCAAGAATTTCCTCTCTGGTCCTTAGTCCTTTTCTGAATTTTTTGAGATTAATGTGGAGGTAAGTATTGTGTTTGTTATTATAATTGCTTTAATATTTGTTTAAGTTTTCAGGTACGTTTGTAGCAGCTGATATTAAAGCCGTCTCAGCTGGTATGCCAAGGTCTAGAGGTAAGTATTGTGTTTGTTATTTTAATTTCATTAATATTTGTTTTTGTTTTCAGGTACCAGTTTGCGATTAGTCTGGAGGTAAGTATTAAGTTTGTAGTTATAATTGCATTAATATTTGTTTTAGTTTTCAGGTACGTTTGTAGCAGCTAATATTAAGGCCATCGCTGCTGGGATGCCGTGGCTTTGGATTCCACAAGTTTGCGATTAATCTGGAGGTAAGTATTATGTTTGTTGTTATAATTTCATTAATATTTGTTTATGTTTTCAGGTGCGTTGGGTGCAGCTAATGTTATATCAGTCGATTATAGTTTGTAGCTTGTATCTTAATAAATTATTAATTAATTGTAAATAAATGTATTTTGGTTTTAATTGCTTTTATTAATTTATGAAGACTGTTTATTTTGGTCAGTTTCGGGTTCGTAGTCTGGGATTACTATTTTGATTACAGAGGTGGGTTGTCCGAGCATTAATTCAAGAATTTCCTCTCTGGTCCTTAGTCCTTTTCTGAATAATTTGCTGTAATAATTTATTTCAAGTTCACACCATCTGTCTGGTGGTCCCTTCTCTAAAGCTTTTCTCCTATCGGCTTTTTCCTTTTCCACTCTCATTTTCTCAGCTATGGATTGCCTTATTTCTAATTCTTGGTCAGCAATCAGGAGGAGTGTTGGAAGGGTCTGTCTGTATTTGGTTCTCATTTTGACGACTATTTCAGCTTCCTCGTTTTTTGTATAATCATGTATGGAGCTATAGGTGGGTTCCGCAGGTGGTTTTGGTTGGTGTTGTTGAAGAGGCAGGAAATATTTTGAAAATTGCTTGGCGTATCTGCTTCTGCTTGGTTCCAGTCTGGTAGGCTTGTAGGCATTGATTAGGAGGTCATATATTAGAGGGTTTTCATGGTCAGTAAGGGAGTTGGCGTAGCGTTGGCTTGCTTTGTCAAAAATTTCCTCGAATGATTTAATGTTATAAATTGTCCTAATGGTTGCTTGTCTCGTATATCTGCTGGCGTTAATGATTCGTCTGATAAATTTGTTTTCCATTGTTTGAATTTTATTTGCTTGGGTGTCCGATACCAGAGAGCCCCATATTGCAATGGCGTAATGCCAGATTGGGGAGACAATTTGTTTCCAGAGGAGAACCTTTGCGTTTTTAGGTAGGTGGCTATTTTTTCCTACTAGCCATTCTAATTTTTTGTAAGCAGCTATAGTTTTTCCTTTTAGCAGCGTTATGTGTGCCCCAAAGGTCAGTTTTCTATCTAGCATGAGCCCGAGATAGCGTTGCTTGTTTAATTTGGCGGCTCTTTGTCCATTAATTGTTGGAGGAGTGTATGTATTTGTTTCTTCTCTTTTTAGGGAGAAGAGAATGTGTCCAGTTTTTTTTGCATTAATTGCTATGTCCCATTTTTTTGACCATCTACAGAAAACATTAAGGTAATTTTGATTTAGGTTAATCGCAATATTGGTATATTTAGACCGGCTAAGAATTATGGTATCGTCTGCATATGTAGCTAAGATAGTATTTGTTTGGTTGTAATCGGGGAAGGATATGTGGCGCATATAGTCTTTTACGATTGGGTAGGGCATATCAGATGAGTATATTGAGTAGAGGACCGGGCCCAGTATGCTGCCCTGAGGAACTCCTGCTCTAATTTTACCTATCCTAGACGTCGTTTCACCGTCGATCCTGACAGAGAAGGTTCTATTAGATAAATAGTTTTCAAGTAGGTCAAATAGGTATCTGGGAATAAGTCTGGATAGTTTATATAGTAGGCCGTCGTGCCAGACTCTGTCAAAGGCTTCCGTAATGTCAAGGAAAGTGGCAGAGCAGACATCTTTCTCTTCAAAGGCTTTTAGAATAAATTGAGTCACCCTGGCTAGCTGATGTTCCGTTCCGTGGTCCTTTCTGAATCCGAATTGGTGGGATGGGATTGCTTTGGCAAAGTAATCAATGTCGTACAGTCGTTTCAGTAGTATTCTTTCGAGTAGTTTAGAAAGGCCAGAGAGTAAGCTAATTGGTCGGTAGGAATTTAGAGCAAAAGGTGATTTCCCTGGTTTGGGAATCATTGAGATGCTTGCGTGCTTCCATTTGTTTGGGAAATGTCCAATTTTCAGGATGTTGTTATAAATAAGTATTAGGTATAATCTGGCTTTGGTGGGTAGGTTTTTTAAGGTTTTGTTGTTAAGATTGTCAGTTCCTGGGGCTTTTTTTAATTCCAGTGAGTTTATCAGCTCATTTAGTTCGGCCAGCGTGACTGGCTTGAAGGTGCTGTTACCAGATTCGCCGTTCGTATCTAAAGATCTGAATTTTTCTAATTCACTTCTGACGAAATCCCTGTCTTTGGCGTCATTATTTTGATTTGGCTTGAAGCGGGACTCAAGGTGGGCTGCAAAAGCTTCAGCTTTTTCATCTAAGGTCCTGGTCCAGGGGTAGTCAGTTCTTAGGCGGTTGTCTTCATTGTCCTTTTTAATCGGCCAGCAGGGTCGGGGTTGCTTTTTGATTGTGTTTGTAGTTTTCCATAGTTTTTGCATTCTATATCGGTCGGTGGTATCAATGTCCTGAAGGTTGCGGTTGAGGAGTTTAAGTTTGAGCTTTCTGATTTCTTTAGACAGTCTATTTTGCACGTTTTTAAACCATCTTCGGGCTTCGTCAGTTCCTACTGCCCTAAAGATTCTATTTAGCTCCTTTTTCTCCTCTAGTAACCTTTTAGTAGCATCATCTAGTCTTAGCTTTGTGGGTCTTCTTGAGGAGTTGTAGTTGCGCATTAATTGGGGGCGATTTGATGGGGTGGCTTCATTGGCTGCTGATTTTATATTGTTGATAAGAATGTCTATGCAATCGTCAATGTCCTGTCCTGTGCGTATTTCCGTATTTAGTAATATTTTGTTTTCTAGATTTTTCTTGAATTTCGTGAGATTTGTTCTTTTTTGTATAATTGCATTGTTTGTTGTGTTATTGAGTTGCCAGTCGGTGTCGTCGGGACATATGACTATTTGGATAGGGAGGTGGTCCGAGCTGAGTTCATCTGTAGAGTAGGTTTTTAGACTTTGAGTGTGGAAGCCCTTGCAGATTGCAAAGTCCAATGCAGAGGGCTGTTTTTTCTTGTCAAAAGGAAAGTGTGTGGCTTGGCCGGTGGCCACTATGTCAAGGTCTTTTCTTGCAAGGATTGACTGAGACAGGGATCTTCCCTTAGCGCAAGATAAATAGTTACCCCAGAGTCTGTGTTTGCAGTTCCAATCGCCGCCAAGTACAAATTTAGTTTTTCCGTCGAGGAGCATGTCAAAGTGGTTAAAAAGCTTTGAGAATTGCTCAGTGGTCCATTTAAATACAGGTGGGCAGTATATTGGGGCAACAATTGTCATGTTTGCGCGTATGCGACTTGAAGGTATAAGTGCTATGGGTGCGCTTTGCAAGAAATCAGTCTCTATTGGATTAAGGCAGGTGTGTCGAACGTTTTGATTGATGATGGTAGCCGTGCCGCCTTTTCTGTGTGAAGTAGGGTTTTGTGCTAGGTATGTGTGGAAACCTTTGAAGTTTAGTGCGTTGGAATTTCGCTCTAACCAAAATTACTTTGTAGGTGGAGGTACGGAGACAGAATGAATTCTGTTCCGCATCCACAACTTTATTTTGCCTTTGATTACAATAAATGCAATATGTAGGTACAATAATTTGAATTTTTGAGTTTAACATAGCATGGGGTGAGTTTGGGGCTTGGACATAGTTAGTATTAATTTTAAGTTAGTATTTTGTAGGCAAGGATTTCAGACATTGATATGATTGGTAACATTATCAGCTTGCATGTTTGTTTACATTTTTAAAATGAAATTATTTTGCAATAAACATTAAAATTTTAGACTAACATTGTTTTGTTTATTTCTTTTCAGGTACCCCCATCAGAAGGACAGGAGCACCGCGTCGCAGAGAGCCTCAGGAGTCATCACAGGTAAGTTTTGTTGCATTTTGGCGGTGGTCTGTTGCGGCCGCTGGAAGTGGGCTTTTTTTTTTTACTTTGTAGGTGGAGGTACGGAGACAGAATGAATTCTGTTCCGCATCCACAACTTTATTTTGCCTTTGATTACAATAAATGCAATATGTAGGTACAATAATTTGAATTTTTTTTTTAACTTTGTAGGTGGAGGTACGGAGACAGAATGAATTCTGTTCCGCATCCACAACTTTATTTTGCCTTTGATTACAATAAATGCAATATGTAGGTACAATAATTTGAATTTTTGAGTTTAACATAGCATGGGGTGAGTTTGGGGCTTGGACATAGTTTGTTAGTATTAAATTTAAGTTAGTATTTTATATGCATGGATTTCAGACATTGACATGATTGGTAACATTATCAGCTTGCATGTTTTGTTTACATTTATAAAATGAAATTATTTTGCAAAAAACATTAAAATTTTAGACTAACATTGTTTTATTTATTTCTTTTCAGGTACCCCCATCAGAAGGACAGGAGCACCGCGTCGCAGAGAGCCTCAGGAGTCATCACAGGTAAGTTTTGTTGCATTATGGCAGTGGTCTGTTGCGGCCGCTGGAAGTGGGCCACTTGCAACAATTTTGTCCGGCCGGCGATTGCAGGTTAGTTGTTCTTGGTATCGGCATCCATCGCTGCCGTCATTTGGTGAGTATAAGTTGTATCGTCAGTGGCAGTTTTATGCAATTGTTTGAATATATTGCAGATAAAATTGCCGTTCGTCAGGAAGAGGAGTTGCAATGAGTTGCCCCACGCAGCTGTCATTGCATTTTTTGAGAGCTGCTGTCTATATGGTGGTGGAGTCGTCTCGTGGCGAAGAAGTCGTCAGAGAGGATTGTGGCTCGGTCTGTCACCGAAGGAAGCCAGGTGCGCCGCGTCTTGTGGCCATAGCGTCAGGATTGGCAGCTTGGGGCCGCCGTTTTAAGATTTGTAGCAGAGAGCCGCCGCAACGGAATAGTCATGGAAATGGATGCAAAAATAGTATTTGGTGAGTATTATATATGCTATTTGTTAATTATGATTGCATTAATTTTTGTTGTTTCAGGTACATTGAGTGGAATTAATTTAAGGTAAGTATTATATTGGTGTATATTTGTTTATATTGTTGCGTTTATTATTGTTTTTCAGGTACTTAAAGAGGAAGCTAGTCTGGGGTGAGTATTTTATTGCTTTTTTAATTGCGTTGATTTATTTGCTTTTCAGGTACGTTTTGTATGGGCTAAATTGGAGGCCCTTGTCGTTGTGTTATTGCAGCTAGAATGCCACGATTTTGGAGTCATCAAGTTTGCAATTAGATAAGTATTATATTATTAATATATATTTCCCAGTAATAGCTTGTGTTCCCTTGTTTCAATAGTTGAAGTCTTGGAAGCTGGAGCTGCGTGCTTGACGTCAGCAGGATGGAGCCGACTGTTATCGTCTGCTACTTTGTCTGTCCGGTTTGTTGTTATTTATGTGTCCTTGGGTAGTTTTTGTATCGCATTCTTATTTATTTTCCTTTCATTGCAGGTTAGGAGAGAATTCGTCGATGATGCAGAACAGGGGAGAAATATAAAATTTGAGGACAAGTTTTGCAGCATAAAGGTGTGGCATCTGCGCCACGCAGATGGTCTTTATTTATGCATTGGCGTCAGGAGGTGGAGACGGCATCATAAAATTGTCAGATATTTGTATCTATAATCGCAAAAGTTGGCGATTTTGTTTTGCTTTAACGGGGCCCGTCTCCTGGTTTACGTGTGCGTCATCGGCAGGATGAGGCCGGATTTTTGTATTTGCTGGTTTGCCTGTCCGGTTTGTATCTTTCTGTGTGTCCTTGATTAATTTTGTATTCTGTTATTATTAATTTTCCTTTCCACACAGATTATCAGGAAATCATTGAAGAAACGGTACTGAGGAAATTTATACAATTTGGAGACGGATTTTAATTCTTTTTAATATGATGTCAGCTCCGGGATTGTGATCCTTTTTTTTTTTTTTTTTTTTTTTTTAAATATTCTCAGCGCCTGTTGGTGCTGTCATTTTATTGTACTCTGATTTTGTTTTAAAATATATAGTTACAATTTATGGCATTTTACAGTTTTGGATCGGCGGCGATTGTGCGCACCATGGTTATGAGAGCTATTTAAGAATTTCAATTTCGAGGAAAATTTTTGATTTGCTTGGCGGCAGTTATACGCGCCATGATTTAAATTGGAATCTAAGATTTAGGATTTTACGTTAAGTTAGCCTTAGCTTATGGTAGTTACAATTTTTATAGGTACTAGTAGTTTAGGTAGTAGTTTTAAGTTTAAGTAATATAGTAAGAAGAAAATTTGTAGTATTATGGGGAAAGATTTTAGGTGGATGTATATTCTAAAGCTAAAATGTTGTGGCATAGGATTCCAGCGATGAGACTCTAGCAGATGGCGGTGACGACGAGCAGTTGCTATCATCCGAGGAGATAGATAGCACTGTTGCCCATCCTTCACTTTGGTCTCCATTATTTTTTAACTTTACTGGTGGAGGTACGGAGACAGAATGAGTTCTGTTCCGCATCCACAATTTATTTTGCCTTTGATTACAGTGTGTGTAATATATAGAACAATTATTTGAAATTTCGAATTTTACATTGCATGGGGTGAGTTTGGGGCTTGGACATAGTTAGTATTTAATGTTAAGTTAGTATTTTTTTTGTAGGCTTTAGATTATAGTCAAAGACATGGACTGGTTACATTATCGTCTTGCATGTTTTGTTTACATTAATAAAATGTAATGATTTTACGAAAAACATTGAAATTTAGGACTAACATTGTATAATTTGTTTCTTTTCAGATACCCCCGCCAGAAGGACGGAAGCATCGAGTCGCTGTGGAGCCTTAGGAGTCATTACAGGTGAGTTTTTGTTGCATTTTGGCAGTCGTCTATTGCGGCCGTTGGAAGTGGGCCGCTGGCAACAAGTGTGTCCGGCCGGAGTTGCAGGTGATTTGTTCTCGGTTTCAGCATCCCTCGCCGCCGTCATTTGGTGAGTATCAATTGTATCGTCAGTGGCAGTTTTATGCAATTGTTTGAGTATGTTGCAGATAGAATTGCCGTTCATCAGGAAGAGGAGTTGCGATGTGTTGCCCCACGCAGCTGTCATTGCATTTTTTGAGAGCTGCTGGCTATATGGTGGAGGAGTCGTCTCGTGGCAAAGAAGTCGTCAGAGAGGATTGTGGCTCGGTCTATCACCGAGAGAAGCCAGGTGCGCCGCATCTTGTGACCCTGTCGCCAGGTGTGGCAGCTTGGGGCCGCCGGTTCGAGATTTGTTGCAGAGGGCCGCCGCGAAGAAATAGGCATGGAAATGGATGCAAAAATAGTGTTTGGTAAGTATTATATATGTTATCAGTTTTTTATGATTGCATTAATTTTTGTTTTTTCAGGTACGTTGAGTGGATTTTAATTTAAGGTAAGTATTATATTTGGGTATAAATGTTTATATAATTGCGTTTATTATTGTTTTTCAGGTACTTAAAGGAAGCTTGTCTGGGGTGAGTATTGAGTAGCTTTTATAATTGCGTTGATTTTGTTTTTGCTTTTCAGGTACGTTTTGTAGGAGCTGACTTGGATGATCTTTGTTATTGTGCAAATTGCAGCTGGAATGCCACGGTTTTGGAGTCATCAAGTTGTCAATTAGATAAGTATTATATTATAAATATATTTATCCCAGTAATAGCTTGTGTTCCCTTGTTTCAATAGTTGGAGTCCTAGAAGCTGGAGCTGCGTGCTTGTCGTCAGCAGGATGGAGCCGTTCACTAGCCTCTGCTACTTTGTCTGTCCGGTTTGTTATTATTTCTGTGTCCTTGAGTAATTTTTGTATCGCATTCTTATTTATTTTCCTTTCATTGCAGGTTAGGAGAGAATTAGTCGAGGATACAAAACTGAGGAGAAATATACAATTTAAGGACAAATTTTTCAGCATATTGATGTGGCATCTGTGCCACGCAAATGATCCTTATTTGTGCAATGGCGTCAGGAGATGGAGACGGCATCATAAAATTGTCAACTTTTTGTGTTTATAATCGCGAAAATTGGCGATTTTATTTTGCTTTTGCGGTGCCTGTCTCTTGTTGTCGGTTGCGTTGAAGGATTTACGTGCGTGGCGTCAGGATGATGGAATCGCATATCTGTATCTGCTTGTTTACCTCGCAAGTTTTACGTTTTTCTGTGAGTCCTTTATTAATTTTGCATCATATTCTTATTGATTTTCCTTTCTTTACAGGTTATCGGAAAATAATTGAACGTACCATACTGCGGAAAATTATGCATTTTAGAGACGGATTTTGAGACTTTTTAAAAAATGGTGTCAGCTCCGCGCTAGTGATCCTTAAACGTGCAGTGGCATCAAGAGGTGGAGACGGCGTCGTAAAGTTGTCAATTTTTTGGGTTTATAATCGCGATAGCTGCCGGTTTTGTTTTTCTATTGTGGAGACCGCCTCTTCTTGTAGGTTGCATTGGATCACCATTAGGCTGTGGTCAAGGAGGTAAGAGCAATATTTGATTGTTTTGTTTAATTTTTTATTGGTTAATTGTTTTGTTTTCAGGTTTTAGCGTCAATTAATGTAGGCGCTCGTCGTTCTGGGATCGGCCCGTCTATTGCAGCGCAGCATGCAAGTAGGTTGTATCGGTGATAAGAGATACTACCAGGGACTGTGTGGCAAGAAGATTCAGGTAAGTGACGTTGTGCATAAATTGCTGCGGCGAGTCGCCTCTTATTCATCATGTTTCTGCCACACTAATCCTTTTCATATCGATCTACCGATTCGTCGATTATGTCCTGGTTGATTTTCCCCGCATCGTTTCGTCAGGTTCAGCTAGAGTGCGTTGTCTTAGGCTTGTTCATCCGGATGCGTTGAGGTGAGAGTATTGTTTATGTTTTATTGCGATTATCTAATTGAATTTATATTCCAGGAAAGTTAGGCTGGGTCGAGGAAGGTGATGACCTTGCATGAGTTTGGGAGCAGACTGACGTGCGCTTTTCATCGGATATAGATGTCGTTAGAATAGATATAAAGAGATGTGGGTTTAAATGGATGTTTCCATGTCAAGATTGTAATCTCTTCCTTGTATGATTAAGGCCAATAAACTGTCAATTTTCTTCTCTAAATTGTCGACTCTTTTTGCTAGGTTTGAAGTGTGGTCGTCCGAGAAGCCTTTTTGTGAGTTAGGATTGGAGTTCCTTGGCGATTGCATGGCTTCATCTATGAGTCTTGACTTGAAGCTGGCTCTAGCAGCCCTGCTGGTGGTAGGAGGGCTGTCGTTGCTAAAATGTATGGGGTTTGGAGTACCTTTTTCAGGTTCCTGGTCATTTTCTTCGCTCCTTTGTTTTCGGAGCATGTCCTGATAATTTTCTAGGTGTCTTTGCGCTGGGTTGCTTGTCTTGGGTACTATTCTTGGCTTTGCATTGTTTTTTGAAGTTGTCCTACCCTTTTTGGGTATCTTGTTAGTGTTTCGTCGCCATTTATTCAGCCGCGTCTGAATGGCAGTGTCATGGGAGGAAAAACGTGGCCTTCTGTCATTCATATTTTGTCGGAAAGGATTAAACACCGACTTTCTGGCAGCCTCCTGGCGTGCTTCAGCAATTGATTTGCTCAGGATTGCTGAGCTGTGTGGCAGCCGTGGGGTGTTGTTGCGTGGGGGAGGGCCTTGACGTCTATAAAAGTTATTGGTTGCGTCTTTAATTGTTCGTATTTTATTTGTGTCAATGTTGTTTGCCGCAAGCTTTTGTTTTTCGGCCTTGTAAACGGGGCATCCCTTGTATGCACTAATGTGCTCTCCAGAGCAGTTGACGCAGGTAGCAGGGGTGGTTCTTGGCTTGGTGCAAACGGTTGACAGGTGATCGCCGGCGCATTTCATGCATCTTGGTGGTCTCATGCATGAGTTTTTGGCGTGCCTGTAGCCCTGGCATCTGTGGCATTGGACCGGCTCCCGTGTCCTGTTTTTTCTTTCGATATCCACCTTTTGCCCGCCGATTTGTTTGAGTGAGATGATTTTGTCATGACTGCCGTCCTTGGCCATGACGATCTCCACTTCAAACATTCGCATGGGACCACCTGTAGCCGGATTCGTCATATTTCTGACGAAGCGCGCTGAGAATCCGAGCTTCAGCAACTCATCAACAATCCACGAACATGGAGTGGAGTGGTGGAGATGTCTGATTACTACTCGGAAGCCCCTCTCGAACTTTGGCTGGTTGGTGAATAGGGGAAAGCCGTTTGCTGTAAGGACATCTTTGATTTTGTGGTAGGCGGTCATGTCCTTGGCCTGAATCCTGACCCCGTTCCCTTCAGTTGCCCTGGTAGTGTAGCTGGAGACTCCTGCTGTATAGTTTAGTTTTTCCAGAAGCGGGACAATTTCTTTGACGTCGTCAACGAGTATGGGTGGTGCTCTGCAGCTTAGTGGCACAAGTTTCCAAGGTGGCAGCTCAGCATCTGTATTTTGTAGGGGAGCCGTCGTTACGCTGCGTGCAGGAGCATTGGTGCTGCAGAGTGAAGGCTGGTGTGAGTGTAGTTTCCTAGTTTTGGATTCCTCATATACAGATTTGGCTGCCTTGCTTTGGAAAACGGGTGTGGTGAGGGGTGGGAAAATGCTGGGAGACTTGAGATTGGTGGTCACGCATAATCGTTTATTTGGCGTCTTAAAATTGGAGCAGTCCAGATCGTCATTGGTCCTCTTGGCCTGGGTTTTCGTAGTTGGAGCCGGAACTGAAGGTGCCACAAAGATTGGACCTATTCCGGCAACCACTTCTGAGAAACTCATGGGCTGCTCGTCTGGGCTCTTGGACGGCGAGTTGAATAGGTCCCGCTTGGCAGCAGGCCGACTAAGGGTGCGGGCTTTTGTTAAATTCCCCATAGTGGGCATGGATTTATTGTTGGGATTTGATTTTAAATCACCCTGAGCATCAGGGCGTAAAGAGGCACTCCTATGATGCGGGGAAATGCTTCTTTTCCCAGTATTTACAGGGCGAGTGGTGGGTTTCTTGCTTAGGCTGAGTTTAGAAATGTCCGGCTTAGGGTTAAAAATAGACCAAAAAGCTTTGACGGTTGTACTAGGTCTTTCCTCCTGCTTGCTTTCGTTAATTTGTATAAGTGGGGAATCGATTTCCCCACTGTCAATATCATTGGCTTTTTTGAGATGAGAGTCAAGATTAGCAAGCGCGGAAGATCTAGTGCAGCTTTCTGAATTTGTTTCGGTGGCTTTATTTGTTTGCGTGTGTGTATAAGAAGGAGGGGAAGAAGCATTGCGTCCAATTTTGGTGGATGAGCTGAGATTTTTCTCTGCGCTGTCGCTGTATGGGAGAGAGGGGAAATTTCCCATAGCGTCTTTCGGTTTGTAGTCTCTTATTTCTGTGTCCGTATTAGTGGCTGCAGCTGCATTAGTGCAGGTCGCTGTGGTGGATAAAAGCTCTCTTTGAGTAGCGTCGGTGTTTATGAGTGCGGCTGTATTAGTATGAGTCGTTGTGAGGAGTGAATTTCCCTTGTGTATATGAGGAGAGAATGAAGGAGAAGAAAGCGATTTCCCCTTCGAGATGCTGCTTTTGGCGCCAACATTGACTGCAGCAGTATTGGTAATCGAGAGGGGGTCTCTTTGGGCATTTTTGGCATTTATATTCTCTTTCGTATTTTGAGAAAGGGAATTAAAGAAATTCATGGCTACCCAAGAAGAGTTAATTGGGCTTTTCTTTTGATTTAAAGGCAATTTCTTCTGGTTAATATTGGTCGTTTTAACCAGGGAATTGCCAGACCCGTGAGACATAGGCGAAATGTTTACGTGAATAGGGGAAGATCGCTCGCTTGAGGTAATTGAAAGCACCTCGTCTTCAGAGAAAAGGTGGTCAGAACTGGACATGCTTATTTTTTATTTTATTTAAAATATATATTATTTTATTAAAAATAAAAATTTTGCGATATTGCGATAATTGTAGTGGTATAAATACCCTGGATTTTGATTTAAGTGTGTTCTCCAGATTATCGTTTCGTTGCTTTGGAAATCCTCCTTCTCTTCTAAGATTTCTCCAGGTGTACTTTCTTCCTTTCTCTCTGCGTTTCTTCTCCTTGTTTCCTTTGGTAGAGGCGGCGTCTTTTTGGAGTTGCACAATTACTGTTTTATTGTTCGTTTTCGTTAGACCACTAAAAGTTAATTGTTGTCGCGGTTTTATACTTTGCGGCCGGAAGACAATTTATAACAATTAATTTGTCTATTGACGAACGAATATAATTATGTTTGCGCGTGAGTGTGTTTGGTTGGTTGCGCGCTGGTGTTGGTGTCTCGCGTATTTCTTTTGTTCTTCGCACAGAATTGGGTTTTATTCAATATATAATCCTCCTGCTTATTTAATTTATTTAATTTATTTGTTTAATTTATTTTATTTATTTATTTAATTTATTTTATAAACTTTACTTTTACTTTGTAGGTTTACTTTGTAGGTTTTTAACTTTGTAGGTGGAGGTACGGAGACAGAATTTTTACTTTGTAGGTGGAGGTACGGAGACAGAATGAATTCTGTTCCGCATCCACAATTTTATTTTGCCTTTGATTACAATAAATGCAATATGTAGGTACAATAATTTGAATTTTTAGAGTATAACATAGCATGGGGTGAGTTTGGGGCTGGACATAGATTAGTATTTAATGTTAAGTTAGTATTTTTCTTTGTAGGCTTTAGATTATAACAGTGACATGGGCTGGTAACATTATCATATGCTTGTTTTGTATACATTTTTTTTAAAATGAAATTATTTGCAATAAACATTAAAATTTTAGACTAACATTGTTTTATTTATTTCTTTTCAGGTACCCCCACCAGAAGGGCAGGAGCACCGCGTCGTTGAGGGCCTCAGGAGTCATCACAGGTAAGTTTTGTTGCATTTTGGCAGTGGTCTGTTGCGGCCACTGGAAGTGGGCCATTTGCAACAAGTATGTCCGGCCGGCGTTGCAGGTTAGTAGTTCTCGGTTTCAGCATCCCTCGCCGCGGTCGTTTGATTAAGGTAAGTTGTATCGTTAGTGGCAAGAATGTAATCCCACGAAGCTGTCATTGCGTTTATATAGAGCTGCTGGCATTATGATGGTGGAGTTCGTCTCGTTGTGGCAGAGAAGTCGTCAGTGAGGATTGTGGCTCGATCAATCACCGAATGAAGCCAGGTGCGCCGCGTCTTGTGGCCATATCGTCGGGATTGGCAGCTTGGGGCCGCCGGTTCGAGATTTGTTACAGAGGGCCGTCGTAACGTTATAGGCATGGAAATGGATGCAAAAATAGTATTTGGTAAGTATTATATATGTTATTTGTTTTTTATGATTGCGTTAATTTTTGTTGTTTCAGGTACATTGAGTGGAAATTAAATTAAGGTAAGTATTATATTTGTGTATATTTGTTTATATGATTGCGTTTGTTATTGTTTTTCAGGTACTTAAAGGAAGCTTGTCTGGGGTGAGTATTGAGTATTTTTTATAATTGCGTTGATTTTGTTTTTGCTTTTCAGGTACGTTTTGTAAGAGCTGGTTTGGAGGACCTTTGTTATTGTGCAATTGCAGCTGGGATGCCGCAGATATGGAGTCATCAAGTTGCAATTAGATAAGTATTACATTTTAAATATAAATTTCCCAGTAATAGCTTGTGTACCCTTGTTTCAATAGTTGGAGTCTTTGAGGCTGGAGCTGCGTGCTTGTCGTCAGCAGGATGGAGCAGGCTAATAGTATCTGCTACTTTGTCTGTCCGGTTTGTTATTATTTATGTGTCCTTGGGTAATTTTTGTATCGCATTCTTATTTAATTTCCTTTCATTACAGGTTAGCGGAAAATTCGTTGAAGATACAGAACTGAGGAGAAATATGCAATTTAAGGACATGTTTTGCAGGATGTTGGTGTGGCATCTGCTCCACGCAATTGCTCTTTATTTATGCAATGGCGTCAGGAGATGGAGACGGCATCATAAAATTGTCGGTTTTTTGTATCTATAATCGCAAAAGTTGGCGATTTTGTTTTGCTATAGTGAGGCCCGTCTCCTGATTTACGTGCGCATCATCGGCAGGATGAGGGCGAATTTTTGTATCTGCTGGATTGCCTGTCAGGTTTGCAATTTTCTGTGTCTTTGATTAATTTAGTATTATATTTTTATTAGTTTTCCTTTCTTTATAGGTTGTCGGGAAGTCATTGAGAAAACGGTACTGCGGAGATTTATACAATTTGGAGACGGATTTTAATTCATTTTAATATGATGTTAGTTCCGGGATAGTGATCCTTGTGAGTGCAGAGGCATCAGGAGATGGAGACGGCGTTGTAAGGTTGTCAGTTTTTTGTGTTTATAATCGCGAAAGGTGGCGATTTTGTTTTTCTTTTGCGGAGCCGGTCTTCTCTTGATGGTTGTGTTGGATCACCAGTTGGCTCTGGTTATTGAGGTAAGTGCTTTATTTATTTGTTTTGTTTATTTTCTTATTGGTTAATTGATTTGTTTTCAGGTTTTAGCGTCAACTAATGTAGGCGCTCGTCGATCTGGAAGATTATCAGAGTAGCAGGAAGGATAGATTTTGCTGCTCCGCGCAAGGTGCCCTGATCGGAGCATAGGCAGCTTATATGGCCCGTCAATTGCAGCGCAGCACTGCAAGTAGATTGTATCGGTGATAAGGGATACTACCAGGGACTGTGTGGCAAAGAAAGTTCAGGTAAGTGACGTTGTGCATAAATTGCTGCAGCGAGTCGCCTTTTATTCATCATGTTTCTGCCACACTAATCCTTTTCATATCGATCTACCGATTCATCCTTTATGTCCTAGTTGGTTTTCTCCGCATCGTTTCGTCAGGATCAGCTGGAGTGCGTTGTCTTAGGATTGCTCATCCGGATGCGTTGAGGTGAGGGTATTGTTTATTGTTTTTGTGCCATCCACTAATTGAATTATTATTCCAGATAAATTAGGCTGCGTCGAGAAGGGTGGTGACAGTGGAGGAGGTTTATAAGCAGACAGACGTGCGCTTTTCCATCGGATAAAGATATCGTTTATTTAGATGTAAGAGGATATAGATTTAATTTGATGTGTCCATGTCAAGATTATTGTTTCTTATTTGTAAGATTAAGGCCATTAAAATGTCAATTTTCTTTTCTAAGTTGTCGACTCTGTTTGCTAAGGTTGTTGTGGGGCCGTCAGAGAAGCCTTTTTGTGAGTTAAGATTGGAGTTTCTTGGCGATTGCATGGCTTCATCAATAAATCTTGGTTTGAAGCTAGCTCTGGCAGCTCTGCTGGTGGTAGGAGGGCTGTCTTTGCTAACTTGCGTGGGATTTGAAGAACCTTTTTCAGGTTCCTGGTCATTTTCTTCACTCCTTTGTTTTCGGAGCATGTCCTGGTAATTTTCCAGGTGTCTTTGCGCTGGGTTGCTTGTCTTGGATGCAAGTCTTGTCTTTGCATTATTTTTTGATGTAATCCTACCCTTTTTGGGTAATTTATTAGTGTTTCGGCGCCATTTATTCAGTCGCGTCTGAATGGCAGTGTCATGGGAGGAAAAGCGTGGCCTTCTGTCATTCATGTTCTGTCGGAAAGGATTTGACACCGACTTTCTGGCAGCCTCCTGGCGTGCTTCAGCAATTGATCTGCTCAGGATTGTTGAGCTGTGTGGCAGCCGTGGGGTGTTATTGCGTGGAGGAGGGCCTTGACGTTTATAGAAGTTGTTAGTTGCGTCTTTAATTGTACGTATTTTGTTTATGTCAATATTGTTAGCCGCAAGCTTTTGTTTTTCGGCCTTGTAAACGGGGCATCCCTTGTATGCACTAATGTGCTCTCCAGAGCAGTTGACGCAGGTAGCAGGGGTGGTTCTTGGCTTAGTGCAGCAGGATGACAGGTGATCGCCAGCGCATTTCATGCATCTTGGTGGCCTCATGCATGAGTTTTTGGCATGCCTGTAGCCCTGGCATCTGTAGCACTGGACCGGCTCCCGTGTCCTGTTTTTCCTTTCAATATCCACCCTTTGCCCACCAATTTGTTTGAGTGAGATAATTTTGTCATGACTGCCGTCCTTGGCCATGACAATCTCCACTTCAAACATTCGCATGGGGCCACCTGTAGCCGGATTCGTCATGTTTCTGACGAAGCGCGCTGAGAATCCGAGCGTCAGCAACTCCTTGACAATCCACGAGCATGGAGTGGAGTGGTGGAGATGTCTGATTACAACTCGGAAGCCCCTCTCGGACTTTGGCTGGTTGGAGAATAGGGGAAAGCCGTTTGCTATAAGGACATCTTTAATTTTGTGGTAGGCGGTCATGTCCTTAGCCTGAATCCTGACCCCGTTCCCTTCAGTTGCCCTGGTAGTGTAGCTGGAGACTCCTGCTGTATAATTTAGTTTTTCCAGGAGCGGGACAATTTCTTTAACATCGTCGACAAGTATGGGTGGAGCTCTGCAGCTTAGTGGCACAAGTTTCCAAGGTGGCAGCTCAGCATCTGTATTTTGAGGAGGTGGCATCGTTGCGCTGCGTGCAGGAGCATTGGTGCTGCAGGGTAACGGCTGGTGTGAGTGTAGATTCCTAGTTTTGGATTCCTCATATACAGATTTGGCTGCCTTGCTTTGAAAAACGGGTGTGGTGAGGGGTGGGAAAATGCTGGGAGACTTGAGATTGGTGGTCACGCATAATCGTTTACTTGGCGTCTTAAAACTGGAGCAGTCCAGGTCGTCATTAGTTCTCTTGGCCGGGGTTTTTGTAGTTGGCGCCGGAACTGAAGGTGCCACTAAGATTGGACCTGTTCCAGCAACCACTTCCGAGAAACTCATGGGCTGCTCGTCTGGGCTCTTGGACGGTGATTTAAATAAGTCCCGCTTGGCGGCAGGCCGACTAAGGGTGCGAGTTGTTGCTAAATTCCCCACAGTGGGCATGGATCTATTGTTGGGTTTTGATTTTAAATCACCCAGGGCATCAGGGCGTAAAGAATCACTCCTATGATGAGGGGAAGTGCTTCTTTTCCCAGTATTTACAGAGCGAATGGTGGGTTTCTTGTTTAGGCTGAGTTTAGAAATGTCCGGCTTAGGGTTAAAAATTGACCAAAAAGCGTTGACAGTTGTACTAGGTTTTTCCTCCTGCTTGCTTTCGTTAATTTGTATAAGTGGGGAAACGATTTCCCCACTGTCATTATCATTGTCTTTTTTGAGATAAGAGTCAAGATTGGCAAGCGCGGCAGATCTAGAGGAGCTTTCTAAATTAGTTTTGGTGGCTTTATTTATTTGTGTGTGTGTATAAGTAGGAGGGGAAAAAGCATTACGTCCAATTTTGGTTGATGAGCTGGGATTTATCTTTGCGCTGTCGCTGTGTGAGAGCGAGGGGAAATTTCCCATAGCGTCGCTCGGTTTGTCGCCTCTTAATTCTATGTCCGTATTAGTGGCTGCGGCTGCATTAGTGCTGGTCGCTGTGGTGGGTAAAGACTCTCTTTGAGCAGCGTCGGTGTTTGAGTATGCTCCTGTATTTGTTTGAGTCATTGTGGGGAGTGAATTTCGCTTTTGTATTTGTGAAGAGAATGGAGGAGAAGAAGGCGATTTCCCCTTCGAGATGCTGCTTTTGGCGCCAACATTGACTGCAGCAGTATTGGTAATCGAGAGGGGGTCTATTTGGGCATTTTTTGCATTTATATTCTCTTTCATATTTAGAGAAAGGGAATTAAAGAAATTCATGGCTACCCAAGAAGAGTTAGTTGGGCTTTTCTTTTGTTTTAAAGGCAATTTCTTCTGGTTAATATTGGTCGTTTTAACCAGGGAATTGCCAGACCCGTGAGACATAGGCGAAATATTTACGTGAATAGGGGAAGATCGCTCGCTAGAGGTAATTGAAAGCACCTCGTCTTCAGAGAAAAGGTGGTCAGAACTGGACATGTTTTTTTTTATTTATTTTATTTAAAATATGTATTATTTTTATTAAAAATAAAAAGAATATTGCGATAGTTGTGGTGGTATAAATACCCTTGATTTTTGATTTAATGTGTTCTCCAGTTTATCGTGTCTTTGATTTGAGTTTCCTCCTTCTCTTATAAAATTTCTCCAGGTGTACTTTCTTCCTTTCGTCTTTATGTTTCTTCTCCTTTTTCCTTTTGGTTATGGCGGCGTCTTTTCCAAATTGCACAAATAGTTCACTGTTATTCGCTTTTCGTTTGACTAATAATGTTTATTGTTGTCGCGGTTTTGAACTTTGCGGCCGGAAGACAATTTTAAACAATTAATTTGTCTACTAGAAGGACGATTTTAGTTAATTTGCGCGTGGGGGAATTTGGCAAGCAATCGCGTTTATTGTTATTAAATAAGTTTAATTTAATTGTTTATTTAATTATTTAATATATTTTATTTATTTATTTAATTTTACTTTGTAGGTGGAGGTACGGAGACAGAATGTTTTTAACTTTACTGGTTTTACTTTGTAGGTGGAGGTACGGAGACAGAATGAATTCTGTTCCGCATCCACAACTTTATTTTGCCTTTGATTACAATAAATGCAATATGTAGGTACAATAATTTGAATTTTTGAGTTTAACATAGCATGGGGTGAGTTTGGGGCTTGGACATAGTTAGTATTAATTTTAAGTTAGTATTTTGTAGGCAAGGATTTCAGACATTGATATGATTGGTAACATTATCAGCTTGCATGTTTGTTTACATTTTTAAAATGAAATTATTTTGCAATAAACATTAAAATTTTAGACTAACATTGTTTTGTTTATTTCTTTTCAGGTACCCCCATCAGAAGGACAGGAGCACCGCGTCGCAGAGAGCCTCAGGAGTCATCACAGGTAAGTTTTGTTGCATTTTGGCGGTGGTCTGTTGCGGCCGCTGGAAGTGGGCAACTTGCAACAAGTTGCAGGTGATTTGTTCTCAGCTGCGTCATCCCACGCAGCCGTCGTTTGGTGAAGATCCGATTATATCGTCAATGGCAGCTTTATGCAATTGTTTAATGAGTTTGTTTGTATTGTAGATGCATATTGCCGGTCGTCGGGAAGAGTTGCGAATAGTTGTCCAGCGCAGCCGTCATTGCGTTTTTATTGAGCGAAGGAAGCCAGGTGCGTCGCGTCTTGTGGCCATAGCTTCAGGATTGGTTGCTTGAGGCCGCCAGTTCGAGATTTGTTGCAGAGAGCCGCCGCAACGAGATTGCCATGGAAATGGATGTAAAAATAGAATTTGGTAAGTATTATATATGCTATTTGTTAATTATGATTGCATTAATTTTTGTTGTTTCAGGTACATTGAGTGGAATTTAATTTAAGGTAAGTATTATATTGGTGTATATTTGTTTATATAGTTGCGTTTATTATTGTTTTTCAGGTACTTAAAGAGGAAGCTAGTCTGGGGTGAGTATTTGATTGCTTTTATAATTGCGTTGATTTATTTGCTTTTCAGGTACGTTTTGTATGGGCTAAATTGGAGGCCCTTGTCATTGTGTTATTGCAGCTGGAAAGCCACGATTTTGGAGTCATCAAGTTTGCAATTAGATAAGTATTATATTATAAATATATATTTCCCAGTAATAGCTTGTGTTCCCTTTTTTCAATAGTTGAAGTCTTGGAAGCTGGAGCTGCGTGCTTGACGTCAGCAGGATGGGGCCGTCTGTTATCGTCTGCTACTTTGTTTGTCCGGTTTGTTATTATTTATGTGTCCTTGAGTAGTTTTTATATCGCATTCTTATTTATTTTCCTTTCATTGCAGGTTAGGAGAGAATTCGTCGATGATGCAGGACAGGGGAGAAATATACAATTTGAGGACAAGTTTTGCAGCGTAAGGGTGTGGCATCTGCGCCACGCAAATGATCTTTATTAAAGCATTGGCGTCAGGAGGTGGAGACGGTATCATAAAATTGTCAGATTTTTGTATCTATAATCGCAAATGTTGGCGATTTTGTTTTGCTTTGACGGGGCCCGTCTCCTGGTTTGCGTGCGCGTCATCGGCAGGATGAGGTCGTATTTTTGTGTCTGCTGGTTTGCCTGTCAGGTTTGTAATTTCCTGTGTGTCCTTGATTAATTTATTATTATATTATTATTAATTTTCCTTTCATTATAGATTCTCAGGAATTCATTGGAAAAAAAAACGGAATTGTGGAAATTATACAATTTGGAGACGGATTTTAATTCTTTTTAATTTGATGTCAGCTCCGGGATAATGATCCTTGTTAGTGCAGTGGCATCAGGAGGTGGAGACGGCGTTGTAAGATTGTCAAATTTTTGTGTTTATAATCACAAAATATGGTGATTTTGTTTTTCTTTGCAGGGCTCGTCTTCTCTTGTTGGTTGCTTTGGATCACCAGTTGGCTGTGTTTATTGAGGTAAGTGCTTTATTTGATTGTCTTTGTTAATTTTCTTATTGGTTAATTGTTTTGTTTTCAGGTTTAGCGTCTCTAATGTAGGCGCTCGTCGATCTGAGAGAATTTAAGAGTAGTGGAAAGGATAGATTTTGCAGCTCCGCGCTGAGAGCCCTGAACGAAGCGTAGGCAGCTTATATGGCCCGTCTATTGCAGTGCAGCACTGCAAGTGGATTGCATCGGAGATAAGGGATACTAATCGGGACCGTGTGGCAAGGAGGTTCAGGTAAGTGACGTTGTGCATAAATTGCTGCAGCGAGTCGCCTTTTATTCATCATGTTTCTGCCACACTAATCCTTTTCGTATCGATCTACCGCTTCATCTTATAGGACTTGGTTGTATTTTTCGTATCTTTCATCAGTATCAGCTGGAGTGCGTTTTCGTAAGCTTGATTATCCGGATGCTTTGAGGTGTGAGTATTGATTATATTGATTATATTTTAATTCCATTATCTAATTGAATTTGTATTCTAAGGAAATTAGGCTGTGTCGAGGAAGGAGATGACCGAGCAAGAGTTTGGGAGCAGACTGACGTGCGCTTTTCCATCGGATATAGATGTTGTTAGAATAAGTATAAGTAAATGTAGGATTAATTGGAAGTTTCCATGTCAGGATTGTTAACTCTTCCTTGTATGATTAAGGCCAATAAACTGTCAATTTTCTTCTCTAAATTGTCGACTCTATTTGCTAAGTTTGTTGTGTGGTCGTCCAAGAAGCCTTTTTGCGAGTTAGGATTGTAGTTTATTGGCGATGGCGTGGCTTCATCTATAAATCTTGGCTTGAAGCTAGCTCTAGCAGCTCTGCTGGTGGTAGGAGGGCTGTCATTTCTAACTTGCATGGGATTTGAAGTACCTTTTTCAGGTTCCTGGTCGTTTTCTTCACTCCTTTGTTTTCGGAGCATGTCCTGGTAATTTTCCAGATGTCTTTGCGCTGGGTTGCTTGTCTTGGGTGCCATTCTTGGCTTTGCATTGTTTTTTGAAGTTATCCTACCCTTTTTGGGTAACTTATTAGTGTTTCGGCGCCATTTATTCAGCCGCGTCTGAATGGCAGTGTCATGGGAGGAAAAACGTGGCCTTCTGTCATTCATATTCTGTCGGAATGGATTTAGCATCGACTTTCTGGCTGCTTCCTGGCGGGCTTCAGCGATTGATCTGTTCAGGATTGCTGAGCTGTGTGGCAGCCGAGGGGTGTTATTGCGTGGAGGAGGGCCTTGACGTCTATAAAAGTTGTTGGTTGCGTCTTTAATTATGCGTATTTTATTTGTGTCAATGTTGTTTGCCGCAAGCTTTTGTTTTTCAGCCTTGTAAACAGGACATCCCTTGTATGCACTAATGTGCTCTCCAGAGCAGTTGATGCAGGTAGCAGGGGTGGTTCTTGGCTTGGTGCAACAGGATGACAGGTGGTCGCCAGCGCATTTCATGCATCTTGGAGGCCTCATGCATGAGTTCTTGGCATGCCTGAAGCCCTGGCATCTGTAGCACTGGACCGGCTCCCGTGTCCTGTTTTTCCTTTCAATATCCACTCTTTGCCCACCGATTTGTTTGAGTGAGATAATTTTGTCATGACTGCCGTCCTTGGCCATGACGATCTCAACTTCAAACATGCGCATGGGCCCACCTGTAGCCGGGTTCGTCATATTTCTGACGAAGCGAGCTGTGAATCCGAGCGTCAGCAACTCCTTGACAATCCACGAGCATGGAGTGGAGTGGTGGAGATGTCTGATTACAACTCGGAAGCCCCTCTCGGACTTTGGCTGGTTGGTGAATAGGGGAAAGCCGTTTGCAATAAGGACATCTTTGATTTTGTGGTAGGCGGTCATGTCCTTGGCCTGGATCCTGACCCCGTTCCCTTCAGTTGCCCTGGTAGTGTAGCTGGAGACTCCTGCTGTATAGTTTAGCTTTTCCAGGAGCGGGACAAATTCTTTGACGTCGTCAACGAGTATGGGTGGCGCTCTGCAGCTTAGTGGCACAAGTTTCCAAGGTGGCAGCTCAGCATCTGTATTTTGAGGGGGTGCCGTCGTTGCGCTGCGTGCAGGAGCATTGGTGCTGCAGGGTAACGGCTGGTTTGAGGGTCGATTCCTGGTTTTGGCTTCCTCATATACAGATTTGGCTGCCTTGCTTTGGAAAACGGGTGTGGTGAGGGGTGGGAAAATGCTGGGAGACTTGAAATTGGTGGTCACGCATAGTCGTTTATTTGGCGTCTTAAAACTGGAGCAGTCCAGATCGTCATTAGTCCTCTTGGCCGGGGTTTTCGTAGTTGGAGCCGGAACTGAAGGTGCCACAAAGATTGGACCTGTTCCAGCAACCACTTCCGAGAAACTCATGGGCTGCTCGTCTGGGCTCTTGGACGGTGATTTAAATAAGTCCCGCTTGGCAGCAGGCCGACTAAGGGTGCGAGCTGTTGCTAAATTCCCCACAGTGGGCATGGATCTATTGTTGGGTAATTTTATTTTTAAATCGCCCTGAGCATCAGGGCGTAAAGAAGCACTCCTTTGGTGAGGGGAAATGCTTCTTTTCCCAGTATTTATGGAGCGAGTGGTGGGTTTCATGCTTAGGCTGAGTTTAGAAGTGTCCGGCTTAGGGTTAAAAATTGACCAGAAAGCTTTGGCAGTTGTACTTGGTTTTTCCTCCTGCTTGCTTTCGTTAATTTGTATAAGTGGGGAAGCAATTTCCCCACTGTCAATATCATTGGCTTTGTTGAGTTGAGTTTCTGAATTGGCAAGCGCGGAAGGTCTAGAGCAGCTTTCTAAATTAGTTTTGGTAGCTTTATTTATTTGTGTGTGTGTAATAGAAGGAGGGGAAAATTCTGTGTCCGTATTAGTGGCTGCGGCTGCATTAGTGCTGGTCGCTGTGGTGGATAAAAACTCTCTTTGAGTAGCGTCGGTGTTTGTGTGTGCGGCTGTATTTGTTTGAGTCATTGTGGGGAGTGAATTTCTTTTGTGTATTTGTGAAGAGAATGAAGGAGAAGACGGCGATTTCCCCTTCGAGATGCTGCTTTTGGCGCCAACATTGACTGCAGCAGTATTGGTGATCGAGAGGGGGTCTCTTTGGGCATTTTTGGCATTTATATTCTCTTTCATATTTTTTTTATCTTTGTAGGTGGAGGTACGGAGACAGAATGAATTCTGTTCCGCATCCACAAATTTATTTTGCCTTTGATTACATTTTATGCAATATTTTTACTTTGTAGGTGGAGGTACGGAGACAGAATGAATTCTGTTCCGCATCCACAACTTTATTTTGCCTTTGATTACAATAAATGCAATATGTAGGTACAATAATTTGAATTTTTGAGTTTAACATAGCATGGGGTGAGTTTGGGGCTTGGACATAGTTAGTATTAATTTTAAGTTAGTATTTTGTAGGCAAGGATTTCAGACATTGATATGATTGGTAACATTATCAGCTTGCATGTTTGTTTACATTTTTAAAATGAAATTATTTTGCAATAAACATTAAAATTTTAGACTAACATTGTTTTGTTTATTTCTTTTCAGGTACCCCCATCAGAAGGACAGGAGCACCGCGTCGCAGAGAGCCTCAGGAGTCATCACAGGTAAGTTTTGTTGCATTTTGGCGGTGGTCTGTTGCGGCCGCTGGAAGTGGGCAACTTGCAACAAGTTGCAGGTGATTTGTTCTCAGCTGCGTCATCCCACGCAGCCGTCGTTTGGTGAAGATCCGATTATATCGTCAATGGCAGCTTTATGCAATTGTTTAATGAGTTTGTTTGTATTGTAGATGCATATTGCCGGTCGTCGGGAAGAGTTGCGAATAGTTGTCCAGCGCAGCCGTCATTGCGTTTTTATTGAGCGAAGGAAGCCAGGTGCGTCGCGTCTTGTGGCCATAGCTTCAGGATTGGTTGCTTGAGGCCGCCAGTTCGAGATTTGTTGCAGAGAGCCGCCGCAACGAGATTGCCATGGAAATGGATGTAAAAATAGAATTTGGTAAGTATTATATATGCTATTTGTTAATTATGATTGCATTAATTTTTGTTGTTTCAGGTACATTGAGTGGAATTTAATTTAAGGTAAGTATTATATTGGTGTATATTTGTTTATATAGTTGCGTTTATTATTGTTTTTCAGGTACTTAAAGAGGAAGCTAGTCTGGGGTGAGTATTTGATTGCTTTTATAATTGCGTTGATTTATTTGCTTTTTTTTTTTTTTTTTTTTTTTTTTTATTATTTTCAACGTCTGGTGGCGTTGTCATTTTATTGTCCTCTGATTTTTGCTTAAAAATATATAGTGACAATTTGTGGCAAATTACATTTTCGGATTTTTTGGCTGCAGATATGCATGCCATAGATTAAAGTAATAATTTATCATTAAAAATTGCGGGAGACATTTTTGAAATTACTTGGCGGCTGTCTTGCGCGCCATGGTTCTAGTGTGGAATTTAAATTTAAATATTACATTAGGATATAGCATATGGAATAGAAGTAGTTATGGTAAGTAAATTTTAATAATTGTTTAACAATGATGAGTCTCTAACTGGTGGCGGTGAATTACATTAATTTATAATTTAAATTTGAAGGAGAACATTTTTGAAATATTTGTCGGTAGTTTTATGCGCGCCATGTTTTTGAAATATTTGTCGGTAGTTTTTGCGCGCCATGTTTTTGAAATATTTGGCGGCAGTTTTTTGCGCGCCATGGTTCTAAAGTGGTATTTAAGTTTGAATATTACGTTACTTAGGAAATAGCTTATGGAATAGGAGAAAATAGTTAAGGTAAGTAATTTTAAGATAAAGTTTAACGATGATTTGGTATCCAGCGATGAGACTATAACAGAAGGCGGCGAGGATGAGCAGTTGCTGTCGTCAGATGATATGGATAGAACCGATGCCCATCCTCCGCTTTGGTTCACGTTCTGGCCGTCCATTAGTTGTTGTTGTTGCTGCTGGCTTCACTTGTAGTTACTATTACGCGCGCGCCTCTGTCGGTTTTATGATCTCAACTGACTTGCAAATTTGGGCTAGGCGCGAAGGCAGGCTTTTTCGATAGTCAGAAGGCGCGGCGGGATATCGATATGCTACCAATTTAATTTGTCGTCAGCCTATCGACTATCGGGCAGAAATACTGGAAGTGTTCAGGTTAGTATTTTCGGAATTCCAGTATTTTTCACCGCGCATGTCAGTGTCAATGGCATATGCAGGCAAGGGTCTCACTTCAAGCGGAAACGAGGCAGAAAAATTGTGTATGTATTTCTTATTGTAATATTTAATTTTTCTGCGCATTGCCCAATAGTAAAACCTGTTTCTGCTTTCAGTGGTGCTGATAACGTAGATGCTGCGGAGATGTCGGTGTGCTGCAATCATCGGTCGGCGTGGCCCGTCGACTTTGGTGCACGCACAACCTTTTGAGGAAAAAGTGAGCCGCAGTCAGCGTCATCTATAGGCTTCAGTTTGTCTGTGTGTATACGTGAGTACAGTCTGTGTGATGTTCCAATTTGAGCCGAGTCTCATGTTTGTATCTTTTTGAAAATTGCAGGTCCATTTCAACTGAGCAAGAAATTGCCATTAGGAGACTGCAGACAAACATTTCCTGCTGCTGCCGCCACTGTTGCTGACGTCTATAACTGCGCATACATAGTCCGCTGCCGTTGCTGCTATCCTGGCGCAGGTCCGGTGGGCAGAAACGGGCCGATTCCATCTTGTGGCCGTCCACCGGGCAGATAATCGTCATAATCTCCATCGCGCAGGCCCATGTGACTGGCCAACGACCTGGCGAGAAATACGGGCTCCGGAAAGTGCCAATTGGATTGTTCCGTGAGGTCATTTCCTGCTACTGCTGCCGCTGTTGTTGTTGTTGCTGCTGCTGGTGAGTGTGTCGCCGCCTAGTTCATTTCGATATAACCGATGCTTCAATTTTTCAGGGTGAAATCAGCCGCCAATTTAGGTGTACGAAGAAAAGCCAGGGCCAACATGAGTCGAGTCCTGGAATGCATGCAATTTGGCTATTGCTGCAATGAGATCTCTCTGCTGCTGCCGCCACCGTTGCTAACGCTGTTGCTGATGGATGTGTCGACGCCTAATGGATCTGCATATATGAGGGCTATTAGCAGTGCCGCCGCTCGCACCCAAGAGACGCCTCTGTTGCTGCTGCTGTTCCGAGAAATGGATGCGCCGCCGTTTCTATAAGAAAGTTGTCGGGCTTCTGTTGTTGCTGTTTCTGGTCTTGCTGCTGCTGTTTCTGTTGACGCTGCCATGGTAAGTTTAGGCTTTTGTTGGTCTCGTGCTCCTACTAATAATCTCTTCTTTCAGGGAGGAGACGCTAGTGAGGCGCCAGATGCAGTCCCGCGTCTTCAAAAAGAGAAGGCCGGCTTGCCAGGAGCGCTGACACTGCTACCACTGCCTTTGTGTCACCAGCTGCTTCTACTGGAGCGGAAATACCCAAAGTGCTGCTCCAACCATAAGATTTCCGACGACTTGCCGCTGCATAAGCATCCACTGGCGGATACTCTGGTACTAGGCGCTCCAGTATCCTAAATCAGGACTTCCTTAGTCTGTCCTGACGTCTGTCCCGTCAGTCCTGATGCGGTCATCCTATCAGTGGCGGGCGGGAAAGCATGCGCCGCAGTCCAGTGTCATATACAGGAAAAAGCCGGTTGTCCAGGAGAGCAGTTTTTATACCCTAGCTTGAGGGAGAAAAGGAAATTAATCCATTCATCTTTTTTCTTCCAGGGCGAAACATCAGAGGCCAAGCGAGGAGTCTGGTCGTCGGAATGTTGTCAAATGGAAAATGCTGCATCCAATTAAGTGCTGCTGCTGCCAATATTGCTGTTATTGCTGCTGCTGGAGTTGGTGTGGCCGCCTCAAGGTACCGCTACCCTGTTGAAGAAATGTTGCCACTGTCGTCATTCCGAGGATTGCATGCGCCGCTGTTGCTGCATTTCCAGACTGTTGCCACCGGGGGATGGACTGCGCGTGGCTGCCATGTTGCTGGTGACGCCCATGTCCAGGCCCGCTGCCGTCTCCTGCCCAATCAGTCCAGGCAGTCCCTGTGGACGCATACCGCCACTCGGCATCACATCGCCAAAGGACCGATTCTGGGATTTACTCGGCCAAGCATAGGCCGCCGATCCCGATGCCGCTGCCGTTGCTGCTACTGCTGCCGCTGGGGAAAGACCACGCCACGAGCTGAAGCAACCTCTCCTAAAGACGCCGAATTTGCAACGCCGTCGCTGAGCTCGGAGCTGAGAGCGTCACATTGGAGTTGGACCTTCAGATTTCAGGAACTTCAGCTCCCTCTTTCAGGGCCTACAGGAGTGGTGGGTGTGGCCAGCGAGCTGTTCAGCACACCGCTTGGTCTCTGCCGCCATTGTTGCTGGCCTTGCTGCTGTTGTTGTTGCTGCCTTGGTGAGCTAGAGCGCCCGATGCGCTGTTGTTTTTACTGTAGAGGTTTGGTGATTTAGTTTATTAGAAAAAAGAAAGAAAACTAAGACATATTATCTTTCTTTTAGGTTGGAGCGCCGGTGTGGCGTCCATTACAGCAGCAGATGGATCCATCAGGAGCCGATGAGTCACAGATCCCTCGGTTGGAAAGGAGAGATGGATTTTAATCACGCCCGGAGAGAAGATTTATATAAGCAGCCATCCAGCCATCGTAATTTTGTTGTCCAGTAGGTGTTTAGTTAAGTTAATTTTACCATTATATCTATAAGCGCATTTCCCTTTTTTATGTAACCTGTAAATTAGCCTTTAGCCTTTTTGTATTTCTTTCATTTCTTTTCAATATTTTTTTGCCACCCCTTCCGCCAGTTTAGTTATTTCTGCCTTCTGCACCTACCCTGGTTTGTTTTGATTTAATTTTTGTCCCCTTCGTAGTCAGGTAGGATTATTCGTTGTACATTTAATGGTTGCCCTCTAAATCTTTCTATAACTTCCTGCCTGGTTAGGTCGCCATTTCTATATTGTTTATTACATCGGTTTATTTCCGATTCACACCATCTATCTGGAGGCCACTTTTCGTTTTCCCTTTCTTTTCTTTCCCTCTCTTCCTGTTTTTTTATTCTTATGAGCTCTTTCTCCTCTTCCTCCAGTCTTAGCAGAGTAGGGAGTTCAGTTAGATGCGTTTGTCTTATTTTCTCTCTCTCGCTTCGCTTCTTTAAGGTTCTGCAGTCGTCTAGATCTGGGATTTTTAAGAGTTTAGGTGAGAGAGTCAGTCCAATCTGTTTTAGGGTGATGTGGTCCCTTGTCATTTTCAAGTATCTCTGCCTACTTCTTTCTAGTCTATTCGGGATATAGTGCCTAGAGAATATCCTGCGAACAACTATGTTTGGGTGCGATTTTGTAGTTTCTGAGAACCTATGGACAGCCTGTTGATAGAACTCTTCTACTGTTTTGACACAAAAACGGTCCCTTATAGTTTGGTTTTTCGTGTATCTTCCGGCTCTGAATATGTCCCTCATTTTCTTGTTTTCCTCAACTTGGAGCCGTCTTATCTGTGCATCTGTTACAAGAGGACCCCATGCTGCTATGGCATACTGCCATATTGGCGATAGAACTGATTTGAGGATCAGCATCTTAGTATTAGTAGGGAGTTTGCTTCTTTCGTTTAGGATCCATGACATTTTTCTATAGGCTGTCAAGTATTTACCCACTACCTTTGTGACATGAGGACTGAGTGTTAGTTTGCTGTCAAGGATTACGCCAAGGTATGATTGCTTGCTTTCCTTTTTCACAGCTTGACCCTTGATCTTCATAGTCTTTAGGTTTGTAGGTATGTCGTTTTTTAATGTATAGATGACATGTCCTGTTTTGGAAGCATTTACTGATATACCCCATTTGTCTGCCCAGTCCGAAAAAGTCCTAAGGTAGTTTTCGTTGTTTCTTGTGGCGGCAGTTGGTAGTATGTCTGAGCTGAGTACTATAGTGTCGTCTGCGTAAGTTGAGAGCATAATTCTTTCTGTTGGTGAGGGGCGGTGGATATATGGAAGAGGCATGTCTGAGGAGAAGATAGAATAGAGTAGTGGTCCAAGATTACTTCCTTGAGGCACCCCTGCGCCTATTTGTCCTGTTCTCGAGGTCTCTCCAGCTTGGTCTTTCACCTCGAACGTTCTGTTTGTAAGATAGCTCTCCAGAATGATGTATAGGTTGTATGGTAATATTTTAGCTAGTTTAAGCAGAAGGCCTTCATGCCATACCCTGTCGAAAGCCTCAGAGATGTCAAGGAAAACCGCTGAGCAGTATTCCTTTCGCTCAAAGGCCTCGATTTTTTAACTTTACTGGTGGAGGTACGGAGACAGAATGACTTCTGTTCCGCATCCACAATTTATTTTGCCTTTGATTACATTTTGTGCAATATATAGGTACAATTATTTGAATTTAGAATTTAACATTGCATGAGGTGAGTTGGGGATTTGGACATAGTTAGTATTTAATATTTAGTTAGTATTTTTTTTTTTGCTTTAGGCTTAGATTATAGACAGAAACATGGACTGGTAACATTATCATCTTATTTTTTTTCAACTTTACTGGTGGAGGTACGGAGACAGAATGACTTCTGTTCCGCATCCACAATTTATTTTGCCTTTGATTACATTTTGTGCAATATATAGGTACAATTATTTGAATTTAGAATTTAACATTGCATGAGGTGAGTTGGGGATTTGGACATAGTTAGTATTTAATATTTAGTTAGTATTTTTTTTTTTTTTTTGCTTTAGGCTTAGATTATAGACAGAAACATGGACTGGTAACATTATCATCTTATATGTTTTGTTTACATTAATAATTTGTAGTAATTTTACAAAAAACATTGAAATTAGGTACTAATATTATACATTTTATTTCTTTTCAGGTACCCCCGCCAGAAGGACGGAAGCACCGAGTTGCTGGAGGCCTCAAGAGTCATTGGAGGTGAGTATTAGTTGTGATTTGGCAGGAAATTTGCTTCGGACGCTGGATGCGCGCCACTTGCCATATGTATGTCCGGAAAGCGTTGCAGGTAATTTATTGGTGGTAAGAATATGACGCGCCGCTGTCATTTGTTGGTTTTCTCTTCCACCCTCAGTGGTAGATGTTTGCGATTATTTATTTAGCTTGTTAGATTGCAGGTCAGCTTCGGCGGTCGTCGGGAAGAGGATGCCTGAAGAAAGGTCCGGAACAGCGGTCGTCACGTAGTTTTGGAGCTGCTGCCATTATTGTGGTGTGATCTGTCTCATTATGGCAGAGGAGTCGACAGTGATGATTGTGGCTTGGTCGTTCATCTAGGGTGGCTAGGTGCGCCGCGTTTTGTGGCCATTTCGTCAGGGTTTGCAGCTTGGAGCCTCCGGAACGTGATTAGTTGCCGAGGGCCGTCGCAACGATTGGGGCCATGGAAATGGAAGTAAAATTAGAGATTGGGTGAGTATTATATTTGTTATTTGATTTTGTGATTGTGTCATTTTGTGTTTTTTCAGGTACGTTTAGTGGGAGGTAAGTATGATATTTATAATTTTTTGTTTTTATAATTATTGCATTAATTTTGTTTTGTTTTATTTTTGTTTTTCAGGTACATTAGGTGGAAGCTAGTCTGGTGGTAAGTGTTATAATTGTTTTTAAGGTTGCATTAATATTTTGTTTTTCAGCTGCGTTTTGTAACTAATTGGGAGGCCCTTTGTTTTTGGAACATGGCAGCGGAAAAGCCGCGGGTTTAGGGTCGTCGAGTTGGCAATTAGATAAGTGTTTTGTTAAAGTAATTAATTCCCAGTTTTAGCTTGTGCTTCCTCGTTTCAGAATTTACAATCTTGGAAAGAGCAGTTGCATGCTTATCGTCAGCAAGATGGAGCCGCCTGTTGTCGCCTATTGTCGCCTGGTTATTTGCCTGTCCGGTTTGCTTTGTCCTTAATTAATTATATTTTGTATCATATTCTTATTAAAATTTTTCCTTTCGTTGTAGGTTAGCGGAAAATCCGTGGGAGATGCGATACTGAGGAAAGGAATTTTGTGTTTTTCTTTTCAGGTACATTTGGTGGGAGGTAAGTATTATATTTATAATTTATGTGTTTTTATAATTATTGCATTAATTTTGTTTTTGTTTTTCAGGTACATTTGGTGGAAGCTAATCTGGTGGTGAGTATTTTAATTGTTTTATGGTTACATTAGTCTTTTGTTTTACAGGTACGTTTTGTGACTAATTTGGAGGCCCTTTGTTTTTGAAACATTGCAACAGGAGAGCCGCGGGTTTAGTGTCGTCGAATTGGCAATTAGATAAGTGTTTATTTAAAGTAAATAATTCCCAGTATTAGCTTGTGCTTCCTTGTTTCAGAGTTCACAATCTTGGAAAAAGCAGTTGCGTGCTTTTCATCAGCAGGATAGAGTCGCCTGTTGGCGTCTATTAATTTGCCTGTCCGGTTTGTAAATTTATATTTGTCCTTAATTAATTTTCTTTGTATCCTATTCTTATTAATTTTCTTTTCGTTGTAGGTTTTCGGAAAAATTTGTGGAAGATGCGATACTGAGGAAAAGTATACAATTTGAGGACAAGTGGTACGGTTTAATTGTGTGACGTCAGCTCCGCGCTAGTGATCCTTATTGGAGAAGTGGCATCAGGAGGTGGAGACGGCATCGTAATGATGTCGATTTTTTTTGTGTTAAAAGGCAAAAAGTTGGCTTTTTTGTTTTACGTTTGGTGGAGCCGTCTCCTCTTGTCTAATGCATAGGATGTGGGTAAGCTATGTCTGCAGTGGGTGAGGTATTTGCTTTGTTTGATTTTATTTTGTTTATTTAATTTGTTGTTGATTGTTTACTTTTAGGTTTTAGCGTCAACTCGCTGTTGGCGCTCGTCAAGCTGGAAATTTATGGGAGCAGCAGAGTGTCCTGTTCGACGAGGTGGAAGCGTTGTTGGCCCGTCTTTTGCAGAGCATCAATTTGTGTAGATTTCAGCGTTGATAATAGATACTTCAAAGGACCGTGCGGCAAAAATTTCAGGTAAGTGACGTTGTGCATAAATTGCTGCAGCGAGTCGCCTTATATTCATCATGTTTCTGCCGAGCTAATCCTTTTCATATCGATCTTCCGATTCGTCTTTTAGGCTCTGGTTGGTTTTTTCCGTATCGTATCGTCAGGATCAGCTGGAGTGCGTTGTCGTAGGCTTGTTTATTCGGGTGCGTTGAGGTGAGAGTGTTGTTTATATTCCTTTGCCATTTTATAATTGAATTAGTATTCCAGGAAAATTGGGCTGCGTCGAGGAAGTTGATGACCGTGAAGGAGTTTGGAGCAGACTGACGTGCACTTTTCGGTCGGATATGGATATCGTTAGAATAGATATAAGTAAGAGTAGATATAAGTAAGAGTAAATTTAATTGGATGTATCCATGTCAAGATTGTTATCTGTTCCTTGAATAATTAAGGCCAATAAACTGTCAATTTTCTTTTCTAAATTGTCGACTCTATTTGCTAAGTTTCTTGTGGGGTCGTCAGAGAATCCTTTTTGTAAGTAAGGATTGGAGTTTCTTGGCGATGGCGTGGCTTCTTCAATAATTCTTGGCTTGAAACTAGCTCTGGCAGCTCTGCTGGTGGTCGGGGGGCTGTCATTGCCAAATTGCGTGGGATTTGAAGTACCCTTTCCAGGTTCTTGGTCATTTTTTTCACTCCGTTGTTTTCGGAGCATGTCCTGGTAGTTTTCCAGATGTTTTTGCGCTGGGTTGCTTGTCTTCGGTACCAGTCTTGGCTTTGCATTGTTTTTTGAAGATTTCCTACCCTTTTTGGGTATGTTGTTTGAGTTTCGGCGCCATTTATTCAGACGCATCTGAATGGCAGTGTCATGCGAGGAAAATCGTGGCCTTCTGTCGTTAATATTTTGTCGGAAAGGATTTGACATTGACTTTCTGGCTGCCTCCTGGCGGGCTTCAGCGATCGATCTGCTCAGGATTGCTGTGCTGTGCGGCAGCCGTGGGGTGTTATTGCGTGGAGGAGGTCCTTGACGTCTATAAAAGTTGTTGGTTGCGTCTTTGATTGTTCGTATATTATTTGTGTCAATGTTGTTTGCCGCAAGCTTTTGTTTTTCGGCCTTGTAGACGGGGCATCCCTTGTATGCACTAATGTGCTCTCCAGTTTTATCTTTGTAGGTGGAGGTACGGAGACAGAATGAATTCTGTTCCGCATCCACAAATTTATTTTGCCTTTGATTACATTTTATGCAATATGTAGGTACAATTATTTGAATTTAGAGTTTAACATTGCATGGGGTGAGTTTGGGGCTTGGACATAGTTAGTATTTAATATTAAGTTAGTATTTTTTTTCATAGGCTTTAGATTATAGACAGAGACATGGACTGGTAACATTATCATCTTGCATGTTTTGTTTACATTAATAAATTGAAATTAATTTACAAAAAACATTGAAATTTAGTACTAATATTGTACAATTTATTTCTTTTCAGGTACCCCCGCCAGAAGGACGGAAGGACCGAGTTGCTGGAGTCCTCGAGAGTCATTGGAGGTGAGTATTAGATGTGTTTGGCAGGGAATTTGCTACGGACGCTGGATGCGCGCCACTTGCAACATTTATGTCCGGATAGCGTTGCAGGTAATTTATAGGTGGAGAGTTTATCCCGCGCCGCTGTCATTTGGTGGTTCTCTCTGCCACCCTCAGTGGTAGATGTATGCAATTATTTATGGAGTTTGTTAAATTGCAGGTCAGCTTTGCCGGTCGTCATTGTTGTGGAGGGATCTGTCTCGTTTTGGCAGAGGCGTCGTCAGTTTAGATTGCGGCTTGGTCGTTCAACGAGAGTAGCTAGGTGCGCCGCGTCTTGTTGCCATTTCGCCAGGTTTGGCAGCTTGGAGCCTCCGGAACAGGATTAGTTGCCGAGGCCGTCGCAACGATTGGGGCCATGGAAATGTGTGAAAATAGAGATTGGGTGAGTATTTATTGTTATGATAGTGTAATTTTGTGTTTTTTCAGGAAATTAATGGGAGGTAAGTAGAAGGTAAGTATTGTGTTTATAATTGTTTGTTATTATTATTAATGCATTTATTTTGGTTTTGATTTCAGGTACATTAGGTGGAAGCTGATCTGGTGGTGAGTTTTCCAATTGTTTTTTGCAATTTGTTTGCTTGTTTATATGATTAATGCCTTTATTTTGATTTTGATTTCAGGTACATTAGGAGGAAGCTAATCTGGTGGTGAGTATTCTAATTGTTTTTTTTGGTTTTTTGTAATTTGTTTGTTTGTTTTTATAATTAATGCATTTATTTTTGGTTTTAATTTCAGGTACATTAGGTGGAAGCTAATCTGGTGGTGAGTGTTCTAATAGTTTTTTTTTTTTTTTTGGTTGTATTAACATTTTGTTTTTTCAGGAACGTTTTGTAACTAATTTGGAGGCCCTTTGTTTTTGGAACATAGCAACAGGAGAGCCGCGGGCTTAGTGTCGTCGAGTTGGCAATTAGATAAGTGTTTTGTTAAAGTTCGTAAATCCCAGTATTAGCTTGTGCTTCCTTGTTTCAGAGTTTACGAGCTTGAAAGAAGCATTTGCGTGCTTATTGTCAGCGGGATAGAGTCGCCTGTTGGCGTCTATTTATTTGACTGTCTGGTTTGTTAATTTATATTTGTCCTTAATTAAATTTTCTTTTGTATCATATTCTTATTAATTTCCCTTCGTTGTAGGTTTTCGGAAAATTCGTGGATGATGCGATACTGAGGAAAAGTATACAATTTGGGAACAAATAGTGCGATTGATTTGTGTGGCGTCAGCTCCGCGCTAGTGATCCTTATTGGAGTAGTGGCATCAGGAGGTGGAGACGGCATCGTAATGTTGTCGATTTTTTTGTGTTAAAAGGCAAAAAGTTGGCTTTTTTTAACTTTGTAGGTGGAGGTACGGAGACAGAATGAATTCTGTTCCGCATCCACAATTTTATTTTGCCTTTGATTACAATAAATGCAATATGTAGGTACAATAATTTGAATTTTTGAGTTTAACATAGCTTGGGGTGAGTTTGGGGCTTGGACATAGTTTGTTAGTATTAATTTTTAAGTTAGTATTTTGTAGGCATGGATTTCAGACATTGACATGATTGGTAACATTATCAGCTTGCATGTTTTGTTTACATTTATAAAATGAAATTATTTTGCAGAAAACATTAAAATTTTAGACTAACATTGTTTTATTTATTTCTTTTCAGGTACCCCCATCAGAAGGACAGGAGCACCGCGTCGCAGAGAGCCTCAGGAGTCATCGCAGGTAAGTTTTGTTGCATTTTGGCAGTGGTCTGTTGCGGCCGCTGGAAGTGGGCCACTTGCAACAATTTTGTCCGGCCGGCGATTGCAGGTTAGTTGTTCTTGGTATCGGCATCCATCGCTGCCGTCATTTGGTGAGTATCAGTTGTATCGTCAGTGGCAGTTTTATGCAATTGTTTGAATATATTGCAGATAAAATTGCCGTTCGTCAGGAAGAGGAGTTGCAATGAGTTGCCCCACGCAGCCGTCATTGCATTTCTTGAGAGCCGCTGTCTATATGGTGGTGGAGTCGTCTCGTGGCGAAGAAGTCATCAGAGAGGATTGTGGCTCGGTCTGTCACCGAAGGAAGCCAGGTGCGCCGCGTCTTGTGGCCATAGCGTCAGGATTGGCAGCTTGGGGCCGCCGTTTTAAGATTTGTAGCAGAGAGCCGCCGCAACGGAATAGCCATGGAAATGGATGCAAAAATAGTATTTGGTAAGTATTATATATGCTATTTGTTAATTATGATTGCATTAATTTGTATTGTTTCAGGTACATTGAGTGGAATTAATTTAAGGTAAGTATTATATTGGTGTATATTTGTTTATATTGTTGCGTTTATTATTGTTTTTCAGGTACTTAAAAGGGAAGCTAGTCTGGGGTGAGTATTTAATTGCTTTTTTAATTGCGTTGATTTATTTGCTTTTCAGGTACGTTTTGTGAGGGCTAAATTGGAGGCCCTTGTTATTGTGTTGTTGCAGCTGGAATGCCACGATTTTGGAGTCATCAAGTTGTCAATTAGATAAGTATTATATTATAATTATATTTTTCCCAGTAATAGCTTGTGTTCCCTTGTTTCAATAGTTGTGGTCTTGGAAGCTGGAGCTGCGTGCTTGTCGTCAGCAGGATGAGGCCGTCCACTAGCATATGCTACTTTGTCTGTCCGGTTTGTTATTATTTATGTGTCCTTGATAATTTTTGTATCGCATTCTTATTTAATTTCCTTTCATTACAGGTTAGCGGAAAATTCGTCGAAGATACAGAACTGAGGAGAAATATACAATTTAAGGACAGGATTTGCAGCATTTTGATGTGGCATCTGCGCCATGCAAATTATCCTTATTTATGCTTTGGCGTCAGGAGATGGAGACGGCATCCTAAAATTGTCAATTTTTTGTGTTTAAAATCGCGAAAGTTGGCGATTTAGTTTTGCTTTTGCGCTGCCTGTCTCCTGATTTACGTGCGCTTCATCGGCAGGATGAGCTCGTCAGGTTTGCATTTTTCTGTGTGTCCTTGATTAGTTTTGTATTATATTCTTATTAATTTTCCTTTCCTTTCAGGTTATCAGGAAATCATTGAAAAAACGGTGCTGGGGAAATTTATACAATTTGGAGACGGATTTTAATTATTTTTAATATGATGTCAGCTCCGGGATAGTAATCCTTGTTAGTGCAGTGGCATCAGGAGGAGGAGACGGCGTTGTAAGATTGTCAATTTATTGTGTTTATAATCACGAAGGATGGCGATTTTGTTTTTTCTTTGCAGGGCTCGTCTTCTCTTTTTGGTTGCGTTGGATCACCAGTTGGCTGTGTTTGTTGAGGTAAGTGCTTTATTTGTTTGGCTTTGTTTATTTTCTTATTGGGTTATTGTTTTGTTTTCAGGTTTTGGCGTCTCTAGTGTAGGCGCTCGTCGATCTGAGGGAATTTAAGAGTAGCGGATGGATAGATTCTGCAGCTCCGCGCTAAGTGCCCTGAGCGAAGCGTAGGCAGCTTATATGGCCCGTCTATTGCAGTGCAGCACTGCAAGTAGATTGCATCGGTGATAAGAGATACTAATCGGGAAACGTGTGGCAAGAAAGTTCAGGTAAGTGACGTTGTGCATAAATTGCTGCAGCGAGTCGCCTTTTATTCATCATGTTTCTGCCACATTAATCCTTTTCATTTCGATCTACCGATTCATCTTTTATGTCCTGGTTGATTTTCTCCGCCTCGTTTCGTCAGGATCAGCTGGAATGCGTTGTCTTGGGCTTGTTTATCCAGGCGCGTTGAGGTGAGAGTATTGTTTATTATTTTTGTGCATCCACTAATTGAATTATTATTCCAGATAAATTAGGCTGCGTCGAGGAAGGTGATGACAGTGGAAGAATTTGTAAGCAGACAGACGTGCGCTTTTCCATCGGATAGATATATTATTTAAATAGAAATAAGTAGATGTAGATTTAATTGGATGTGTCCATGTCCAGCTTATTGTTTATTCCTTGAGTGATTAAGGCCATTAAAATGTCAATTTTCTTTTCTAAGTTGTCGACTCTGTTTGCTAAGATAGTTGTGGGACCGTCCAAGAAGTCTTTTTGCGAGTTAGGATTGGAATTTCTTGGCGATTGCATGGCTTCATCAATCAATCTTGGTTTGAAGCTAGCTCTGGCAGCTCTGCTGGTGGTGGGAGGGCTGTCGTTGTTAACTTGCGTGGGATTTGAAGTACCTTTTTCAGGTTCCTGGTAATTTTCTTCACTCCTTTGCTTTCGGAGCATGTCCTGGTAATTTTCCAGATGTCTTTGCGCTGGGTTGCTTGTCTTGGATACCAGTCTTGGCTTTGCGTTGTTTTTTGAAGTTGTCCTACCCTTTTTGGGTATCTTGTTTGTGTTTCGGCGCCATTTATTCAGCCGCATCTGAATGGCAGAGTCATGGGAGGAGAAACGTGGCCTTTTGTCGTTCATATTTTGTCGGAAAGGATTTAGCATCGACTTTCTGGCTGCTTCCTGGCGGGCTTCAGCGATTGATCTGTTCAGGATTGCTGAGCTGTGTGGCAGCCGAGGGGTGTTATTGCGTGGAGGAGGGCCTTGACGTCTATAAAAGTTATTGGTTGCGTCTTTAATTGTACGTATTTTATTTGTGTCAATGTTGTTTGCCGCAAGCTTTTGTTTTTCGGCCTTGTAAACGGGGCATCCTTTGTATGCACTAATATGCTCTCCAGAGCAGTTGACGCAGGTAGCAGGGGTGGTTCTTGGCTTGGTGCAGCAGGATGACAGGTGGTCGCCAGCGCATTTCATGCATCTTGGTGGCCTCATGCATGAGTTCTTGGCATGCCTGAAGCCCTGGCATCTGTAGCACTGGACCGGCTCCCGTGTCCTGTTTTTCCTTTCAATATCCACTCTTTGCCCACCGATTTGTTTGAGTGAGATAATTTTGTCATGACTGCCGTCCTTGGCCATGACGATCTCAACTTCAAACATGCGCATGGGCCCACCTGTAGCCGGGTTCGTCATATTTCTGACGAAGCGAGCTGTGAATCCGAGCGTCAGCAACTCCTTGACAATCCACGAGCATGGAGTGGAGTGGTGGAGATGTCTGATTACTACTCGGAAGCCCCTCTCGGACTTTGGCTGGTTGGTGAATAGGGGAAAGCCGTTTGCTATAAGGACATCTTTGATTTTGTGGTAGGCGGTCATGTCCTTGGCCTGGATCCTGACCCCGTTCCCTTCAGTTGCCCTGGTAGTGTAGCTGGATACTCCTGCTGTATAGTTTAACTTTTCCAGGAGCGGGACAATTTCTTTGACGTCGTCAACGAGTATGGGTGGCGCTCTGCAGCTTAGTGGCACCAGTTTCCAAGGTGGCAGCTCAGCATCTGTATTTTGAGGGGGTGCCGTCGTTGCACTGCGAGCAGGAGCATTGGTGCTGCAGGGTAACGGCTGGTGTGAGAGTCGATTCCTGGTTTTGGATTCCTCATATACAGATTTGGCTGCCTTACTTTGGAAAACGGGTGTGGTGAGGGGTGGAAAAATGCTGGGAGATTTGAAATTGGAGGTCACGCATAATCGTTTATTTGGCGTCCTGAAACTGGAGCAGTCCAAATCATCGTTTGTCCTCTTGGCCGGAGTTTTCGTTAGAGGAGCCGGAACTGTGGGTGCCACAAAGATTGGACCAGTTCCAGCAGCCATTTCCGAGAAACTCATGAGCTGCTCGTCTGGGCTCCTGGACGGAGATTTAAATAAGTCCCGCTTGGCAGCAGGCCGACTAAGGGTACGAGCTGTTGTTAAATTCACCACTGTGGGCATGGATCTGTTGTTGGATTTTATTTTTAAATCACCTTGAGCATCAGGGCGTAAAGAAGCACTCCTTTGATGAGGGGAAATGCTTCTTTTCCCAGTATTTACAGAGCGAATGGTGGGTTTTTTGCTTAGGCTGAGTTTAGAAGTGTCCGGTTTAGGGTTAAAAATAGACCAGAAAGCTTTGGCAGTTGTACTTGGTCTTTCCTCCTGCTTGCTTTCGTTAAATTGTATAAGTGGTGGAGCAATTTCACCACTGTCAATATCATTGGCTTTGTTGGGTTGAGTTTTTGAATTGGCAAGCGCGGGAGATTTAGAGCAGCTTTCTAAATTTGTTTCGGCGGCTTTATTTATTTGTATGTGTGTATAAGAAGGAGGGGAAGAAGCATTACGTCCAATTTTGGTGGATGAGCTGAGATTTTTCTCTGCGCTGTCGGTGTGTGGGAGAGAGGGGAAATTTCCCATAGCGTCGCACGGTTTGGCGCCTCTTAATTCTGTGTCCGTATTAGTGGCTGCAGCTGCATTAGTGCAGGTCGCTGTGGTGGATTTGAACTCTCTTTGAGTAGCGTCGGTGTTTGTGAGTGCGGCTGTGTTTGTGTGAGTCATTGTGGGGAGTGAATTTCGCTTGTGTATTTGTGAAGAGAGTGGAGGAGAAGATGGCGATTTCCCCTTCGAGATGCTGCTTTTGGCGCCAACATTGGCTGCAGCAGTATTGGTGATCGAGAGGGGGTCTCTTTGGGCATTTTTAGCGTTTATATTCTCTTTCATATTTGGAGAAAGGGAATTAAAGAAATTAAAGGCTACCCAAGAAAAGTTAATTGGGCTTTTCTTTTGATTTGCAGGCAATTTCTTCTGGTTAATATTGACGGAATTAACCAGGGAATTGCCGGACCCGTGAGACATAGGCGAAATATTAACATGAATAGGGGAAGATCGCTCGCTAGAGGTAATTGAGAGTACCTCATCTTCCGAGAAAAGGTGGTCAGAACTGGACATTATTTTATATTTTTTATTATATTTAAAAAATTTAAAAAATTTAAACGATAAATGTGGTGGTATAAATACCCTGGATTTTTTTATTTAAATGTGTTCTCCAGTTTATCGTTGCTTTGCTTTGGAATTCCTCCTTCTCTTCTAAAATTTCTCCAGGTGTACTTTCTTCCTTTCTTCTCTTCTCCTTTCCTTTGGTTGAGGCGGCGTCTTTTCGCGGTTGCACAATTACTGTTTTATTGTTCGTTTTCGTTAGACCACTGAATGTTATTAGTTGTCGCGGTTTAATACTTTGCGGCCGGAGACAATTTATAACAAATAATTTGTCTATTGACGAACGAGTTTAGTTTAGTTTGCGCGTGAGAGTAATCGGATCGCGAAGCGCGTTTGTTTTAATTAAATATATTTAATTTAATTGTTTATTTATTAATTTATTTAATTTATTTTATTTGTTTATTTAGTTTAATTTGTTTAAACTTTGTTAACATTGCTTTTATTTTTTATTTTTTTTTAGTTTGTTTTTTTTTACTTTGTAGGTGGAGGTACGGAGACAGAATGAATTCTGTTCCGCATCCACAACTTTATTTTGCCTTTGATTACAATAAATGCAATATGTAGGTACAATAATTTGAATTTTTGAGTTTAACATAGCATGGGGTGAGTTTGGGGCTTGGACATAGTTAGTATTAATTTTAAGTTAGTATTTTGTAGGCAAGGATTTCAGACATTGATATGATTGGTAACATTATCAGCTTGCATGTTTGTTTACATTTTTAAAATGAATTTTTTTTTTTTCACTTTGTAGGTGGAGGTACGGAGACAGAATGAATTCTGTTCCGCATCCACAACTTTATTTTGCCTTTGATTACAATAAATGCAATATGTAGGTACAATAATTTGAATTTTTGAGTTTAACATAGCATGGGGTGAGTTTGGGGCTTGGACATAGTTAGTATTAATTTTAAGTTAGTATTTTGTAGGCAAGGATTTCAGACATTGATATGATTGGTAACATTATCAGCTTGCATGTTTGTTTACATTTTTAAAATGAAATTATTTTGCAATAAACATTAAAATTTTAGACTAACATTGTTTTGTTTATTTCTTTTCAGGTACCCCCATCAGAAGGACAGGAGCACCGCGTCGCAGAGAGCCTCAGGAGTCATCACAGGTAAGTTTTGTTGCATTTTGGCGGTGGTCTGTTGCGGCCGCTGGAAGTGGGCAACTTGCAACAAGTTGCAGGTGATTTGTTCTCAGCTGCGTCATCCCACGCAGCCGTCGTTTGGTGAAGATCCGATTATATCGTCAATGGCAGCTTTATGCAATTGTTTAATGAGTTTGTTTGTATTGTAGATGCATATTGCCGGTCGTCGGGAAGAGTTGCGAATAGTTGTCCAGCGCAGCCGTCATTGCGTTTTTATTGAGCGAAGGAAGCCAGGTGCGTCGCGTCTTGTGGCCATAGCTTCAGGATTGGTTGCTTGAGGCCGCCAGTTCGAGATTTGTTGCAGAGAGCCGCCGCAACGAGATTGCCATGGAAATGGATGTAAAAATAGAATTTGGTAAGTATTATATATGCTATTTGTTAATTATGATTGCATTAATTTTTGTTGTTTCAGGTACATTGAGTGGAATTTAATTTAAGGTAAGTATTATATTGGTGTATATTTGTTTATATAGTTGCGTTTATTATTGTTTTTCAGGTACTTAAAGAGGAAGCTAGTCTGGGGTGAGTATTTGATTGCTTTTATAATTGCGTTGATTTATTTGCTTTTCAGGTACGTTTTGTATGGGCTAAATTGGAGGCCCTTGTCATTGTGTTATTGCAGCTGGAAAGCCACGATTTTGGAGTCATCAAGTTTGCAATTAGATAAGTATTATATTATAAATATATATTTCCCAGTAATAGCTTGTGTTCCCTTTTTTCAATAGTTGAAGTCTTGGAAGCTGGAGCTGCGTGCTTGACGTCAGCAGGATGGGGCCGTCTGTTATCGTCTGCTACTTTGTTTGTCCGGTTTGTTATTATTTATGTGTCCTTGAGTAGTTTTTATATCGCATTCTTATTTATTTTCCTTTCATTGCAGGTTAGGAGAGAATTCGTCGATGATGCAGGACAGGGGAGAAATATACAATTTGAGGACAAGTTTTGCAGCGTAAGGGTGTGGCATCTGCGCCACGCAAATGATCTTTATTAAAGCATTGGCGTCAGGAGGTGGAGACGGTATCATAAAATTGTCAGATTTTTGTATCTATAATCGCAAATGTTGGCGATTTTGTTTTGCTTTGACGGGGCCCGTCTCCTGGTTTGCGTGCGCGTCATCGGCAGGATGAGGTCGTATTTTTGTGTCTGCTGGTTTGCCTGTCAGGTTTGTAATTTCCTGTGTGTCCTTGATTAATTTATTATTATATTATTATTAATTTTCCTTTCATTATAGATTCTCAGGAATTCATTGGAAAAAAAAACGGAATTGTGGAAATTATACAATTTGGAGACGGATTTTAATTCTTTTTAATTTGATGTCAGCTCCGGGATAATGATCCTTGTTAGTGCAGTGGCATCAGGAGGTGGAGACGGCGTTGTAAGATTGTCAAATTTTTGTGTTTATAATCACAAAATATGGTGATTTTGTTTTTCTTTGCAGGGCTCGTCTTCTCTTGTTGGTTGCTTTGGATCACCAGTTGGCTGTGTTTATTGAGGTAAGTGCTTTATTTGATTGTCTTTGTTAATTTTCTTATTGGTTAATTGTTTTGTTTTCAGGTTTAGCGTCTCTAATGTAGGCGCTCGTCGATCTGAGAGAATTTAAGAGTAGTGGAAAGGATAGATTTTGCAGCTCCGCGCTGAGAGCCCTGAACGAAGCGTAGGCAGCTTATATGGCCCGTCTATTGCAGTGCAGCACTGCAAGTGGATTGCATCGGAGATAAGGGATACTTTTTTTAACATTTCAGGTGGAGGTACGGAGACAGAATGAATTCTGTTCCGCATCCACTACTTTATTTTGCCTTTGATTACATTTTATGCAATATATAGGTACAATAATTTGAATTTTGAGTTTAACATAGCTTAGGGTGAGTTTGGGGCTTGGACATAGTTAGTATTAAATTATAGTTAGTATTATTGTAGACTTGGATTTCAGACAATGACATGGATTGGTAACATTATTGACTTGCATGTTTAGTTTACATTTTTAAAATAGAATTATTTTACAATAAACATTAAAATTTTAGGCTAACATTGTTTTATTTATTTCTTTTCAGGTACCTCCGCCAGAAGGACGGAAGCACCGAGTCGCTGGGAAGTCTCAAGAGTCATCACAGGTAAGATTTGTTGCATTTTTGCAGTGTTCTGTTGCGGCCGCTGGAAGTGGGCCACTTGCAACAAGTATGTCCGGCCGGTGTTGCAGGTTATTTGTACTCGGTTTTAGCATTCCTCGCCACGGTCGTTTAGTGAAGGTAAGTTGTATCGTCAGTGGCTAGAATTTAATCCCACGCGGCTGTCATTGCGTTTTTGTAGAGCTGCTGGCATTATGATGGTGGAGTTCGTCTCGTGAAGTCGTCAGTGAAGATTGTAGCTCGGTCTATCACCGAGAGAAGCCATATGCGCCGCATCTTGTGGCCGTAATCGCCAGGAGTGGCAGTTTGGGGCCGCCGGTTCAAGGTTTGTTGCAGAGGGCCGCCGCAACAAAATAGGCATGGAAATGGATGCAAAAATAGTATATGGTAAGTATTATATATGCTATTTGTTAATTATGATTGCATTAATTTTAGTAGTTTCAGGTACATTGAGTGGAGTTTAATTTAAGGTAAGTATTGTGTTTGTGTATATTTGTATTTATAATTGCGTTTGTTATTGTTTTTCAGGTACTTAAGGAGGAAGCTAGTCTGGGGTGAGTATTGTATTTGCTTTTATAATTGCGTTGATTTTAATTTTATTTTTGCTTTTCAGGTACATTTTGTAATAGCTAGTTTGGAGGACCTTTGTTATTGTGCTATTGGAGCTGGAATGCCGCGGTTTTGGAGTCATCAAGTTGCAATTAGATAAGTATTATATTTTAAATATATATTTCCCAGTAATAGCTTGTGTTCCCTTGTATCATTAGTTGCAGTCTTGGAAGCTGGGGCTGCGTGCTTGACATCATCAGGTTGGAGCTGTCTATTAGCATCTGCTGCTTTGTCTGTCCGGTTAGTTATTGTATGTATGCTCTTGAGTTATTTTTGTATCGAATTATTGTTTATTTTCCTTTTATTGTAGGTTAGCGGAGAGATCGTTGAAGATACGATACTGAGGAGAAATATTCATTTTAAGGACGAAATTTGCAGCTTATTAATGTGGCGTCAGCTCCGCGCTGGTGATCCTTGTTAATGCAGTGGCATCCGGAGGTGGAGACGGCGTTTTAGGGTTATTAATTTTTTGCGTTTGTATTCGCGAAAATTGACGATTTCGTTTTATTTTTGCGTTGCCCACCTCCTCTTGTCGGATGCATTAGATGTGGATCAGCAGTTGGCTGTGGTCAAGTAGGTAAGTGCATTTGATTGTTGTTTAATATGTTAATGATTAATTGTTTTATTTTTAGGTTTTAGCGTCAGTTCTTGTAGGCGCTCGTCAGTCTGAGTTTTGAGAGAGATTGGAGGCAGACAGAAGTGCGCTTTTCCATCAGATAAAGATGAAGATGTCGTTTTAATAGATATAAGTATTTGTAAGTTTAATTGGATGTATCCATGTCAAGATTGTTGTCTCTTCCTTGAGTAATTAATGCCAATAAAATGTCGATTTTCTTTTCTAATTTTTACTTTGTAGGTGGAGGTACGGAGACAGAATGAATTCTGTTCCGCATCCACAACTTTATTTTGCCTTTGATTACAATAAATGCAATATGTAGGTACAATAATTTGAATTTTTGAGTTTAACATAGCATGGGGTGAGTTTTTGGGGCTTGGACATAGTTAGTTAGTATTAATTTTAAGTTAGTATTTTGTAGGCAAGGATTTCAGACATTGACATGATTGGTAACATTATCAGCTTGCATGTTTGTTTACATTTTTAAAATGAAATTATTTTGCAATAAAATTTAAAATTTTAGACTAACATTGTTTTATTTGTTTCTTTTCAGGTACCCCCATCAGAAGGACAGGAGCACCGCGTCGCAGAGAGCCTCAGGAGTCATCACAGGTAAGTTTTGTTGCATTTTGGCGGTGGTCTGTTGCGACCGCTGGAAGTGGGCAACTTGCAACAAGTTGCAGGTGATTTATTCTCAGCTGCGTCATCCCACGCAGCCGTCGTTTGGTGAAGATCCGATTATATCGTCAATGGCAGCTTTATGCAATTGTTTAGTGAGTTTGTTTGTATTGCAGATGCGTATTGCCGGTCGTCAGGAAGAGTTGCGAAGAGTTGTCCAGCGCAGCCGTCATTGCGTTTTTATTGAGCTGCTGGCATTATGGTCGTGGAGTTCGTCTCGTGGCAGAGAAGTCGTCTGTGGGGATTGTAGTTCGGACAATCACCGAAGGAAGCCAGGTGCGTCGCGTCTTGTGGCCATAGCTTCAGGATTGGTTGCTTGGGGCCGCCGATTCGAGATTTGTTGCAGAGAGCCGCCGCAACGAGATTGCCATGGAAATGGATGTAAAAATAGAAATTGGTAAGTATAATATTTGTTATTTGATGATTGCATTAATTTTTGTTGTTTCAGGTACATTTAATTTAAGGTAAGTATTATAATTGTGTATATTTGTTTATATAACTGCGTTTGTTATTGTTTTTCAGGTACTTATGGGGAAGCTAGTCTGGGGTGAATATTGCATTGCGTTTATAATTGCGTTGATTTTTTGCTTTTCAGGTACGTTTTGTAGGGGCTAAATTGGAGGCCCTTGTCATTGTGTTATTGCGGCTGGAGTGCCGCGATTTTGGAGTCATCAAGTTTGCAATTAGATAAGTATTATATTATACATATATATTTCCCAGTAATAGCTTGTGTTCCCTTGTTTCAATAGTTGGAGTCTTGGAAGCTGGAGCTGCATGCTTGACGTCAGCAGGATGGAGCCGTCTGTTATCGTCTGCTACTTTGTCTGTCCGGTTTGTTATTATTTATGTGTCCTTGAGTAGTTTTTGTATCGCGTTCTTATTTATTTTCTTTTCGTTGCAGGTTAGGAGAGAATTCGTCGAAGATACAGAACTGATGAGAATAATACAATTTAAGGACAAGTTTTTTCGGCATATTGATGTGGCAGCTGCGCCACGCAAATGATCCTTATTTATGCTTTGGCATCAGGAGAAGGAGACGGCATCATAAAATTGTCAACTTTTTGTGTTTAAAATCGCGAAAGTTGGCGATTTAGTTTTGCTTTTGCGGTGCCTGTCTCATGATTTACGTGCGCATAGTCGGCAGGGTGAGGTCGCATTTTTTGTATCTGCTGGTTTGCCTGTCAGGTTTGCAATTTTCTGTGTGTCCTTGAATAATTTTGTATTATATTCTTATTAATTTTCCTTTCCTTACAGATTATCAGGAAATCATTGAAAATACAGTAATGAGGAAATTTATACAATTTGGATAAGGATTTTAATTCTTTTTAATATGATGTCGGCTCCGGGATAGTGATCCTTTTTTGTGCAGTGGCATCAGGAGGTGGACACGGCGTCTTAGGATTATTAATTTTTTGTGTTTATAATCGCGAAAATAGGCGATTTCGTTTTGTTTTTGCGACGCTCGCCACCTCTTGTCAGTTGCTTTAGATGTGGAACAGCAGTTGGTTGTGGTCAAGTAGGTAAGTGCATTTGATTGTTTTGTTTAGTTTGTTTATGGTTAATTGTTTTATTTTTAGGTTTTAGCGTCAGCTCTTGTAGGCGCTCGTCGATCTGGATTTTGAGAGTAGCAGGAAGGATGGATTTTGCAGCTCCGCGCTGGGTGCCCTGGTCGAAGCGTAGGCAGCTTTTGTGGCCCGTCTTTTGCAGCGCTGCATTGCAGGTAGATTGCATCGGTGATGAGGGATACTGTCAGGGACCGTGTGGCGAGAAATTTTTCTTTGTAGGTGGAGGTACGGAGACAGAATGAATTCTGTTCCGCATCCACAACTTTATTTTGCCTTTGATTACAATAAATGCAATATGTAGGTACTTTTTTTTTACTTTGTAGGTGGAGGTACGGAGACAGAATGAATTCTGTTCCGCATCCACAATTTTATTTTGCCTTTGATTACAATAAATGCAATATGTAGGTACAATAATTTGAATTTTTAGAGTATAACATAGCATGGGGTGAGTTTGGGGCTGGACATAGATTAGTATTTAATGTTAAGTTAGTATTTTTCTTTGTAGGCTTTAGATTATAACAGTGACATGGGCTGGTAACATTATCATATGCTTGTTTTGTATACATTTTTTTTAAAATGAAATTATTTGCAATAAACATTAAAATTTTAGACTAACATTGTTTTATTTATTTCTTTTCAGGTACCCCCACCAGAAGGGCAGGAGCACCGCGTCGTTGAGGGCCTCAGGAGTCATCACAGGTAAGTTTTGTTGCATTTTGGCAGTGGTCTGTTGCGGCCACTGGAAGTGGGCCATTTGCAACAAGTATGTCCGGCCGGCGTTGCAGGTTAGTAGTTCTCGGTTTCAGCATCCCTCGCCGCGGTCGTTTGATTAAGGTAAGTTGTATCGTTAGTGGCAAGAATGTAATCCCACGAAGCTGTCATTGCGTTTATATAGAGCTGCTGGCATTATGATGGTGGAGTTCGTCTCGTTGTGGCAGAGAAGTCGTCAGTGAGGATTGTGGCTCGATCAATCACCGAATGAAGCCAGGTGCGCCGCGTCTTGTGGCCATATCGTCGGGATTGGCAGCTTGGGGCCGCCGGTTCGAGATTTGTTACAGAGGGCCGTCGTAACGTTATAGGCATGGAAATGGATGCAAAAATAGTATTTGGTAAGTATTATATATGTTATTTGTTTTTTATGATTGCGTTAATTTTTGTTGTTTCAGGTACATTGAGTGGAAATTAAATTAAGGTAAGTATTATATTTGTGTATATTTGTTTATATGATTGCGTTTGTTATTGTTTTTCAGGTACTTAAAGGAAGCTTGTCTGGGGTGAGTATTGAGTATTTTTTATAATTTTAACTTTGTAGGTGGACTTACTTTGTAGGTGGAGGTACGGAGACAGAATGAATTCTGTTCCGCATCCACAACTTTATTTTGCCTTTGATTACAATAAATGCAATATGTAGGTACAATAATTTGAATTTTTGAGTTTAACATAGCATGGGGTGAGTTTTTGGGGCTTGGACATAGTTAGTTAGTATTAATTTTAAGTTAGTATTTTGTAGGCAAGGATTTCAGACATTGACATGATTGGTAACATTATCAGCTTGCATGTTTGTTTACATTTTTAAAATGAAATTATTTTGCAATAAAATTTAAAATTTTAGACTAACATTGTTTTATTTGTTTCTTTTCAGGTACCCCCATCAGAAGGACAGGAGCACCGCGTCGCAGAGAGCCTCAGGAGTCATCACAGGTAAGTTTTGTTGCATTTTGGCGGTGGTCTGTTGCGACCGCTGGAAGTGGGCAACTTGCAACAAGTTGCAGGTGATTTATTCTCAGCTGCGTCATCCCACGCAGCCGTCGTTTGGTGAAGATCCGATTATATCGTCAATGGCAGCTTTATGCAATTGTTTAGTGAGTTTGTTTGTATTGCAGATGCGTATTGCCGGTCGTCAGGAAGAGTTGCGAAGAGTTGTCCAGCGCAGCCGTCATTGCGTTTTTATTGAGCTGCTGGCATTATGGTCGTGGAGTTCGTCTCGTGGCAGAGAAGTCGTCTGTGGGGATTGTAGTTCGGACAATCACCGAAGGAAGCCAGGTGCGTCGCGTCTTGTGGCCATAGCTTCAGGATTGGTTGCTTGGGGCCGCCGATTCGAGATTTGTTGCAGAGAGCCGCCGCAACGAGATTGCCATGGAAATGGATGTAAAAATAGAAATTGGTAAGTATAATATTTGTTATTTGATGATTGCATTAATTTTTGTTGTTTCAGGTACATTTAATTTAAGGTAAGTATTATAATTGTGTATATTTGTTTATATAACTGCGTTTGTTATTGTTTTCAGGTACTTATGGGGAAGCTAGTCTGGGGTGAATATTGCATTGCGTTTATAATTGCGTTGATTTTTTGCTTTTCAGGTACGTTTTGTAGGGGCTAAATTGGAGGCCCTTGTCATTGTGTTATTGCGGCTGGAGTGCCGCGATTTTGGAGTCATCAAGTTTGCAATTAGATAAGTATTATATTATACATATATATTTCCCAGTAATAGCTTGTGTTCCCTTGTTTCAATAGTTGGAGTCTTGGAAGCTGGAGCTGCATGCTTGACGTCAGCAGGATGGAGCCGTCTGTTATCGTCTGCTACTTTGTCTGTCCGGTTTGTTATTATTTATGTGTCCTTGAGTAGTTTTTGTATCGCGTTCTTATTTATTTTCTTTTCGTTGCAGGTTAGGAGAGAATTCGTCGAAGATACAGAACTGATGAGAATAATACAATTTAAGGACAAGTTTTTTCGGCATATTGATGTGGCAGCTGCGCCACGCAAATGATCCTTATTTATGCTTTGGCATCAGGAGAAGGAGACGGCATCATAAAATTGTCAACTTTTTGTGTTTAAAATCGCGAAAGTTGGCGATTTAGTTTTGCTTTTGCGGTGCCTGTCTCATGATTTACGTGCGCATAGTCGGCAGGGTGAGGTCGCATTTTTTGTATCTGCTGGTTTGCCTGTCAGGTTTGCAATTTTCTGTGTGTCCTTGAATAATTTTGTATTATATTCTTATTAATTTTCCTTTTTTTTTTTTTTTTATCTTTGTAGGTGGAGGTACGGAGACAGAATGAATTCTGTTCCGCATCCACAAATTTATTTTGCCTTTGATTACATTTTATGCAATATGTAGGTACAATTATTTGAATTTAGAGTTTAACATTGCATGGGGTGAGTTTGGGCATTCTCCACATAGTTAGTATTTAATATTAAGTTAGTATTTTTTTTCATAGGCTTTAGATTATAGACAGAGACATGAATCGTT